>NW_027362771.1:254636811-255236811 GCF_046119375.1 Phyllobates terribilis
ATTGAGTGAGTGTAGTATTGGTGTCTCTAGAGACGCCGTCCCCCTTACCGCCGCGCTCCCCGACCGGCGTCTTCCGACTCTCCTGCTGCTGCCAGTGCGTGCAGCTTCCCGGGCACTGTGCTTGGGGCGCGCGCACACTCCCTCCCTCTTAAAGGGGCCGCGCGCGCCGTCCTAAGGAGTCCCCGGCCAATAGCCGGAGGACCTCTCATATAAAGGGCACCTCCTCCAAAATGGAGGTGCCCGTGCAAGGTTGTACCTCTGTGTGCTAAACTCTGCTTCAGCCCTCAGGTCCCGCTGCTAGCCTGACTACCAGTCCAGTCCACCAGCCTGACTACCAGTCCAGTCCGCCAGCCTGACTACCAGTCCGGTCTGCCTGCCTGTCAACCAGTCCAGTCCGCCAGCCTGACTACCAGTCCAGTCTGCCTGCCTGTCTACCAGTCCAGTCCACCAGCCTGACTACCAGTCCACTCCACCAGACTGACTACCAGTCCTGTCGACCAGCCTGTCTACCTATGTCCGCCTGCCAAGTACACTCTCCAGCCCAACGGTCTGCCTATGGTCCTAACCCGCCAGTCTGTCTATGGGCCAGGCTTGCCTGCCTACCCGGAGAACGTACCAGTTACCTGCCGTGCCTACCAGCCAGCCTACTTGGAGGCCCTTGCCAGCTACCCGTGGTGTCTACTAGTCCGTCTTCCCGGATCACCCGTCAGCCTGCTATACCGGTCAGTCCCTGCCTTCTGACCCGTGGGAGTCACCTGCTCTCATACAAGGGCTGGTCCAGAGTAGCACGTGGTCCCTCTGCTCGGTCCTTCCCTGGTTCACGGAGTCGATTGAGCCGCCATGCGACGTTGGTCAGTCCGAGTTGATACTTATTTACGTCCCTCTGGTCCCTCCTTGCACCACAGCACAGATGTTCCACCACCCGGATCCGTAACAGTGAGCCACATAAAATGAATGTGAAAGGAATTTCTAAAGGATCGTGAAGGGATTAGTGGATAGAAAAAATATATGTAACAATTTCTGATATTAAATTTTATATTATTGTATTGAGTTACATATTAAATAGAACTAATTTAAATTCAATAATATACATAATTATATAATGAGAAAGAAAACTTTAGAATTTTATGAATAGACTGAGTGTGTAATATATGCGTGAGGAAGTAGGTCAGCTGGACTACATTGTACTACACTAATCTCAGCGCTGGAATTCCCCCACCGCTGAGACTGAGTGTAGGTATTATATCTTATAAAATATATATTAAAATACTATATATATTTTTTCTCTTCACTAATCCCTTCATGATCCTTTAGAAATTTCTTTTACATTCATTCTATATGGCTCACTTGACACCAATACACGAAAAGCACGAGTTCAAATCTGATTGCATATGTTTTTTTAAATATTTTTTTTATTATTTTTTTATCTATGTAAACACTTTTATTTATATATAATAATTATTTACACCATGTGCAAATGTCAAGCATATTTCTTTAGAACTTTCTTTTGGTTGATTTTATGGTGTTTATAGAATGAAAAAGTTTTGTTTAGTAAACAAACAATAATGAGTGAACTTTGACATACCATGTGCCGTCTTGGCGCTATTATTTGAATTCAACCCCTAGTAATCTGTCTGACTATTTCATGTACAGTTATATGAAAAAGTTTGGGCACCCCTATTAATCTTAATCTTAATGTTTTATAAAAATTGGTGTTTTTGCAACAGCTATTTCAGTTTGATATATGTAATAACTGTTGGACACAGTAATGTTTCTGCCTTGAAATGAGGTTTATTGTACTAACAGAAAATGTGCAATCTGCATTCAAACAAAATTTGACAGGTGCATAAGTATGGGCACCGCACCAGACAAGTGACATTAATATTTAGTAGATCCTCCTTTTGCAAAAATAACAGCCTCTAGTCGCTTCCTGTAGCTTTTAATGATTTCCTGGATCCTAGATGAAGGTATTTTTGACCATTCCTCTTTACAAAACAATTCCAGTTCAGTTAAGTTTGATGGTCGCCGAGCATGGACAGCCCTCTTCAAATGATCCCACAGATGTTCAATGATATTCAGGTCTGGGGTCTGGGATGGCCATTCCAGAACATTGTAATTGTTCCTCTGCATGAATGCCTGAGTAGATTTGGAGCGGTGTTTTGGATCATTGTCTTGCTGAAAGATCCATCCCCTGCGTAACTTCAACTTTGTCACTGATTCTTGAACATTATTGTCAAGAATCTGCTGATACTGAGTGGAATCCATGCGTTCCTCAACTTTAACAAGATTCCCGGTGCCGGCATTGGCCACACAGCCCCAAAGCATGATGGAACCTCCACCAAATTTTACTGTGGGTAGCAAGTGTTTTTCTTGGAATGCTGTGTTTTTTTTGCCACCATGCATAACGCCTTTTTGTATGACCAAACAACTCAATCTTGGTTTCATCAGTCCACAGGACCTTCTTCCAAAAAGAAATTGGCTTCTTCAAATGTGCTTTTGCATACCTCAGCCGACTCTGTTTGTGGCGTGCTTGCAGAAACGGCTTCTTTCGCATCACTCTCCCATACAGCTTCTCCTTGTGCAAAGTACATTGTATAGTTGACCGATGCACAGTGACACCATCTGCAGCAAGTTGATGCTGCAGCTCTCTGGAGGTGGTCTGAGGATTGTCCTTGACTGATCTCACCATTCTTCTTCTCTGCCTTTCTGATGTTTTTCTTGGCCTGCCACTTCTGGCCTTAACAAGAATTGTCCCTGTGTTCTTCCATTTCCTTACTATGTTCCTCACAGTGGAAACTGACAGGTTTAATCTCTGAGACAGCTTTTTGTATCCTTCCCCTGAACAACTATGTTGAATAATCTTTGTTTTCAGATCATTTGACAGTTGTTTTGAGGAGCCCATGATGCCACTCTTCAGAGGAGATTCAAACAGGAGAACAACTTGCAAGTGGCCACTTTAAGTAGCTTTTCTCATGATTTCATACACCTGGCTATGAAGTTCAAAGCTCAATGAGGTTACAAAACCCAAAAAAGTGCTTTCGTACGTCAGTAAAAAGTAGGTAGGAGTATTTAAAACAAGAAAATGATAAGGGTGCCCATACTTATGCACCTGTCAAATTTTGTTTGAATGCAGATTGCACATTTTCTGTTAGTACAATAAACCTCATTTCAAGGCAGAAACATTACTGTGTCCAACAGTTATTACATAAATCAAACTGAAATAGCTGTTGCAAAAACACCAATTTTTATAAAACATTAAGCTTAAGATTAATAGGGGTGCCCAAACTTTTTCATATAACTGTATCTACATGTGGTTATATCCTGAGGAAGAAGTGTGTGTATTTCTAAACCTTAATACTAGCTGGACCTGCGGATCTGCAGCAGCTGGATATTCATGCTTCCTTATTGTTGTTTATACACAAGTTTATCAGGTTAGCACAACTCTATTAAGTTTTATAGTTTTTACCAAGTAAGAACCTATTGCACTTTTCTGCTCCCCAGCTCCTGTATAAAATTCTCAAAAAATGGCATCACAAATCAAACCTTTATTATTTACAAAAAAGAAAAAAAATCGATGAAAGTGTGGTATCGCTGTAATTGTACTGACCTGGAAAATCATGTTCACAGATCACATTTACCATACAATGATTGCCGTAAAAACAAACAATTACGGAATTGCGTTTATTCACTGCAGGTTTATATTGCACAGTTGCCACAGGCAGCAGAAAAGATAGAATTGGCCCTGTATGCATGCTAAATATGGAGGGAAAGCATCATGTAAATGGGGCTTAATAAGTCTCTACACATCATAAATAGGTCCCCAAGTAAAACTACAGCATAAGCCTTTCCTGAAAAACCACAATGTGTTCATAACCCCTTGAAATATTACACATACAAGAACACATGTAAATATCCACATACACTCATGTACACAGAGAAAAACACACATAACGAACACAGTGTATATACACCTATATGAATATACCCTCTAATTCATACACTTACTGCTGCTTAATTTCTCATGGAGTCTCCTGGAGGACTTATGGCCCTTATAACTGTGTTCCATCCCAAAACATTCACCATAACCAGGTAAAGAATAGTGTTGAGCCACCCCCGTAGTGTTCGAGTTCGGTTCGGTTCGTCGAACACCCGTGTGTTTGTCGAACTGTTCGTCGAACACCTTCGAACACCGTTAAAACCAATGGCAGGCAAACAAAAACACATAGAAACACATAGAAAACACCTTCAAAGGTGTCCAAAAGCTGACAAACTGCTCAGAAGACACAACTAACACATGGAAAAGTGACAAGTACATATAGTCATGCGAAAAGAAAAGAGGTGGAGGAGTAAAAGGAGGGGGAGACACAAATATAGGCATGTCATGCCCTTCTAAAATCCAAAAAGTGAGAAGCCGACACGTTCAGTCCGCTCCTGCCCGTGCCACCTCCGTGTCGCCGGGTTTGTGCCAGAGCCGCGGTGAACCCTGACGGCCAGCCCCCCTCTCCCAATACTGGTGCCTGTCCGCTGGTGGGTCGAGCGAGCCCCCCTGTGGTGGAGGCAGCTCTAAGCTTTTTAATTTAAATTGTCTCTCTAATTTGAATGAATACACTTTAAATCCATTTACAAGGATCTATTGGAGGGCAAGTCTCATGCCAGCAGCCGCGTAATTCCAGCTCCAGTAGCGTCCACTAAAGCTGCTGCAGTTAAAAAGCTTTTATAAGGATCGAGCTCGGCTGTCCACCGCAAGGCATCCTACTGCCAGTCCCAGCCCCTATGCCTTGGGGTGCCTCCTGATGCTCTTCACTGAGTATCCCGTGGTCCCGAAGCATTTCCTTTGAAAAAATTAAGTGTCCAAACTACAGGTGGTGTAGCTTGCTTAACAGCCGGGATAATCCGCTGACTAGCAGACACTGCTACTAGGCACAAAGTATTTCCTGGGCTAGATGCAGTTAAAAATTTGTAATTAGATACTCTCGTTGGATGCTGAGAAAGCATTCCATAGAGTCTCCTGGCACGCCATATATGATTCTCTTATAAAGCTTGGGGTAGGGGTCTAGGGGACCCTTTTATAGCCAAAATCACGGCCCTGTATCACAATATGTCACCTAGGCTGAAGATAAATGGAACTGTAGCACCCTGAGGGCTCGGTTGCTACAGAGGTATTGCACCTCACCCAGAGGTGTGATATCTCACTCTCAGGTAAGGATGGAGTGTGGATCAGGACCCGACACCTGCATGCATTACACCACATTGCCGTGGGGCAGGGCGACCAATATGCCTCTGAGATGGGCACGACAGTCCCTGTCCCTGGCTGGAGTGGGGGGAGGGAACACTGAGGAAGGGGAACCCTGTAGTGCAGGAGCAGGGAGGAAGCAGTTCTTGGGTGCATTGAGAAGGGAGTATAAAAGGTGGGCACAATCTTAGTTCAGTGCAGAGAAGTCTGAGCAGAAGTGGCAGGGAGCAGGGGCTCTGCATGAGCTCTGCTCCGGAGGCGAGCCTAGTAACAGAGGCCCAGGCTTGGAAGAGGGAGAAGGAAGGAAGAGGAGCGGAGAAGGCTCCAGGAACGAGGAATGAAGGGATCCCAGGGGTGCGGACGGGCGAGTCGCCACCGCACGCCCGAATCCACCTGCGTGGAGGGGTCAGGCCAAAGGGGGAGACCGGTCCCCGAAACTAGTGGAGGCAGAAAACGACCCTCAGCTAGAAACCGGAGGCTGTGACATTTTATGTGGCGCAGCCCCTCGCTACACCCGCTAGGAAGGCACCACATAGGGTCAGGGAAACTGGCGCCAAGTTTACCAAGAGGAGGCCCGAGGCAGCCGGACAGAAGGGTTGGTAAGAAAGGCCAGACAAAGGACACACAAAGGGGGTCCTGTGAAGCGCTCCAAAGTTATCTGGGAGTTGTCTGAGCCCCTCACCTGGTGAGCACAGTACGACGTGGGCAGCCGTTGCCTGCAGACGTGGTCTGGATAATAAGAACTGTGAGTAAAGGCCCTGGACTGCATCACTGACTCCGTGTCGTTACTGCTGCTGCCCTGCACCATCACCCCCATCCTCCGCATACACTGCCCTGACGCTATACTCCTCCCGTGGGGAGTTATGCTACGCTCTGCTGCACCCACAACACCAGCCTCAGCGGTCTGCCCTGCAGCGGCGGTTCACTCTGACCGCAATCCACGGGTGGCGTAGTCGGACATTTAAACATCAAAACCACATAAATAGTTCCGCCACTGGTTTGACCACCCTGAGCCACGGAACCGGGTCCCCGCCACGAAGACTACAACCACCAGCATCCACCAAAAAGGGTCCGGCTCCGGGTGTCCCAAGGCCCAGGGGGTGCATCAGAACATTTTCATCACCTTTCACAATCACCAATGGGACAAGGCAGGGATGTCCTCTGTCCCCTCTCTTATACATCCTAGTGACGGAGCACCTGCTCTCCTCAATTCGCCATAACCCCAATATTAGGTGGATTGAGGTGGGAGGCACCGAGTACTAGTGCTCTCTATTTGCTGATGATGTCCTAGTATATATCACTCAATCACATATATCCATCCATGCTGTTATGGCTGAAATAGATCACTTTGTTACATGGTCAAATTTTAAAATCAATGCAGCGAAGTCTGAGGCCCTCGATGTCTCCCTCCCCAAAATCCATATAGGATTCCATCCAGTCCAACTTTCCCTTTGCCTGGCCCTCACAGGGTATCAAATACTTAGGAATTCCTATTCATAGAGACCTCTCCCATCTATGTTATCTTAATTTTGGGCCCTTTATTGAACAACTCCATACAGACCACGGTTGGCAAGTTAGAACTGTAAGATTCACTACGTGAACCACTGGTGTTTTGTGGAAAAGCACATGTACACTGTGTTCCAAATTATTATGCAAAAAGTGTTTAGGAGTGATAAGGGAAGAATTTGTTTGTTTGTCAGTTAAACTCATTGATGGTGATGTGTGTCAGGGCTCTTTATATCACTGTAAGCAATTGCAGACACCTGTGCTAATTAGTTTGGCAGGTGTGTCCAATGAAAGGCAAGACTACTTAAGAAGGCTGTCTCACATTATTAAGCAGCCTACATTTTCTGCCAAAATGGGAAAGAAAAAGGATGTGTCGGCTGCTGAGAAGCAACAAATTGTGGAGTGTTTAGGTCAAGGCATGACTACAATAAACATTGTGCGATGATCAGGATGAAGTGTCTTGGCAATCAAGAAGTATGTAGCTGATTCACAGTACACACGTGTGCGTGCTGATAAGGGCAAATTGAGGAGTCTTTCCTACAGGCAATTACGTCAGGTTAAAAGAGCAGCGGCAAAAAAGCCTTGTCATAGCAGCAGACAAGTTTTTGAAGCTGCTGGTGCCTCCAACGTCCCCCGAACAACAAGATGCAGGGTCCTTCAGAGGTTTGCAGCTGTGCATACGCCATCCTGTTGACCTCCTCTATCCACTTCACACAAGCAGAAACGGCTCCAGTGGGCCAAACATTACATGAAGACTGATTTCAAAACTGTTTTGTTCACGGATGAGTGCCGTGCAGCGCTCGATGGTCCAGATGGATGGAGTGGAGGATGGCTGGTTGATGGACACCCTACGCAAACACGGCTACAGCGCCAACAAGGAGGAGGTGGAGTAATGTTTTGGGCTGGAATCATGGGGAGAGAGATTGTCGGCCCCTTTAGGATCCCTGAAGGCGCTAAAGATGAACTCCATAATGTATGTGGATTTTCTCAAACAGCACTTCCTGCCATGGTTCAAGAAGAAGAACCGTGTATTTCACAGCAAGATCATTTTTTTGCATGATAATGCACCATCTCATGCTGCACATAAAACATCTGCATCTCTGGCTGATATGGGCATAAAAGGGGACAAACTTATGGTGTGACCCCCATGCTCCTCTGACCTCTACCCCATTCAGAACCTCTGGAGCATCATCAAAAGGAGTGTCTATGATGGCGGGAGGCAGTTCACATCTAAGCAACAGCTCTGGGAGGGTATTCTGTCCTCATGCAAAACAATTGAAGCAGAAACCATCCAAAACCTGACAAATTCAATGGACGAGAGAGTTCAGAAGCTCCTTTCGAACAAGGGGTCCTATGTGAAAATGTAACATCACCTAGAATAAAGTTTTGAGTTGAAAACTGTTTGATTTCAGTTTCTAATAACCTGCTAATGCTTATAATTTCAAAAATGACCATTTTTTTTGGTCTTTATTAAAATGAAAAGGTTGATCGAAAAGTTTGGGGGATCTAAGAGTGTGGCAACCCAGTAGTCATTCTGACAATTCTGACAATATGAGGGTCATGTTGCAGGTAGTGCAGCAAGAAGGCACTTATGTGTCTTGCGCATCTCGGAGCCCCAAAATTATTTTCCGGGCTAGATGCAGCTAAAAATTATTATTAATTTTAAATCTGGTGGAGCTTAGTATACATGGCCTAATAGAATCAGTGCTGCACACTGCTAGAAAGCCCAAATTATTTTCCAGTCAAGATACAGATAAACATGATTAGTAATTTTAAATCTGGTGGAGCTTATTATAGATGGCGTAATAGAATCAGTGCTGCACACTGCTACAAAGCCCAAATTATTTTCCAGCCAAGATACAGATAAACATGATTAGTAATTTGAAAGCTTAAAACGGTTGGTAGGGTGATTTTAACCAATCATCAAGCTTTTACTCTCCCCAGGATGACACAGGGGTAGAAAAGTCGTTTCGGATCCATGATTTGTTCATCTTTATGAACGTGAGTCTGTCTACATTATCAGTGGAGAGCCGCGTGCGCTTATCTGTCAGCACACCACCAGCAGCGCTGAACACACGTTCAGACAGAACGCTGGCTGCGGGGCATGACAAGATCTCCAAGGCGTAAGTGGCTAGCTCCGGCCATTTATCCAGATTGGAAGCCCAAAAAGAGCAAGGGTCCAGTGACACAGTCATGGCTTCAATGTTTACTTGGAGATACTCCTGTACCATCGTCTCTAGGCGTTGACTATGTGTCAGACTTCTTGTCTCCTGTGGCCTTGCAAAGGATGGGCTAAAAAAGTGGTGAAATGATTCCGCAAAATTGATGTTACCAGCAGATACTGTGGTTCTGTTACGGTTTGAGTGCTGAACACTTGACGGTCCCACGGTTGGCAAGTTGGAACTGTGAGATTCACTACGTGCACCACTGGTGTTTTGTGGAAAAGCACATGTAAGATTCTGCAACAGTCTCTGCTGATACTCCTGCATGCGTGCATCCCTTTCTATGGCAGGAATAATTTCTGCAAATTTACTTTTGTACCGGGGATCTAACAGTGTGGCAACCCAGTAGTCAGGATTATTTCTAATTCTCACAATTCGAGGGTCATGTTGCAGGTAGTGCAGCAAGAAGGCACTCATGTGTGTTGCGCATCCAGGAGCACCAAGTCCCTGTTGTGTTGGTGGCGAGGTAACAATCATGCTTCCTTCCTCTGTCCTCTCCCCCCAACCTCGCACAACAGAAATGTGATCAAGGTCTCCCTCATCTGATGAGTCTTCCATCAGTTCGTCCTCCACTTCTTCCTGGGCTCCTGCACCTTCCTCACTAGTTTGGCTGCTACCATGCACCCTGGTAAAACCATCTCCCCCACCCTCACATGCCTGCCGCCTTGGTGCTGCCGACCGTCTGGACCTTGCAGATGTTAGCCCTTCCACATACAACTCCTCCTCCTCTACTTCCTCCACCTCCTCTTGTGCCACCACCTGACTCCGAATTCTGTTTAACATGTGCTCCAGCATGTAAATCACCGGAATAGTCATGCTGATAATGGCATCGTCAGCACTAAACATCTTCGTCGCCATTTCAAAACTGTGCAGAAGGGTGCATAGGTCCCTGATCTGAGACCACTCCTCCAGCATGATTTGCCCCACCTCTGGATCTCGTTGGCCCAGGCTATACGTCAGAACGTATTGCACCAGGGCTTGTTGGTGCTGCCACAGTCGCTGCAACATGTGCAGAGTTGAATTCCACCGGGTAGGCACATCGCAATTTAGCCGGTGAAGTGGCAGGCCCAACGACTTCTGTAGAGATGTAAGTCGCTGAGCTGCGGGATGCGAACGGCGGAAGTGAGCACACAGCGACCGTGCCCTCTGCAGAAGGCCATCTAGTCTGGGATAGTGGGCTAAAAATTGCTGGACAACCAGGTTCAACACGTGAGCCATACAAGGCACGTGTGTGACATTGCCCCGGCGAAGGGCCGCACCCAGGTTTGCAGCATTGTCGCACACGGCCTTCCCTGGTTTCAGGTCCAGTGGAGACAACCATTCATGAAATTGGTTCTCCAGAGCTGACCACAACTCCTCAGCTGTGTGACTCACATTTCCCAGACATTTCAAAGTAAAAACCGCCTGATGATGTTGAGCCCTACTGCCAGCATAGTAAGGAGGTGTGCAGGATCCCTTCTGCGCAGTTAGAAAGCTTGTGGCATGACCAGACAGGCTTTGGGTGCAGGTGGAAGACCGAGAGGAGGTTGAGGAGGCAGAAGCAGTGGAGGAACTTTGACATAAAGAGGATTGACGCACAACTCGTGGGGATGGCAAGACTTGGACAGCAGCCCCTTGTCCTGCTGTCACCATAGTTACCCAGTGCCCAGTGAGCGACATGTAACGCCCCTGTCCATGCCTACTCGTCCAAGTGTCTGTGGTGAAATGCACCCTGTCACACACAGAGTTTCTCAAAGAAGCGGTGATGTTGTGTGCGACATGCTAGTGGAGCGCAGGCACACCTTTCTTTGAGAAGTAGTGCCGACTGGGCATCTGGTACTGGGGCACTGCGACGGACATAAGGTCTCGAAAATCCTCTGTGTCCACCAGGCGGAAAGGCAGCATTTCTGTAGCCAAGAGCTTGCAGATGGTGAAATTCAACCTCTTAGCTTTCTCATGGCTAGGAGGAAATGGTCTTTTACTTGTCCACATCTGAGGGACTGAGGGCTGGCTATTGTGCTTAGACGGGGTTGATAAGGGTGTCCCCGGCAAACTGCCGGTCTGTGAGGAAGATGCAGGCGGACATGTTAGGTTGCCTTGATCCAAAGGTGGTGCTATCGATGTCGGACAGCGCTCAACACCAGCTGGTGTTACCACCTCCAAAGAAAATGATGACCTGCCAATCACGCTGGCTGTTGCGGGTAAAGAGGTGGCAGGTCTGCGCCCCAAAACAGGTGTGACTGCTGTCCCCCCAGTCACAGAGGATGAAGAGGCCGCGGATGCACAAGATATGGCAGACGGTGGTTGGCCCGGCCGGCTAGGCCGCATTGTAGCACACTGAGCTTCCCACTGCAACTTATGCTTCATGTCCATGTGCCGGTTCATGCATGAAGTACTCAAACTATGTATTTTTTGGCCTCTACTTAGCTTTTGCTGACAAATGTTACAGATAACACGAGTTGGGTCATCTTTATCGATCTGAAAAAATGCCCAGGCTATGCAAGGCTTAGCACCCATGCGACCTGAAGAGCCACCACGACTTGTGGTGAGAGGCAGAGTTGTGTTTGAGGATGCAGTTGTTGACGTGCTTCCAGTACTACGTCTCTGTCCAGGAAGGCGCAACCTGACCTCGTCGTCACTAGCATCTTCCTCCACCTCCTCTGCTGACCTCATCTTTTGGCTGACTGTGGGTTGACAGTAAGTGGGATCTCCAACCTCATCATCATCACCCTGTGCGTTATCACACCCGTCGTCCTCAGAGCCAACCTGTTCCTGCCCTGACAAAAAACTAAAGTTGTCGCTCCAATCAGGTATTTGAGTTTCATCATCGTCTTCCTCATTGTCTCCACCAACAGGAGTTACAGTTTGGGAACGAGGGTCTACATTATGGTCAGAACCTTCTGCGTCTGGTCCTGGATCCGACTCATAAAGATTCTGGGCATCAGTGCAGATCATTTCCTCGTCTGGATTCACAGAAGCGCTGGAGTCGACCTCTGATTCCCAGGCTATAGTATGAGTAAACAGCTCTGCAGACTCAACCATCTGTTCTACCTCATACTCAGACGGGCAGCTGGAGATTTGGGAGCTGTGAGGAAGCAAGTGCGATTGGGGTGACACCTCTGAGGACTGGAGTATTTGTGATGTTGAAGTTGAGGTGGAGGAGAGCCCACTTAAAGGAGCACTTGATATCCGTTGAAGCACCTGCTGTTTTTGTGCCTCATCTGGAATTTGTAGCGATTGGCGTGGCCGTAAGAAAGGGATCTTATCGCATTGTCCGCTAAAAGAAGTAGACATTTTAGTTTGGCTGGAAGATGGTCTTTCTTCTGCAGATGTTACTGTTGCTTTAACACCTACCCCACGGACACAACCTTTTTTCCCCTTCCCAACACGCCTATTCCCCTTTCCACCAGTAGCAGGCCTTTTTCCACTCATTTTGGTGGTTAACTAATTAACAACTCTGGAGTTGTTTGCACAAAAAAACAATGGATGGGAACCGAGCAGAGCTGAGTGGCCAAACTATGGTATTAGGCCAAAACTATTGGCTGGGTTAGATGAAGAAAAAAATTATATTCAATTTGCAACCTGATGGAGGTCAGTATAGATGGACTAATAGAACAAGTCCCACACACAGCTAGAAGCCCAAATATTTTTTCAGAGGTAGATGCAGAAAAAAATTGTATTCAGTTTGCAACCTGATGGAGGTCAGTATAGATGGACTAATAGAACAAGTCCTACATACAGCTAGAAGCCCAAATATTTTTTCAGAGGTAGATGAAGAAAAAAAATATATTCAGTTTGCAACCTGATGGAGGTCAGTATAGATGGACTAATAGAGAAAGTCCCACACACTGCTAGAAGGCCAAATATTTTTTCAGAGCTAGATGCAGACAAAAAATTATTTTTAATTTGCAACCTGATGGAGGTCAGTATAGATGGACTAATAGAGAAAGTCCCACACTCTGCTAGAAGGCCAAATATTTTTCCAGAGCTAGATGCAGAAATAAATTATTTTTAATTTGCAACCTGATGGAGGTCAGTATAGATGGACTAATAGAGAAAGTCCCACACACTGCTAGAAGGCCAAATATTTTTTCAGAGCTAGATGCAGAAAAAAATTATATTCAGTTTGCAACCTGATGGAGGTCAGTATAGATGGACTAATAGAACAAGTCCCACACACAGCTAGAAGGCCAAATATTTTTTCAGAGGTAGATGCAGATAAAAATTATTTTTAATTTGCAGTCTGATGGAGGTCAGTATAGATGGACTAATAGAGAAAGTCCCACACACTGCTAGAAGGCCAAATATTTTTTCAGAGCTAGATGCAGACAAAAAATTACTTTGAATTTGCAACCTGATGGAGGTCAGTATAGATGGACTAATAGAGAAAGTCCCACACACTGCTAGAAGGCCAAATATTTTTTCAGAGCTAGATGCAGAAAAAAATTATATTCAGTTTGCAACCTGATGGAGGTCAATATAGATGGACTAATAGAACAAGTCCCACACACAGCTAGAAGCCCAAATATTTTTTCAGAGGTAGATGCAGAAAAAAATTATATTCAGTTTGCAACCTGATGGAGGTCTGTATAGATTGATTAATAGAACAAGTCCCACACACAGCTAGAAGCCCAATATTTTTTCAGAGGTAGATGCAGAAAAAAAATATATTCAGTTTGCAACCTGATGGAGGTCAGTATAGATGGACTGATAGAGAAAGTCCCACACACTGCTAGAAGGCCAAATATTTTTTCAGAGCTAGATGCAGACAAAAAATTATTTTTAATTTGCAACCCGATGGAGGTCAGTATAGATGGACTAATAGAGAAAGTCCCACACACTGCAAGAAGGCCAAATATTTTTTCAGAGCTAGATGCAGATATAAATTATTTTTAATTTGCAACCTGATGGAGGTCAGTATAGATGGAATAATAGAGAAAGTCCCACACACTGCTAGAAGGCCAAATATTTTTTCAGAGCTAGATGCAGATAAAAATTATTTTTAATTTGCAACCTGATGGAGGTCAGTATAGATGGACTAATAGATAAAGTCCCACACACTGCTAGAAGGCCAAATATTTTTTCAGAGCTAGATACAGAAAAAAATTATATTCAGTTTGCAACCTGATGGAGGTCAGTATAGATGGACTAATAGAACAAGTCCCACACACATCTAGAAGCCCAAATATTTTTTCAGAGGTAGATGCAGATAAAAATTATTTTTAATTTGCAACCTGATGGAGGTCAGTATAGATGGACTAATAGAGAAAGTCACACACACTGCTAGAAGGCCAAATATTTTTTCAGAGCTAGATGCAGATATAAATTATTTTTAATTTGCAACCTGATGGAGGTCAGTATAGATGGACTAATAGAGAAAGTCCCACACACTGCTAGAAGGCCAAATATTTTTTCAGAGCTAGATGCAGAAAAAAATTATATTCAGTTTGCAACCTGATGGAGGTCAGTATAGATGGACTAATAGAACAAGTCCCACACACAGCTAGAAGGCCAAATATTTTTTCAGAGGTAGATGCAGATAAAAATTATTTTTAATTTGCAGCCTGATGGAGGTCAGTATAGATGGACTAATAGAGAAAGTCCCACACACTGCTAGAAGGCCAAATATTTTTTCAGAGCTAGATGCAGACAAAAAATTATTTTGAATTTGCAACCTGATGGAGGTCAGTATAGATGGACTAATAGAGAAAGTCCCACACACTGCTAGAAGGCCAAATATTTTTTCAGAGCTAGATGCAGAAAAAAATTATATTCAGTTTGCAACCTGATGGAGGTCAGTATAGATGGACTAATAGAACAAGTCCCACACACAGCTAGAAGCCCAAATATTTTTTCAGAGGTAGATGCAGAAAAAAATTATATTCAGTTTGCAACCTGATGGAGGTCTGTATAGATGGATTAATAGAACAAGTCCCACACACAGCTAGAAGCCCAATATTTTTCAGAGGTAGATGCAGAAAAAAAATATATTCAGTTTGCAACCTGATGGAGGTCAGTATAGATGGACTAATAGAGAAAGTCCCACACACTGCTAGAAGGCCAAATATTTTTTTCAGAGCTAGATGCAGACAAAAAATTATTTTTAATTTGCAACCTGATGGAGGTCAGTATAGATGGACTAATAGAGAAAGTCCCACACACTGCTAGAAGGCCAAATATTTTTTCAGAGCTAGATGCAGATATAAATTATTTTTAATTTGCAACCCGATGGAGGTCAGTATAGATGGACTAATAGAGAAAGTCCCACACACTGCTAGAAGGCCAAATATTTTTTCAGAGCTAGATGCAGATAAAAATTATTTTTAATTTGCAACCTGATGGAGGTCAGTATAGATGGACTAATAGAGAAAGTCCCACACACTGCTAGAAGGCCAAATATTTTTTCAGAGCTAGATGCAGAAAAAAATTATATTCAGTTTGCAACCTGATGGAGGTCAGTATAGATGGACTAATAGAACAAGTCCCACACACAGCTAGAAGCCCAAATATTTTTTCAGAGGTAGATGCAGATAAAAATTATTTTTAATGTGCAACCTGATGGAGGTCAGTATAGATGGACTAATAGAGAAAGTCCCACACACTGCTGGAAGGCCAAATATTTTTTCAGAGCTAGATGCAGACAAAAAATTATTTTGAATTTGCAGCGTGATGGAGGTCAGTATAGATGGACTAATAGAACAAGTCCCACACACTGCTAGAAGGCCAAATATTTTTTCAGAGCTAGATGCAGAAAAAAATTATATTCAGTTTGCAACCTGATGGAGGTCAGTATAGATGGACTAATAGAACAAGTCCCGCACACTGCTAGAAGCCCAAATATTTTTTCAGAGCTAGATGCAGAAAAAAATTATATTCAATTTGCAACCTGATGGAGGTCAGTATAGATGGACTAATAGAATGATGCTATGCCCAAAAGATTTTACTTCACTAGGTGCAGTAAAAAAATTGGTATTCTATACACAGGTGGTATATCTTGCAACACAGATAGGCTACTCCACTGACTAACACACTCTGCAATAGGCCAAAAAGGATTAGCTTTGCTAGATTCAGCCAAATGCTGTGAAAAAAACTTGCACAGCACTGGCACAGACCTGCCTGGCAAAAACTGATAGGAACTGATGTAACCTAGTCCTGAAAAGGACTGCAATTACAATTAGTCTTTACTCCCACAATCTATCTATTTAAGAGCACAGACCTGAATGATAAAAGTCGTAGGAAATGCTGTAACCTAGTCCTTAAAAGGACTGCAATCACAACTATTCTCTACTCCCAAGCTATCTGTAGATTTGTGCGAAAATTGGCTTGAAATTAACAAGGTATAGCGCACACAGCAACAGCGGTGCCGTCTAACACGCAGCTGCAGCAGTGAGAAAATGGTGGAGACGGGGAAAATGGCTGGGTCTTATAGGGCAAGGACATGTGACATACACTGCCAATGACACATGCCCTTGCTTGTGTGAAAAAAAGCACTTCGCTCCGTGTGTGCGATGCTGATAGGCTGACAGATTGCACCTCCCCACTGTAAATGCGGGAAAGAGAAAAAAAAATGGAGATCTTCATTATTCCTGCAGAGATCCATCCCCTGCCCCTCACCCCACCCCGCTGTACACTCAAACTGCGTATTAACATTAATTTTCATCATTACTGAGAAAAAATCCAGTTATGATTTTGGTGCACGAACAGTTATCGAACATAACCTCGAACAGCCGAATTTTTCTCAAATCGTTCGTGTTCGCCGAACGGCTCGAACACCGCCCAAAACAGCTCGAATTTGAGATTGGCGAACAGTTCGAGTCGAACAACGCTCATCTCTAGTAAAGAAGTCCTTAGTTGGTAGGAGGAAGACACAGAGTACAGGAAAGGAGAGGAGGATTGTTACCTGAGCACCCGCTTATTCTCTTGAGCCCTGCAGACACTGGAGCTCACATTCCATTAGTTTCTTCCATTTTAATGGCCTCTGGTGATAAGGACTTAGCTCATCTTGCTAAAAGAGGATTGTGCTGAGAGATACCTCAGACGATTGACTGACATGAGAGGCTCATTTCGCCTCTTGACAGATGCGGCCCTGAAGAAAATGAAGAACACCGCAGTGCCTCAAACTCGACCCCCTAAACACTGACTCACCTAATTAAGTGCTCTCTTTTCTCTCTTGTCCACATTTAATTATATACATGCTTCTTCACTCACACACCGATGCACCCCAGGCCTGCAGACATCAGAGATAAGGGGACATAATACATAACTGACAACAAGGGCAGTGATTTTGTTGACATGGAATGCAATAAGCATTATTATTTTTAAGGCTCCTGTCTTCGTTATTAAATTATAATGCAGAGGGATAAGACTTAAGATCTTTCTTGCCCTTCAATCATAAGATATCATTGGTGCCATTATATCTATAGAGGCCATCATCCCGATATGAGGAGAAATAAAACAAATCAAACCTACAAAGCAACAAGACATAGTTTCATTGGCAATAGCATATTGGACTTCATGCATCAATTTATGGTAAAAAATGTGATCATGTTGCTCATGGGATTGAATCAGATTTAGGGTTTTTTGTAAATTGAAACCTGATACCAAAAATGAAATGTTGAAATACTAAAGATATTAATTCTTTTGGAATTTTCTTGATTGTAAATTTCAATATATGATATCTGAATTACTTTTTGTAGGTGAAAACTCATGTAAGCCATCACCATCACCAATGGATTTAGTTGTTACTTACACAGACTCAGATGAATACTCTGCATTAACCTGTTCAGCATTTGTTACAATGGCAAAATGCAATGGCGAATGTGAAGAAGCTAAACCAAGGTATGTTTTCACAAATTAAAATTATGTTCATGTTAAAATGCTTAAAAAATGCCGAACCTATGAAATATTGGGATTTGTTTGGTATTGTTTGATAATAAGCTAAGTGCTAAAATATTCTAAAGCCTTGTTTTGTTAAAACACTGGTTATTCAGTCATGCTACTTTAAAATGTATGATAAGACTAAGTGAGGAACTTGTCAAGTATCCAGGACTCATCTTGATAACTATATAGGTTTTTGGGTATATAACACCACTTGTCACACAAATTCACCTAAGGAAGAAAGAAACATGATGCCATATTCTTACCATTCTTCTGTATTTGAGCACTTAAAGGGACAGTATTTTCTGGTGAGTCTAGAGAGTCCAGCTCACAGTGTCAGGATTGTTTCCTTACACCACCAAAATCACCCCTTCTTTCTCACCACTAAAAAGTTAACAAGCTCAGACTCAGCAGCTTATCATCAACCACATTCACAATTAAGATTGCCTATTCCATTACCACTTTCCTTCTTAACTGGAAAATGGCTTTCTAGCATCATGCTCCATCAAACCCCTAGCCTATTTTCGTTACATTGATGACATCTTAATAATCTGGACTGAGTCTGAACAAGAACTTCTAAAATTCCATAACAAATTCAATAGATTTCATCCCACCATAAACTTAACATTCGAGCACTCAAAAACGGTAATCAACTTTCTGGATACCACCATAAATATTCAAAATGGTTCAATCCAGACATCAGTGAAATCTGTGAATCGGAAACCAGTTGACCGTCCCACATACCTCAGATGGGACAGCTTCCACCTGAAACACATTAAAAAAAACACATTAAAAAGTCCATTGTTTACAGCCAGGCCCTTAGATATAATCAGATCTGTTCCAGTCCAACGGACAGGGATGAAAATGTACCCCATCTTAAAAAGACATTTTTAAACCAAGGCTATCACCCCACCTGCATTGATGACCAAATCATTAGAGCCACAAGGATCCCTAGAAGTCAATTACTTCAGTATGGATAAAAAGAGGAAAATAATCGTGTACCTCTGGTGGTGACCTACAACCCACAGCTTGAGGTACTGAGAAAAGCTGCTAAAAAACTTCAACACATCCTACACAAGGATGACCAGCTAAAAACAATATTCAAAGACCCTCCCTTGCTGTGCTACAGGCAACCTCCAAATTTAAGAAACATCATGATCGGAAGTTCAATGCCCTCAGATACACCAAGAGGAACTTTTCCTTGCAATGTGAAGAGCTGCAAAACCTGCACCCTTGTAGAGACCAAAGACAGGATACAGATTCCCAACATACAGTAGGAATATAAGATTCCTGGGACATTCACATGTTCCTCTTCCAATGTGGTGTACTTAATTCTGTGCACTATATGTTCTATTGGGGGTCTCTATGTGGGAGAATCAGGACAGAAACTGAGAGCAAGGATGAGGTCTCATCACCACACAATTACACATAAAAAAACAGGTACCAGTGGCCAAACATTTCTGTGGTCCAGGACACAACATCAACAATATGAAAGGTGTCATATTGAAAGGCAACTTTAAATCACAAAAACATCGAAGGGTCTGGGAATATAAACTGATAAGGGTCTTTGACACTCTCCACACAGGAATAAATCTGTCAGGAGGATTTATGTCTCACTACAAAATCTGAGGAATCTGCTCCAGACACAGTGAGGGCACCAGGCTTATGATCTTACATGGATATTGGAACCATAAAACGTTCACACCACTAATCTAATCCAATTAAGGATTCCCTCTCTGGGCTCAGTTTGTTTGTTTATTTAAATGTCAATTTATTATGCCATGCATCTGCTTTTCCTTTTTTTTTCTCTTCCTTTGTGTGCATATATTTGTGTTTCTTCATATACCTTGCCATATCATGCCTGATGAAGAGACCTATATTGTCCCAAAAACTTGCCTTGTAACATCATTTATTTTATTTTTGTTAGCCATTAAAAGGTATCATAACTACAAGATTATCTTGTTTTTCCCACTGAGAGCAATCTTTTTTCAACTGGCTAACACAGTACCAAACCCCCTTTTTTCCTTTTCACTTTCCTTCTGTCATAGTAGCTACACTATCACCCATTTTCTACTTATCTTTTCCAACTGGTTATTGGAAGTTATACACCTGTGGCGCCCCTGAGGGTTCAGTCGCCACAGGGGTACTGCACCTCAGATGAGGTGTGGTATCTCCTCTTCCAGGTAAGGATGGAGCATCACTCAGGACCCCACTTCACACTCAACACTACACCACTCCTGTCCTGTAGGGGGCCTAAATGCACCAGGGTGCTGCCCCGGGCCGGGATAGAGGAGATGGGGGGAACCAAAGATAGGGGGAACCATGTAGTGGGTGAGGGTGGAGGACACACTTTTAGGAAACACTTATTGATTCATATTTCATCTACGGCCATCTTAAGTTCAAGGTCTTTGATTGAGCGTCTTCTGTCAGGGTCCAGCAAGAGGCTGTAGCTGCCGGAAGGTTCGCGGTCCTCGTACTCTGGCCTTGAGACAAGGAGCGGGTCAGAGTTAACCACTGTCTCTACCCGGTCAAGGTCCTGACCTAAGAAGGCCTGGGAGGGGAGCAGAGGAGATAGGCTCCACAGGCAAAAGGATCCCAAGGGGGTACGGACGGAGCGGAGTTGCTACCTGTATTATTTACTCTGGCCTAGTCAGAGGGATTCCAGCTGCAAGAGGGGTGACCGGCCCCCGATATCTGACTTTGTTACTTCACGTCTCAGTCAGAAAAACCCAGAGGCTTAGTGGATCCCAGGGGGATACAGACGGAGCGGAGTCGCCACCTGTATCCCTTAAACTGTGTTTATCCAGTGGGACCCGGCCTTACACCACGTTCACACCACACACAGTCAGGAGAAGACTTAGAGGGAGAACTTACCAAGAAGAGGAACACACACACACCAGCGGGGTCTCGACAGGTGCTCCTGATCTACCTGGGAAGTGCTGGACCCCCTTCCCGGTGGCCGCAGTACGCCGTGAGTAGCAGAGAGAAGCTTTGCGGCTGAAAGTTCATCTGAAAGTGAGTAAAGACCCGGATGACTTCACACACCACCTCAGCCTGTTATTTCCTGCGCGGCACTGCAGCCACCATCCCTTCTCACACTGCCCTGAGGCCTGCTCCGCCTGTGGAGATCCGTCCCATCTTAGCTGCCCATAACACCAGCCTCAGTGGACTGTTGCAGCGCTGGTGGCCTTCACCAGAAACCACGGGTGGCATAGTCGAGCAAACCACTCATCCTAAAAGAAGCCCATTATTTTCATGTGACAGCCCTGGGCATGAAACGGGTCTAGGCCACGACTGCATCCCCTCAACATCAGCAAGGCCAGGCTCCGGGTACCCCATCGCTCAGGGAGGGCGAGGCGTCACACACCGTATTTATCATCTATTGATTTCAACAGATAACCTGATCCTTGCAGAAGGCAATAGTAGGAGTTTTAAAACAAGTCTGGATGTTGGGGACAAATAGGAATGACAAAATGGTGGTCTGTCTGTGCTTTATCAGATCAACTTCTTCCTAGGGGTTCCCATCTTGATGATGTATGCACTTCTACAGAGGCCTCCTTTTATGCTGAATGGTCACTGACATTTAAAGAGACTTTACATAAATCTAGCAATTATAAGAAACTTTGTAAAAAATCTTCATGCAAAAAACACATAGACATGCACCAGTGCTACTACTAAATAATGACACTGCAGCAGTGTGAGGTGTGTCTGTGTGTCACCCAGGCCTGGATGCCACAAGTGTAATTAAAGCTGTGTCTGAGAGCAAGGGGGAGGTTCTCTGGTCAGGGGAACATTAGCATGCAATGCCTCCTGTCTCAGGCCAGTAGGGGGAGCAGGCTGCCCCTATAAAAGCTGGTACTGAGGACAGGGTTAGAGAGAACTGGATTGCCTGTCTCAGCTCTGAGACGTGTCCCAGAGTGGAGCAGGGACAGAAAGTTGCATTGTAACCTAAGAGGAAGTGTGGCAGGAGGAGAGCCACAAGCCAGAGACAAGAGGCGAAGAGAGCCTGTCTTGGCAGAGAAAAGACTTAACTTTACCAGATTTTGGTGTCTGAGGCTGGAAGGATTCCACATCCCCCAGCAGAGAACCAGTCCGCAAGGGACTGTACATTCCTTGGCCTAAGAAGCCTGGAGGCCCTGCCACAACCGAAGGGACCAGTAAAGCCGTACAAGGCTGGGAGCAGAAAGGAACCCACGTCGCAGGCCATACAGGCGAGAAAGCACGGAAAGCTCGGAAACGTGGGCTGTTACCCTATCAGGAGGAGATAGCCAGAAGGAGCGCAGAAAGCACGGTAGGCCTACACCCTCACCCTGAGCAGGGCCAATTTCCCCGTTGCTCTCAGACATCCAGGTCCCCTCCTAGCTGGGACTGTTTGTGGGTCAGTTTACCTGTTAGTAAAGACCCTGGACGGCAACCTGTTGTCTGTGTGCTCCTTGCTCCTCCAGCACTACCATCACTCCCACCATCCACTATACTGCCCTGGGGCCGCACTCTTCCCGTGGGGAGTCACACTACCATAGCTGCACACCTCATCAGCCCCAGCGGTCTGCATGCAGCGGCGGTTCCTAATAACCGCAATCCACGGGTGGCGTAGTCGGACATAATCAATATAACGGACTACCACTGGCCTGACCACCCTGAGCCACGGAACCGGGTTGCCACTACTACTCCCATCGTTCCCTATTGCCCGGATCCGAGTGCCCCACGGCCCAGGGGGCGAGTCATCTGCATACAACCTAACATTTTATATGACATGCAGAAAAACATTATTGTGTATGGATATATATATATATATATATATATATATATATATATATATACAGTACATACCAAAAGTTTGGACACATCTTCTCATTTAAAGATTTTTCTGTATTTTCATGACTTTGAAAATTGTACATTCACATTGCAGACATCAAAACTATGAATTAACACATGTGGAATTATATACTTAACAAAAAAGTGTGAAACAACTGAAAATATGTCTTATATTCTAGGTTCTTCAAAGTAGCCACCTTTTGCTTTGCTGACTGCTTTGCACACTCTTGGCATTCTGTTGATGAACTTCAAGAGGTAGTCACTTGAAATGGTTTTCACTTCACTGTCAGGTTTAATAAGTGGGATTTCTTGCCTTATAAATGGGGTTGGGACCATCAGTTGTGTTGTGCAGAAGTCAGGTGGATACATAGCTGATAGTCCTATTGAATAGACTGTTAGAATTTGTATTATGGCAAGAAAAAAGCAGCTAAGTAAAGAAAAACGAGTGGCCATCATTACTTTAAGAAATGAAGGTCAGTCAGTCCGAAAAATTGGGCAAACTTTGAATGTGTCCCCAAGTGCAGTTGTGAAAACCATCAAGCGCTACAAAGAAACTGGCTCACATGAGGATCGCCCCAGAAAAGGAAGACCAAGAGTCACCTCTGCTTCTGAGGATAAGTTTATCCGAGTCACCAGCTTCAGAAATCGCAGGTTAACAGCAGCTCAAATTAGAGACCAGGTCAATGCCACACAGAGTTTTAGCAGCAGACACATCTCTTCAACAACTGTTAAGAGGAGACTTTGTGCAGCAGGCCTTCATGGTAAAATAGCTGCTAGGAAACCACTGCTAAGGACAGGCAACAAGCAGAAGAGACTTGTTTGGGTTAAAGAACACAAGAAATGGACATTAGACCAGTGGAAATCTGTGCTTTGGTCTGATGGGTCCAAATTTGAGATCTTTAGTTCCAACCACCGTGTCTTTGTGCGACGCAGAAAAGGTGAACGGATGGACTCTACATGCCTGGTTCCCACCATGAAGCATGGAGGAGGAGGTGTGATGGTGTGGGGGTGCTTTGCTGGTGACACTGTTGGGGATTTATTCAAAATTGAAGGCATACTGAACCAGCATGACTACCACAGCATCTTGCAGCGGCATGCTATTCCATCCGGTTTGCGTTTAGTTGGACCATCATTTATTTTTCAAGAGGACAATGACCCCAAACACACCTCCAGGCTGTGTAAGGGCTATTTGACCAAGAAGGAGAGTGATGGGGAGCTACGCCAGATGACCTGGCCTCTACAGTCACCAGACCTGAACCTAATCGAGATGGTTTGGGGTGAGCTGGACCACAGAGTGAAGGCAAAAGGGCCAACAAGTGATAAGCATCTCTGGGAACTCCTTCAAGATTGTTGGAAGACCATTTCCGGTGACTACCTCTTGAAGCTCATCAAGAGATTGCCAAGAGTGTGCAAAGCAGTCATCAAAGCAAAAGGTGGCTACTTTGAAGAACCTAGAATATAAGACATATTTTCAGTTGTTTCACACTTTTTTGTTAAGGATATAATTCCACATGTGTTAATTCATAGTTTTGATGCCTTCAGTGTGAATGTACAATTTTCAAAGTCATGAAAATACAGAAAAATCTTTAAATGAGAAGGTGTGTCCAAACTTTTGGTCTGTACTGTATATATACACAGTTGAAATCAGAAGTTTACATACACTATATAAAAAGACACATATGCATGTTTTTCTCAATATCTGACATGAAATCAGCATAAACCTTTCCCGTTTCAGGTCAATTAGGATTACCATATTTTTTAATATTTGTCAAATGCCAGAATAATGAGAGAGAGAGAATGTTTTCAAGCACTTTTATTACTTACTGCAAAGTCAAAAGTTTACATACATTTCATTAGTATTTGATACCATTGCCCTTAAACCGAATGACTTGGGTCAAACGTTTGGGATATCCTTCCACAAGCTTTTCACAATAGTAGGTCGGAATTTGGGCCCATTCCTCCTGACAAAACTGGTGTAACTGATCCAGGTTTGTAGGTCGCCTTGCTCGCACCTGCCTTTTCAGCTTTGCCCATAAATTTTCAATAGGATTGAGATCAGGGCTTTGGGATGGCCACTCCAAAACATTGACTTTGTTAACCTTAAGCCACTTTGTTACCATTTTGGCAGTATGCTTCGGGTTATTGTCCATTTGGAAGACCCATTTCCGCCCAAGCGTTAATTTACTGGCTGATGTCTTGAGACGTTGCTTCAGTATTGCCACATAATCTTCTTTTCTCCTGATGCCATCTATTTTGTGAAATGCACCAGTTCCTCCTGAAGCAAAACAACCCCAAACATGATGCTTCCACCCCCGTGTTTCACAGTTGGGATGTAGTTCTTAGGCATCCAAGTTTCTCCCTTTTTCCTCCAAACGTAACGATGGTCATTACGCCCAAAACGTAAAATATTTAGATTTGAGACTCCTCAGTGGTTGATACCTTTTAATGGCTAACTGAAAAGATGGTAACAGGTTGCAAGCTTTTGAGACTACTCAGGCCTCTTCATCAGGCTAGTACAACCCAAAATCTGAAGAGTCACATATTTCTACACAATATTGCACAGAAATAATTTAATAGATGAGACAGGTGATCAAAAGCAGAGCTATTACTATGGGAGAGATAAACATTTCTGGCTGTAAATATTTTAGCCGTTCATAGATAAGGACTGTGAAAGTTTTATTGTTTTTTGCAGTGTTGTGATGACCCCACAAGTCACATTCATTCCTGCTCTGAAGATGTCAAACTATCAGAAGCTTCGAAAAACATGACATCATCATATGGGCAGTCCAGAATTGTTAAAGGCATAATAATCTTAGTGTATGTAAACTTTTGACTTTGCAGTAAGTAATAAAATGTTTTAAAACATGTTGCTCCCCCTATCCTCTTATGTTGGGTTTTACCTACCTCAGCAAATGGGGGGTGTTATCCTACTCTCTGCTACTAATCCCCCAGTGTATGCCTTAATACTGAGCTTGTTCAAACTCTCCACATTTGAATAGCTAGAGTTAATCATTGGCTTATTCTCTTTACTACTATATCTGCTGGCTTGAGGTGTGGGCATTATACCCATAAGGAAAAGGGCATCTCTAGGTGTGACATCACTGCAGTCTGCGCATTGGAGAAATGATCTTTCTACATCCAAGATGGCGCTGTGGGTGTGACGTCAGCAACGCATGCGCAATGGTTGCCCACATCATGGACCTGATCTAAGATGCTGAGCGTTTCTGCATCTCCCTGGCAGGAAAAACGCATGCGGATTTTACATGCGTTTTTCCTGCCAGGTAGAAGCGTTTGTCAAGCGTTTTTGCATGCATTTCTGCATGCGGGTAATCAAGCGATTTTAGCATCATTTGGAAAAGTGCTAGACAACTTGGTCACACTATATAAATCCATGCAACCGGCATGGATTTATATAGTGTGACCAAGTAATAGTTAAAAAAAAAGAATAAAAATGGTAAAAAATAAAAAATAAAGATTATACTTACCTTCCGATGGCCCCCGGTCTCCTTCTCTGCTCCGTTCGGTCTTCTCGGTGTCTCGCGGTGGTGTGAAGGACCTGCGATGACGTCATTGAGTCATGTGACAGGTCACGTGACCGCCGACGGCAGTGGGCACGTGACCTGTCACATGACTCAATGACGTCATGTCAGGTCCTCACACAACCGCGAGCTGCCCAACACATCGCACGCATCGCTATGGAGACCGGGGGACATCGGAAGGTAAGTAAAATCTTTTATTTTTATTTTTCAATTTTATTTTTTTTACAGTTTCTATGGTACCCAGGTCTGGATGAGAGTCTCCTCTTCTCCAGACCCGGGTACCATCCGCACATTGAACCGTGTGATATCCGCATGTGCAGATGCAGTGATGCGGATGTCACGTGGTCCAATGCAAGTCAATGGCGGCGATTACGCTGCGTGTCCGCAAAATTAATGGACATGCCCCATGGTCCGCAATGATAATCCGCAGCGGAAATTTCCGCAGCATGTGCACAGCACATGCGGATTATCATTGGGGACCATGGGGCACGTATTACCAAGCGTTTTTTAAGCGTTTTCGCTGCGTAAATTCCGCGGCAGAAACGCTTGAAAAACGCATATTGGGCACGCAGCCTTAAACTTTATTCACACATCAGTATTTTTGATCTGTGATTTGGAGACACTCCTGGTTTTGGCATACAAATACTTAACAGGTGTCAGTATTTGTAGTTTTTCTCTGTAAGTTCTGCTCCTTGTTTTGACCTATCAAACACTTGTGCAAAATATTGACCAAATAAAAACGTTTGAATAAGCCCTTACTGGAAGACAACTGGTTCTATTCTTTATCCTGTTTAAAATAGGACAAGAAGGAACAGAACCCCAAACCTCGGTTTATTCTTAGAGGAAAATGGAACATTCAGTGTGCTGGATTTAGTGTTTCTTTAAATCTGTCACTATCCCAAGCAAATATAATGCATGAATAGCAGAATGCAATGGGATGTACAGATGTGGCCATCTTTACCTTTGGCTTAATAAATCATGGGATGTGAGGTTTGACATTCCTGTTTTCCTTTCACAAGATGTACAGTGCCTTGAAAAAGTATTCATACCCCATGAACTTTTCCAATTTTTTTCAAGTTACGCATACAAACTTAAATATATTTTATTGGGATTTTATGTGATGTATCAACACTAAGTAGCAAGTATTTGTGAATTGCAAAGCAAATTGTACATTATTTTCTAAATATTTTAAAGCTATAAATCTGAAAATTGTGAGGACTCTCAAATTGTAATATTTTTCTCTCTACGGCTAACACAGTTCAAAGACATGCATTTGTATTTAACACCCTTGAGGATATACTTTGTAGGACCACCTTTCTCTGTAAATACTGCTGCAAGTCTTTTGGGGTCTGTCTCTACCAGCTTGGCACATCCAAAGGCTGAAAGTTTTGCCCATTCGTCTTTGCAAACTAGCTGTAGTTCAGTGAGATTGTGAACAGCAAGTTTCAATTCTTGCCAGAGATTCTCCATGGGATTTAGGTCTCGACTGTGACTTGGCCATTCAAACATGAATAAGCTTTGATCTAAACCATTCAATTGCAGCAATATGTTTAGGGCCGTTGTCTTGCTGGAAGGTGAACCTACGACCCAGTCTCAAGTCTTTTGCAGCCTCCGACAGTGTTTCCTTCAGCATTTCCCTGAATATAGCTTTATCCATTTTCCAATCACCACTGACCAACTTCCCTGTCCTGATGAAGAAAAGCATCCCCACATCATGATGCTGCCACCGCCATGTTTGATAGTGGGGATGGTGTTTTCAGGGTGATGTGCAGTGTTAGTTTTCTGGCACACATAGCATTTTGAATTTAGCCCAAAAAGTTTGGTCATATTTGACAAGACCACCTTCTTCCACATGCTAGTTGGTTCCCCCACATGGCTTTTTGCAAACTGCAAATGGAACTTCTTATGGCTTGCTTTAAAAAATGTCTTTCTTCTTGCCACTCTTCCATAAAGGCCAGACTTAACCCTGGTTTACTCTTCTCCACAACTTTATCACTGACTTGTCTGGTGTTTTCTTTGGTTTTCATAATGCTGTTTGATACCTAAAGTTCTCAAACAAACGTCTCAGGCCTTCACAGAAAAGCTGTAATTATACTGAGAATAAATCATACATGGGGGAGTCAATTTACTAGCTAGAGGACTTGTGGAGGCAGTTGATGGCTCAGGATTATTTTTTAGGGGTATCAGACTACAAATGTGCATCACAATTTTCAGATATATATTTTTTAAGTATTTAGAAAACCATGTATCATTTCTTTTACACTTCACAAATACTTGCTACTTAGTACTGGTATAAAAAAGGTACACCTATTGCTTTTACTTATTTATTTACAGCAGGGTATTTATTTATTTTATTTATTTTGTTTCTGTCTTAGTTGCTGTATGGAGATACTGCATTGAAATCATACCGTGTAGCAGACTGTGGGACTATCATACGATTGAAAATACATTTTGGTATGGATCAGACTCCCGCATCTGCCCCAACTACCACTGCTTCTACATTATTTAATTTGTGCAACTTGGGTCTTACCCTCAAGAGCAGTTTCATGCCTTTAAAGAATAGTCCACCTGTAGAGACCTTTATCGGTCTGATCAATCGGGAGGTTGACCTTTTTAAAAAAGGCATCTCTAGTGGCAAGCTCAATTGCCCTGCTAATATGTCCAATTCTGAACATTTGGCCCTGCAATCCCTGATCAAAGATAGAGAGTTAATCATAAAGCCTGCAGACAAGGGCGGAGCAGTGGTCATAATGGATCTCAAAGACTATATGGAGGAGGTTACTCGCCAATTATCCGATACTAATATCTATTTACCATTAGCGTCCAATCCCACATCCAAAATAGCTTCAAAGATAAAGACAACTGTGGAAAAATTCTTGGGGAACGGTACAATTGACAAAAAAGTAGGGGAATTTCTAATTAATCATCACCCCATCACCCCGGTTTTTTATGTGCTACCTAAGGTGCATAAAAGACTTTATAAACCACCAGGACGTCCCATTGTAGCATCCACAGATTCTGTCCTATCACCACTCAGTATCCTACTAGAGAAAGTTTTGTCTCCTCTAGTTAGGAATACTAAATCAGTCATCTTGGATACAGGCGATTTTATTAAAACAATTCAGACGATAAAATTGGTACCCATCCACTCCATTTTAGTAACTTGGGACGTCAGTAGTCTGTATACGTCGATAAAACACCATAAAGGCTTAGAGGCGGTGGAAGACTTGTTCTCTTCCTCGTTGGATAATAGGAACAAGGTGGATTTCTGTATAGAACTCCTGAACATAGTTTTAAAAGAAAAATTTTTCATGTTTGGTGATAGCGTTTTTCTCCAGGTGCAGGGTACAACGATGGGGTCCAATGTAGCCCCGCCATATGCTAATTGTTTTATGGCTCATTTCGAAGAAAAATTCATCTATACGAACCATCTTTTTCAGCAAAACGCCATATTGTGGCGACGTTATATAGATGATATCTTTTGCATATGGCGGGGCTCATTGGACTCCCTCCTTATGTTTCACACCCAATTGAATCAATTATGGTCAGAATTACAGTTTGTTTTACATCATGATGCCGAGACAGTCAGTTTCCTGGACACAAGAGTTACCAAAAAGACTAATGGGCATTTGGAGGTGGATCTTTTTGTGAAAGAAACTGATCGCAATAATTTACTACATTTCTCAAGTTGCCACCCGAGAGCTACAAGGGAATCTATGCCCATATCTCAGTTTGGTCGGATAACTAGGATTGTCTCAGCTCCCCAGACTAAAATCGCACGTCTAGATGAGATGGAGACTAAATTTCTGAATAGGGGATATCCACAGGCCTTACTGACGAAATATAGGTATAGGTCTAACTCCCGTAGGGAACAATCAGGGAAGAGAATTCTTCTTGTACATACTTTTCACCCATTTATGTATAAGATACATAAGAGCATACGCAAATTTTTTCATATTCTACAGGATAGTTATCCTTCAATTGATGAATTCAAATTACTCTTTATGCCATGCTTTCGGCGACCCACTAATTTACGAGATAGACTGGTACGAGCGGACATTGGCTCTAGAAGGATACTCTCTAGACAAACGTTCCTACATACTCCTAAAAGGGGAACGTTACCCTGTTTGCATTGCCCACAGTGTAATAATGTGCAAAAGGGTGATAAATTCTTTCATCCCCACACGGGGGAAGCTATTAATTTTACAGATTTTTATACATGCGATTCCTCATTCGTTATTTATGCTATAAGGTGCCCATGCGGTCTCGTGTATGTTGGGGAGACCACCCAGCATATATGAGACCGCATATCGCAGCACAAATTGAGTATCCGTTGTGGTAAGACTTATCTGCCTATTCCATCTCATTTTGAGCGTGTGAAGCATAGCATAGCTCAGCTTAAATTCCAAGTTCTTGAATATGTGCCAGTTCCTAGGAGAGGAGGCAATATAATTAAAACATTAAAACACCATGAATCCTTTTGGATACATAGATTGGACACCTTAGAACCAAGGAGACTGAATAGGGATTATGAAATCTCAAGTTTTATCTAATTTTTTCTCCCCCTTTTTTTTTTCTCATTCATTTTCACAATAGAGCCGTCAAAATTGAGTCCCACCATCAAACTGGTTGGTATGATAACATTTTTGTATCAATAATGAATTTTTGTGATTATATTTTATTATTCTTCATTTTTTATTTGTTATTTTTATTTTTATTTTTATTTTCATTTATTTTTTATTTTATTTTTTATTATTTATTTTTCATTTTTCATTTTTTATTTTTTATTTTCAATTTTATTTTTATTATTTTTATTTCCCCTTGACCTTCCCCCCCTTTCCTTTTACCCCTTCCTTCTTTTTTTATTTATTTTTATTTTTACTCTATTTTTCCATATTATCCAATTTTTATTATCTCTCAGTTTTTTCTCTATGTATTTTCTGTATCATCTAATTCTCTTTTCTTTCTTTTTTTGTCCTATTCATTCTTCTTATACTCATATTTCCATTCCCTATTCTATTACCATTTCCATCGAATAATGCTTTTGCAGTCAGTATAATTATATTTAATCATTGTTTTTTGTATTACCATATTAAATATGCCTTCCATTATTCTGCTCAGTCTTTGACTTCTCTGTCAGTTGCACACCGAAATGGCATGTCACTTCTGGGGAGGCGCCACACCACTGATCATGTGACACTATTATTACCCCACCAACATGGCGCCTAGCGGCGACATATTTCCCCCGACGCGTCATTCCGGTGACGCGCCTAGAAGTTAATCATGTGATCCCCTGGCGCTCGATCAGCGCCGCGTTCCGGAAGTACAGAAGTAGTATAAAAACATGCTCGATCCCCTGGGCACACAGCGCATTCCTTATAGCACGGTAGTGCTTTTCTCATACAAGCGCCAATTAACTACTTCAACTTCTTCTGTGACCCGGGTGAGCAGCATTTTGGTTTTGAAATCATATACATCTGTTGTAATGAGGTTGTGTGCACTTACATAGTGATCTGTGGTATGTCTTTCTCTTTTACAGCCATTGGTTGGTTTTTCCACACATCCACTGGGCAGAACCCTGGTAATAATGATTTATAATGACTCACAATGATTCATAACGAACGATATATTGATAGATATTGCTGGATTTTGCTGTTATGTATACTATTTCGTTTCATGTTTGTGAATCACTCCTGTTACAAATGTGGCGCCCCTGAGGGTTCAGTCGCCACAGGGGTACTGCACCTCAGATAGAGGTGTGGTATCTCCTCTTCCAGGTAAGGATGGAGCACTTCTCAGGACCCTAATTCACCATTCAACACTACACCACTCCTGTCCTGAGGGGGGCTTTAAGGCACCAGGGTGCTGCCCCAGCCGGGATAGAGGAGATGGGGGGAACCAAAGATAGGGGGAACCATGTAATGGGTGAGGGTGGAGGACACACTTTTTGGATGCACTAATAGCATCATATATAATCTTCGGCCATCTTAGGTTCAAGGTCTTTGATTGTGATCTTCATCACTGAACGTGGCTTTCTGTGTGAACCTGCAGTTGATGGGGACACGGTCCTCGTGCTCTGGTCTTGAGGCGAGGAGCGGGCAAGAGTTAACGGCTGACTCTACCCGGTCAAGGTCCCTACCTAAGAAGGCCTGGAGGGGAGCAGAGGAGACAAACTCCACAGGCAAAAGGATCCCTGGGGGATAAGGACGGAGCGGCATACGCCACCTGTATTTCTTCACTCTGGCCAGGCCAGAGGGACTCCTGCTGCAAGAGGGGTGACCGGCCCCCGATATCTGACTGTGTACTTCACGTCACTGTTGGAAAAGCCCGGCGGCTTAGTGAATCCCAGAGGGGGACACAAGCAGGGAGAAGGAGAAAGTGAGGGAGAAGAAGAGGAACACACAAACGGGGTCTTGACAGGTGCTCCTGATCTATCTGGAAAGTGCTGGACCCCCTTCCTGGTGGCCGCAGCGCGCCGCGAGGAGCAGAGGGAAGCTTTGCGGCTAAAGTTCATCTTAATGTGAGTAAAATCCCTGGATGACTTCACACCCCGCTTCAGCCTGTTATTTACTGCGCGGCACTGCACCCACCATCCCTTCCTCACACTGCCCTGAGGCCCGCTCCGCCTGCGGGGAGCCGTCCCATCTTAGCTGTCAGCAAGACCAGCCTCAGTGGACTGAGACAGCGCTGGTGTCCATCACCGGAAACCGTAGGTGGCGTAGTCGAAATACCACTCAACCCTGAAAGCCCATTACATCTTTTATGTGACCGCCCTGGGCACGGAACAGGTCTAGGCCACGACTCCATCCCACCCCCAACATCTGACCCGGCTCTGAGTAACCCCACTTCCCAGGGTGAGGGCTGTGAGCGTCACACAAGCAGCCATTGTCCTTTACATCATGAATTATCCCTATTGAATACTTACTTTATCTCCACATTCAGTATACAAAATTTGATTCTTATATGTATTAACTGTTGTTTGTATATTTTTTAATATGGGGTTTAGACTCATATATATAATTATGTTAATTAAATTTACAGTTCTGATGAAGGCCATATGAGGCCGAAACGTCATTTTGAAGAATCATATAATAAAAACTCTTGAAAATCCTTTTCATCAATCACCTATACTATACAGTGGCTTGCAAAAGTATTCACTTTTTACCTATTTTGTTACATTACAACCTGTACTTAAATATTTTTGCTATCTGATTTGTGTGTGATGCATCAGCAGCACTAAATAGTCTATGTTGGTGAAGTGACAAAAATATAGGCATAAATTTAATTTATAGGATCAAATAAGTATAAATTGGCATGTGCATATGTATTCACCCCTTTTGCTATGAAGCCCTTAAAAATTTCTGGTGCAAGCAATTACCTTCATAAGTCACATGCTTAGTGAAAAAAAGTCCACCTGTGTGTAATCTAAGTGTCACATGGTCTGTCAGTATATACACACCTTTTCTGAAAGGCCACAGAGGCTGCAACACCATTAAACAAGAGGCACCACTAACCAAACAACACCATGAAGACCAAGGAGATCTCCAAACAAGTCAGGGACAAAGTTGTTGAGAAGTACAAGTATGAGGAACTATCCTGGGAGGTAGTCAGTATGTCCCAACTTCAACTGTATCTAAGTCATACTGTGTGGTATGGACATTGACAGCATCAAACAGTGTGTGGAGGTGGACTGTGGGGGCATCATATTGTGTTGTGAGGACTGTGAGGTATCCAATATGTGCGTGGATACTTTAGCGGCATCATCTAGTGTGAAAGCTGTATGGAGATACTGCATTGAAATCATACCGTGTAGCAGGCTGTGGGACTATCATACTGCATGTGTAAGCATCTTGCTGGGTGTGGGGGCATCACCAAGTGTAAGGGATCTGGAGGCATCATACTGTGTGGAGTGACTGTGTGGATGGCTACGTAATTCTGTGTGTGGAGAGGAGTGGGGCTATCATATTGTCTGGAGGGCAGTGGGGGCATCATACTGTTTGTAGGGGCAGTGTAGGGACATCATATTGTTTGTGGTGGCACTGTAGTTGCATCATACTATGTTTGAGGGCACTGTAAGTGTGGCGCCCCTGAGGGTTCAGTCGCCACAGAGGTACTGCACCTCACCCAGAGGTGTGGTGTCTCCTTCTCTCAGGTAAGGAGGGAGTGCTGCCCGGAACCCCAACACCCACATTCAACACTACACTGCTCCAGGCTGGCTGGAAGGGCAAGATGCAATGTGTTTCCTGCTGAGCCCTGTCCCTGGCTGGAGTGGGGGGAACCCAAAGGTAGGGGGAACCAGTAGTGGGTGTGGGTGGAGGAAGCAGTTTAGGGCAGCACCATTGTAGGAGATATATAATGGGAAGCCATCTTAGGGTGGCAGATCAGTCAGTGAGAGGAGAGAGTGAAGACAGTCTGGGAGCAGAGTCTCTTTAGGAGCTCTGCTCCACAAGTAGGGCCTAGTGCTAGAGGCCCAGGAGGGGAGCAGAGGAGGAAGGCTCCAATCTATAGAAGGGATCCCAGGGGGTACGGCGAGTGCAGGACGGCACCCGTACGCCCCGAATCTGTCAGAAGACAGAGGGATCAGGCTGCAAGAAGGTCACCGGCCCCTGGACCAGCCGTGTTACTCCAGGTCTCGGCTGGAAAAACCGGAGGCTTCTGGCTTTTGTAGTTCAGTTGCCAAAGTCTCATTCTAATCTCTGTGAGGGTCAAGCAGGTCCGGGAACTCCAGTTAGACAGGAGGGACTTCAGAGGACCCGAGCGGGACTGAGAGTGGGGAAGCGCAGGGCAGGAGGGAGAAGACCCAGCGTGAAGTCGGTGTAGAGAGGAACACAAGAAAGCGGGGTTTCGTCAGGTGCTCCTAACCTACCTGAGGAAGAGCTGAACCCCCGGTCTGGTGAATGCAGCACGACGTGGGAGGCTGTAAGCTGGACAGTGCAACCTGAGGAACTTAACAACTGTGAGTAAAGACTCGGATGACTGCACCGCACTGCCTCCGTCCCTTATTTAAGTTGTGCCATCTTTCCCCCTGCACTACAACACCCAGTGCAACCAACTATATCTACACTGCCTTGGAGCTAGCTCTTCCTGTGGAGAGCCACACCATCCCTGCTGCAGTAACATCAGCTTCAGAGGACTGCTCCGCAGTGGCGGCTCCCTTTGGCCGCATTCCACAGGTGGCGTCACGAACACTTCCTAAAACTACAAACCCCTTACAAATATCATTCCCCGTTTTGTTGACCGCCCTGGGCCACGGACCGGGCCAGCCGCCGTGATATACCCCACCAGCATCCATAGGCCCGGCTGCCAAGTAACCCCCATGGCCCAGGGGGCGCGTCATTCTCATGATACTTTGTGGTGGACACTGGGGGCATCATATTGTGGGAGACAGCATACTGAGTGTGGTCAGCTGTTGTGACATCAGACTGTATGATGGGCTGTAGGACGGTACTGTGGGGTATCATACTGCATGTAGGGATGCTGTGAAGGCATCATACTGTGTGTGGGAGCTGATGGGGAATCATACTGTGTGGAGGCTGATGGGGCATGATACTGTAGGTGGTGAATTTATTGTGGGGGCCACTGGTAGAAACAGACAGAAAAGAGTCCCTGTGCAAGAACAGTATATGGGTCCTTTGCAGTCCAAAGGCTCATCAAAATGCATAATTCCACCTGCTTTAGAGGAAATGGTTCCCCTGACCTCTTGGGCTCCTTTGTGGATGCACAGATTGCACCAATTATATATCTTCCCCTGGTGGGGGCATCAAACTCTGTGTAGAGATGATGTGAGGCCATCATAATGTGTGTGGGAATTAATAGGGCATCCTACTGTGTGGGGGAATGAACTGTAGGAGAATCATACTATGTGTGAGCTGTGGGGGCATCATACTGCGTTTGGGAGCTGTGGGGACATCATACTATGTGTGGGGAGTTGTAATGGCATCATATTGTGTGATGATCTGTATGGGGAACTGTGGGAACATCATGCTTTGTTACTGTGTGGGGAGTTGTGGGGGTCATCAAATTGTCCAAGGGGGAATATACTGTGGAAGCATCATACTTTATGGGGAGCACTATGGGGGCATCATAGTGTATATGGTGGGCACTGTGAGGGCCATGAAATGGTACATACTGTGTGGGAACAGTAATGGACTTCACCAAGAGCTAGATTTCTGTGTTGGTACATATAATGGATAGGACAAGTTTAGGGTACTGGCTTAGCGAAAAGTAAAATTTGTTATTTTAAAAAGTTTGGATGTACTGTATGTTTTAAGGTATCACTATTCACATGAAAATTGATTCTAAAATGACCATCCTGTTAGTTCAAGCTTTGGCCACTAGATGACAGCAAAACCCACATTTACACATGACCAAACTCAGCTTTTCTGTTTTGCTTTCAAAAATGTAATAGTTACAAAAAAAAGATTTATTTATTTTACTCACTTATATAGCACCATTAATTACACAGCGCTTTACATACATCATTATCGCTGTCCCTACTGGGGCTCAAAATCTAAAATCCCTATCAGTATATCTTTGGAGTGGAAGGAAACTGACGCAAACACAGGGAGAACTCCTTGCAGATGTTGACCCAAGTACTGCAAAGCAACAGTGCTAACCACTGAGCCACTGTGTTGCAGGTATGCACTGCTTTCTATGGACTAAATACTGATATATAGTTGCCTATTATACCACATAACATCGTCAAAAATCTTCCTCTCCCAAAATAAAAATGTTTTGCCAAACTGTGACAGTTATACTGCGCTCTGCGTGACCCGTTAGTGGCTTTTACAATGTAATTCTATGGAGCCTCAGAAAGAGATGCCCACAGGAAGAAGCAAATAGTGAAACGTGCATCGGGGTGAGGGGATGCCGTGCTGGTAACCTCCTGACATCATCTACTTTTCTCCTACTTCTAGCTACCAATGTACCTATAGACGGTTCATTAATTGTATGTTCACATGTTGTCCTTGACACGTCATATATTTTTTTGAAATGCCAATTGGTATGTGTAATGCTATATTATATTGACACTTAAATATAATTATTGTCTTGAATGGATAAATCTATTTAAATCATGTGACACTTTTTATAAGATTATATTGTTCTTGATAACAGTCGTATGTCTGTCAGTAACTGGTGTCAGTATACACTGCCAGTGTTCTATTTGTTTTACCTTGCTCCCACGTACTTTATATGTTTTCCTGGATTGGTTTGTATAGTTTATACTACGTACCATGTATTTCTCAGATGGGGGGTTATTGAACCCTGTGTATATACTGTAGTAAGAACCCATTTTTTGAGATAATTCTATACCAGTAATATTGTTGATTATTGTCAGGATTCAGTGGCATCCCCATTAGAAGGTACTCTGCTATTTTAATCATATTTTTATGTATTTCTCTCAATAAAGAATTTTTTATTTTATTCTTTGGATCTCTTCTTTACCCAGCCCAAATTCAGGACCTGAGCACTTGGGACATTAATTTGTGAAATGTAATAAATCTAATAAAATCCTTACTGCTCTATTTAATACTGAATTTTCTCTAAATATTGTAACCATGCTACTCACTTGGGAGCGATGTGAGGTATCACAGGAACTGGTTTATTTCAGTCCTCAAAAAACCCATCACAGGAAACTCAAATACAGCCCTTGTCCAGGACAAAGTGAAACCTAAAGTAAAAAGTCCATACAATAGTGCTGGTTTGCTCACTTGGCACAGAGACCAGCTTCTTAGTCTTTTAGCAAAGACACACAATCCAGGAGGTCTACACACCTCCATACACACTGACTTGTGTGAGACAAACAGGCCACAATTTACAAAGTGAACCACACCCAGGGGTGGAGATATGGTGAGAAACCATCTCTCACAGCTCTTCAGCAGCTCACATTAAGATCTGGCCCTATCATGGCCAATTAACCCCTTTTAGTCCTATATGTACTAAAACATTATTCCAGGTTTAACTAACATCCCACTATGTGTCTAACAGCCACCTTGCAGTATATAATGTAAAATACCTTAAGGGTACAAGTGGAGAAACAGAGGGAATGCCTGCAGCTCCAGTAGATTTCTGCATTTAAAAAATGAGAGCGTAATGGGGGCTTTTTCACCCTATTGCTGTTTGCCATCTGATCCCTGCTGACTCAGTCCTGCCAAACTGTTCCTATTGGTTTGTGTAATCAGCCAGTACAGTCACAATGGCTAATTGTGTAACACAGTGAATCAGTTGCTGCCTCCCTACAGCTATATCCCTCTGAAGGTGAATCCACTGGAAGCTTCCGCAGTTAAGGCAGCTGATGGGCGCTTAGGCAGCTGTGCAGCTGGAGCTACACATAAAGGAGCAGGGTTAATTGGGCTCCATATCTCCATATGAGTAAAGATTTCATCTCGGTAAATGTAATGCAACCATGGACAAACCAGCCCACTAGAAGGCCCTGAGATTTCTATCAGTGGTGTGCTTAGCAGCAGACCTCGTGACCGCTGGACCCGAGTCCAGGATAATCTTTTCGCTAACTACGGCAGACACTGTTGAATACAATGGTGGAGGATAGAGATGATAGCTCCCTCTTCGGCTGTTCAGCCTGTGTGTCTGAAACTGAATGCAGCAGGCATGATGCAGTCACTAGATGTAGGCATCACACTGCATATAGGTTAGCAGTTGTGCCCCCATTATGCATTTGGAGAGCCATGGGGGTGGTCATACTCTATATAGGTGAACAATTAGAGCCACCTTAGTGCATGTAGGTGAGTTGTGGAGCCATCACAAGACATATAGAGGAACTGTGGGGACATCACAGTGCATATAAGATACCCCTTACTACATATGGGGGAACTGTGGGGCCCCCATACTATATAGAGGGAAACTGTGGGGATATTTTTCTGTATGTAGGGAGCTGTGGGTACCAAATACTTCACATAGGAGATCTGTCGGGGCCATCTTACTCTATATAGGGGAGCTGTGGGGCCCATCATACTGTATGTATGGAGCTGTGGGGACGTTATACTGTTGATAGGGGAGCTGTGAGGGTCCTTATGACATATACGGGAGCTGTGGGGACAACATTATTGTAAATGAAATGTATAATTTTAGGGAAATATATAACAGCAGTAAAGTTACATTGATTTGAGTCTGCCATCCACAGTATGGTCTCTATACAAAAGGGGCATAATGTAGATTTGCTGGTATTAAAGGAACCCAGAACAAAGGGGGATATTGCTGAGAATACATAGGTGTCAACCATTACACCCTTCTGCTTGGTGAGTCTGAGATTCAAAGAGTTAGCAGATGGTCACTGTAGCTAAGCTGAATCTTTCCTATTTGCTTTATGGAGGGTACTCGCCTCTAATTAGCCCACGATCCAGTTACAACACAGCAATTTTAATATTCCAGTTTAGGCCGTCTTGGAAACATGAGCCGCCAATATAAAAAACTGAGTTACACAAAGAAAGGTGTTCACATTTGGGGGTCAGTTGATGCTGGTTGTGATCCTTAATTCATTTCTTCTCCTGTCAAAGAAACAGAAGAACAACTAGGTATGTACATATGTATCATGTATATAATTGTGGGGGGAATCATAGAGGGGCTGTTGGGAAATCATACTGTTGTATAGGGGATTGGGGAAGCCATCATATTGTGTATATGGGAGCTGTGTGCCATCATACTGTGTATACGTTTGTCTCTGGGCCATCATATTGCATAAGGAGAGTTAAGGGGACATCATACTTTATATAGGGACCTGTAGGGACTGCATAGTGTATATAGCATGTTGAGGGAGCTATCATAGTCAGTGAGGGGTCATGATACCGTGTGTGGGTCTGTGTGGGCCATTATACTTTGTGTGGGGGCCATCATACTGTGTGGGGAAGTTATACTGTGTGGGGGCACCATACTGTTTATGTGGGCCATGATACTCTGTGTGGGGGAACTATGGGGACCTCATGCTCTGAGAGGGTATATACTGTGTTGGGGTCACTGTGGAGGCATCATATTTTGTGTGTGCAAGGTACTGTGGGGTCAACTTGTGAGGGGAATTCACTGTTGGTGTATTATACTATGATGGAGGGCATTCTTGTGTGCATCATATTCTATAAAGGCTGTGAAAGGGGTATTCTGGAGGGTGAAAACACTAAGGGGGTTCAGTAGGGGCATAATTACTGTGCTGTTTTTAAAAGTGGGGAGCTGTGAGCCTGACTATTCTACCAAATATTTTTTGAGGGTGTGGAGAGAGGTGGAGGTCAAATAGGACTTTTGCCATGGGCCCCTGTGATTTCTATTTATGTTTACAATCTAAATTCTAAATTAATCAGATTTTTTTTAGATTGTAGAGTAAGAACCACACAAGCACAGAGCAAACATAAACTCCATGCTTCTGTTGCTTTTAGTCAAACTCTAACCTATGAACCCAGAGTTGCAAGGCAACCGTGCGAACCACTGGTCCACCATAATATGTATAGATGTGTCCATCTTTATCTCCACTCTTGGTTTGAAAAATATTGATTTAGTAAAAAAAATCTTTTGCATAACTAACAACACACATTCAAATAATGAATTTTATGGCACTCATTTCTGACTATTTTGTGACAAAAGGAAAAGAAAGGAGACATCATCACGTGTTATTTTTTTAAATATGTAAATATGTATGTGTGTTTCTGAGTGTAGGACCCCCTTGTGCCTTCACAACAGCGTTGACCCAGTACAGCATGTACGCCACGAGATCTATAAAGGTGTTCAGTATTATCTGCCACCAGAGTATTAGCAGTAGATCATTTACGTTTTTAAATAATTTGAGAGATGGACCCTTCATTATTCAGACCTCTTTTTCCAGCAAATGCTGCACATGCTTGATAGGACTGAGATAACAGGAAATTGGAGGCCAAGTCAACAACCTAACTGTTTTCATGTTCTTCAAACCATTTTCACATTCACAAAGAGGTGAAAGAAAATGTAGTGAATATATTACAAAGTAGGGAAACTTGGAATCAAAGTTACATGGTTGTTCTCAACATTAATCTTCAGGAGTGCACCCCTCCCCTACCTCCTGCCTTCCTGCTTGCCAAGGGGCAGTGCTCTCCTGATTGACAGTTGAGTAGTGATGAGCAAGCACTAAAATGCTCGGGTACTCGTTGCTCGGGTCGAGCAAATTGGAATACTCGGGTGCTCGACCCGAGCAACGAGCCCAATGTAAGTCTATGGGAAACTCAAGCATTTTTCATGCGGCTCCCCCCGGCGGTCTGCAGAGGGCCTAAAAATTGCCCAAATCGATGGGAACAGTGCTCAAATGACATGGGAACAGCATGGGGAAGACCCCTGGAAGCATTTCTGACTCCCAGATCACTGCTGTCAACAATGTGGTCAGAGTATTACGCCACTTTTACGGACTCACAATAAAACATACAAAAACGAAACCAAAATGGATTTTCCTGGGAAATATGTTAAGGAACATCCTTTCCAGGGTAATGACTTGTATATAAGGCAAAATAAATAACCAAAAGCAAAAATACTCCTCCACACCTTTTGCTATGTTCATACGTAGCGTTTTTGATGCATTTTTGCACTTTTGCATTGCTTTCAACCAAGACAAATGCATTGACCAGGAAATGTCATTTTAACATTTTACAACCTTATCTGGCCATGTGGTGTGTGACACATCATCAGACACATGCATACAGTGCTGAAAAGACATGGGAACAGGATGGGGAAGACCTCTGGAAGCATCTCTGACTCCCAGGTCACTGCCTAAAAGTGTACCCATCATAAGTGATCCTTGGCGCATGCGAAGATGCCTCCCGACCTTCACCTGTCGTTGCAGACTTGCAACAATCACCGTCCACGTCCTTGTCCCACTGCAGCGTTCAGTTGTCCCTACCCCATTCCTTGGAATGCAAGGGCAAGTATGCAGCCAGCCAGCCACCCACCCACAGGCTGCAATACTATACTGCCAAATTTTTGACAGCTGCTTGCACTTGAAATGTGGCCTTTTAGGCTTGTCGAGGCAGAAGCTTTTCTTAACCTCATGTCGGCGGCGGCCGGGTCCCCAGCCGCCACTGTTTCTCCCAGTGTTGTCTCCGCCTTCCACAAGCACGGGTCCCACAACATTACCCATGCCCTCCCCAGTGCCCTTAGTGGGAAGGACTGCCTAACCACAAACACATGGACAGGTAAATGTGGCCAGGGACGGTACGGAGCCAGTCCACAGCTTTTTTTGCTGAGTTGTATTTCACCACAGCCATATTCTTTAGCTTGGTGAAAGGACTTGGGAAACCATATCTACCCAGCTGTCATTTCTCCCAGGAAGTCCTATAAAGCTGCTTTCAATTGAAATGTGGCCTTTTAGGCTCGTGGAGGCGGGAGCTTTTCACAACCTCATGCCTCATGTCCATACTCGGTCCCCAGCCGCCACTATTTCTCCCGGTGTTGTCTCCGCCTTCTACAAGAGCGGGTCCCTGAACATTACTGCTGGTACTTTTCTGTGGGAATCTGCTTGCCTCCTAACAGCCTGGAATATTTCCAGTAAACTATGGTACGACGCCATGGTATTAGCACTTCCCCCAGTACCAGTAGCGAAGCCTTCCCCAATTTCCTTCTCAGGAATTTTATTTGGTAGACTGAGTGGCTGCCCAAATACATTAGTTTCTTACAAAGGAGCTGAAGATAGAGTGGCAGTAGGTGCACGTTTCTCCAGCCTGTTAGATATCAGAGGGTGAACGGCAGCACATTGGATCAATGGTTAGCACTGAAGCCTTGCAGTGCTGGGATCCTGGGTTCAAATCCCAGCAAGGACAACATCTGCAAGGATTTTGTATGTTCTCCCCGTGTTTGCGTGGGTTTCCACCTCAGTAAAAAAGCAGCCACACACACTTTTCTTAGCCAGGACTGCTTCTCGGCAGGGTTGGACGATCCTACCAGAGAACCCTCTGGTGTGCCCTGGCTTCTACATCAGGAGAGTTCATGATAGCGCTAACTTTTGCAGCTGCTATGGGGCTCTTGAGCGGGGGAGAAAGGTGAGCCCTCAGAATCAAATCCTCTGGTGGGCCCAATGTTTTTCATTCTGAAACAGCTTCTCAATGGGAGTTGTATTTCACCACAGCCATATTCTTTAGCTCGGGTGAAAGGACTGGCATAGAGGGAAACCGTATCTACTCCGGCTGTCATTTCTCCATCACCAGGTTCCGCCCATTGTCACACATGACCATGCCTGGCTGTATGTTCAGCGATGAGAGCCACAGATCAAGCAGCTGTGTTACAGCTTTCAACAACTCTGCAGCGCTGGACGGTTTGTCACCTAAGCATTAAGCATGTTATCTTCAACACAGCCTGTTGCCGCTTGGCCAAGGCAGTGCTGCCGTGCTTTCAGCTTGTGACTGATGTGGCCATTTCGGAGATGGAGGAGGAGGTGCAGGAGCTGAACTATGTGATTACATTGAGGTTACATTGGTGACTCTGTTTTTATACTAAAGAAAGATCCTACTGGTTTTTTTTTTACATTATTTTTTAAGGCAAATGAATTCACCGGGAAATGTCATTTTAACATTTTACAACCTTATCTGGCAATGTGGTGTGTGACACATCATCAGACACATCCTGTTTCATTGATGATGGAGGGACTCTGAAAGACAAATAAAGCAGGGCCACAGTAACGAGTACGACATGTTACCATTAGAAAGGAGAGAGTCTGCTATACAGTTATAGGGTATGCAGTGAGTCCAACAGCTGACCAAATTTAGGAAAAACCCCACTGAGAAATTAAAGACACATAGAGCAGGGCCACAGTAACGACAAATTCCCATTAGAAAGGAGAGAGTCTGCTATACAGTTATAGGGTATGCAGTCAGTCTAACGGCTGACCAAATTTAGGAAAAACCCCACTAAGAAACTAAAGACACATAGAGCAGGGCCACAGTAACAACAAATTCCTATTAGAAAGGAGAGAGTCTGCTATACAGTTATAGGGTATGAAGTGAGTCTAACGGCCGACCAAATTTAGGAAAAACCCCACTAAGAAATTAAAGACACATAGAGCAGGGCCACAGTAACGACAAATTCCCATTAGAAAGGAGAGAGTCTGCTATACAGTTATAGGGTATGCAGTCAGTCTAACGGCTGACCAAATTTAGGAAAAACCCCACTAAGAAACTAAAGACACATAGAGCAGGGCCACAGTAATGACAAATTCCCATTGGAAAGGAGAGAGTCTGCTATACAATTATAGGGTATGCAGTGAGTCTAACGGCTGACCAAATTTAGGAAAAACCCCACTAAGAATTTAAAGACACATAGAGCAGGGCCACAGTAACAAGTATGACATGTTCCCATTAGAAAGGAGAGGGTCTGCTATAGGGTATGCAGTGAGTCCAACGGCTGACCAAATTTAGGAAAAACCCCACTAACAATTTAAAGAGACATAGAGCAGGGCCACAGTAACGACAAATTCCCATTAGGAAGGAGAGAGTCTCCCATAGTGTTGGCCTACGCAGTGAATGCAAGGGCTGCCAAAAATTTGAAGGCACTTCAATGCCCCTTGGAAGAGACGTGGAGGAGGGCCTCATAAAAAAATGTTCCCATTAGAAAGGAGCGGGCCTCCTATACTTGTAATGCCCATGCACTAAGTGTATGGGCTGACAAACATTTACCCCTGGGGGGTATACATGAACATACTGTATACATTTTTTTTATGGGCATCATTAACACCCTTTAAAAAAATTATGTGGGTGTTGCATCACGGACCAGGGTCACCCTGGTGATATGGTGGTGGAGGATGAGGAGAAGGAGGAGGACAAGAGCAAATAGCCAAAATCAGGAAGCGTATACCCATGTGTGGGTGTGAAAAGGTGCATGGGAATACACCTCCCAAGAAAAGACACTGGATTTGAGTTTATGTTGCGCTGCTATAATTCGGTGGTGTTGAGAAGTCTGGCCCAATCCAGCCCTTGTACATTTTTATAAGAGTCAGCCTGTCAGCATTTTCAGTTGACAGGTGGATGCGCTTATCAGTTATAATTCCACCAGGGGCACTAAAAATCCGCTCTGATAAAACGCTGGCGGCAGGGCAGGCCAGGACCTCCAAGGCATAGAGAGCCAGTTCATTCCACGTATCCAGCTTGGATACTCAATAATTATAAGGCACAGTGGAATCACGGAGGACGTTGGTATGGTCGGCAAGGTACTGCCTCAACATCTTCCAAAACTTTGCACTCCTTGTGAGAGTACCGGGCGCCCCAGGGCCTGTGCGATGGGAGGGTCTGAGAAAACTCTCCCAGAACTTTGACAGTGCTCCCCTGCCTCTGCTGGATTGAAGTTGTGTCTCTCTCACCTGTACTCCTTGGTTGTCCAATGAAGTGTGCCCTCTGCCGCCAGCGTTTTCAGATGGGAATTTTTTTAATAGTTCCGCAACAAGGGCCTTCTGGTACAGCCCCATTTTTGTAGACCTGTCCGCCTCAGGAATAAGAGATATAAAGTTCTCCTTGTAGCGTGGGTCTAGAAGTGTCACCAACCACCAATAATGACTGTCACCCAAAATTTTGAGAACGCGAGGGTCATGGGAAAGGCAGCGTAACATAAACTCAGCCATGCGTGCAAGACTACTAAGAGGCAAGACTTCCGTGTCCTCACCAAGAGGATGACTGACCATGCTCTCCTCCTCCTCCTCTCAGTCCTCTGGCCATCCACGCTGAACAGACGGTATGACAGCTGTGCAGGTAGTACCGTGTATAGTGCATGAAACTAGCTCCTGTCCTTCCTCCTCCTCCTCTTTCTCATTGTCACCCAATCCACATTGGGATGAGATGAGGCTTGGCTGTGTGTAATCACTCTGTATGGTTCCTTGCTCCATCTCATCGTGCTCCGCCTGCAATACATCCTCTTTGATTGTGAGCAGAGAGCTTTTCAGAAGATAGAGAAGCGGGATGGTGACGCTAAATATGGCGTCATCACCGCTCACCATCTTGGTGGAGTCCTGAATAGAGATGAGCGTTGTTCTACTCGAACTGTTCGCCAATCTCAAATTCGAGCTGTTTTGGGCGGTGTTCGAGCCGGTCGGCGAACACGAACAATTTGAGAAAAATTCGGCTGTTCGAGGTTATGTTCGATAACTGTTCGTGCACCAAAATCATAACTGGATTTTTTCTCAGTAATGATGAAAATTAATGTTAATACGCAGTTTGAGTGTACAGCGGGGCGGGGGGAGGGGCAGGGGATGGATCTCTGCAGGAACAATGAAGATCTCCATTTTTTTTTCTCTTTCCCGCATTTGCAGTGGGGAGGTGCAATCTGTCAGCCTATCAGCAGCGCACACACGGAGCGAAGTGCTTTTTTTCACACAAGCAAGGGCATGTGTGATTGGCAGTGTATGTCACATGTCCTTGCCCTATAAGACCAAGCCATTTTCCCCGTCGCCACCATTTTCTCACTGCTGCAGCTGCGTGTTAGACGGCACCGCTGTTGCTGTGTGCGCTATACCTTGTTAATTTCAAGCCAATTTTCGCACAAATATACAGATAGCTTGGGAGTAGGGAATAGTTGTGATTGCAGTCCTTTTAAGGACTAGGTTACAGCATTTCCTACGACTTTTATCAGGCAGGTCTGTGCTCTTAAATAGATAGATTGTGGGAGTAAAGACTAATTGTAATTGGAGTCCTTTTCAGGACTAGGTTACATCAGTTCCTATCAGTTTTTGCCAGGCAGGTCTGTGCCAGTGCTGTGCAAGTTTTTTTCACAGCATTTGGCTGAATCTAGCAAAGCTAATCCTTTTTGGCCTATTGCAGAGTGTGTTAGTCAGTGGAGTAGCCTATCTGTGTTGCAAGATATACCACCTGTGTATAGAATACCAATTTTTTTACTGCACCTAGTGAAGTAAAATCTTTTGGGCATAGCATCATTCTATTAGTCCATCTATACTGACCTCCATCAGGTTGCAAACTGAATATAATTTTTTTCTGCATCTAGCTCTGAAAAAATATTTGGGCTTCTAGCAGTGTGTGGGACTTGGTCTATTAGTCCATCTATACTGACCTCCATCAGGTTGCAAATTAAAAATAATTTTTTTCTTCATTTAGCTCTGAAAAAATATTTGGGCTTCTAGCAGTGTGTGGGACTTGTTCTATTAGTCCTTCTATACTGACCTCCAGCAGGTTGCAAATTGAATATAATTTTTTTCTGCATCTAGCTCTGAAAAAATATTTGGGCTTCTAGCGGTGTGTGGGACTTGGTCTATTAGTCCATCTATACTGACCTCCATCAGGTTGCAAATTAAAAATATTTTTTTTCTGCATCTAGCTCTGAAAAAATATTTGGGCTTCTAGCAGTGTGTGGGACTTGGTCTATTAGTCCATCTATACTGACCTCCATCAGGTTGCAAATTAAAAATAATTTTTTTCTTCATTTATCTCTGAAAAAATATTTGGGCTTCTAGCAGCGTGTGGGACTTGTTCTATTAGTCCATCTATACTGACCTCCATCAGGTTGCAAATTAAAAATAATTTTTTTCTGCATCTAGCTCTGAAAAAATATTTGGGCTTCTAGCAGTGTGTGGGACTTGGTCTATTAGTCCATCTATACTGACCTCCATCAGGTTGCAAATTAAAAATAATTTTTTTCTGCATCTAGCTCTGAAAAAATATTTGGGCTTCTAGCAGTGTGTGGGACTTGGTCTATTAGTCCATCTATACTGACCTCCATCAGGTTGCAAATTGAATAAAAAAATTTTCTGCATCTAGCTCTGAAAAAATATTTGGGCTTCTAGCGGTGTGTGGGACTTGGTCTATTAGTCCATCTATACTGACCTCCATCAGGTTGCAAATTAAAAATAATTTTTTTCTGCATCTAGCTCTGAAAAAATATTTGGGCTTCTAGCAGTGTGTGGGACTTGGTCTATTAGTCCATCTATACTGACCTCCATCAGGTTGCAAATTAAAAATAATTTTTTTCTGCATCTAGCTCTGAAAAAATATTTGGGCTTCTAGCAGTGTGTGGGACTTGGTCTATTAGTCCATCTATACTGACCTCCATCAGGTTGCAAATTGAATAAAAAAATTTTCTGCATCTAGCTCTGAAAAAATATTTGGGCTTCTAGCGGTGTGTGGGACTTGGTCTATTAGTCCATCTATACTGACCTCCATCAGGTTGCAAATTAAAAATAATTTTTTTCTGCATCTAACCCAGCCAATAGTTTTGGCCTAATACCACAGTTTGGCCACTCAGCTCTGCTCGGTTACCATCCATTGTTTTTTTGTGCAAACAACTCCAGAGTTGTGAATTAGTTAACCACCAAAATGAGTGGAAAAAGGCCTGCTGCTGGTGGAAAGGGGAATAGGCGTGTTGGGAAGGGGAAAAAAGGTTGTGTCCGTGGGGTAGGTGCAGAAGAAAGACCATCTTCCAGCCAAACTAAAATGTCTACTTCTTTTAGCGGACAATGTGATAAGATCCCTTTCTTACGGCCACGCCAATCGCTACAAATTCCAGATGAGGCACAAAAACAGCAGGTGCTTCAACGGATATCAAGTGCTCCTTTAAGTGGGCTCTCCTCCACATCAACTTCAACATCACAAATACTCCAGTCCTCAAAGGTGTCACCCCAATCGCACTTGCTTCCTCACAGCTCCCAAATCTCCAGCTGCCCGTCTGAGTATGAGGTAGAACAGATGGTTGAGTCTGCAGAGCTGTTTACTCATACTATAGCCTGGGAATCAGAGGTCGACTCCAGCGCTTCTGTGAATCCAGACGAGGAAATGATCTGCACTGATGCCCAGAATCTTTATGAGTCGGATCCAGGACCAGACGCAGAAGGTTCTGACCATAATGTAGACCCTCATTCCCAAACTGTAACTCCTGTTGGTGGAGACAATGAGGAAGACGATGATAAGACTCAAATACCTGATTGGAGCGACAACTTTAGTTTTTTGTCAGGGCAGGAACAGGTTGGCTCTGAGGACGACGGGTGTGATAACGCACAGGGTGATGATGATGAGGTCGGAGATCCCACTTACTGTCAACCCACAGTCAGCCAAGAGATGAGGTCAGCAGAGGAGGTGGAGGAAGTAGAGGAGGAGGAGTTGTATGCGGAAGGGCTAACATCTGCAAGGTCCAGACGGTCGGCAGCACCAGGGCGGCAGGCATGTGAGGGTGGGGGAGATGATTTTACCAGGGCGCATGGTAGCAGCCAAACTAGTGAGGAAGGTGCAGGAGCCCAGGAAGAAGTGGAGGACGAACTGATGGAAGACTCATCAGATGAGGGAGACCTTGATCACATTTCTGTTGTGCGAGGTTGGGGGGAGAGGACAGAGGAAGGAAGCATGATTGTTACCTCGCCACCAACACAACAGGGACTTGGTGCTCCTGGATGCGCAACACACATGAGTGCCTTCTTGCTGCACTACCTGCAACATGACCCTCGAATTGTGAGAATTAGAAATAATCCTGACTACTGGGTTGCCACACTGTTAGATCCCCGGTACAAAAGTAAATTTGCAGAAATTATTCCTGCCATAGAAAGGGATGCACGCATGCAGGAGTATCAGCAGAGACTGTTGCAGAATCTTACATGTGCTTTTCCACAAAATACCAGTGGTGCACGTAGTGAATCTCACAGTTCCAACTTGCCAACCGTGGGACCGTCAAGTGTTCAGCACTCAAACCGTAACAGAACCACAGTATCTGCTGGTAACATCAATTTTGCGGAATCATTTCACCACTTTTTTAGCCCATCCTTTGCAAGGCCACAGGAGACAAGAAGTCTGACACCTAGTCAACGCCTAGAGACGATGGTACAGGAGTATCTCCAAGTAAACATTGAAGCCACGACTGTGTCACTGGACCCTTGCTCTTTTTGGGCTTCCAATCTGGATAAATGGCCGGAGCTAGCCACTTACGCCTTGGAGATCTTGTCATGCCCCGCAGCCAGCGTTCTGTCTGAACGTGTGTTCAGCGCTGCTGGTGGTGTGCTGACAGATAAGCGCACGCGGCTCTCCACTGATAATGTAGACAGACTCACGTTCATAAAGATGAACAAATCATGGATCCGAAACGACTTTTCTACCCCTGTGTCATCCTGGGGAGAGTAAAAGCTTGATGATTGGTTAAAATCACCCTACCAACCGTTTTAAGCTTTCAAATTACTAATCATGTTTATCTGTATCTTGACTGGAAAATAATTTGGGCTTTGTAGCAGTGTGCAGCACTGATCCTATTAGGCCATCTATAATAAGCTTCACCAGATTTAAAATTAAAAATAATTTTTAGCTGCATCTAGCCCGGAAAATAATTTTGGGGCTCCGAGATGCGCAAGACACATAAGTGCCTTCTTGCTGCACTACCTGCAGCATGACCCTCATATTGTCAGAATTCGAAGTAATCATGACTACTGGGTTGCCACACTCTTAGATCCCCCAAACTTTTCGATCAACCTTTTCATTTTAATAAAGACCAAAAAAATGGTCATTTTTGAAATTATAAGCATTAGCAGGTTGTTAGAAACTGAAATCAAACAGTTTTCAACTCAAAACTTTATTCTAGGTGATGTTACATTTTCACATAGGACCCCTTGTTCGAAAGGAGCTTCTGAACTCTCTCGTCCATTGAATTTGTCAGGTTTTGGATGGTTTCTGCTTCAATTGTTTTGCATGAGGACAGAATACCCTCCCAGAGCTGTTGCTTAGATGTGAACTGCCTCCCGCCATCATAGACACTCCTTTTAATGATGCTCCAAAGGTTCTGAATGGGGTAGAGGTCAGGGGAGCATGGGGGTCACACCATAAGTTTGTCCCCTTTTATGCCCATATCAGCCAGAGATGCAGATGTTTTATGTGCAGCATGAGATGGTGCATTATCATGCAGAAAAATGATCTTGCTGTGAAATACACGGTTCTTCTTCTTGAACCATGGCAGGAAGTGCTGTTTGAGAAAATCCACATACATTATGGAGTTCATCTTTAGCGCCTTCAGGGATCCTAAAGGGGCCGACAATCTCTCTCCCCATGATTCCAGCCCAAAACATTACTCCACCTCCTCCTTGTTGGCGCTGTAGCCGTGTTTGCGTGGGGTGTCCATCAACCAGCCATCCTCCACTCCATTCATCTGGACCATCGAGCGCTGCACGGCACTCATCCGTGAACAAAACAGTTTTGAAATCAGTCTTCATGTAATGTTTGGCCCACTGTAGCCGTTTCTGCTTGTGTGAAGTGGATAGAGGAGGTCGACAGGATGGCGTATGCACAGCTGCAAACCTCTGAAGGACCCTGCATCTTGTTGTTCAGGGGACGTTGGAGGCACAAGCAGCTTCAAAAACTTGTCTGCTGCTATGACAAGGCTTTTTTGTCGCTGCTCTTTCAACCTGACGTAATTGCCTGTAGGAAAGAGTCCTCAATTTGCCCTTATCAGCACGCACACGTGTGTACTGTGAATCAGCTACATACTTCTTGATTGCCAAGACACTTCATCCTGATCATCGCACAATGTTGATTGTAGTCATGCCTTGACCTAAACACTCCACAATTTGTTGCTTCTCAGCAGCCGACACATCCTTTTTCTTTCCCATTTTGGCAGAAAATGTAGGCTGCTTAATAATGTGAGAGAGCCTTCTTAAGTAGTCTTGCCTTTCATTGGACACACCTGCCAAACTAATTAGCACAGGTGTCTGCAATTGCTTACAGTGATATAAAGAGCCCTGACACACATCACCATCAATGAGTTTAACTGACAAACAAACAAATTCTTCCCTTATCACTCCTAAACACTTTTTGCATAATAATTTGGAACGCGGTGTACATGTGCTTTTCCACAAAACACCAGTGGTTCACGTAGTGAATCTTACAGTTCTAACTTGCCAACCGTGGTCTGTATGGAATTGTTCAATAAAGGGCCCAAAATTAAGATAACATAGATGGGAGAGGTCTCTATGAATAGGAATTCCTAAGTATTTGATACCCTGTGAGGGCCAGGCAAAGGGAAAGTTGGACTGGATGGAATCCTATATGGATTTAGGGAGGGAGACATCGAGGGTCTCAGACTTCGCTGCATTGATTTTAAAATTTTACCATGTAACAAAGTGATCTATTTCAGCCATAACAGCAGGGATGGATATATGTGATTGAGTGATATATACTAGGACATCATCAGCAAATAGAGAGCACTTGTACTCGGTGCCTCCCACCTCAATCCACCTAATATTGGGGTTATGGCGAATTGATGAGAGCAGGTGCTCCGTCACTAGGATGTATAAGAGAGGGGACAGAGGACATCCCTGCCTTGTCCCATTGGTGATTGTGAAAGGTGATGAAAATGTTCTGACGCACCCCCTGGGCCTTGGGACACCCGGAGCCGGACCCTTTTTGGTGGATGCTGGTGGTTGTAGTCTTCGTGGCGGCGATCCGGTTCCGTGGCTCAGGGCGGTCAAACCAGTGGCGGAACTATTTATGTGGTTTTGATGTTTAAATGTCCGACTACGCCACCCGTGGATTGCGGTCAGAGTGAACCGCCGCTACAGGGCAGACCGCTAAGGCTGGTGTTGTGGGTGCAGCAGAGCGTAGCATAACTCCCCACGGGAGGAGTATAGCCTCAGGGCAGTGTATGCGGAGGATGGGGGTGATGGTGCAGGGCAGCAGCAGTAACGACACGGAGTCAGTGATGCAGTTCAGGGCCTTTACTCACAGTTCTTATTATCCAGACCACGTCTGCAGGTAACGGCTGCCCACGTCGTACTGTGCTCACCAGGTGAGGGGCTCAGACAACTCCCAGATAACTTTGGAGCGCTTCACAGGACCCCCTTTGTGTGTCCTTTGTCTGGCCTTTCTTACCAACACTTCTGTCCGGCTGCCTCGGGCCTCCTCTTGGTAAACTTGGCGCCAGTTTCCCTGACCCTATGTGGTGCCTTCCTAGCGGGTGGAGCAAGGGGCTGCGCCACATAAAATGTCAGAGCCTCCGGTTTCTAGCTGAGGGTCGTTTCCTGCCTCCACTAGTTCGGGGACCGGTCTCCCCATTTGGCCTGACCCCTCCACGCAGGTGGATTCGGGCGTGCGGTGGCGACTCGCCCGTCCGCACCCCTGGGATCCCTTCATTCCTCGTTCCTGGAGCCTTCTCCGCTCCTCTTCCTTCCTTCTCCCTCTTGCAGGCCTGGGCCTCTGTTACTAGGCCCGCCTCCGGAGCAGAGCTCATGCAGAGCCCCTGCTCCCTGCCACTTCTGCTCAGACTTCTCTGCACTGAACTAAGATGGTGCCCACCTTTTATACTCCCTTCTCAATGCACCCAGGAACTGCTTCCTCCCTGCTCCTGCACTGCAGGGTTCCCCTTCCTCAGTGTTCCCTCCCCCCACTCCAGCCAGGGACAGGGACTGTCGTGCCCATCTCAGGGGCATATTGGTCGCCCTGCCCCACGGCAATGTGGTGTAATGCATGCAGGTGTCGGGTCCTGATCCACACTCCATCCTTATCTGAGAGTGAGATATCACACCTCTGGGTGAGGTGCAATACGTCTGTAGCAACCGAGCCCTCGGTGCTACAGTTCCATTTATCTTCAGCCTAGGTGACGTATTGTGATACAGGGCCGTGATTTTGGCTATAAAAGGGTCCCCTAGACCCCTACCCCAAGCTTTTTAAGAGAATCATATATGGCGTGCCAGGAGACTCTATGGAATGCTTTCTCAGCATCCAACGAGAGTATCTACTTACAAATTTTTAACTGCATCTAGCCCAGGAAATACTTTGTGCCTAGTAGCAGTGTCTGCTAGTCAGCGGATTATCCCGGCTGTTAAGCAAGCTACACCACCTGTAGTTTGGACACTTAATTTTTTCAAAGGAAATGCTTCGGGACCACGGGATACTTAGTGAAGAGCATCAGGAGGCACCCCAAGGCATAGGGGCTGGGACTGGCACTAGGATGCCTTGCGGTGGACAGCCGAGCTCGATCCTTATAAAAGCTTTTTAACTGCAGCAGCTTTAGTGGACGCTACTGGAGCTGGAATTACGCGGCTGCTGGCATGAGACTTGCCCTCCAATAGATCCTTGTAAATGGATTTAAAGTGTATTCATTCAAATTAGAGGGACAATTTAAATTAAAAAGCTTAGAGCTGCCTCCACCACAGGGGGGCTCTCTCGACCCACCAGCGGACAGGCACCAGTATTGGGAGAGGGGGGCTGGCCGTCAGGGTTCACCGCGGCTCTGGCACAAACCCGGCGACACGGAGGTGGCACGGGCAGGAGCGGACTGGCCGTCTCGGCTTCTCACTTTTTGGATTTTAGAAGGGCATGACATGCCTATATCTGTGTCTCCCCCTCCTTTTACTCCTCCACCTCTTTTCTTTTCGCATGACTATATGTACTTGTCACTTTTCCATGTGTTAGTTGTGTCTTCTGAGCAGTTTGTCAGCTTTTGGACACCTTTGAAGGTGTTTTCTATGTGTTTCTATGTGTTTTTGTTTGCCTGCCATTGGTTTTAACGGTGTTCGAAGGTGTTCGACGAACAGTTCGACGAACAGTTCGGCGAACACACGGGTGTTCGACGAACCGAACCGAACTCGAACACTACGGGGGTGGCTCAACACTAGTCCTGAATGTTTTGGAGGATGGCACATATGTCTGACATCTATGTCCACTCCTGAGGTCTTATGTGTGGAGTCTGAACTGAATACCGACGGCCTTGTTGATGCTGGTACTCAACAACTGCCCTCTTCTGCTCACAAATCCTTCCCAACATCTGCAGTGTAGAGTTCCAACGCGTGGGGACTTCACACACCAGTCTGTGAGCCGGAAGCTGCAAACGCTGCTGAAACATGGCAAGGGCAGCACAAGTTGTAGCTGACTTTTTAAAATGGGCACACAGGCGGCGTACTTTAACAAGCAGATCCGGCAGCTCCGGGTAGGATTTGAGAAACCGCTGAACCACGAGGTTAAGCACATGGGACAGGCATGGCACGTGTGTGAGCTCGCCTTGCCTCAGAGCCGCCACCAGGTTCTGGCCATTGTCACACACGACCATGCCTGGCTGTAGGTTCAGCGGTGTGAGCCACAGATCTGCCTGCTCTTTCAGAGCTGTCCACAACTCTTCAGCATTGTGTGGTTTGTCACCTAAGCATATTAGCTTCAGCACAGCCTGTTGCCGCTTGGCCGAGGCAGTGCTGCAGTGCTTCCAGCTTGTGACTGATGTGGTCATTTCGGAGATGAAGGCTGAAGAAGAAGAGGAGGCTGAGGAGGATGAGGTGCAGGAGCTGTAGACCGTGGGGGCAACCCTGATTGACCTAGGGCCCGCAATCCTTGGCGTCGGGAGGACTTGTTCCGTCCCAAGGTGTGACTGGGTCCCGGCTTCCACTATGTTAACCCAGTGTGCCGTCAGCGAGATGTACCGTCCCTGCCCACAAGCACTTGTCCACGTGTCTGTGGTTAGGTGGACTTTCTCGGTAACTGCGTTGTTGAGGGCATGGCTAATGTTTTGGGACACGTGCTTGTGTAATGCGGGGACAGCACACGGGGAGAAATAGTGGCGGCTGGGAACCGAGTACCGAGGGACGGCCGCCGCCATCAGGTTGCGGAATGCTTCCGTCTCCACGAGCCTAAAAGGCAACACTTCGAGCGCAAGCAGTCGTGAAATTTGAGAATTTAGTAGTGTGGCCTGTGGGGCATTGGCTGCATATCTGCGCTTGCATTCCAAGGACTGGGGTATGGACAACTGAACGCTGCGCTGGGACAAGGACATGGACGTGCTTCTGATGCTGCTACTTGAGAGTGCGCAATGACAGGTGCAGGGGCATGCACCATGGACAGGGGATTGGCTTGCATGCACAACAGCAGAAGAAGCAATGGTGCCACCTGCAGACACTGTTCCTGGATCCTGGGGTTCGGCCCACAAAGTCAGGTGCTTTGCTGCCATGTGCCTGATCATGCTGGTGGTGGTCAGGCTGGTCGTTTTGCCACCCCTGCAGATGCTGGCCTAGCAGGTGGTATAAATGGCCTTGTTGGGGTTATCGGCAGAGTCTTTAAAAAACAACCAGACTCGGGAAGACCTAACAGTTGAACTGGCAACTTCCTTCGTGTTGGTGTTATGGGGAGCGGTTGCCTGCCTTCTGTCTGCGGCCACCACACTGCTTCTTCCTGCCTGTTGGGGTGCTCTCCCTCCCTCCCCCTGTGTGCTGCTGTCCTTGCTCTGCATGTCCTCCTGCCAGGTTGGGTCAGTTACTATATCATCCACCACCTCGTCTTCCATTTCCGCACCCTGGTCCTCCTCCTGACTTTCTGGCAATTGTGTCTCATCATCGTCCATCTCTTGTGACACTTTCCCACCGTCGCCTTCGTGTGACCGTGGCTGCTCAAATACTTGGGCATTGCTACACGCGATCTCCTCTTGCCTCGCTTCAAGTGGACCGGGCGAGAGGCCCGAATCTATAAATGGAAAAGTGAACAGCTCTTCAGAGTGTCCAAGTGTGGGATCAGTTGTCTCCGGGCACTCGGCATGGTGGGAGGAAGGAGGATCAGGGTGAGGAATATGCGGTCCAGACTCATGGCTACTGAGGCTTAACCGTGTGGAAGACAGGGTGGTGGTGGTGGATAAGTGACTGGAAGCATTATCCGCTATCCAACCAACAACCTTTTGACACTGCTCTGTGTTCAATAGTGGTGTGCTGCGATCCCCTAGGAAATGGGACAGGAAGGTCAGGCGAGAAGATGTGGGTGTTTGTTGTGGCACAATTTCAGCTTGCCCCCGGCCTTGTCCTCAGCCTCTGCATGCACCATCACCATCATGTCCAGTTCCCCGTCCCTTGCCACGTGCCTTGCCCATTTTAAATGGAGGACAGTATCTTCCACGCTCACTACAAATGACTGAGTTTGGAGCAAACTTATATGTGATCAGTGTGACGGAGAAAACAGAGTTTTAAATACCTTGGCCTGTAGGTAAGTAGTTTGAACAGCAAACTGGTGTGAATTGCTTCACTGACACACTGAAAGAAATTTTTAATGGAGGCTTGAAATGGCAGTATTTTCTGACAACGTATATGTGATCCGTGTGACGGAGAAAATAGAGTTTTAAATACCTGGCCTGTAGATAAGCAGTTTGAACAGCAAACTGGTGTGAATTGCTTCACTGACACACTAAAAGAAATTTTTAATGGAGGCCAGAAATGGCAGTATTTTCTGACAACGTATATGTGATCCGTGTGACGGAGAAAACAGAGTTTTAAATACCTGGCCTGTAGGTAAGTAGTTTGAACAGCAAACTGGTGTGAATTGCTTCACTGACACACTGAAAGAAATTTTTAATGGAGGCCAGAAATGGCAGTATTTTCTGACAATGTATATGTGATCCGTTTGACGGAGAAAACAGTTTTAAATAGCTGGATTTCTAGCGCTGTAATATGGAAAGGACCTGGCTGTATTTTGCAGTGACAACAAGCAAATGGCGCAGAAAAACGGGGTTCTCTGGATTGCTTTTTAAGCAAATAATGAGGATTAAGATCCTAAAAAAAGTATTCCTGGCCCCTGAGACCTGGGCCTTTGTATAGAAATATCTAACAGCAGCAGAAGGCAGAATTGGAATGGAGCCTCTTGTGCTATATGCACTGCAGTCTGCTATATACCCTGCCTGCATGCCTATATACACTGCCTGCCTGATATCTCTGCAGATGGATTAGGTAGTCCTCAAAGGACTGTTTGTTAAGATGGATATGTGTAATGTACGGTTTTTCTCCCTACATTACCTAATACACAAGCAAATCTCTCCTTGACACAGCAGCACCTCTCCAGACTCTGCCTGATTCCGGAGTGACTGTGACGAGCATGGCGGCGCCAGGTCTGATATAGACCTGATGACGCTGTGCGGCCAGCCAATCACTGTAATGCCACAACCACCATGGCTGCGGCATTACAGTGAGTGGCAGGCAATCCCTGCATGTTGATTGGCGTTCTAAAGGGCGCCAAACATGCAGGGAAGGGACCCGAGCTCCCGCCGAGCAACCCCGAAAATACTTGGCGAGCGCCGAGCATCTCGAGCAATGAGATGCTCGGGCAAGCACCGAGCAGTAGCGAGCATGCTCGCTCATCACTACAGTTGAGACCAGCGGCATTGTTGCATCACTGATGTGAATACACAGGAGTCTCCCGTGGACAGAATACTACTCAGACAACACAGGGTGAGGGTAAAACAGAGTGGCAATACTTTATTGAACCACCAAACAGACAATAAACATATAGAACAGTCCCAACAAATACATAAAATGGTGCAAATTACAGAGTTTCACCATTCCTCTGACTCGCCGGGATTAGAGCAGCAGCAATTTCAAGTCTTCCAGGGCCAACTACCACAACCAGTGGCACTCCGCTTTAGGTGGGCACCCACAGAGAGGAGGTAGCGGCAAACTTAGGAAGCTGACAGTCCATGGAGGTACATGGCCAGGGACCTCACTGTCCCTACCTGGGTTCTTCAAATGTCTCTGAGGGTTCAGTGATGGTCAATGGAGCAGATCTGTGTTCTTCCAGCTGGGGCCTTGGTCCCCTAAGCTGACTTCCTGTAAAGTCAAATCTGTGTCCTTGATGGAGCCATGTGTCCTGGTTGCTGTTCTGAAAAGTCTCTCTTGGCTGTGATTTTGTAAAAGCCTCCCTCAGAAGGATAGGGGGCCCTTCTGATATCCACATCTGTGGTTCATGGCATCATCCACGTGTCAAGAGAAAGGGATAATGAATGATATTAACTTGCATTGCTTGAGCATCCACAGTTCATCCCTTCATCCCCCAATGTTGACTTGCAAACATTGATGGATAAACTATAAATACCCAAACAACTCAAGTCAAAAAACTGAATAGCCTGGTATAATGAGCAATCAACATATTAGCAAACAGCATTGTTCAGTGACCCTGCGTCTCTGTCTTGCAAAGATAACAGTACAATAAACTATAGGAGCTTATATAAGATGTAAATAATTCATTCATCAATTAATATCATCTCAACCTACAAGAAGAGTCAACATTCAGACTCATGACAAAAAGCCCATGTGTCTTGACAACCAAAGAAAGAAACACATAAATTCAATAGTCAATCATTCTGGGCCTACTGATTTTACGTCTGGCTTAATTAAGAAGAAATGCTGTGTCGTCACAACTGGCTTGACTTGTTCATTCTCCAGTGCTGCAGGCAAAGGCAAATTTGAATATAGAAAAGAGTTTGTAAGCTCTGTATGCTTTGCCTAGGAGACTGTAATCAATGCAATCAGCAGTAAACATTCAAATAAAAAATTGCTCGAATCTTAAAAATAGAAAGGAATTTTAATAACAAGCAAATTGCAAAGTTGCTTATTTTTACAAGCAACTTTGCAATTTTAACCATTTATAATGTTGAGAAAACATCTTCATGGCTTACCAATTTTAAACCTATCCTGCAGAACTTTACATATCATAACAAACATATTCTGAATTTTCTGCCTTGTCCACTAATTTGTTTTTTCCTTTTACAGTTTGGGAATGAAAAAAACAAATTCATTCACATCATGTTTTTTTGTTTTTAGTTGTAAGTACTGTTTCTGCTTCCAGATTCAGAAAAATGTATATTTAAAAAAATGTCTTTCAGGTTGCCAATTTTATTAAAATGCAATTGTTAAAAAAGTAACATACTGTACACCTGATTTATAGTAGAGGGAAGAAAAACTGTAGAGGGAGAAGTGCACATATGGGGTAAAACCCCCAATAAGGAGATAAATATTTCAATCAGAGGTGCTCCCTGGGGTGATTATGTGAGACACAACCACTTTAAAGGCATCAGGTAGCCAGCCTCTGCTGCCTGCGGCTGGGGGAGCAGTTCCTCCAGATAAAATTACCAAACAGGATAAAAACACATTTAAACGTTGGATGCGCTGCTGGAAATAAGTCTCTTGCTGCGATAATACTGGAAGTTATCTTTATTGTCCACTATGCGTTTCAATGCTATACTGGCATCTTTATCAAGTGAAGAAACCGACAAGGGTTTCTTCAAATGGTGAAGCCAGATGGTACTCACCCTCTTTGGGTCTAAAAATGTCTCTCAGCCGTTCCTCTGGTCTCTGCATTCTGTCTGCACCAGAGATGTCACTTTGACAGTGCGCATCACTACTGCAGCCAATCACTATACATCACTGCTTGTGCCGTCAACATTGGAATAGCCATTGAGCTGAAGAAATTACAGTGTCTTGCACAAGGCTGCCACCAGGAATTTCAGGGCCCCATACTGGCAAAATTTTTGAGCCCCATTGAGGCTCCGCCCAGGCTCCACCTCCATCCCTCGAACCTTCCACCGTCCCACCGCCCACTCTTGGAAAAACTCCATTTCTGTACCATGTTCTCACCAATCAAACATTAACCATTCCCAGTGAACTGGGAACCATCAGCTTTTGTTTTGGGCAAAAGATTTTAAAAGCCGCCACCACGATAAGGTAGACTCTTCTGGCCGGATCCTACTCTACTCTAACCTATTAAACATTTCTTAAAATATCCTATACTCTTTGTAGGTACATTTTTATTTATTTTTCTTTAAGGAAATGTGTCATTACACTTTTTAAAATGACCAATAATATCACATACAAGGATCAAATACCACCACATCATGACCAGACCACATATTACCACCACAGTGACCGAATAATACCACATATAAGGTTCAAAAACCGCCACACCATGACCAGACCACATTTTACCACCACATAGTGACCGAATAATACCACATACAAGTGACAAAAACCATCACACCATGAATGGACCACATATTACCACCACATAGTGACCGAATACTACAAAACTGATCAATAATAAGAAAAACACAATACTAATATTACCATAAGTGCCATTATACATGGGAGCTCTGTACATAGTATACAGTGTATAATGTAAGTGTACCGGTAACATAGTGATCACCAGTGACATTATACACAGGAACTCTGTATATAGTGTCAGTATACAGGTAATACAGTGATCACCAGTGACATTATACACAGGAGCTCTGTGTATAGTGTACAGGTAATACAGTGATGACCAGTGACATTATACACAGGAGCTCTGTATATAGTGTACACGTAATACAGTGACATTATACACAGGAGCTCTGTACATAGTATATAGTGTATAGTGTCAGTGTACAGGTAACACACTGACTCACCGGTGACATCTCTAGGTGAAGGCCTTCATCTTCGCTTTCCTCCTTCATCCAGCACAGACCACCATCACTTCTTCCAGCCAGGACTCATCTCTGCATAAAATAATACTGTTATCTAGAGCACATTCCCCAACTTTTACATTACACAGCTGAATACAGATGTACGCCCACCATTAATATATTGTTAGTTATTATGCATCACTACCCCAATGCCCCCTACTCTGTACCTCCTGCTCCCGATTCATTAAATTTACATGCCCCCTCTGCCCAATTCATTATGTCATGTCCGTGCTCTCCCCACCCCCACCATCTATTCATCATCATTTACTTCCCCCACTCCCAATTCATCATGTGCTCTCCCCACCCCCAATTCACCATTTTCTCTTCCCACCCTCCACTCCCAATTCTCCACGTGCTCTCTCCACCCTCTACTCCCAATTCTCCACGTGCTCTCCCCACCCTCCAGTCCCAATTCTCCACGTGCTATCCCCATCCTCCACTCCAAATTCCCCATGCGCTCTTCCCACCCTCCACTCCAAATTCCTCATGCGTCCTTCCCAGCCTCCAGTCCAAATTCACCATTTGCACTCCTCACCCTCCACTCCCAATTCCCCATGCGCTCTTGCCACCCTCCACTCCAAATTCACCATTTGCACTCTCCACCCTTCACTCCCAATTCTCCATGCGCTCTTCCCACCCTCCACTCTCAATTCCCAATGCGTTACATAGTTACATAGTTAGTAAAGCCGAATAAAGACTTGCGTCCATCAAGTTCGACCTATTAGTTCTGTAATTGCTAAAGTTGATCCAGAGGAGGGCAAAAACCCCAAATGATTTAGCCAATCTTCACCTGAGGAAAAATTCTCTCCCGACTCTGAAACCAGCAGTCAGAATAAATCCCTGTATCAACCTACTATTTTATTCTATTTTTAAGTATATGCAGAAATCTGCCTGGTATCTAGAAAAGCATCCAGTCCCCGCTTGAACTGGTTTAGTGAATCCGACATTACCGTCTCCTCACTCAGTGAATTCCATATTCTCACTGCTCTTACCGTAAAGAACCCCTTCCTATGCTGGTGCTGAAACCTTTTCTCTTCCAGTCTTAGTGAATGCCCTCTTGTTACCGTAATATCCCTCCTTTTGAACAAATCCCGGGCAAGGTCTCTATACTGTCCCCTAACATATTTGTACACATTTATTATGTCCCCCCTCAACCTTCTCTTTTCCAGGCTGAATAGTCCTAGTTTTGCCAACCTCTCTGGGTATTGCAGTCCTTCCATTCCCCTTATTAATTTTGTTGCCCTCCTTTGTACCTTTTCAAGCTCATTTATATCCTTTCTATATATTGGGGCCCATAACTGAGCACAGTATTCCAAGTGTGGTCTGACCAGAGCTTTGTACAATGGAAGAACAATGTTCTCATCCTTTGCAGCTATACCTCTTCTGATACATCCCATTACCCTGTTTGCCCTTACAGCAGCGGCCTGACTTTGGGCACTCCAATTTAGTTTGCTATCAATCAAGATGCCCAAGTCCTTCTCCATCTTTGAATTCCCCAATGATTTCCCATTCAGTGAGTACTGGTGACTTCCGTTCTTCCCACCCTCCATTCCAAATTCCCCATGCGCTCTTCCCACCCTCCACTCCAAATTCCCCATGTGCACTTCCCACCCTCCACTCCAAATTCCCCACGTTCTCTTCCCACCCTCCACTCTAAATTCTCCATGTGCCCTTCCCACCCCTCCACTCCAAATTCCCCGGAGCGGCTTCACCAGCGCGTCACAGGGGAGGAGGGACCCCCTTGGAGCTGCTGCACACCCGTTCAGTGTTGAAGGCTGTGAGCGCTCCTAGGGCCGCGCTGTCACCTGACCAGAAGTCAGGAGAAGTTGTAGGAAGCTGCTGGAGCTGTGTGGCTGCGCAGCCCCAGCAAGGTGTGCACCGCCTTTGGCGGCGCCCCGGCACTCGTTGCTTTGCTACACAATGAGGCCCCGTGAGCAGAAGCACGAGAGGGGATGCCCCGACTGGGCCCGGGCCCCCCCTCTGTACTGCTGCTCACGGGGCTCCATACAGCAGTTAGGGCAGTAATGCCCTAATGGTGGCCCTGGGCTTGAGAAAGTATTCACCCCCTTGACATTTTTCATGTTTTGCTACCTCACAGCTCAGAATTTCACTGGGTTAATTTGAGGGTTTACATCAGTTCATGTAAAGAACATGCCTAGAACTATTAACATTTGGTTTTCTTTGTATTGTGAAGCAAACAACAAATAGGACAAAATAACTGAAAACTTCAGTGTGCATAACTATTCACCGCCCTTAAGTCAGTACTTTGTAGAGCCTCCTTTTGCGGCAATTACTGCTGCAAATTGCTTTGGATAAGTTTCTATGAGCTTTCCACATCTTGCCACTGGAATTTTTGCCCATTCTTCAAGGCAAAACACCTCCAGCTCCTTTAAGTTAGATGCTTTCCTCTGGTGAACAGCAATCTTCAAGTCTGACCATAGATTATCAATTGGATAAAGGTCTGGGCTTTGACTAGGCCACTCCAAAATATTATTATTTATTTATATAGCACCATTGATTCCATGGTGCTGTACATGAGAAGGGGTTACATACAAAATACAGATATCACTTACAGTAAATGAACTAACAATGATAGACTGGTAAAGAGGGAAGAAGACCCTGCCCTTGCAGGCTTACATTCTACAGGATGATGGGGAAGGAGACAGTAGGTTGAGGCTGCAGTAGCTCTGGTGGTGGTGAGGAGGCAGTGTGGTCATTGCAGGTTGTAAGCTTTCTTGAATAGATGGGCTTTCAGATTCCGTCTGAAGGATCCGAAATTGGTGGCTAATCAGACGTGTTGAGGCACAGAATTCCAGAGGATGTGGGATACTTGTAAGAAGCCTTGGAGGCGATTGGGTGAGGAACGAATACGTGTGGAGGAGAGAAGGGGGTCTTGGGAGGACTGGAGATTACGCGAGGGAATATATCGGGAGATTAGTTCAGAGATGTACGGAGGAGAAAGGTTATGGATGGCTTTATAGGTCAGTGTTAGTAGTGAAGAGATTTGCAAAGGGGGGGTAGCAGAGGAGTAGCGAGGAGAGAGATGGACTAGTCGGGCAGCAGAGTTAAATACAGACTGAAAAGGTGCAAGAATGTTAGCAGGTAGGCCTCAGAGGAGGATGTTGCAGTAGTTGAGGTGGGAGATGATGAGGGCATGCACAAACAGTTTAGTAGATTGAGGGTTAAGGAAAGGACGGATTCTAGAAATATTGTTGTGCTGGAGGCGACAAGAGGTGGCGAAAGCTTGGATGTGTGGTTTGAAGGACAGGGCAGAGTTAAGGGTTACTCCAAGGCAGCGGATTTCCGGCACAGGAGAAAACATGATGTAATTTATTGTGATAGATAGATCAGATGGGGAAGATCCGTGAGATGGAGGAAAGATGATGAGTAGGATATGGCTGATAGACACGCTGGGATTCTGGACAGCAGTGAGGGCCAGAGAGGGAGATCTGAGTGTCATCTACGTACAGATAGTACTGGAAGCCATGGGACTTTATGAACTGTCACAGGCACAGGGTATAGATGGAGGAGAGTAGGGGTCCTAGGACTGAGCCTTGAGAGGCTCCAACAGAGAGAGAGAGGGCGGGATGAGGAGTTAGTGTGGGAGTCAGAGACGCTAAATGTGCGGTTGGAAAGGTATGAGGAGATCCAGGATAGGGCTAGGTCTTTGACGCCAAAGGAAGAGAGGATCTGTAGTAGGAGGCAGTGGTCAACAGTGTCGAAGGCAGAGGATAGGCCTAGAAGGAGGAGTATGGAGAATTGTCTGATAGCTTTGGCTGTAAGTAAGTCATTAGTAATTTTGGTCAGGGCAGTTTTGGTGGAATGGTGGGGACAGAAGGCAGATTGTTGGTTGTCGAAGAGAGAGTTAGATGAGAGGTGAGAGGAAAATTCAGCATGAACATGTTGCTCAAGCAGTTTGGTGTCATGCACAGTGTAGGAAAGACAAAGTGCAACACGAAGGGGTGAGGGGAATGGAGACCAGACACTAGGGAAAGGGGGAAGTGAAGACCTCCTAGGCTAATCTGCAATCACCCTGTCTACCCCTACCGTCCCTATATTGGTTCCTCATCAATCGCCGCACAGGAATCTATCCCTCTATTTCCTTAGCGCTTGGCCCCAGATAGGGAAGGGGGTGAGCACTAGTCGATCCCCACTGACAACTAAAGACAGCAAGGCGAAACAGACATGGGGGAAGTAGCTTAGCTTGAGTCGACTTCAGAGAGATGGGACACATGTCCTCTTTGCACCAGAGAGGAAGTAAGAACTGCACTTGCTCCAAATCTTCACAAGGAGTCATGTGAATATCATCGGCGCCTCCTTATTTAAACACCGAGGCCAGGGTGTTAATTAGCAAGAGGAAGGTGACCGCTGGGTCCTAGATTGTGGCAGATCTAAGAGGATGTCTGTAATGCCAAACGAAAAGAACTCCTGCAACCAACTGCAGGGTGACTGTCTGTCACATCTGACACACCTGTGACATTTGGAGGCAAATGGAAACAGCGATATGGAGCGATAGCTGGACAAAGCAGTTGGGTCAAGGGATGGCTTTTTGAGGATGGGCTTGATTGTGGCATGTTTGAAAGCAGAGGGGAAGGTACCAGAAGTTAGTGATAGGTTGAAGAGATGGGTTAGGGATGGGATGAGTGTGGGGGTGAGGTTGGGGAGTAGGTGGGTTGATGTGGGGTCGTGTGCACAAGTGGTGAGGTGTGATTTGGAGAGGAGACGAGTAATCTCTCCTTTAGTGATGTTGGAGAGGGAGGTTATGGGGGAAGGGCAATGGTCTGGAAAACAAAGGAGTTGTGGTGGTCGGACAATCTTGTTTTTGAAGTGTGTGGAAAAGTCCTCAGCAGAGATGAGGGAGGTCGGAGGGGGCAGTGGAGAGCAGAGGAGGAAGTGGAACGTGTTGAATAACTGTTTTGGGATGTAGGAAAAGGGATATATGTGGGTTGTGAAGTAGGCTTGTTTAACAGAGGTGAGGGCTGATTTGAATGTGAGTGTTGCTTGTTTGAATGCAGTGAAGTCGTCTCACGAATGTGTTTTCTTCCAAAGTCGCTCCGCTTGCCGAAGCTTTTTAGTTAGGTTATTGTGCTAGGGTTGTCTATTGATTCGTCAGACTCTGCCATGCACTAGAGGGGCGACTGAGTCAATAGCTGATGCGAGAGTGGCATTGTAGAAAGCAGTGGCGCTGTCTGTGTCGTGGAGTGAAGACATGGATGTCAGTGGTGGAATAGAGTTAGAGAGTGTGTTAGGGTCTAGATGTGCAAGAATTCTGTGGGGGTGTGCTAGTTGATGGACATGGGTGACAGGTGAGGAGGACAGGGATGAGAACGTGAGTAGATGGTGGTCAGATAGGGTGAGGGGGGAGGTTGAGAGGTTAGATAGGGAGCAGAGTTGGGTGAAGATAAGGTCTAATGTATGTCCATCTGTGTGGGAGGCTTAGGAGGACCATTGAGTAAGTCCAAAAGTTGAAGTAAGCGACAGGAGTTTGGATACTGCTGACTGGGTGTCAGTGGGGATGTTGAAATCGCCCATGATGATCGTGGGAATGTCAGCCGAGAGAAAGTGAAGAAGCCAGATGGAGAATTGGTCAATAAAGGCAGTGACTGGGCCCGGAGGTCAGTATATGATGACCACTTGGAGGTTGGAGGGAGAGTAGATGTGGACAGAGTGGACTTGAAAAGAAGGGAGAATAAGGAAGGGTAGAAGTGGGATTGGGTTAAAGGTGCAGTTGGTAGAAAGGAGAAGACCCACTCCTCTACCATGTCTGTTACCAGTGCGAGGAGTATGGGTGAAGTGGAGGCCACCATAACACAGTGCAGCAGGAGAGGCAGTGTCAGAGGGTGTCAGTCATGTTTCGATGATGCCCAGGAAGGAGAGATTACGAGAAGTGAACAGATCATGAGTCATGTGGAGCTTATTGCAGACAGAGCGGGTGTTCCAGAGTGCTCCAGAGAGAGGGAGCAGGGGGTGGGTGTCAAGGGCACGAGTTTTACATAAGAGAGGTTACGGTAGTTTATATTTGGTTGGGAGTGATAGGAGGGGAAATTAGTGGAAGCTGTCAGCTGTGGGGGTCCAGGATTGGGAGATATGTCGCCAATATTTACACGTTTCCCCTAAAACCATTCAAGTGTTCCATTAGCAGTATGCTTTGCGTCATTGTCTTGTTGAAAGGTGAACCTCCGCCCCAGTCTCAAATTACTGGCAGATAGAAAAAGGTTTTGTGCAAGAATATCCCTGTATTTCGCACCATCCATCTTTCCCTCAACTCGGACGATTTTCCCTGTCCATGCTGCCGATAAACATCTCCACAGCATGATGCTGCCACCACGATGTTTCATTGTAGGGATGGTGTTCTTGTGTTGGTTTGGTGCCAAACAAAGTGTTAACCTTGACAACCAAAATTTTCAATTTTGGTGTCATCTAACCACAGCACCTTCCTCCATACATTTGGGGAGTCTCCCACATGTCCTTTAGCAAACGCAAAATTTTTGTGTGTAGGTAAAGGCTTTTTTCTGCATAAAGGCCAACTCTATGGAGTGTAAGGCCACGGCCCCACTATCAGTATTTGGTCAGTATTCGGTTAGTAATTTTTCTCAGGAGTGGAAGTCAAAGTGGTGACGTGTTTCTATTATACTTTTTCTCTGATTGTTCCTCACCTTGTTTTGGCTTGCAAATACTGAGGTGAAATACTGACCAAATGCTGAATGTGTGAACGTGGCCTAAAGCATAGAGCCTGCAACAACGTGCACTCCTTGCCTTGGTAACCGGCCAATCTGGGACTGCAGGGTAGCCGGTACCCTAGGCAATGAGCTGTACACAAAAGAATGTTAAATCCCTCTCTTCTTGACAATGGTGAGGAATTGTAATAAGAGGTAAATGCAAAGTTGCTTTTTTTTTACAAGCACTTTGCAATTTTACCTATTTATTAAAATGAGACAATCCCTTTAATATTAATATTCCAGTAATCATATATAAGACATTACCGGAACTTATTAATGTTCCCGTGATGCCGATATTATAAAATGTCACATTTGCATTCTTACTACACCACACAAAATGTGATGAAGATAATTTTATAGATCACCTTTCCAAAGTCTAGGCTATGCTGGGTGCCTGAGGGGAAACGTTCTTCATTTTTACAGCTAGATTCTCTGCTATGCCTTTACTTGCTGTATGGACTTCAGTCAGATAACTTCTCAGCAACCTTATTCTTTTGCAGCACAGGTGAGTGCATCATGGTGTTTTTCCTTTTAAACAATTTTCTTTCAATTCATCATGGTATTTTCATCCTATAGTATTGGTTAGGTTTACTGCAGATCTAGTGTTAAAGTAAAACTGCAGAGAATCTTCTTCTAGCAAAGTATGTTGTAAATGTTTCTTTTCCTATTACACAGAAAAGTAAAATCCAGGATTATCAGTGGTGGTATAATCTATCTGGCATGCTGGCTATCCCCACACACAGATACTTTGATTGTAGCAGCACCCATAGAACTGGTATAATTTCAGGAGAGACTTGTTGATGACATTTATTTAAAATTGTTATCACAGTACAATTTTTTAAAAGCTTCAATTTTTTTTGTGAAAGTAGACACGTTATTATAACACAACATTTTTACAGCTGCACAAATATATTTAATATTTCATGTGTGATATTGGTGCTGTTTATTGTTATTATTTATTATCATTACTATTATACACTGTCTCTTTTGCTTAACCTTGAATAATTTGGATAATTATATGCAAGGACCTGTTCACACAGCATTTATGCTCTGCATTTAAGGGTTTATCTGAATTAGATGCAACCCCCAGTGGATCCATAGACTGCAAGAACACAAACAGAGTTTAAGTTTATTTCATTTGCCTTTTTTTTCAGCAGTGTCCTCATTTCAGATGCGCATAGGAATGTAGTGCCCATTTGAGAAGATGGACATCTCTGAAGGAAAAATACAAATGGGGTCAAGTTGAACTCAGATTGTGTTCTTGTAGGTTATGGCGCCTTCTGGGGTTTTGTTTGAATTGAGTTTTTCAGGGATTTAGATGGACCTCGCCAGACAGACTACATAAACGTGGTGTGAATAGTGCCCAACTGTGTTTTAAGAGTGCTTTATGCTTTTAATAGTAAGCATAATGACGGAAGTGTCACAGAATGTACTATAATAGTTTCTTTCCATAAATAGGTATTTCCTAATAAGAAATGGAAAAGTATTGCTTTAAACTTTCTAAAAATTTTAGAAAGGATGTAAGGATGCAAAATTGGAATGTCTGTGTGCAGCGATGTACCCATAGGGGGTGAATAGTAGAAGTCACTCCCTGGGTCTGGCTTTTGCATTGAAGCACAGTATGTTTAGGTCACACCTCTAGCCTGCAGTATCTCACTGGGTTCATGAACCCAACCGAGGAAATGATTTGGAGGGATTTTTTGGAGGGATTTTCCTATGCATTTCCATGATTTGTCTAAATAAATGGTGCCTTTGCCTCTCTTTGACTTAACAAGAATTGAGGTTTAAAACTACACAATTACTGTAAAGAATGAGTAGACTAAAGCTACAGCATGCCAATTTTACCATAGGTGAGAAACGGACCATTTGTTTTCCAGTGTCATCTTATTTGCATCATCTTTTTTTTTCACGAATAGATGTGTTTGTTTCCAAGCCAATAAAAAGACCCCTGGGAGGTTTCGTTATTCAAATTATATTGAAAATGATCACTAAACAATGACTACATGAGACATGACAGCAAAACAGAAGCACTTCCAGATTTGCATGTGTGTTTCATGGATACTTCTTTAATTGTATGGTCAAGTCTGATTTGCAGACACAGATCAGAATAGGATATGCTCTGAGTCTCATGAATCTCATACTTGGACCCGTGATTTTCTTAGATGTGTGTATACAGTGGCATGTAAAAGTTTGGGCACCCCTGGTCAAAATTACTGTTTTTGTGAACAGTTAAGCAAGTTGAAGCTGAATTGAGCTCTAAAAGGCCTTGTCAGGAAAATATTAGTATCAGGAAAATGTTGTTCCATATCTGACTGACATAGATGTTCACCCCCTCTCTTATTCCCCTTCTGCTCAGCACAAAAGCCCCAATTAGCACACGCCTGAGAAATATTTAATGCAAATGATGCCAGGCAAGGAGTGTTATAACCTTGTTAGGAAGCAAGCATCTTGTCTCTGAAAGACGCAGGAGGTAATTAAAACACAGACCTGAGAGATTGACACCTTCTCCCAGGCCAGAGTTTGGAGGAAAGAGGAAATGGTTTGTTAAGTTCAAAGGCACTCACAACAATTCCCGGCCACCAGCCATAGCCAGATCGACTCCGATATGAACTATGAAATATTATGAGTTCTATACGTCCGACAGTAACGGGACCCATATGTGTAGTGACCAAATCAGCCCAGGAATGTATAGGTAGTTTTCCAGGGCTGTAACCAAAATCAGGGAGCTGTAGCGCAAATACACCAGAATAGCAGACTGCAGCTATGTGATGTGTGATATCTAAAAAAAGATAAAATCATAAGGGAAAAAATGGCGTAGTTTGCACGCTTCTGCGATCAACGAGCGATGAGTTATCGCAGAAGTCAGCGTTTTTAATAAAAATGTACAGGCCGGAGACCGGCCCACATGATGTCACCACAAGGGGCGTGTGGCCAGATCTCCCCTTAGGTATAAGAGAATCCATGGAGAAGACAGGAGCACTCATTGCCAGGGGGGAATAAGAATTATAAGCAACGGGTCCTGTTCAATAACAGCATAATCTAACTGGAGAGCCCCTCCTCCACCTATATTGAATCATCTCAGCGATCGTATAGTGTAAGTAAAGTAATCTTGTTTTACCCTGTTTATTTTATGTAACTGCGTATGTATTTTAATGTCTCCTTTGTAACATTCTTGTATATATTTTTCCTAAACACTGCCTCCATTTTGGATTAAACCTAAAATTTAATAGTTCTATTTCTTTTGTTCTGTAATCGTTCCCTTCCCCAAAGCCATATATGCTACCAAAACGCAGGCGTTCGGCCAGGCCTGTATTATATTTCAAACTCGGCCGGTGGTGGCAGAGAGTATTAATAATTGGGCTATCGTGAAGCTGACAGTGACCGTATGGAGGGCGTTAAGCACGCATTCCAGGCTGTGGAACCCAGGGAGTTGCGCCATACGCTCACTGGTCGCTTACCGATACCTACTTAGAGAGTAGTCTGGATCGCGTGCTCGCGACTGCGGACAAAATACTGACAGCGTGACGGCACGGTGAGATATTGCGTGATCTCTCCGGTGTCGTCCCTCTGTGTGTGTTGGGAATTTCCTGACAGGCCTAAAGTTAAAGATGACACATTACCTTTGTATTTTAGGCAAAAAAAATATATAGTTTCATCTTTTACATTTTAAAAATTACAAAAAGGAAAATGGGACGATGGAAAATTTGGGCATCCTGCATTGTTAGTACCTAGTAGCACCAACTTTTAAAAGTATCACAGCTTGTAAATGCTTTTTGTAGCCAGACAAGAGTCTTTCAATTCTTGTTTGAGGGATTTTCATCCATTCTTCCTTGGAATATTGTTATGATCTGCAACAAGTACTAAGGAAAGAAAGGGGAAAGCTATCCCTACAGTAAGACTAAGCCGAATCCCTATGATGTAGCGGGCTGCCTGTTACTTGTGAACAGACCCGCCTTAGTCGTTGGCTAGTCTGAACGAAGACCTATAGCATAAGGGGAGGGGTCCCTAAAAGAACTAAGGACTGGAACAAAAATGGGACACCTCCTAAACAAAGAAAGTTGTTGCAGAACACAAAAAGATAAACTGACAAAAAGGTACTAGAGGTCCCAGAAGGACCAAGCGAATTGACAGAGATAGACACTGAAGCACCTGGCTAGCAAAACAGTCAAACAACACTGAAGTCCAGCACAGCCAAAAGGGCGGAGCTGGAATATAAAGGCAGATGGTCACGTGAACACAAAACACAAGATGGAAAAAACAAACAGGAGGGTTCTAACAAAGATTCTTCTAGCTTTGTGAGATTCCTGGGTCGTCTTGCATGCACTGCTATTTTGAGGTCTAGCCACAAATTTTCAATGATATTCAGATCAGGAGACTGTGAGATCCATTATAAAACCTTCAGCTTGCACCTTTTGAAGTAGTCTATTGTGGATTTTGACGTGTGTTTAGAATCATTATCCATTTGTAGAAGCCATCCTCTTTTCAACATCAGCTTTTTTTTACAGATGGTCTTATGCATCAGACTTGTTTAGATGTTGCTTTGCATACTTCTGGCACTGAATTTTATGCTGAGGACGGAGGAGAGGTTGTCTTCTAATGACTCTTCCATGAAGACCATATTTGTGCAGGTGTCTCTGAACAGTAGAACAATGTACCACAACTTCAGAGTCTGCTAAATCTTTCTGAAGGTCTTTTGCAGTCAGGTGGGAGTTCTGATTTACCTCTCTAGAAATCCTACGAGCAGCTCTCATTGAAATTTTGCTTGGTCTTCCCAACCTTATCTTGACCTTCACTGTTTCTGTTAATTGCCATTTCTTAATTAGGCTATGTGCCCACGATCAAGCTATAGCAGTGCTTTGGAAGCAGCATATTTTCGCTGCGTCCACAGCACTGTATCCGATCACGCAGGTAAATCTGCATGTGTTCATTGAACACATGCAGAGTTACCGCATCCAATACATTCTATTGTGGAAATTTCTGTTGCAGAGATTAGCGACTCTGTAACAGAAATTGACATGTTGCGGCTCGTAAAGCTGCGCCACCGGTGAGTGGGATTTCTATAATTCCATCCACTGTGCTTCTAATGTACAACGCAGAGTTTTGCACGCAGCACAAGTGTGCTGCGTCCAAAACGCTGCTAATACGGATCGTGGGCACGCAGCCTTACATTTTGAACATAGGAAAGGGCAACTTGAAAACACTTTGCTATCTTCTTATAGCCTTCTCCTGCTTTTGCACTGGCCCATTTTCCTTTTTGTCATTTTTAAAATGTAAAAAATGACAATATATGTATATATTTTTTTTTTGCCTAAAATACAAAGTAAATGTGTCACCTTTAACTTTAGGCCTTTTAGAGATCATTTCATATTCAACTTGTTTAACTGTCCACAATAACAGTAATTTTGACCAGGGGTGCCCAAACTTTTACATGCCTCTGTAGATCCATGAAACTCTATTGGTTCTCATGGTTTCTCGGAAAAAAATTAGACTGGACATGGACATTGCTCTGCCCGCGGCTGTTAAATGCAAATGATGACTGATTAAATCAGTCATCATGTGTGGGGAAAGATGTGGGCTCGGCGCTCAAAGTCAGAGACACGACATATGACGTAAATATACATCATATGTCAATATTTCATGAAGCAGTTAAGTATTCACACAGACATTAATACCCAGATGAAATATAAATCTGTTGGCCTCTTTTCTCACAGCACAATCATTCTTCCTTTTCTCTTATGAAATCCTGCTGTTTGGCTGCCATTTGATCTTTTTAAAACATGAAAAAATTATAATTGTTTTGGTTGATCCCAATGACCCATAGGAATGTTTGAGCACACGCAATCATGGTCACAACCAGACTGAAGTGTTCATGGAAGTGCAATGAGGGAGGAGGTGGCATGATATCACAACCCTGACACTAGTGTGCTATTGCTCTGCAGTGATAAATATATATGTAGACGTATTGCTACAGTGCACATTGCAAACTGCATTTAATTATTGAAACTGCAGATTACAGTGCCTTAACATAAAAAAGTTTTCACCAGCTGTGCTAGAAAGGAGTCAGAATACAATGGATTACAGCTTGTTTCATAGCCACGCAGCAGTCCAAGTGTCTATGCTGAAGCCTGTCCAATGTAGTCAACACCTGCACTATGGAACAGTAGACAAATGCAGCTATCATGTGGACAGATGTGGACAGACATGTGCATTGCTTACCTGGGGAAAAGATGACATCAATATGTGCTATAGGAAGAAAGCAATTGTTACACGCATGCCGTTATGTTCAGATAGGGTGAGACGGGTTTCATGAATTCTTTAGAATCCTGGGGGAACCGTTACTCTGGGCGACCATAGGCTGCAGCTTCTCTCAGGCACACGATAAATTCAATTGCTGACCAGACACATCTGACAAGAGTCTTTTTCAACAGTTTAACAGTGGAATTTAATCTGAAGCACAGCCAGTGCAATTCAGGGATATTACAACACAATCTTCATTACAGTGCACAACAGAAGGAGAACCACCGAATGTCGGGTCCAAGTGTCAATTAGACAATAAATACATAAAAACCAAAGCACAGATTTCCACTGGTCTAATGTCCATTCCTTGTGTTCTTTAGCCCAAAAAAGTCTCTTCTGCTTGTTGCCTGTCCTTAGCAGTAGTGTTGAGCGAACATGCTCGACACTGCTCGGTACTCGCCCGAGCATCACGCTACTCGGGATGTTTGGCGAGCACCGAGCATTTCCGGGTTACTCGGGCGGGAGCTCGGGTCTCCGCTCTGCATGTTTGGCGCTCTTTACAGAGCCAATGAACATGCAGGGATTGCCAGCCAGTCACTGTAATGCCGCAGCCATGTTGTTTGTGGGCATTACAGTGATTGGCTGGCCGCTCAGCATCACCTCGAGTATTTAAAACCGGGCGCCGCCATCTTGGAAACAGTTGCTCCGGATCAGACAGTGTAGGGACAGCGCTGCTGATTTAGGGAGAGATATATACTGCAAAATAGTTAGTGTAGGGTCTGTAAAGGCTGCCAGATCAAACAAACAGTCCTTCTCAGGACTAATATCCATCCCAGGTATATCAGGCAGGCAGGCAGGCAGGCTGTATAGGAGACACAGTGGTTATACCAGCAAACGCTGCATTACAGTCCTGTGTGCTGCTCCTGTTGCTGAAATTGCTGGACTTAGCTCCAGGTCCCGGGGGCCAGGAAAAATCCTTTTTTTCTATCTAAATCCTCTATTTTTTTTCCTCCTTCACAATGTACAAGTACCCATCTTATTAACCTTTTGGTGCCCCCCCCCCCCCAAAAAAAAAGTGTGCCTCTGATTTTTCAGACACAAATATATCTGTTGAAAATAGTCTGGTGTAGGCCAGAGAAATAGAAGTGTGGTTTTGCAGTTCTATGGGCCATTTGTATCTAAAAAAACAGTTTGAGTGTGACGCTCACTGTTCAGCCGCAAATATATATATATTTTAAAAAGCCTGGTATACACCAGTAAATTATTACTGTGGTTTTGATGTTCCACGGTAAAACATCTCTATTATCCTGTTTTTGGCATTTTTTGCTGTATAAAAATAATAAGTGTCTCCCTGATTTTTCAGACACAAATATATCTGTTGAAAATAGTCTGGTGTAGGCCAGAGAGACAGAAGTGTGCTTTTGCTGTTCCACGGTAAAAAATCTCTATTATCCTGCTTTTTGCATTTTTTGCTGTAAAAAAAAAAAATAGTGTCTCCCTGATTTTTCAGACACAAATATATCTGTTGAAAATAGTCTGGTGTAGGCCCGAGAAATACAAGTGTGGTTTTGCAGTTCCACGGTACAAACCTCTGTATTATCCACTTTTGGGCCATTTGTATCTAAAAAAGACAGTTTGAGTGTGTCGCTCACTGTTCAGCCGCAAATATATATATATTTTAAAAAGCCTGGTATACACCAGTAAATTATTACTGTGGTTTTGATGTTCCACGGTAAAACATCTCTATTATCCTGTTTTTGTCATGTTTTGCTGTATAAAAATAATAATAGTGTCTCCCTGATTTTTCAGACACAAATATATCTGTTGAAAATAGTCTGGTGTAGGCCAGAGAGACAGAAGTGTGCTTTTGCTGTTCCACGGTAAAAAATCTCTATTATCCTGGTTTTTGCATTTTTTGCTGTAAAAAAAAAAAAATAGTGTCTTCCTGATTTTTCAGACACAAATATATCTGTTGAAAATAGTCTGGTGTAGGCCCGAGAAATACAAGTGTGGTTTTGCAGTTCCACGGTACAAACCTCTGTATTATCCACTTTTGGGCCATTTGTATCTAAAAAAAACAGTTTGAGTGTGTCGCTCACTGTTCAGCCGCAAATATATATATATTTTAAAAAGCCTGGTATACACCAGTAAATTATTACTGTGGTTTTGATGTTCCACGGTAAAACATCTCTATTATCCTGTTTTTGGCATTTTTTGCTGTATAAAAATAATAATAGTGTCTCCCTGATTTTTCAGACACAAATATATCTGTTGAAAATAGTCTGGTGTAGGCCAGAGAGACAGAAGTGTGCTTTTGCTGTTCCACGGTAAAAAATCTCTATTATCCTGGTTTTTGCATTTTTTGCTGTAAAAAAAAAAAAATAGTGTCTTCCTGATTTTTCAGACACAAATATATCTGTTGAAAATAGTCTGGTGTAGGCCCGAGAAATACAAGTGTGGTTTTGCAGTTCCACGGTACAAACCTCTGTATTATCCACTTTTGGGCCATTTGTATCTAAAAAAAACAGTTTGAGTGTGTCGCTCACTGTTCAGCCGCAAATATATATATATTTTAAAAAGCCTGGTATACACCAGTAAATTATTACTGTGGTTTTGATGTTCCACGGTAAAACATCTCTATTATCCTGTTTTTGGCATTTTTTGCTGTATAAAAATAATAATAGTGTCTCCCTGATTTTTCAGACATAAATATATCTGTTGAAAATAGTCTGGTGTAGGCCAGAGAGACAGAAGTGTGCTTTTGCTGTTCCACGGTAAAAAATCTCTATTATCCTGCTTTTTGCATTTTTTGCTGTAAAAAAAAAAAAAAAAAAATAGTGTCTCCCTGATTTTTCAGACGCAAATATATCTGTTGAAAATAGTCTGGTGTGGGCCAGAGAGACAGAAGTGTGCTTTTGCTGTTCCATGGTAAAAAAATCTCTATTATCCTGCTTTTTGCATTTTTTGCTGTAAAAAAAAAAAAAATTGTGTCTGCCTGATTTTTCAGACACAAATATATCTGTTGAAAATAGTCTGGTGTAGGCCCGAGAAATACAAGTGTGGTTTTGCAGTTCCACGGTACAAACCTCTGTATTATCCACTTTTGGGCCATTTGTATCTAAAAAAACAGTTTGAGTGTGTCGCTCACTGTTCAGCCGCAAATATATATATATTTTAAAAAGCCTGGTATACACCAGTAAATTATTACTGTGGTTTTGATGTTCCACGGTAAAACATCTCTATTATCCTGTTTTTGGCATTTTTTGCTGTATAAAAATAATAATAGTGTCTCCCTGATTTTTCAGATACAAATATATCTGTTGAAAATAGTCTGGTGTAGACCAGAGAGACAGAAGTGTGCTTTTGCTGTTCCACAGTAAAAAATCTCTATTATCCTGCTTTTTGCATTTTTTGCTGTAAAAAAAAAAAATAGTGTCTCCCTGATTTTTCAGACACAAATATATCTGTTGAAAATAATCTGGTGTAGGCCCGAGAAATACAAGTGTGGTTTTGCAGTTCCACGGTGCAAACCTCTGTATTATCCACTTTTGGGCCATTTGTATCTAAAAAAAACAGTTTGAGTGTGTCGCTCACTGTTCAGCCGCAAATATATATATATTTTAAAAAGCCTGGTATACACCAGTAAATTATTACTGTGGTTTTGATGTTCCACGGTAAAACATCTCTATTATCCTGTTTTTGGCATTTTTTGCTGTATAAAAATAATAATAGTGTCTCCCTGATTTTTCAGACACAAATATATCTGTTGAAAATAGTCTGGTGTAGGCCAGAGAGACAGAAGTGTGCTTTTGCTGTTCCACGGTAAAAAATCTCTATTATCCTGCTTTTTGCATTTTTTGCTGTAAAAAAAAAAAATAGTGTCTCCCTGATTTTTCAGACACAAATATATCTGTTGAAAATAGTCTGGTGTAGACCCAAGAAATAGAAGTGTGGTTTTGCAGTTCCATGGTACAAACCTCTGTATTATCCACTTTTGGGCCATTTGTATCTAAAAAAAACAGTTTGAGTGTGTCGCTCACTGTTCAGCTGCAAATATATATATATTTTAAAAAGCCTGGTATACACCAGTAAATTATTACTGTGGTTTTGATGTTCCACGGTAAAACATCTCTATTATCCTGTTTTTGGCATTTTTTGCTGTATAAAAATAATAATAGTGTCTCCCTGATTTTTCAGACACAAATATATCTGTTGAAAATAGTCTGGTGTAGGCCAGAGAGACAGAAGTGTGCTTTTGCTGTTCCACGGTAAAAAATCTCTATTATCCTGGTTTTTGCATTTTTTGCTGTAAAAAAAAAAAAATAGTGTCTTCCTGATTTTTCAGACACAAATATATCTGTTGAAAATAGTCTGGTGTAGGCCCGAGAAATACAAGTGTGGTTTTGCAGTTCCACTGTACAAACCTCTGTATTATCCACTTTTGGGCCATTTGTATCTAAAAAAAACAGTTTGAGTGTGTCGCTCACTGTTCAGCCGCAAATATATATATATTTTAAAAAGCCTGGTATACACCAGTAAATTATTACTGTGGTTTTGATGTTCCACGGTAAAACATCTCTATTATCCTGTTTTTGGCATTTTTTGCTGTATAAAATTAATAATAGTGTCTCCCTGATTTTTCAGACACAAATATATCTGTTGAAAATAGTCTGGTGTAGGCCCGAGAAATACAAGTGTGGTTTTGCAGTTCCACTGTACAAACCTCTGTATTATCCACTTTTGGGCCATTTGTATCTAAAAAAAACAGTTTGAGTGTGTCGCTCACTGTTCAGCCGCAAATATATATATATTTTAAAAAGCCTGGTATACACCAGTAAATTATTACTGTGGTTTTGATGTTCCACGGTAAAACATCTCTATTATCCTGTTTTTGGCATTTTTTGCTGTATAAAATTAATAATAGTGTCTCCCTGATTTTTCAGACACAAATATATCTGTTGAAAATAGTCTGGTGTAGGCCCGAGAAATACAAGTGTGGTTTTGCAGTTCCACGGTACAAACCTCTGTATTATCCACTTTTGGGCCATTTGTATCTAAAAAAAACAGTTTGAGTGTGTCGCTCACTGTTCAGCCGCAAATATATATATATTTTAAAAAGCCTGGTATACACCAGTAAATTATAACTGTGGTTTTGCTGTTCCACGGTAAAAAATCTCTATTATTCAGGTTTTGGTAGTTTTTTCCGTAAAGAAAAACAGTAGTGTCTCCTGACTGTTGTGACACAAAAATATATCTGTTGAAAATAGTCTTGTGTAGGCCCGACATCCCAGTGTGGTTTCGCAGTTCCACGGTTCAAATCGCTGTACTATCCAGTTTTGGGCCTTTGGTATCTAAAAAAAAAGCAGTTTGAGTGTGTCGCTCACTGTTCAGCCGCAAATATCTCTATTTAAAAAAGTGTGGTATACCCCAGTAAACAATAACTGTGGTTTTCCTCTTCCACGGTTCTAATCTACTCTTTATTACCCTTTTTCCATTGATAGTGCAAGTGTAAGCTATTTTACTTCATTTACAATGGGCAAGGCGCGTGGCAAGGGACGTGGAAGTGGACGTTCTGGTGATGTTCGTGCAGAGGACAGGGCCGTGGCCAAGGTGAAAATGTGCCACAACCAACAGCCATATCTTCTCGCTCCCACTTCTTGACCGAATTACTAGGGAAGCACAGAACAACACCAGTATTGAGAACTGATCAGTGTGAACAGGTTATTAATTGGATAGCAGACAATACTTCCAGTTACCTGGGCACCACCACCTCCGGTCTGTCTTCCACACGGTCAACTCTTAGTAGCTGTGAGTCTCGACTGCATACTCCTCCTCACCCTGATGCTCCTTCCTCCCACCATGCCGAGTGTCGTCAGACAGCAAGTGATCCCACACTTGGACACTCTGAAGAGCTGTTCACTGGTCCATTTCCATATTTGGGCCCCTCGCCTGATACGCTTGAAGTGGTGGAAGAGGAGATCCCATGTTGCGATGCCCAAATATTTGAACAGCCACGGCCACAGGAAGTCGACGTTGGCAATCTGACACAAGAGGTGTACGATGACGAGACACAATTGCCAGGAAGTGAGGAGGAGGATCAAGGTGCGCAAGTGGAAGAGGAGGAGGTGGTGGATGATCTAGTAACTGACCCAACGTGGAAGGAGGACATGCAGAGTGAGGCCAGCAGCACACAGGGGGAGGGAGGCAGAGTACCCCAACAGGCAGGAAGAAGCAGTGTGGTGGCCGCAGACAGAAGGCAGGCAACCGTTCCCCGTAACACCAACACGAGGGACGTTGCCAGTACAAGCGGTAGGTCTTCCAGAGTCTGGAATTTTTTTAAAGACTCTGCTGATAACCCCAAAAAGGCCATATATTCCACCTGCCATGCCAGCATCAGCAGGGGTGACAAAACTACCAGCCTGACCACCACCAGCATGATCAGGCACATGGCAGCAAAGCACCCGACTTTGTGGGGCGAAACCCAGGGTCCACGACCAGTGTCAGCGGGTGTCACCACTGCTTCTTCCACTGTTGTGCGTGCAATAGAACCCCCTGTTGTGTGTGCAAGGCAATCCCCTGTCCATACTGCATGTAAAGATGCCCCCTCCTCTCAGTCTTCACTTGTTATGGCAGTTTCTAAAGAAACAGCATCAACGTCCACGTCCACGTCCCACCGCAGCGTTCAATTGTCCATATCCCAGACCTTTGAACGAAAGCGGAAATTCGCAGCTAACGCCCCACAGGCCACAGTCCTAAATTCGCACATTTCACGACTGCTTGCATTGGAAATGCTACCTTTTAGGCTGGTGGAGACGGAATCCTTCCGCAATCTTATGGCGGTGGCCGTCCCTCGGTACTCGGTCCCTAGCCGACACTATTTTGCCCGGTGTGCCATCCCCGCACTACACAAGCACGTGTCCCAAAGCATCTGCCGTGCCCCCAACAACGCAGTTACTGGGAGAGTCCATCTGACAACGGACACGTGGACAAGTGCTTGTGGCCAGGTACGGTACATCTCTCTGACGGCACACTGGGTAAACATAGTGGAAGCCGGGACCCAGTCGGACCTTGGGACGGAACACATCCTCCCCACACCGAGGATTGCGGGCCCTATGTCAGTCAGAGTTGCCCCCACAGTGTACAGCTTCTGCGCATCCTCCTCCTCCTCCTCATGTTCAGCCTCCATCTCAGATATCACCACATCAGTTACAAGCTGGAAGCATTGCAGTACTGCCTCCGCCAAGCGGCAACAGGCTGTGCTGAAACTCATAAGCTTAGGTGATAAACCTCACACTGCTTGTGAGTTGTGGACAGCTGTGAAAGAGCAGGCAGATCTATGGCTGAGACCGCTGAACCTACATCCCGGCATGGTCGTGTGTGACAATGGCCATAACCTGGTGGCGGCTCTGAGGCGAGGTGAGATCACACACGTACCATGCCTGGCTCATGTGCTTAACCTCGTGGTTCAGCGGTTTCTTAAATCGTACCCCGAGTTGCCAGATCTGCTCGTGAAAGTACGCCGCCTGTCAGCTCATTTTCGCAAGTCGGCTACAGCTTCCGCCGCCCTTGCTGTGTTGCAGCAGCGTTTGCAGCTTCCGGCACACCGACTGGTGTGTGATGTCCCCACACATTGGAACTCTACCCTCCACATGTTGCAAAGGATTTGTGAGCAGAAGAGAGCAGTTGTGGAGTACCAGCTGCAACAAGGCCGTCAATATTCAGGTCAGACTCCACACATAAGACCTCAGGAGTGGACCTGGATGTCTGACATATGTACTATCCTGACAAACTTTGAGGAGGCCACCAAGATGGTGAGTGGCGATGACGCCATCATTAGTGTCAGCATCCCACTTGTCTGTCTTTTGCAACGCTCTCTGCAGAGAATTAAAGAGGAGGCATTGCAGCCAGAGTATGATGAGATGGATCAAGAAGCCGTAGCGGGCGATTACACACAGCCCAGCCTCATCTCATCCCAACGTGCATTGGGGGACAATGAGAGAGAGGAGGAGGAGGAGGAGGAGGAGGAAGAACAGGAGCTGCTATCATGCGTTGTAGACGGTAGTACCTGTACAAGTGTCATACCGTCGGTTCAGCGTGGGTGGCCTGAGGACAGGGGGGTGGAAGAAGAGGAGGAGGAGGAGGAGAGCATGGTCAGTCGTCATCTTGGTGAGGACACGGAAATCTTGCCCGTTACCAGTCTGGCACGCATGGCTGACTTTATGTTACTCTGCCTTAACCGTGACCCTCGCGTTGTCAAAATGTTGGGTGACAGTCATTACTGGTTGGTGACACTTGTAGACCCCCGCTACAAGGAGAACTTTCACTCTCTTATACCTGAGGTGGAGAGGTCTACAAAAATGGGGCAATACCAGAAGGCCCTTGCTGCAGAACTCTTAAAATAATTCCCATCTGAACACGCTAGCGGCAGAGGTCACAGTTCGTTGCCCAACCAAGGCGTACAGGAGAGAGAGATGCAACTCCAATCCAGCAGAGGCAGGGGAACACTGTCAACATTCTGGGACAGTTTTCTGACACCCGCCCAGCTTACAGGCCCTGAGGCGCGGGGTACTCTCACAAGGAGTGGAAAGTTTCAAAAGATGGTGAGGGAGTACCTTGCCGATCGTACCAGCGTCCTCCGTGATTCCTCTGTGCCTTTTAATAATTGGGTATCCAAGCTGGACACTTGGAATGAACTCGCTCTGTACGCCTTGGAGGTCCTGGCCTGCCCTGCCGCTAGCGTGTTATCGGAGCGTGTTTTTAGTGCCGCTGGGGGAATTATAACTGATAAGCACACTCGCCTGTCAACTGACAATGCTGACAAGCTGACCCTTATCAAAATGAGCAAGGGATGGATTGGGCCAGACTTCTCATCACCACCAAATGACAGCAGAGTAACATAAAGTCAAATCCACTGTGTTATTTCGGGAGGTGTATTCACATGCACCGCTTCACACCCACACATGGGTATACGCTTCCTCGTTTCGGCTGTTTAATCTTCTTCTCCTTATCCTCAGCCTCCACCACCACTATACCACCAGGGTGCCAGCATTGCAAGTTCCTCCGTCCTAATTTTTGGCAGCTTTTATGGGAAAGCATAAGCAAATACCATGGGACACCCACTCCCCAATAATGGGACTTATGTTTGTAATATGCTGTACTGCATGGCTCTTGTAAGGGGCATTGCAAGTTGCTCCGTCCTAATTTTTGGCAGCTTTTGCTGGGAAAGCATAAGCAAATACTATGGGAGACCCACTCCCCAATAATGGGACTTATGTTTGGAATATGCTGTACTGCATGGCTCTTGTAAGGGGCATTGCAAGTTGCTCCGTCCTAATTTTTGGCAGCTTTTGCTGGGAAAGCATAAGCAAATACTATGGGAGACCCACTCCCCAATAATGGGACTTATGTTTGTAATATGCTGTACTTCATGGCTCTTGTAAGGGGCATTGCAAGTTGCTCCGTCCTAATTTTTGGCAGCTTTTGCTGGGAAAGCATAAGCAAATACTATGGGAGACCCACTCCCCAATAATGGGACTTATGTTTGTAATATGCTGTACTGCATGGCTCTTGTAAGGGGCATTGCAAGTTGCTCCGTCCTAATTTTTGGCAGCTTTTGCTGGGAAAGCATAAGCAAATACTATGGGAGACCCACTCCCCAATAATGGGACTTATGTTTGTAATATGCTGTACTGCATGGCTCTTGTAAGGGGCATTGCAAGTTGCTCCGTCCTAATTTTTGGCAGCTTTTGCTGGGAAAGCATAAGCAAATACTATGGGAGACCCACTCCCCAATAATGGGACTTATGTTTGTAATATGCTGTACTTCATGGCTCTTGTAAGGGGCATTGCAAGTTGCTCCGTCCTAATTTTTGGCAGCTTTTGCTTGCAAGGCATAAGCAAATACTATGGGACACCCACTCCCCAATAATGGGACTTATGTTTGTACTATGCTGTACTGCATGTGACGCGCCCCCTGGGCCGTGTGTACACGTGTGTGGGATACCCGGTGCCTGGTCTCTGGGGTCTGTAGTCTCCGTGGCGGTGACCCGGTCCCGTGGCTCAGGCTGGTCAAACCAGTGGCAAACTTTCTTAGGTTTTGAGGTTAATTGTCCGACTGCGCCACCCGTGGATTGCGGTCAGGGAGTACCACCGCTGCGAGGCAGACCGCTGAGGCTGGTGTTGTGTACGCAGCATAAAATGGGATAACTCCCCTCGGGAGGAGTATAGCCTCAGGGCAGTGAGTGTGGATGATGGGGGTGATGGTGCACGAGCGCAGCAGGAATGACTCAGAGTCTTTGCAGTGCAGTTCAGGGTCTTTACTGATGATTATAAGGTAGACCCTCCCGGGAGTACTGGCTAGCATAAGAGGCCTGGTCAGTCTGTGAGCAAGCAGGAGTTCCCCTGGCCAGGTGGAGTTGTAGGCCTCCCCGTCTGTCTGCACTCTTCCTGGCTACCTTGCTGTAAGCGGGTAGAAGTAGCCCACGTCCCTGAGTGTACCGTGTAGTGCTCACCCGTATGGCTGGTGACTTGGGGCCTTCTGTTAGCCTCCGCTCCACGACGGCGGTGCTGGTCCCTTGCTTGTGACTGAGCCTCCGGGCTTCTATGGCCAGAGGACCTGAAATCCCCTGCCGGCTGGTTTCTGCTGCTGGATATATAAGTCCTCACAGCTTCGGACTCCTGTGTCCGGTTCCTATTGTCTTCTGCCAGGGCGAGCTCTGCTCAGCTTCCAGCCCCTCGTCTTTAGCTCCTAGCTCCTACAGAGCTCCTTGCTGTTACTTTCCCTTGCTCTCACTCTGACTCTGACTGTTCTCTGTTCTCTGACTCACTCAACCCCACCCCAGATCCAGTTTATAAGGGCAGAATTCTCCCCTCCCAGGACTGGGGCAGGAGGATGTTGCATGTTTAAGGGATCCTGACCAGGAAACCTCCCACTTGCTCTCCGACGTAATCTCTATTACTGTGGTGACCAGACCCCTGGGGTGCCACACATGGCTCTTGTAAGGGGAATTGCAGTACCTCATAATTTTTGGAAAGCATTCCATTCACTGCTTAGGCCAACAGTGCACAGGAGACCCAGTTGCTATAAATGGAAAAAAAGGTTTAGTTAACGCCCTCTGACCTCCATGTCATTTCCAAGGGGCATTGGAGTGCCTCGAAATTTTTGGTAGGCATTGCACTCACTGTATGCCCTATAACTGTGTAGCCGAACTGCTCCTTTTGTTACAGAAACATATCCTACAAGACATATCTGGTTGACTGGCCTGATATTGATGTGAATGGTCCCTGTTCCTCCTGCTCTTTCTCCTTTGCCACTACCTCATCCATCATTTATCACCTGAAGCTTTGTTTTAACGGGAGTCATAGAACTTGGATAGTAGCAGGAAAACATCCAGCAATCCTCGGAGGAGGTAGGATATGCGCCAAAACGCTGACCTCCTCAGGCCTAGCCGCTACTACATACATGCGCTTGCATTACAACAAAACAAAGCAGATGCTAACTTCTATCATCCTCATCATGCTCCTCACCTTGGCACTCTCAACTCCCCTGATGGAGAAGCCAGGGCCCACCGGAGGAGTCTGATAGTCCGGTGGGCTCGGCCAATGCTGCCCTAAAGCAGGCCAGGCTAAGAAAAGTGTGGGAAAGGTTACCGGTACAAATAGGGGTGGCTGGGGACTGAGTATGGACACCCGGCCACCCCCTGGAGGCTGGGGAGCAAGCGGGGACACCCGGCCACCAGGTGGCTGGGGACTGAGTATGGATACCAGGCCGCCGACACAGCCATGGCGTGGTGGCCAGATTCCGCCTCCACATGCCTAAAAGGCCCAATTTAAAGTGCAAGCAAGCAAGCAGTATGGTATTGCAGCCTGGGGGTGGGTGGGTGGCAGGCAGCATACTTGCGCTTGCATTGCAAGGAATGGGAGAGGTACAATTGAACACTGCCCTGGGACAAGGACTTGAATGGGGATAGTTGCAAGTCTGCAACGACAGGTGCAAGGTGGGAGGCATCTTCGCATGTACCATGAACAGGGGTTTGGTATGCACACACTAAAGGGGAATAGGCTCTCCTTCCCACTAAATGCACTGGGGAGGGCACAGGTAATGTTTTGGTATACGCGCTTAATCTTATGTATAAGGCACACCAGGACAAATAGGGGCGGCTGGGGACTGAGTATGGATACCTCGCTGCCGAAGCAGCCATGAGGTAGTGGCCAGCTTCGGCCTCCTCTAAACTAAAAGGCCCCATTTCAAGTGCAAGCTAGCAGTATCAATTGCAGTCTGGGGGTGGGTGGGTGGCAGGCTGCACACTTACACTTGCATTAAAAGAAAACGTAGCAGATGCTAACTTCTGTCATCATCATCATGCTCCTCACCTTGGCACTCTCAACTCCACCGATGGAGAAGTCACGGCCCACCGGAGGAGTCTGGTTCTCTGGTGGGCTCGTCCAATGCTGCCTAAAGCAGGCCGGGCTAAGAAAAGTGTGTGGGGGGATGTTCCAAGGAGAAATGGGGGCGGCTGGGGACCGTTTATGGACACCCGACTGCCCCCAAGCGGCTGGGGACCGTGTGGACACTCGGTCGCGGGGCGGCTGGGGACTGAGTATGGACACCCGGCCGCCGGGCGGCTGGGGACTGAGTATGGATTCCAGGCCGCCAACACAGCCATGACGTGGTGGCCAGATTCTGCCTCCACATGCCTAAAAGGCCCAATTTCTAGTTAAAGCAAGCAAGCAGTATGGTATTGCAGCCTTGGGTTGGTTGGTGGCAGGCTGCATACTTGCGCTTGTATTGCAAGGAATGGGGGAGGTACAATTGAACACTGCCCTGGGACTAGAACTTGCATGGGGATAGTTGCAAGTCTGCATCTTCTGATGCGGCAAGGATCACTTATGATGGGCACACTTTTAGACAGTGACCTGGGAGTCAGAGATGCTTCCAGTGGTCTTCCCCATGCTGTTCCCATGTCTTTTCAGCACTTTATGCATGTGTCACACAGCACATGGCCAGATAAGGTTGTAAAATGTTAAAATGACATTTCCCGGTGAATGCATTTGTCATAGTTGAAAGCAATACAAAAGTGCAAAAACGCATAAAAAATGCTACTTGTGAACATAGCCGAAGGTGTGGAGGAGTATTTTTGTTTTTGGTCATTTATTTTAACTTATACACAAGTCTTTTCCCTGGAAAGGATGTTCCTTAACATATTTCACAGGAAAAAAGTTTCACTTTCGTTTTATTGTGAGCCTGTAAAAGTGGCTTAATACCTCTGACCACGTTGTTGACAGCAGTGACCTGGGGGTCAGAAATGCTTCCTGGAGCGATCCTCATGCTGTCCCCATGTCATTTGAGCACTGTCACTATCGTTTTGGGCACTTGTTAGACTTTTAAAAGACTGCCGGGGGTGCCACCGCAAAAATGCTCGAGTCTCCCATAGACTAACATTGGGCTCGTTGCTCGGGTCGAGCACCCGAGTATCACGGCGAGCTCGGCCCGAGCTTCGAGCACCCGAGCATTTTAGTGCTCGCTCAACACTACTTAGCAGTGATTTCCTAGCAGCTATTTTACCATGAAGGCCTGCTGCACAAAGTCTCCTCTTAACAGTTGTTGAAGAGATGTGTCTGATGCTAGAACTCTGTGTGGCATTGACCTGGTCTCTAATCTGAGCTGCTGTTAACCTGCGACTTCTGAGGCTGGTGACTCGGATAAACTTATCCTCAGAAGCAGAGGTGACTCTTGGTCTTCCTTTTCTGGGGCGGTCCTCATGTGAGCCAGTTTCTTTGTAGCGCTTGATGGTTTTTGCAACTGCACTTGGGGACACTTTCAATGTTTTCCCAATTTTTCACACTGACTGACCTTCATTTCTTAAAGTAATGATGGCCACTCGTTTTTCTTTACTTAGCTGCTTTTTTCTTTCCATAATACAAATTCTAACAGTCTATTCAGTAGGACTGTCAGCTGTGTATCCACCAGACTTCTGCACAACACAACTGATGGTCCCAACCCCATTTATAAGGCAAGAAATCCCACTTATTAAACCTGACAGGGCACACCTGTGAAGAGAAAACCATTTCCGGTGACTACCTTTTGAAGCTCATCAAGAGAATGCCAAGAGTGTGCAAAGCAGTCATCAAAGGAAAAGGTGGCTACTTTGAAGAACCTAGAATATAAGACATATTTTCAGTTGTTTCACACTTTTTTGTTAAGTATATAATTCCACATGTGTTAATTCATAGTTTTGATACCTTCAGTGTGAATGTACAATTTTCATAGTCATGAAAATACAGAAAAATCTTTAAATGAGAAGGTGTGTCCAAAATTTTGGTCTGTACTCTAGGTATATAATGTCCTCACAATACGGAGGGGAGTCAGGGATGGGAAAACTATACCTGAACAATGGGTCCAAAAATTGATTACGGTGCAGCCCCGACGCGCGTTTCGGACAGGAAGTCCTTCATTGCACTCATTTCTTGTACTTCCTCAGATGATCTTGGAACTGCCCCTGTAAGGTCCTGTACTTCTCTTGAATCGTCCGTTTCCACCTGGTCTGGTAATTCTGCTTCTTCTGAGTGTCATAGGTCTCTCTAGTGACCGGTGTTCGATCATCAGATCTGAATTGGACTTCATCTGTACTCCTTGGTACAAACTCTGGAGCCTCGGGACTTAGTTCACTCTCCTGAGGATGGTACATCCCTCTCCTTGCCGGTCCAAGAAATACAACGGTGTGCTCTTCTTCATCTGAACTTTAAAGGTCACTATCCACCACTGGAGCTTCAATCTGTGGTGGTCTCTTAGTCGATCTTGGTCGATGTCAGTCTGCTTCTGGGAAGTCTTGTTGTGGTGGGAGATAATCACAGGGTAGTAATAAATTCCGATGGACTATTTTGGTTTTCTTGTCCCCTCTTTCCAATCTGATTTCATACACTGGACTGTCATCGGCTTTCCTCTTTATGACCACATACACCTTGTCTTCCCAATAGGAACAAAGTTTTCCTGGACCACCTTTCTCACGTACATTCTTGAGTTTTACCCGGCTTCCTGGTGCCAATTCTGCTCCATAACATTTTCGATCATAGTACTCCATACTCTTGCTCTGTCCTTGCATAACCACTTTGAACGCTATGTTGTATGCCTCTGCCATCCGTTCCTTGCATCTCCAAATGTACTCCGGATACGTTTTGTAAGTCTCTGACACCGGAGTATCGAACATGATGTCGATTGGCAGTCTTGGTGATCGTTCATACAATAGGAAGAAGGGTGAGTAACCCATTGCATCACTCTTTGTACAGTTATAGGCATGTAGCACCTTTGAGAGAGAACTCTTCCAGTCTTTCTTCTCGTCAGCTGTTAAAGTGCGCAACATCGACAATAATGTCCGGTTAAAACGTTCCACTTGTCCACTACCCTCTGGATGATAGGGCGTTGTGTGGGATCTCTGAATTCTACAGTACTTTCCGAGCTTGGCAAAGAGCTGGTTCTCAAATTCTCTTCCTTGGTCAAGTTGTAACCTCGGAGGGAACCCAAACCTCAAAGCAAAATCATTGAAGATCTTCTCTGCCGCTGTTCGACCAGCTTTATTGGTGGTGGCATATGCTTGGGCAAATCGAGTAAAATGGTCCATCACCACCAATATATATTTGTAACCACACTTGTACGTCTCGAGATGTAGAAAGTCCATTGAGACCATCTCAAACAGATACGTAGTTTGGATGTTGCCCATAGGTGCCCAGGTTGATGTGTTGGGACGTTTATCTTTCAGACACCCACACTCCCTGGTCACATACAGTACAGACCAAACGTTTGGACACACCTTCTCTTTTAAAGATTTTTGGTAGTTGTTGAACGGACAGAGGTGATCTTGTTCTCTCGCTTTTATGGTGGTTTCCACCGTCAATGGACACCACAGTGATGTGTCTTCCTCTTGATAAGCTTGCACTGCTTGGGTAGTACTCTCAATTGCTTCCAGACTGACTTCCTCCGAGAATTATTGCATGAACTCCTCAGGCTGTACTGGCATTCTCGACAATCCGTCAGCATCCGCATTGCATTTTCCTGGTCTGTACTTGATACTGAAATTGAAGTCAGCTAGTTCTGCCACCCATCTCTGACCCATTGCATTAAGTTTGGCTGTAGTGAGAACATAGGTCAAAGGGTTGTTATCAGTGTATACCTCAAACTCTTTGCTGTAGTAGAGATAATCTCTAAATCGTTCACAGATAGCCCATTTCAATGCCAGGAACTCCAATTTTCTGGAATGTAGATGGTAATTCTTCTCGGCGTCTGTCAATGTTCTAGAACTGTAACCAATGACTGTCAATTTTCCATCTTGATGTTGATACAGGGCAACTCCCAGTCCAACTTGAGATGCGTCACAATGAAGAACAAATGGTAAGTTGAAATCAGGATATCCCAAGATGGGTGGTTTTACCAGGTAGTCTACTAGTTCTTCCAATACCTCTTGATGGTCTGCTGTCCAGAGAATGGGCTGTTGGGACAAAACGGCTTTGTTTCTTTTAAGCCCGGTCCTACCCGCGTTTTTCTTTTTCTCCGTGGGTGTTGTTGACTCTGCTGTCCCCCCCAAGCAGAGGTATAGCGGGGTGGAAATCCTGGAGTAGTTCCGAACTTACGTACGATAGAAGGAGAGGAATCCTAAGATCTGCCTCAACTTCCCGACAGTAGAGGGCCGCTTGAATGAAATATTCTCATTGAATACGCTCAAATAACACATCCTAGATCTGAATGATTGAAATATTCTCATTGAATGTACAAAGTTGAATGTGCTGACAACAAAATCACACAAAAATCATCAATGGAAATCAAATTTATTAACCAATGGAGGCCTGAATTTGGAGTCCCCCCAAAATTAAAGTGGCAAAACACACTACAGGCTGATCCAGCCACATGAGGTCTGGCATTGTCCTGCATTAGGAGGTACCAAGGGCCAATCGCACCAGCATATGGTCTCACAAGGGATCTGAGGATCTCATGTCGGTACCTAATGGCAGTCAGGCTACCTCTGGCGAGCACATGGAGGGCTGTGCGGCCCTCTAAAGAAATGCCACCCCACACCATTACTGACCCACTGCCAAACCGGTCTTGCTGAATGATGTTGCAGACAGCAGATTGCTCTCCACAGTGTCTCCAGACTCTGTCACGTCTGTCACATGTGCTCAATGTGAACCTGCTTTCATCTGTGAAGAGCACAGGGCGCCAGTGGTGACTTTGCCAATCCTGGTGTTCTGTGGAAAATGCCAAGTGTCCTGCACGGTGTTGGGCTGTGAGCACAACCCCCATCTGTGGACGTCGGGCCCTCATACCACCCTCATGGAGTCGGTTTCTAACCGTTTGTGCAGACACATGCACATTTGTGGACTGCTGGAGGTCATTTTGCAGGGCTCTGGCAGTGCTCCTCCTGTTCCTCCTTGCACAAAGGCGGAGGTAGCGGTCATGCTGCTGGGTTCTTGCCCTCCTACGGCCCCCTCCACGTCTCCTGGTGTACTGGGCTGTCTCCTGGTAGCGCCTCCAGCCTCTGGACACTACGCTGACAGACACAGCAAACCTTCTTGCCACAGCTCACATTGATGTGCCATCCTGGATGAGCTGCACTACCTGAGCAACTTCTGTGGGTTGTAGAGTCCGTCTCATGCTACCACGAGTGTGAAAGCACAACCAACATTCAAAAGTGACCAAAACATCAGCCAGAAAACATTGGTACTGAGATGTGGTCTGTGGTCCCCACCTGCAGAACCACTTCTTTTATTAAGTGTGTCTTGATAATTGCCAATAATTTCCATCTATTGTCTATTCCATTTGCACAACAGCATGTGAAATTGATTGTCAATCAGTGTTGCTTCCTAAGTGGACAGTTTGATTTCACAGAAGTTTGATTTACTTGGAGTTATATTCTGTTGTTTAAGTGTTCCCTTTATTTTTTTGAGCAGTGTATATACCTTCCATTTAGTAATAGAATTCCTGTAAAATATCTAACAATTACCTTCTATTTCTAACACTCAATTACTATTTCTATGTTGTTTTTGGTACAGATAATGATTGTCCTGGAATTGATCATTTGCATAGTAGGTAAGTACTAGTTATGCTTATTTCCTGAATGAATATTGTGGATCACTGCCTGTTTGTTTGTTTGATTTAAATGTCATGAAAACATTATGTATTACTTGTTATTCTTTCTTTTCAGTTTAGTACAATTTTTGTCCATCATCTGTTTTCTAAACCCAAAATGGAATATGTTACATTTTTAGATTTTTTTTAACACGTCGACGGATTATATCAAATCACTGAATGCCAGCTTGTGAGAGGAATGCTTTGATCAAAACATGATTGCAAGACAGGTTCACATAGCGCAGTTATGTTTCATCTGTCATGTGTACATTTTTTACTGTTGCTTCTTATTATACAATTCCTACTATCAGGGATTTTTTTTTCTTTTTTTAATATTAACAAATCCTAATGGTTTATAATGAAACAGTTAAAAGAGTTGAGCTATTTGTATTTGTAGCCATTAGTGAGGGATATTATATAGGGCTTCCCCATTTGGATAATATTAGTTAGATAACCCTCCGGGCTATTGGTAATCCTCTATTTTGTTGTTATCTGTATTTATAACACTCTATGAGCTCAGAGAATGATCTAATAACAACCTGAGGCTTTACTCCTCCTCAGGTCCATCGACGACTCTCTATTGCTGCTCAGATCTTTGTTGATTGGTTGGATTGGTGTCGCTATGACAGTGCTGCAGCCAATCACTGGACTCAGTGGCTTGTGCCATCAACTTTGGCTTGGCCACTGCACCCAGTGATTGACTGCAGAGGTTGTATACATAACATCACTGCAGCAGCCAATCCAGAATTTTTGGAGCACTGAGGCATAGGCATCATTGGACCCATGGTAAGTAAAAGCTCAGTTTATTATATTTGTCAGCCTCTGAGCCTATGAAGTCAGAAAAGGTAAAACAAGACAACCCCTTTAAAATGACATTAATATCAAACACAACCATTATTATGGTATAAACCATATCTTTGCTGTTGGTTTATGTTTTTTTTGTTGTGCATGTGTGTGTAATAGTCATGTGAATAAAATGGTATAAAATATTTTTCTGGATTGTTAAGAGATTAATATAGTCAAAATTTCATGAATTTAACATGGATTAATAATAGCTGCTCTTTTGGAAACCACTGATATTTTTAGCAATATATTATAGATTACTTCACTATGTAATAATTAGAACAAGTTCTGCCAAGTACAGTCTGAAATGTTATGTCAAGTCTCTAGGGCTTTAATTTAGAGCTACCATTCAAGACTCGACCTGTTTTAGAGACTAATCCCTGGAGGGAGGGTGACAAAAGAAGCTGAAAGTATTTGACTCCAGGTGTAAAGTGGTCCTTAGCTTTTTACTGCTTTGTATTTGGTATGTCAGTTCAATAAATCTCATGTTCCACAAAGTGAAATTTTAGTACTAACACGTTACTTGTACACATTTGTATAGCTACGCATACAAGTAACAAGTCAGGCATTTATGTAGAGATTTATTTCATACTTCCCTGCTTTGTAGAGGCATTTGATTAGCAATGTCACCATTGCTGAGCTGTGACTGCACCCCAGATTTAAGAAGAGCTAATTCCAGACATTGTAATGGAAATGTATATGGGGTATTATTCAGCATTGATAGCATGTATAATCTCATTAATATGTAATGGGGTTAATAATACCAAGGTTGACTGTTATTACAATTGTTTTCTAGACTGCTACATAGATTGGTACATACAGTGGGTACGGAAAGTTTTCAGACTCCTTTACATTTTTCACTCTTTGTTTCATTGCAGCCATTTGGTAAAATCCAAAAAAATTTTTTCTCATTAATGTACACTCTGCACCCCATCTTGACTGAAAAAAAACAGAAATGTAGAGATTTTTGAAAATTTATTAAAAAAGAAAAAATGAAATATTACATGGTCATAAGTAGTGTTGAGCATTCCGATACTGAAATATCGGGTATCGGCCGATATTCGCGGTATCGGAATTCCGATACTTAATTCCGATACTATTGCAATATCGTATACCGGAATCGGAAGTTCCCATAATGCAATGAGACATTTTCATTTTATTCAGCCAATGAGGATCCTAAGAAGTGTGGGCACATCCTGTTAGGCATGTAGGCATCTTAACTAATGGCATGGCTGTGATTGGCTGCTGAAATGATGTCATGATGCACTATAAAAGCCACCGCCGCCATTTTGAGCTCACTCTGCTGTGAATTCAGTTAGGGATAGGACGCTGTTGTTCTGAGGGACAGTTTTAGCTACCTATTTGCTCTATACTGCTTTACCCAAGCTACTTTCTAAATCACTGTGCCTTGCAGTGCTAGTGCACAGTTCCCTGTGCTGTTCACCGCTATCTGCAAGGTCTGTGTGTGTGAGTGCAGCTCACCCTGTAGTGTGTGCTTCAGCCAAGTCTGGTTGTAGTGCACTCAGTGTGTGTCACTGCCTCATACATTGTCCTTTTTTGCCAATTCATAATTTTTCCTGATATCTCCTATTAGTGTGGTGGTTCCATCTGTATTCAGCTAAATTGGTTCCAAACACACTATATAGGAGTAGATAGAGAAATTTTTTTCCGTCTTGCAGCACTAGTGCACAGTGCTCTGCATCTGTACTGTTCACCGCTGTCTGCAAGGTCTGGTGTGTGAGTGCAGCTCACCCTGTAGTGTGTGCTTCAACCCCGTCTGGTTGTAGTGCACTCAGTGTGTGTCACTGCCTCATACATTGTCCTTTATTGCCAATTCATAATTTTTCCTGATATCTCCTATTAGTGTGGTGGTTCCATCTGTATTCAGCTAAATTGGTTCCAAACACACTATATAGGAGTAGATAGAGAATTTTTTTCCGTCTTGCAGCACTAGTGCACAGTGCTCTGCATCTGTACTGTTCACCGCTGTCTGCAAGGTCTGGTGTGTGAGTGCAGCTCACCCTGTAGTGTGTGCTTCAACCCCGTCTGGTTGTAGTGCACTCAGTGTGTGTCACTGCCTCATACATTGTCCTTTATTGCCAATTCATAATTTTTCCTGATATCTCCTATTAGTGTGGTGGTTCCATCCATATTCAGCTAAATTGATTCCAAACACACTATATAGGAGTAGATAGAGGAGCCTTTCTGCAGCATTGGGCCCTGCAGCCCCAGCCAGATTAGTATTAGCCTATTTTTTGCAGCCTCATCTATTGCATTGTAGGTTACCTTCCTACATTGTAATAGCTACAAAAAGTTTGTGATACTATCGTTATTACATCTTTAGGCACATCCAGTGTCTTTTTGTGACAAAAAAAACCTAAATAAAGTTCACCAAACACTCCACTTTACAGTTGTGTAGGCCACATTAGCTCATATTAAAGTCTAGTCCACACTTTATAAAATTAGTGTTTCTTATACCTGTTAGCAGCTGTTCAGGAATAAGCACACTAAGCCCTTAGTACTTTTCTGCCTATCTTTATCAGTCTACCAAGATGAAGAAGGCAGGGAGTAAGGCATGTGGTCGTGGTCGTGGGCGTGGGCGTGGAGTTTCTGCAGGGAGAGGACGTGAGGATTCTGTGCCTGCAGGGAGAGGACGTGGGGATTCTGTGCCTGCTGCGGGCACCAGTGACTCAGCATCCCCCAGTTTTACCAGGGAACAGTCCTTTATGCGCAGCTTTGTAGGAGCTAGCCGTACCCCACTGCTGCGCGAGGACCAAATTGAAGCCGTTGTCGGATGGATGGCAGCTAACGCATCGACTTCAATTAGTTCCAGATCCTCTCAGGTCCTGAGCACTGAAGAGCACCCATCTGTCTCTTCACCACCTGCCAAATTGCCCAGGCAGTCAGAGAGCCCTGGACAGGAGCCATCTCTACTTCTGTTCTCTGAATCTCTTGGCTTGGAAAGAGGGGGCCAGCCAAGCAGAATTCGAGAATTTGAAGAAGAGGTAGTATGCAGTGATGCGCAACCGTTTTGTCTCTCTGAATCTGAAGAGGCGGGTGGGCCAGTGCCTATGGTCAGCAGCACACCTCAGTACGCATCTGATGATGAGACTCAGGTGCCACTTTCTGGTGCGTACTGTGCTGTCGAGACTACCCAGGAGAAGCAGTTGTTTGAAGAGGGTGGTGTAGATGATGAGGTCCTTGACCCATCATGGCGTGAGGGACAGGAAGGTGGTGGGAGCAGCTCTGAGGAAGAGATTCCCCGAACGGCCCAAAAAGGAGGGAGAGGGAGGGGGCAGACTTGGTTGCCTGTAGCCTCCACTTCGGCACCCATTAGGAGCATGGCTCTTCCAAAATCCAAAGCGGGCGCTCCCAAGACTTGCAGTGCCTGGTCCTTTTTTGACACAGTTGCAGATGACATTTGCTTTGTCAAATGCAAGCTGTGTAATCAGAAGGTGAAAAGAGGGAAAAGTGTCAGCAACCTCAATACCACAAATATGTGGAAACATGTGCGGACCAAGCACGTGGTGGAGTTACACAAACACATTGAAGACCTAGGCCAACCTACAGCGCCACCTACCACCTCTTCAGCTCGTGTTGTAGCCTCTTCCTCCAGCTCACACACAGCTGGTTCGGCTTCCTCACAGGATCGCCATGGAAGAATCTCTGGCACTGTTCTACAGAGACACAGTGTAATTCCACCCACAGCACCACTTTCCCAGTCATCCTCACACTCCCAGGCCAGTCTACAGCCATCGTTAGCACAGGCATGGGAGAAAAGGCGCCCATACTCGGCAAACCACCCCCGAGCACAGGCTCTGAATGCTGGCATTGCTAAACTACTGGCCCTTGAAATGCTATCATTCAGGCTGGTGGAGACTGACACATTCCGTAACTTTATGGCATTGGCAGTCCCACAATACAACGTGCCCAGCCGCTTTTATTTCAGCAGGCAAGCCGTCCCTGCCCTGCAACATCATGTGGAGGGAAAAATTAAACATGCGCTACAAAACGCCGTCAGTAGCAAGGTCCACCTGACCACTGATGCGTGGACCAGTAAGCATGGACAGGGACGATACCTTTCCCTCACTGCCCATTGGGTAAATGTTGTGGAGCCGGGTACAGATCTTGAGAGTGGCGCTGTACGTGTTCTGCCAACTCCAAGGATTGCAGGAATCCAGTCTGTACACATTGACTCCTCCTCATACTCCAGTTCCTCTGAATCAGCGCTGCAGGAGCCGTCACGGTCTACCTCCACATCGACCCGTGAACGGTTACCTGTTATGATGACCGATATGAGCACAGCCGTGGCCAAACGTCAACAGGCCGTATTAAAATTAATTTCTTTGGGGAATCGAAGCCACACAGCGCAGGAGCTCTGGAATGCCATCAAGCAGCAGAGTGACGTGTGGTTTGTGCCAGCGAATCTCCAGCCAGGCATGGTAGTGTGTGACAATGGCCGAAATCTGGTGGCAGCTCTGGGCCTAGGCAACCTCACTCACATCCCATGTCTGGCACATGTGCTCAACTTGGTCGTGCAGAGTTTTTTGAGGGACTATCCGGATCTTGATGCACTGCTTCACAAGGTCCGCATAGAGTGCGCTCACTTGCGGCGTTCCAGCAATGCAAGATCACGCATTGCAGCTCTGCAGCGCCGATTATGTCTTCCGGAACATCGCATCATATGTGACCTACCCACCAGGTGGAATTCAACGTTACATATGTTGGAGAGGTTGTGTGAGCAGCAGGCAGCAGTAATGGAGTACCAGCTGCAGCAGGCGCAAACAAGTCGCAGTGCGCGCCGTTCACACTTCACCACCACTGAGTGGGCCTCTATGAAGGACATTTGCCACGTTTTGCGTGCCTTCGATTATTCCACGCGGATGGCGAGTGCAGATGATGCACTAGTCAGCATGACTATCCCCCTTATCTGCCTGCTTGAAAAAACACTGCAAGCACTAAGGGACGAGGTTTTGGAAGAGGTGGAGGATGAGGAGTCACAAATGCCATCTGCTTCTCTACAGTCTGCGCAACGTGGTTCCTCACAAAGGCCTAGGCAGGGGACACTTTGTGAGGAGGATGAGGAGGAGTCAATGGATGAGGAAGACATCTGTCCAGAGGAGGGAGGTACACAATGCTCTAGTAGTCAGTATCTAGAGCGAGGGTGGGGTGATGCAGAGCAGGCAGAGATCACGCCTCAAGCAGGGGACAGCGTTTCTTGGCCAGTTGGCAGTCTGCAGCACATGGTTGATTTCATGCTGCAGTGCCTCAGAAACGACCGCCGCATCGCCCACATTCTCAACACGGCTGATTATTGGGTGTCCACCCTCCTAGATCCTCGCTACCGGGACAACTTACAAAGCCTCATAACACCATTGAACCGGGAGCGTAAAATGCGGGAGTACCAAGACGCACTGGTGCATTCCATCATGTTCTCCATTCCAACCGAGAGCAGTGCTGCTAGTGCTTTACAAAGCAGCTCAGTGCGTCGAGGCAGTGGAGGAAGCTCTGCACAAAGAGGGAGCAGAAGCAGCGCCTCAGCACAAGGCAAGACCAGTATGGCCGAAATGTGGCAAAGTTTTGTGTCCCCGCCGCCACAAATGTCTACACCATCACAGACAGCTCCAGTCAGCAGGAGGCAACGTTTCCGTCAGATGGTGACAGACTACATGTCTTGCCCTCTTAGTGTACTCCCAGACGGCTCTTCTCCCTTCAAGTTTTGGGTCTGTAAGCTGGATACATGGCCAGAGCTTAGTCAGTATGCACTGGAGGTGCTAGCTTGCCCTGCTGCTAGTGTATTATCGGAACGCGTCTTTAGTGCCGCAGGTGGTGTACTAACAGACCGTCGCATGCGACTATCCTCCGATAACGTTGACCGGCTTACTTTTCTCAAAATGAACAAGGCCTGGATCTCTCATGAATTTGCCAGTCCTCTTCCAGAATAAATAATTGGTTGGCAACAGTATCCAGGTCTCCTGTTCTGTTCATGTTTCTACCACCTGAACTGTAATCCCTGAGCTCCAACACCGCCAGTTGGCGCTCGGAAGTGCCGTCTGCACAGTCAACACTTGCTGCCGTGTTATTGGGGTTCAGTAACGTCAGCTGTTCTCCTGCTGTGCGGACGGCAATTTCTCCTGATTTGTCCACATCCACTGTACTACACATTTTAAAGTTGCTCCAATTACTCCTCTGGCTCCTCTGTTTTCATTCTTATCCCTGGGCTCCAGCACCGCCAGTTGGCGCTCGGAAGTGCTGTCTGCACAGTCAACACTTGCTACCATGTTATTGGGGTTCAGTAACGTCAGCTGTTCCCCTGCTGTGCGGACGGCAATTTCTCCTGCTCTGTCCACATTCTCACTACTACAGATTTTAAAGTTGCTCCAATTACACCTCTGGCTCCTCTGTTTTCATTCTTATCCCTGGGCTCCAGCACCGCCAGTTGGCGCTCGGAAGTGCCGTCTGCACAGTCAACACTTGCTGCGGTGTTATTGGGGTTCGGTAACGTCAGCTGTTCCCCTGCTGTGTTCACGGCAATTTCTCCTGCTCTGTCCATATTCACTGTGCTACTTATTTAAAACTTGCTCCAATTACACCTCTGGCTCCTCCGTTTTTAGTATTTACCCTGGGCTCCAACACCGCCAGTTGGCGCTCGGAAGTGCTGTCTGCACAGTCAACACTTGCTGCCGTGTTATTGGGGTTCAGTAACGTCAGCTGTTCTCCTGCTGTGCGGACGGCAATTTCTCCTGCTTTGTCCACATCCACTGTACTACACATTTTAAAGTTGCTCGAATTACACCTCTGGCTCCTCTGTTTTCATTCTTATCCCTGGGCTCCAGCACCGCCAGTTGGCGCTCGGAAGTGCCGTCTGCACAGTCAACACTTGCTGCCGTGTTATTGGGGTTCAGTAACGTCAGCTGTTCTCCTGCTGTGCGGACGGCAATTTCTCCTGCTTTGTCCACATCCACTGTACTACACATTTTAAAGTTGCTCGAATTACACCTCTGGCTCCTCTGTTTTCATTCTTATCCCTGGGCTCCAGCACCGCCAGTTGGCGCTCGGAAGTGCCGTCTGCACAGTCAACACTTGCTACCATGTTATTGGGGTTCAGTAACGTCAGCTGTTCCCCTGCTGTGTTCACGGCAATTTCTCCTGCTCTGTCCATATTCACTGTGCTACTTATTTAAAACTTGCTCCAATTACACCTCTGGCTCCTCCGTTTTTAGTATTTACCCTGGGCTCCAACACCGCCAGTTGGCGCTCGGAAGTGCTGTCTGCACAGTCAACACTTGCTGCCGTGTTATTGGGGTTCAGTAACGTCAGCTGTTCCCCTGCTGTGTTCACGGCAATTTCTCCTGCTCTGTCCATATTCACTGTGCTACTTATTTAAAACTTGCTCCAATTACACCTCTGGCTCCTCCGTTTTTAGTATTTACCCTGGGCTCCAACACCGCCAGTTGGCGCTCGGAAGTGCTGTCTGCACAGTCAACACTTGCTGCCGTGTTATTGGGGTTCAGTAACGTCAGCTGTTCCCCTGCTGTGCGGACGGCAATTTCTCCTGCTCTGTCCACATTCTCACTACTACAGATTTTAAAGTTGCTCCAATTACACCTCTGGCTCCTCTGTTTTCATTCTTATCCCTGGGCTCCAGCACCGCCAGTTGGCGCTCGGAAGTGCTGTCTGCACAGTCAACACTTGCTACCATGTTATTGGGGTTCAGTAACGTCAGCTGTTCCCCTGCTGTGCGGACGGCAATTTCTCCTGCTCTGTCCACATTCTCACTACTACAGATTTTAAAGTTGCTCCAATTACACCTCTGGCTCCTCTGTTTTCATTCTTATCCCTGGGCTCCAGCACCGCCAGTTGGTGCTCGGAAGTGCCGTCTGCACAGTCAACACTTGCTGCGGTGTTATTGGGGTTCGGTAACGTCAGCTGTTCCCCTGCTGTGTTCACGGCAATTTCTCCTGCTCTGTCCATATTCACTGTGCTACTTATTTAAAACTTGCTCCAATTACACCTCTGGCTCCTCCGTTTTTAGTATTTACCCTGGGCTCCAACACCGCCAGTTGGCGCTCGGAAGTGCTGTCTGCACAGTCAACACTTGCTGCCGTGTTATTGGGGTTCAGTAACGTCAGCTGTTCTCCTGCTGTGCGGACGGCAATTTCTCCTGCTTTGTCCACATCCACTGTACTACACATTTTAAAGTTGCTCGAATTACACCTCTGGCTCCTCTGTTTTCATTCTTATCCCTGGGCTCCAGCACCGCCAGTTGGCGCTCGGAAGTGCCGTCTGCACAGTCAACACTTGCTGCGGTGTTATTGGGGTTCGGTAACGTCAGCTGTTCCCCTGCTGTGTTCACGGCAATTTCTCCTGCTCTGTCCATATTCACTGTGCTACTTATTTAAAACTTGCTCCAATTACACCTCTGGCTCCTCCGTTTTTAGTATTTACCCTGGGCTCCAATACCGCTAGTTGCTGCTCAGAAGTGCCGTCTGCACAGTCAACGCTTGCTCCAGTGTTATTGGGATTCAGTAACGTCAGCTGATCCCCAGCTGTGTGTCCGGCAAATTCTCCTGCTTTGTCCACATCCACTGTAGTACGGATTTAAAACCTCCTCCAAATACACCTCTGGCTCTTCTGTTTTTAGTATTTACCCTGGGCTCCAGCACCGCCAGCTGGTTCTCGGCAGTTCCATTGGCTCTTGTACCTTCTGCTACCCATCCGGGTTCCAGTACCGTCAGCTGGTTCTCGGCAGTGTCTTTGGCACGGGTACTCCCTCCTGCCCAGCCTGGTTCCAGCACGCCAGCTGTTTCCGGGTAGTGTCAACGTCACTTTGCCTCCAATGCGTTGTCCTGTCGTGTTGCGGTCGGGTTAGCCGACTCTATGGTGCCTGCAGTTTAGGTGACTCCTATGTGGGCTGCGGGATCTGGCAATGAAGGCTGGTTCCATAGTGCCAATAGGACAAGCACCCTCTGTAGGACTGTGGGTTTTGGTAACTGCGGCCGGCTCGCGGCCTTGAACTTTTTTTTTACATGGGTACCTTCTGCTACCCATCCGGGTTCCAGTACCGTCAGCTGGTTCTCGGCAGTGCCTTTGGATTAGGTGCCTCCTTCTCGGTATCCAAGTTCCACCAACGTCTGCTGGTCCTTGGTAGTGCTTTCTGGCACAGGTACCTCCTGCTTAGTAACCGAGTTCCAGTAACATCAGCTGGTCCTCGGTAGTTCCATTGGCTCTTGTACCTTCTGCTACCCATCCGGGTTCCAGTAACATCAGCTGGTCCTCGGTAGTTCCATTGGCTCTTGTACCTTCTGCTACCCATCCGGGTTCCAGTACCGTCAGCTGGTTCTCGGCAGTGCCTTTGGATTAGGTGCCTCCTTCTCGGTATCCAAGTTCCACCAACGTCTGCTGGTCCTTGGTAGTGCTTTCTGGCACAGGTACCTCCTGCTTAGTAACCGAGTTCCAGTAACATCAGCTGGTCCTCGGTAGTTCCATTGGCTCTTGTACCTTCTGCTATCCATCCGGGTTCCAGTACCGTCAGCTGGTCCTCGGTAGTTCCTCAGCTTTCTTGTACCTTCTGCTACATTTCCAAGTTCAAGCTTTTTGAAATGGTTCTTGGTAATCACTCTGGATCTCCCTGACGAGGACCCTGAAGACGAGGACCCTGAAGACCAACCCTAAGAAGACGAGGACCCCGAAGACAATGACCCTGAAGACGAGGACCCTGAAGACCACCCCGAAGAAGACGAGGACCCTGAAGACCACCCCGAAGAAGACGAGGACCCTGAAGACCACCCCGAAGAAGACGAGGACCCCGAAGACGAGGACCCAGAAGACCAACCCGAAGAAGACGAGGACCCCGAAGACGAGGACCCCCGAAGACGACGACCCTGAAGACCACCCCGAAGAAGACCAAGAAGATGACCCTGAAGAAGTTGACCAAGAAGACAAAGAAGAGAAGACAAGCACCAAGATACAGAAAAACAAGAGACAGAAAACCAAGAAGCAGAAATACAAGAAGCTGCAGAACAAAAAGCGGAAGAACATTAAGCATAAGACTAAAAATCAGAGCAAAAGATAATATCTAAATTATAAGCAGAAGATGACTAAGCAGTGTATGGGGGTGAGTCCGTTCCTCCTCGTGGTGCCCCTGGAAAAGACCTGCTGCTGCAGGCCAAACTGAACGCGGACAAATCCTGTTGTAAATCTTTTGTGACGGGCAGAACGAAAGGTGTAATGTCCAACCTTTTATAGATAACAACTACAGGAATGCCTGTCACAAATAAGAATATGATGAAGAAGAAGAATATGAAGAAGATGAAGAAGTAGAATATGAAGAATGTAAAAAAAAGAATAATACGAAGAAGGTGAAGAAGAAGAAGGTGAAGAAGAAGTGGATGAAAAAGATGCTGAGGATGATGAAGGAGAAAGTGTGGGAGAAGTAAAAAAGAAGGTGAAGAGCATGGAAGTAGTGAAACATAAATATCTGACAAAATATAAAAATACTTAACATAGTTAATATTTCCGTAACTCAGAACATAATAAAAAAATATTAATTCCTGCTATTCCATTTGACTGGGCTAAACCTCTATGCCTTTATTGTCTCCCCCACCTCCCCCAATACATTCTACATTATTCTTAGTTGTTTTCCTTCATGTAGAAATAACCTACAAGGAAAGAAAGGGTTTATTTTAATTCCGATATTTATGTCCCATTGACTTGCATTGGTTTCCGGTATCGGAATCGGCGATATCCGATACTTTTTCGGTATCGGTCCGATCCAATCCGATCCGATATTTCCCGATATCGGAAGGTATCGCTCAACACTAGTCATAAGTATTCAGACCCTTTGCTCAGCATTGAGTAGAAGCACCCTTTTGAGCTAGTACAGCCATGAGTCTTCTTTGGAATGATGCAACAAGTTTTTCACACCTGGATTAGGGGATCCTCTGCCATTCTTCATAGAATCATAGAATCATAGAATCATAGAATGGTAGAGTTGGAAGGGACCTCCTGGGTCATCTGGTCCAACCCCCTGCTCAAAGCAGGATTCACTAAATCATCTCAGACAGATGTTTGTCCAGCCTCTGTTTGAAGACGTCCATTGAAGGGGAACTCACCACCTCTCGTGGCAGCCTGTTCCACTCATTAATCACCCTAACTGTCAAAAAGTTTTTTCTAATATCTAATCTGTGTCTCCTCCCATTTAGTTTCATCCCATTGCTTCTAGTCTTTCCTTGTGCAAATGAGAATAAAGATGATCCTTCTACAATGTGACAGCCCTTGTAGACAGCTATTAAGTCTCCTCTCAGTCTTCTTTTTTGCAAGCTAAACATTCCCAAATCCTGCAACCGTTCCTCATAGGACATGGTTTGCAGACCAGTCACCATTCTGGTCACTCTTCTCTGAACTTGCTCCAGTTTGTCTATGTCTTTTTTAAAATGTGGTGCCCAAAACTGTACACAGTATTCCAAATGAGGTCTGACCAAAGAGGAGTAAAGACCAATAATGACTTCACGTGATCTAGACTGTATGCTTCTGTTAATACATCCCAGAATTGTATTTGCCTTTTTTGCTGCTGCATCACACTGTTGACTCATGTTCAGTCTATGATCTATTAGTATACCTAAGTCTTTTTCACATGTACTGTTGCTTAGCTCTATTCCTCCCATTCTGTATATGCTTTTTTCATTTTTATTGCCCAGATGTAGTACTTTGCATTTTTCCCTGTTAAAAACCATTCTGTTGGTTGCTGCCCACTGCTCCAGTTTATTTAGGTCTTTTTGAATCCTCTCTCTCTCTTCTCTAGTATTAGCTATCACTCCTAGCTTTGTGTCATCAGCAAATTTAATCAGTTTACCCTCAATTCCTTCATCTAAATCATTGATAAAGATGTTGAACAATACAGGTCCCAGGACGGAGCCCTGTGGTACCCCACTTGAGACATTCGTCCAGCTGGATGTGAAGCCATTTACAATCACCCTTTGAGTCCGATCACTAAGCCAGTTATGAATCCACCTAACAGTTGCCTGGTCCATTGCATACTTGGTCATTTTTTCAATAAGGATGGTGTGAGATACTTTGTCAAATGCTTTGCTGAAGTCAAGATATACTATATCTACAGCATTTCACTGATCCACCCAGTCAGTGATTCTGTCATAGAAGGAAATTAAGTTAGTCTGACATGACTTGTTAGTTATAAACCCATGCTGACTCTGGTTAATCACTTCATTCTTATCCAGGTACTTACATACATGTTGTTTAATAATTTGTTCAAAGATCTTTCCTGGTATAGAAGTCAGACTCACCGGCCTATAGTTCCCTGGGTCCACCTTCTTCCCCTTTTTGAAGATAGGAACAACATTTGCTCTTCTCCAGTCTTCTGGGACTTCTCCTGTTCTCCAAGAATTTTCAAAGATTATGGAGAGTGGTTCTAAAATTTCTTCTACGATCTCCTTCAGTACTCTGGGGTGTAATTCATCTGGACCTGGAGACTTGAACTCATTTATGTTAGCTAAATATTCCCTCACAATCTTTCTGTTTACAGATAACTTGGATTCTTCTATTCCTTTAAAAGGACAGTGAAGATCAGTTGATGTTACATTTTCTTTCTGAGAGAAAACAGATGCAAAATAGGAATTAAAAAGTTTGGCCTTCTCAACATCCTCTCTTACCATTTCTCCATTTTCATCCTGTAAAAATCCTATAGCATCTTTGACTTTTCTTTTACTTTTGACATACCCCCAAAATCCTTTTTTATTGCTTTTGACATCTCTTGCAAGCCTTAATTCATTGTCAGCTTTAGCTAACCTGATACATGCCCTGCAGGATCTGCAGACTGCATTATAATCTTCTTTAGATATGCCTCCCTCTTTCCATTTAATAAACATTTCTTTCTTTCTTTTTAGCATGTGTTTAAGTTCTGTGTTCATCCATCCTGGTTTCCTTAAATGCTTCCCATTCTTCCTACTTTTCGGGATTGTTAACGATTGTGCTTTGAGAATCTCATTTTTAAAAATTTCCCATCCTTCCTGGACATTTTTGTCCTTAAGGACATCCAGCCATTGGATCCCTCCTATTCTCTTTCTGAGTCTCTTAAAATCTGCCTTTCTAAAATCTAACCTTGAAGTTTGAGTCTTCACATGTCTTCCTCCTCTAGTTATCCAAAATTCTATAATAGCATGATCACTGCCTCCTAGGGTCCCAGCCACTTTTACCTCCTCAACCATTTCCTCCTTGTTTATAAGGATTAGATCCAAAGTAGCAGATCCCCTTGTTTTCTCCCCTACCTTTTGGAAGATAAAGTTGTCAGCAAGAGAGGATAAGAATTTGCTTGACCTGTTAGTTTTACTTGAGAGAGATTCCCAACAAATGTCTGGATAGTTGAAATCTCCCATGACCACTACGTCATATTTTTTTGAGAACTTGGTCATTTGATACATAAAGAGTTCATCCATATCTTCAGCTTGCCCAGGTGGCCTGTAGTAAATGCCTACAATGGTGTCCTTTCCGTTGTTCTCTCCTTGTATTCTTACCCAAACAGTTTCCACAGAACTCCCAGTCTCTGAAGCTTCAATCTCTGTGCAGATATACGCTTTTCTAACATACAATGCGACACCTCCTCCTCGTTTATCAAGTCTGTTTCTTGCAAATAAGTTGTATCCTTTTAGCCTTTTATTCCAATCATGTGTATCGTCCCACCAAGTTTCAGTGATTCCAATGACATCATATTTCTTTTCCTGCGTTAGTAGTTCTAATTCTCCTTGTTTGTTGCCCATGCTTTGTGCATTTGTATAAAAACATTTTAGTTTGTGATTGGTTTCTCTTCCTCCCATATTTTTATTATTTAAATTGTTTTGTCTTTGTTCTTCCTTTCCACTTCCAGTAGCAGAGATCTCAATAGTATTTGTCAGCTGTATGGCTTTTTCTGGCCTTTTGCTTCCCTTCCCACATTGTTCTAGTTTAAAGCTCTCCTGATGAGTGCAGCAAGGCAATTTCCAAATACATGTTTTCCAGTCTTCGTAAGGTGCACCCCATCTCTAGCAAGTAGTCCATCGTATAGGTAATTCATTCCGTGATCCAGAAATCCAAATCCTTGTTGACGGCACCATCGACGTAGCCAGTTGTTCACCTGTAGAATCTTATTCCACCTCATTGTTCCATGGCCATCCACTGGGAGGATGGATGAGAAGACCACCTGCGCTCCCAATTCTTTCACTTTCTTGCCCAAGTCTTCAAAGTCACTGCAGATGGTTTCCAGGTCCTTTCTTGCGGTGTCATTTGTCCCCACATGTATTAGCAGGAATGGGTAGTGATCTGTAGGTCTGAAGAGTCTTGATATCCTGTCAGACACATCTTTAATTTTTGCTCCTGGAAGACAGCACATTTCTCTTGAGGTTATGTCTGGTCTGCAGATAGCAGCCTCTGTTCCTCTTAACAGGGAATCCCCCATGACCACCACTCTCCGTTTTTTCTTTACAACATTCTTCTTTCTCCATCCAGGAGGATTCTGAGGGCTTACAAGGTTATTCATTGCTGGCAAAGTCTTATCTTGCTGTATTTCTTCATGGTTCTCCTGCGAGAGAGCCTGGTACTGGTTCCTGAGCAGTATAGGTGCTGACTGCCTCTCTATCCTCCTGCTTCTCTGGGTCACATGCTTCCATTCCTCTGTTTCCTCAGGTGCAGTTCGAATTTCTTCTCTTTCTGAATCATGAAGAGATAATTCTGCTCTGTCTAAGAACTCTTCACCTTCCTTAATGATTTTCAAGGTAGTTAACCTCTCTTCTAGATTTCGCAACTTTTCCTCCAACAGGGACACAAGCTTGCATTTCTGGCATGTGAAGTTTGGCTTTTCCACTGGCAAGTCTGTGAATTCTTCCTTGCAGATTCTCTCCAGTTCCGTCAGGTTGGATGGTGAACGTTGGTGGACAGCCATTTTCAAGTCTCTCCAGAGATGCTCAATTGGGTTTAGGTCAGGGCTCTGGCTGGGCCAGTCAAGAATGGTCACAGAGTTTTTCTGAGACTAGAATAGAAACTACCGCACTCCTGGGGCGATGGTGGTGCCCAGGTAGGGTGGTGATGGTGGTGCCCAGGTAGGCCCGGAGCACAACGCGCCCATACACCCCACTGCCACCAATGACTGGCCTAGGGAACGACCTTTAACCCCCCCCATGCCCTATTTAAGACCCTCATGGTCTCATTCCCTGACAGAACACTCTGGACTAACGGTGGACACCGCGTCCTGTTTTCAGTAACCTACAGCTGACTGCACCTACCAGGCTTCTGCCTTATACATACTTAGTCCCATATATTGTACACCGATGAAGGTCTAATGTGACCGAAACGTCTGTTTGTTGCTCTACTTTGTTAAAAAATCATAAAAGAACTTATGAGTCTATCGAGTGCCAGGTTACTTTTCTATACAGAGTTTTTCTGAAGCCACTCCTTTGTTATTTTAGCTGTGTGCTTAGGGTCATTTTCTTGTTGGAAGGTGAACCTTCGGCCAAATCTGAGGTCCAGAGCACTCTGGAAGAGGTTTTCATCCAGGATATCTCTGTACTTGGCCGCATTAATGTTCCCTTCAATTGCAACCAGTCTTCCTGTCCCTGCAGCTGAAAACACCCCCATAGCATGATGCTGCCACCACCATGTTTCACTGTTTGGATTGTATTGGGTAGGTGTTGAGCAGTGCCTGGTTTTCTCCACACATACCGCTTAGAATTATCACCAAATAGTTCTATCTTCGCCTCATCAGACCAGGGAATCTGATTTCCCATAGTCTGGGAGTCCTTCATGTGTTTTTGAGCAAACTCTATGCGGGCTTACATATGTCTTGCACTGAGGAGAGGCATCCGTCGGGCCACTCTGCCATTAAGGCCTGACTGGTGGAGGGCTGCAGTGATAGTTGACTTTGTGGAACTTTCTACCATCTCCCTACTGCATCTCTGGAGCTCAGCCACAGTGATCTTGGGGTTCTTCTTTATCTCTCTCACCAAGGCTCTTCTCTCACGATTGCTCAGTTTGGCTGGACGGCCAGGTCTAGTAAGAATTCTGGTGGTCCCAAACTTCTTCCATTTAAGGATTATGAAGTCCACTGTGCTCTTAGAAACCTTGAGTAATGCAGAAATTCTTTAATAACCTTGGCTAGATATGTGCCTTGCCACAATTCTGTCTCTGAGCTCCTTGGGCAGTTCCTTTGAGCTCATGATTCTCATTTGGTCTGACATGCACTGAGAGCTGTAAGGTCTTATATAGACAGGTGTGTGCCTTTCCAAATCAAGTCCTATCAGTTTAATTAAACACAGCTGGACTCCAGTGAAGGAGTAGAACCATCTCAAGGAGGATCACAAGGAAATGGACAGCATGTGACTTAAATATGAGTGTCTGAGCAAAGGGTCTGAATACTTATGACCATATGATTTTTCAGTTTTTCTTTTTTAATAAATTTGCAAAAATTTCTACATTTCTGTTTTTTTCAGTCAAGATGGGGTGCAGAGTGTACTTTAATGAGAAAAAAATGAACTTTTTAGAATTTACCAAATGGCTGCAAAGAAACAAAGAGTGAAAAAATTTAAAGGGGTCTGAATACATTCTGTACCCACTGTAGATCACATTACTCACACCTGGATGTAATAAAGATGTAACAGAGATAACGTAGAGAACTTTGCAGTTTAACTGTTTGGGCTGTATCATTCACAGAACCATGTTCAGTCCTAACCCAGCACTGAGTGCTGAATTGTACAGTTACAAATTCCAATAATCTTTACCCTTCTGTGAAGGCTATTGCCCAACTAAACATGGAAGAATTATGTTTTATATTTAGCATTAACCACATGTGTTTGTCTACGTAACTTACCTTTAACTAGATGGCAAAGTCTTAAAGGGAATCTGTCAGCAGGTTCTGAAGACAGCATGAGATAGGGGTTGAAATACAGATTTCAATGATGCCTCTCTTATCAAGATCCTTGGTTTAGTTTGCTTGCAATGATTGATTTAGCACCAGGAGCTTATCAGTGCTGGGACACGGCAGTGCATGCATGGTAGTCCAATATGGCCCCTCCTGTGATAGGCACCGCATTGTCTATGGATTTTGTATATACAAAGTCTGGTGTGGGCGGGGTTAGCTTTCTCAGCTCTGCTGCTTTGCTAAATGTAAAAACTTTGATTGTGTGAGAACGGCTGCACCCAGTAATCTAAGTTATACATCACTGGATTCAGCTTCTCTTTGCTTACATCAGGCTGCTCTCAGATGAGGTAGCAAAAACCTGATGATAGATTCCCCTTAGGATATTACATGAGCTGCAAAGCTGGAGGACATGAGGGGCAATTAACCCATAAACTGATTTCCATAAAAACCTTCCCTTACTTTCATACAATTATATAGATTCTATATTTTCACTCATTCAAGGGAATCTGTCACCAGTTTTTTGCTACCCCAACTAAGAATAGCATAATGTAGAGGCAGATACTGTGATTCTAGTGATGTATCATGTACTGGGCTTCTTGCTGTAGTTTTGATAAAATTACTGTTTTCTCTTCTGCAGATCTATCAGTTCTTTGCTGAACTCTCTATTACTGCGCCCCCATCACTGATTGGTAGCTTTCTGTTTACACTGTGCATAGGCAGAAAGCTGCCAATCAGTGGTAGGAGCGGGGTTGTATAGAGCTCATGAATAAGGAGGACTACATTGAAGCATGTTTCTAGTCTTCTAGTGATAATCTCCTAATAAGAAGAAAGAGGGATATATCTCACTCTGTTGTACTACTAAGTGCTTGGATAGGACAACACTCCATAAGTGAAGCACAAGATAAGGAATATGGCACTCCAAACAGGCAATGTAAAGAGCTGTTTAGTTTAGTTTTAATAGAATCGTAATCCACACAAACGCAATGTTTTGGTCAGACAATAGACTTTCCTCTGACAGATTGCTGATAAAGAAATGAGTTAAGCAGTGAGATGGTGCGCCACGCAAGCAGGAAATGGGAAATAGCCCTGGTTATGTGCGCTCCATCTTCTGTTCACCATTTTCTGTTTGTGCTGTTCACTGTCTCACTGATTAACTCACTTCTTTATCAGCAATCTGTCAGAAGAAAGTCTTATTGTCTGACTAAAACATTGTGTTTGTTTGGATTGCGCTTTTTTTAGAACGACATTCTTTGCATTGAATATTTGGAGTGCCAGATTCCTTATTTTGTGCTCCTGCTAAGAAGGCTACATTCACACAAGTGTATAAAAAATCATCTGAACCTCATCCAGAACAAAAGGACGATTTGTCTTCTGTATAATCATCCGAACGCCATCCGTTTTTTATAATGCATCAGATATTAAAATTTACAAGACCAAATACAGTTTCCTATGTTAAAGAATTGCAATGTATTTGAAAAAATGGATGTAATACAGTTGATCCATTTTTTTTATGTGCACCAATAGACTTGAATATTCGAGTCTCCAAAATACTTAACAGCAGTCTACAAAATACAGACCAGTGCAGGCTGGAATTTTTTTCCCTTTGACACTAAGTCTATGAGAAAAAAATAGTCATCTGAACAGCTTTATTGAATAACATATGTCAGTGTTCTGTCAAGTTTTTCATGAGACGGCACTCGGATTGAAAATACGGTTGTGAAACAAAGCCTAAAACAGTGATTAAATCAAAACTACAGCAAGCAGCCCAGTGACACTTCACTGTAATCAGGGTCTCAAGTCTATACATTACTGCGCTCTCAGATTATGTGGCAAGAACCTGGTGACATATTCCCTTTTAGAAAGAAGAAATATATAAACACAAATTATTAATTTGACCAAACATGAGCAATGTATAGGAATTGGAGGAGATAGTGCGCAAAGAGCAATAATTAAGTGAAGTTTGACTTGTATTTCATAATATCCCGTGACACACCGAGTACCTAGTCAAAGAATGTGCTACGTTTACTTTAATGTCTTCATGTGCAATATTTTTCCAAATACAACACATCGTGTCACTGTCCTTATAGTGGCGTTTTTATTCTCTAAATATATTTGGATAAAAATCAGCGAGGAAAAACTGCAGGTAAAAATATTATCATGGTTTTCAAAAATATTCATAGAAATAACCACAAATGTGATAGTATCATTATTTTTTATATATGGTTGTTAGTGTGTTATGTATATGAATCCTAATAGTATAAGATGAAGAGCAAAATCCAAGTGCAAACAGCAGCTAAATGCATCTTTTCCATGTAGATAACTGCTTCATGCATGTAGATAAGTGGTGCCTCTGTTAGGCTGGGTTCACATATATGTATTGCAGCATAATCACCTTTTGGAGCCTGATACAATTCAACGTATCCAAACTGACTGCAAAGTTGCAACAGTTGCCATCAAGACGTTTCACCATTTAGACCCGCTACAGATGAGTGTATAAAAATCGTCCCATTTCCATCTAGAAAACTGAAATGATTTTCATCTGATTTTCTTCTGATTCTAATCTGTGTGCAATCATTGTGTCTGTTTTTACATCTGTATGACATCCATGTGACGTCCGTGTGAGATCCATTGTCATACATCTACATTATAAAATACAAGAAAACACATGATAAAAGTCAGTTTGCTAGGTTAAGGCAAATATATCTGTAAAAATCGGATGCCACTCCAATGTTCCATGTGGGATCTGTTTTTTTACGCATGCATCACCCAAGACTCGTCTAGTGATGCAACCGTCCAATGGGCATGGCCATCCACTGGGCGCTGCCTTGGTCAATACAAGTGTATGGAGCGAAGCTGCGCCCACTAGACGGGCTCTGGCCAGGAGTATGTATAACGTATACATACCCGCTGGTTCGGCTCAGAAACCAGCGAATCCTCGAAGCTCACAGTGTGATTGCTGGGGGGATTCATAAGTCTGCAGTCACACAGAGTGACTTATCATTGTAGACCGGACAACCCCTTTAATAACACTTTCACTCCATTAAAATGTCTCTTTAGAAAGACTAAATCTGTTCTAGCTAAATTTATTTATACTATTAATTTATGATGACATAAAAATGACAAAGACAATAAGAGTATTCTGTATTGTATTCAAATAAAATCTTTCATGCAGACATCAGGTATGTTTCCTTTTCTCTTTCTTTATTGAGAGCTTCTAAGTCTTGTCAATGGACAGGCGAGTTGTGAAGATGGTTCGTGTTATCCAACGATTGGTGACCTTCTAGTAGGACGCAGCAAGCAGCTGTCAGCATCTTCAACATGTGGGCAGGAAGAGCCGGAGAGATACTGCATCATCAGCTACCTAGAGGTAACACTTGATAAAAAGTATCATTGTGGCACTATGGAAATATCTAAAAAGTATAGAACAATTCCTCAGAGTAACCCGCCCTTAGCGTGTTCTAACAGTGTTTAGTTTTTTTTTACCCACACCTTTTGTTCCCATTATTCTTCTTGTCATTTATTTTCACTCCTTTTCTTTCTCATCTTTGTTTTTTACTTATTAGCCTATCACTCTAAAATTTAAAATTCTCCCTAATGCAGGACACACTTATTCTGCCATTTTGTTCGCTACTACTTGATGTAACCATAATTCTATGTGATGCTGTATAATAGTAACTAGCTTTGTTTATGGCATGTATTGTTCTTGTATTAATGGATATGGATTCTTATAGTTAAAGGGCTTGTCCAGGGCTTTAACATTGTAAAAAAACTTCTAGTGTGTACATGGTTTTGAAGCAAGTCAGTAGTGTGTGTATCTGTATTTCCTCAGCTCTGCTTCTAATATTTTCGCATTTATACTTTACTATTATAACTTTGTCGTATTTTCCAGAAAAACTGTTCACGTTGTGATGAAAATCATAGTAGGATATCTAATAGAACAGATTGCATTATTAATTTGAGTTTATTTTGCAGTTACCGGTAATAGTTATGTTGTTGATTTTTTTCTCCTACAACATGCTTAGAATTTTAATATCCATATGTGTCCTTTTTTTACACAGGATGATCAGAAATGTTTCATCTGTGACTCTAGGAATCCTTACAACCAATATTATAACATCAATAGTCATCAAATTGAAAATGTCATTTCAACTTTTGATCCAGATTGGAAAAAGAAATGGTGGCAGTCTGAAAATGGTAAGATCATGATAGGGCTAAAATAGTATAACTCTAAAGAGTAAGCAAAAAAATTACATAATAAATACATATAACCTAGGATAAAAACAAAAAGAGTAAATACCCTACAGTGAGTAAATAGTAAAAATACATATAAATACCATAGGGTACTATTTGATCAAAAAAAGCATAAAAGCCATCCCACCGCGACAAGGTGTACCTAATTAGGATGGTCCTATCTCTAGTATTCATTTCAGTTTATTAAAAACTTTTATATAAAAAATATTTAATTGTAATTTGGGATTTTTAGAAAATTCTTTAAAAAAAATAGTATCCTCCAGCAGATACTGTCATGGGAGATAAGGGTTTGCATTCTAATGCCTGATCATTTTGTTCTTCCGGAGATAAGACACTGTCATAGCAATTTGGCAGCAACTTTCTCCACTCTCCCCTTTGAAAACACATGAGAACTTGGCTGAGCTTAGCGTTTTTTATATAGGGGAGTCAAGAGAGATGGCTGAAAGTTAGATGAGTGTGCGGCTGTCTTGTGTTGAGAAAACCTTGTGTGTATAGGTAACTATGGGGAATACCCATATAACATAGTGGTAGTGGATACTATGGTTATGGGCTATTTTATTAAGTGAATAGCTGCTACAGAAGCCAATGAATATCTTCTTGATATTGTATAAAATATCTGGTTTGTATATGAGATTTTGGTGATATAGATTTTATTATTGTGGTGGAAATCACATTTGACTACTGACCCTTCTAATTGTTTTGCACCTGTTTATGTATTTAAAGGGTAATAGTGGTCATATCCTAGGGTGCATTTTGGTGCCGGGCCGGTCGTTGCTAGGGGAGATGTCACAATGGCGGTGACCGGGTCCGTGACCCAGGGCGGTCAGTAAAAAGGGGATTTTATAGTTTTTATGTACAAAGTTTGTGACGCCACCTGTGGTAAAGGGAGCCGCCTCTGCGGAGCAGGTCCTCTGGAGCTGATGTTAGTGCAGCAAAGCTGGTGTGGCTCTCCACAGGTAGAACTTAGCCCCAGGGCAGTGTAGATGTTATAGGTTGTGCTGGGCGTTGTAGTGCAGGGTTTGATGGCGCAGCAATAATGACAGAGACAATGGGGTGCAGTCCTCAGGGTCTTTACTCACGGTTGTTGCAGTCCAAGTTACAGGTACCAGCGTAACTTCCCTCGTCGTGCTGCGCTTACTCAGAGAGGGGCTCGAGCAACCCTCAGATATCTGCGGAGTACTTAACAGGACCCCCTTCTGTGTCCTCTCTCTGGCCGTCTCCCTACACCTCATACCTAGTGTCCCAATCCGGTACCTGCGGGCCTTGTTGAGCGACGTCTGTTCCGTCCCCTGGGTCCTCTATAGCTACCTTCTTGGTGAGACTGATATGGACTGTTGGCTGCAGGACTTGAAATACTGCAGCCTCCGGTTTCTAGTTGAGTCCTAAAGTACTTTGCTAGTTGAGGGACCGGTCCCCTTTGTGTAGCCTGCCCCCTCCACCTCCTGGTAGATTTTGGCATACGGGTGGCCTCCAGCACTGCCCGTACCCCTGGGGTCCCTTCCTTTGTTCCTGGAGCCCTTCCTGCTCCTCTCTCCTTCTCATTCAGTCCTGGGCCTCTCCTCAGGCCCTCTGCCTGAGCAGAGCCCCTGCAGAGCCCTGCTCCACTCCTCTCACTGCAGACTGTTCTCACTCACTGCTCACTGTTCTGACTGGACTGAACTGAACTGAATTCACTAAACAAGATGGCTTCTCTATATATACCTTCCTCTCATGTGCTCCCCTAACTACGTCCTCCACCCACACCCTCTACATAGCCCCTCCCACAGCTAGGGACCCGGGACTGTGCTCTCCCTTAGGAGCCATCTCACCTTATCCCCACTGCGGGTATGTGTTGGATGCAGGTGTTAGGGTCCTGAGCTGTACTCCTTCCTTACCTGAGAGTGAGATACCACACCTCTGGGTGAGATGCAGTACCTCTGTGGCGACCGAATCCTCAGGGGCGCCACACATCTATGGTGGGATGATGATGAACGGGTCTGTCTTTCTTTCTTTGATCTCTATGGTGCCAACCTCCAAGGCCAGGCAACAGCACTTCGAGAAATTCACAGGGAGATTACAGTGAATCACATTGACTTTGAGGTATTTTATCTATTTTTTCGTCTCACCTGTGTTACTTGGATATATCCATTTGTGTGCAACATTGAATGCTCTGAGCCTTTGTTTCTCGGCCGTCAGCTACCATACATGTATAAGCTTAGGACCCCTATTCATCAAGATCGTCAATTTTCCCTCCAGTCCCGATGAGAGGGTGTTTAAGAATCAGAAGCTCTTAATGAATCGGAATGTCTGATGAGTGACATGTACCTCCATATGTCACATCAAAAATTTTTCTTCAGTCTCTAACTGGAGTAAAATTTCTCTAGTAAGGAATGCACAGCTAGTCATGAATTAGTCAAGCTGTGGTGTTACGCCCTCGCCATGCCCTGTTCGTGTCCTAGCTCTGCTTATTTTGGCAGAACTGGGAGAAACTATCATGAAAATGCCAAAAGTCGTAAAATTTTTGCACAACTCTGAGTTGTGCCATAATTTGCAATTTTTCAAATCTTTTACATTACTTTTTTTTTGTCATAAAAGCTTTGATGAATTGGACTCTATGTGTTCAGTAAGAGGTCCTCTGCCAAAATCAGTGGAGCTGTGATGACAGGAGTGCGGTGGGGGCGTGATGCCATATCTCATCTAATTCATGACAAACTGTGGTGTTCCTTACATCAGAAATCTTACTCCAGTCACTGACTAGAGTAAGATTATTGGTGTGTGTGCCTTTTAATGAATCAGGAGTGTCTAACTCCAACGCATTCCCTTATCAAGCCTGGCAATTTTCACCACTCTTGATGAAACGGGGCCACCATGTAAAAAAAGTGTACACCATGCAGTAGTTTTTATGCAAATTCTGCAAGAATTCTGGATCATTTTGTTTAGTAGTCTCCCCATTGAAAAAAAGAAAGAGTTATACAGAAATACACAAAATGTTTAAAGAGGATCGGTCATCAGATTATACAATATTAACTGCATATACTATTAAATGCATTTTTTAGGCCTGATATACTTACTTTGAAAATCCATGCCAGAATGGTTGTGTAATCATAATATTAATATGAGAAATGATAATATTAATAATTCTAGCTAGAGCTGTACTCATAAATTGCTCATCTGAATATTAGGTATCAAAACTTTAAAAAAAAAGATTTTAAAGCAATTCATAACATGGATTTTAAAAGTACACCAGGCTCATTAGGTCTAAGAGACTTATTTAATAATGTATGCAGTTTGCATTGTGAAATCTGGTGACAGAGTTTACAAACTTCTAGCATCACAATGAATTTTGTCCTTGTCAAGAGTGTGAATTGTGACAATAAGGCTTTATGGCTGCGAACAACTCTGTTTTAGATGACAATTCACAGAATATAACTATATACACATATATTGTTTACCTACAGTGGGAATTTGATCATGCTAATACTCTTTTGTAATCATGTCATTGTAAGCGCATCCTAAGATAAAAAGTTTTAGTTCATGTTAATCTTTTGTTCCTTAGGAGTTGACCTGGTCAGCATTAGACTCGACCTAGAAACATTGTTTCAGTTCAGCCATCTTGTAATGACCTTTAAGGTAATATATCTTTGAAATGTATCTCATGGGAAAATAATCCTGAATTTAAAAAAAAACAACCTTTGAACTTGAAGAGGTTTTAATTCACAACTGAATGCTAATATGTTAAAAATGCGATATATACTACAAAATTGGCATTTTAGTTTTTTCTTTTTGCAAAACTATAAATCTTATTTAGTGATATATATATATATATATATATATATACACATATACGCATATATATATATATATATATATATATATTGTAAAGTGCTGCGGAACATGTTGGCGTTATAGAAATAAAAATGAATATATATACAGTATACATATATATATATATATATATATATATATATATATATATATATACTGTATATGAGTAGTAAATTCAGCAATTGCAGATTTAAGTTGAGTTCACGTGATTGTTTTGTTTCTCTACCCTGTTACGTCCACAAATTGCAGTCTTCTTGCATCTCTGGGCGCTCATCTACAGACAGGAGCAGGGGCTATCTACCATTAGAAATCAGACTGTCTAATCTGCACTATGGACAAGATCAGTGAGATTTCTTTCCACATAGACTTTTGGTTCATGTGGAAAATCGCTCATATACACTAACACACTGACTTTTATTGGTCAGTGTACTGTTCTTATTCCTTATGCAGACCATCACTCTCACTTACTAAAAATATGTTCATGTGAATGAGGTCTAACAGTGAGGAGTTTCAGATGCTTTTGTGCTACTCATTATTGCTGTTATTTACTTGTTTGTTATGTTGTTTCTCCAGACATTTCGACCTGCTGCAATGTTAGTTGAGCGATCTCGGGATTTTGGGAAGACATGGAAGGTGTTCAGATATTTTGCACAAAATTGTGATTTAGCTTTTCCAGACATTCCTGAAGGTCATGCTGATGAAATAGGAGATGTTGTCTGTGATTCAAGATATTCAGACATGGAGCCTTCCTCCGAAGGAGAGGTAATAACCCAGAGGGCAGGGTTTATACCATATTTTGAAACATATTCTTAATCCTCAAAAAATGAATAATGCAAATTGTGAAGAAACTACACCAGGGGGGGCCCCACAGAATCCCGCTGTCGCCGCTTCTTCTGGTGTCTCCACATGCCGCCACCCGCCTGATGTCACACTACGCAAGACGGAGCACGTGATACGAATCTACCCTTTGCACCAACGTGACGTTCAGCACCCCCTCAAGGACGCATATGGTCAGATCGGCACAGTTCTACACCGTCACCTCCTGTCCACACGGATACAGAGAGGCACCAGGGAGTGGGACAAGGTGGTCCACTCAGACGCTGACGTGGCTCCACACTCTCCCACACTCCTGACAGGCTGAGAGGCTCTTTCACTACTCCAGTGAAGCAGAGCCTTGTCTGCCTGGATAGAGCTGCCACCAGTTTCTATTTGATATAACAGACTTATATAGGGCTAGAAACCAGCCCGGTAGCTCGTTTGTTGCACCGAACAACAGACATAGGGTTCGTGGATCGAGATACAAGAACAGCCCAAGATTAAAAAATATATTTTATCTCCACAAGGGCTCTCTAAACAATCTACTATATACAGTACAGACCAAAAGTTTGGACACACCTTCTCATTTAAAGATTTTTCTGTATTTTCCTGACTATGAAAATTGTACATTCACACTGAAGGCATCAAAACTATGAATTAACACATGTGGAATTATATACTTAACAAAAAAGTGTGAAACAACTGAAAATATGTCTTATATTCTAGGTTCTTCAAAGTAGCCACCTTTTGCTTTGATGACTGCTTTGCACACTATTGGCATTCTCTTGATGAGCTTCAAGAGGTAGTCACTGGAAATGGTTTTCACTTCACAGGTGTGCCCTGTCAGGTTTAATAAGTGGGATTTCTTGCCTTATGAATGGGGTTGGGACTATCATTTGTGTTGTGCATAAGTCTGGTGGATACACAGCTGCTAGTCCTACTGAATAGACTGTTAGCTGCTTTTTTCTTGCCATAATACAAATTCTAAGTAAAGAAAAATGAGTGGCAATCATTACTTTAAGAAATGAAGGTCAGTCTGTCCGAAAAATTGGGCAAACTTTGTAAGCGTCCCCAAGTGCAGTTGCAAAAACCATCAAGGACTACAAAGAAACTGGCTCACATGAGGACCGCCCCAGGAAAGGAAGACCAAGAGTCACCTCTGCTTCTGAAGATAAGTTTATCCGAGTACCAGCCTCAGAAATCACAGGTTAACAGCAGCTCAGATTAGAGACCAGGTCAATGCCACACAGAGTTCTAGCAGGAGACACATCTCTACAACAACTGTTAAGAGGAGACTTTGTTCAGCAGGCCTTCATGGTAAAATAGCTGCTAGGAAATCACTGCTGAGGACAGGCAACAAGCAGAAGCGACTTGTTTGGGCTAAAGAACACAAGGAATGGACATTAGACCAGTGGAAATCTGTGCTTTGGTCTGATGAGTCCAAATTTGAGATCTTTGGTTCCAACCACCGTGTCTTTGTGCGACGCAGAAAAGGTGAACGAATGGACTCTACATGCCTGGTTCCCACCGTGAAGCATGGAGGAGGAGGTGTGATGTTGTGGGGGTGCTTTGCTGGTGACACTGTGGGGATTTATTCAAAATTGAAGGCATACTTAACCATCATGGCTACCACAGCATCTTGCAGCGGCATGCTATTCCATCCGATTTGCGTTTAGTTGGACCATCATTTATTTTTCAACAGGACAATGAGACCAAACACACCTCCAGGCTGTGTAAGGGCTATTTGACCAAGAAGGAGAGTGATGGGGTGCTACGCCAGATGACCTAGCCTCCACAGTCACCAAACCTGAACCCAATCGAGATGGTTTGGGGTGAGCAGGACCGCAGAATGAAGGCAAAAGGGCCAACAAGTGCTAAGCATCTCTGGGAACTCCTTCAAGATTGTTGGAAGACCATTTCCGCTGACTATCTCTTGAAGCTCATCAAGAGAATGCCAAGAGTGTGCAAAGCAGTCATCAAAGCAAAAGGTGGCTACTTTGAAGAACCTAGAATATAAGACATATTTTCAGTTGTTTCACACTTTTTTTGCTAAGTATATAATTCCACATGTGTTAATTCATAGTTTTGATGCCTTCAATGTGAATGTACAATTTTCAGAGTCATGAAAATATAGAAAAACCTTTAAATGAGAAGGTGTGTCCAAACTTTTGGTCTGTACTGTACTTCAGGTTTATACATATACAGTGGTCAGAGTTACAAAGACAAAAGCATGGTACATCAAGCATAACAGATCTTTTACGGGTAGATGGAAAGCATGGCTTGGGGGATGGGCGGCCACATGGGGAAGGTTGTGGGCCCTGCTTGGTTGCTGGACTTATCCCACACATCTTGATGTCACCAACTTCCCCAGGAAAAGACAATAGGCTTTTGGCTGCAGAGACCTCCAAACTCTCTGGGAACTCCCACTCCCGCCCCCGTCTCAACCCCAAGTCTCCACCCCTGTTCCTTCCTAGCTAAGAGACTACAAGAACTAAAGTGGCCCATACCTCCTTACTGGAAGGTCCCAGGGAACCAGTTCTGGTGTCAACGGACCCGGCCGGGCCCCTGCTATGTGTGGAAACCAAAAAAACTGGTTTTAGGAGGTTCCAAAAGGCTGGGATGTGTATCTCCTCATCCCTACAAGCTAGAATGGGCTAGGACGCAGTCTGGCATTCGCTATCTCCCCCTGAGCTAGAAAATCCATTTTGTGAAGAGCTGGGACATATAGTTATCCCACAACTCAGTATAGAAATATAGTTCCTAAACAAAACAGCACAGGGAGCCTGCCTGTCAACTCAGCTCACAGCTACAGTGGGACACTCGCACTGAAGCTCCCCTCCCTTCTCTCTTACAGCTGGGAGTCGGGTTATGCTGTGCCTGGAAACCTGACAACCAGGGCACATGTGATTATTCTGGAATATTCTTCACACAACTGTATCTTAACAAAATGTATATTTTGATGGAATTCTGTGTCAATAGACTCGTAAAAATTAATTTGTATCGCCATTTTCTGAGATCTGTATCTTATGTTTATGTCAATGGGCCTGTGTGAGAACCTATTTTTTGCATGGTGGAGTAAAGTCTTTTTCATTACCATCTTTGGCTATACATTTATGTTTCCAATGCTTTTTATTGCATTTTTTATTTCTGTGGTTGTGATTTTTTTTTTTTTGTTGCTTGCAGTCAGGGATGATACACCAGCCTCTGCAACCACTGAAACGTCTTCTCTGGTCCGAAGTGAGCCCCTCGTTCATGAGCCTCCTTAGCCACTACTCCGACCAACTTCTCTGGGATCACCACTTCCCAGGTGGTGCCAAACTCTCGCAGTAGCTGCACCTGTCGGTACAGCAGCCCATCTCACAAACACAGTCTCTCCCATTGTCCCAGCATCTTCAGTGCTCCCGGGGACAGGGTACTCCTCTCTTCTCGACTGGGGACTTGCCGCAAAGCCACCCATTGACGTAATTGAGCAACTTCTCTTTCAGTCTGTTGAAGTCAGATCCAGTCATCTCTTGGCCGCCCTAGCACTTGTTCTTCTGACGGCTCTCCGATCTATCCCTGCGCCGCGGCCAGCGGTCCCACGGAACTTCGGAAGCTAGGGGTCTCATCCACCTCCAAATCTTCATCGCGGTCATGATCAGGCCGTTCATATGTCACTATAGAGAGGGCGTCAGCATGAGTATTCTCTGCCTCAGGCCGGTAGGTGATCTTATACCGGTACCTGGCCATTCGGGCCACCCACCGCTGCTCCAGGGTCCCCAATTTCGCATTCTCCAGGTGGGCCAGCGGGTTGTTATCTGTTCTCACCAGTACTTCGGACCCGGACAAATACTCTGCAAACTTCTCGGTCATTGCCAAAACCAGAGCCAGCAACTCTAATTTGAAAGAGCTATAATTATCCGGGTTCTTCTCGGAGTCGTGAGGGGAGCGGCTGGCGTACGCAATCACGCGCTCTTTTCCCTCCTGTACTTGGGATAACACGGCTCCCAGGCCATGTAGGCTCCCATCAGTGTGGAGTATGAAGGGTTGGGAGAAATCCGCATAGGCAAGTATTGGGGCCTCGGTCAGGGCCATTTTTAGGGCACAGAAGGCCTCTTCCTGGCTGCTTCCCCACCGAATCACCTGATTCTTGGAGCCCGCCGGCACTGACTATAGGCCATGACTCTGTAGGCGACTCAGTACTTGCTCCAGTAGCTGGAGGTGCTCCTCGAAGGTGGCGGCATAGACAATTATGTCGTCAAGGTAAATCAGTGTCGCCTCGAAGTTTAAATCGCCCAGGCACCTCTCCATCTGGCGCTGGAACGTCCCGGGGGCGTTAGTCAGGCCGAAGGGCATCCGATTGAACTCGAATAGTCCCATGGGTAATATGAACGCCGTCTTTGCATTGTCATGTTCGGCCACGAGCACCTGCCAGTACCCACTGGCCAGATCCAAGGAGGAGAAGTATCTTGCCTTCCCTAAGGCCGACAGGGACTCTTCGATTCGGGGTAGTGGGTAAAAGTCCCCTACTGCACAGGCATTCAGTCGTCTATAGTCCACACAGAACCGCAAGGTCCCATCTTTCTTCCGGACCAGGACAATCGGGGCTGCCCACGGACTCTGACTCTCCCTTATCACACCATTCTATAACATATGGGCTAGCATCTTCTTAACCTCTTTATACATCTGGGGAGGTATCTGCCGGTATCTCTCCCGCACTGGGGCAGCGCTCTCCGTGGGAATCTCGTGGGTAATGGCTTTGGTGCAACCAAAATCATCCTCATGGCGAGCAAAGACTTCCTGGTACCGCTCCAGCACCTCTTCATCCTGCTGCACCTGTCGAGGTGTAAGTCCCATCAATTCAGCCCACATTCGTTCTAGGATTCTTCGTCCCCCCTTCACACTAGCCCGGTGGAATTCCAGCGGCACGGTGACCGCCAGAGTCCAGGGGTCTCCTCGTACAGCGGACAGCTGTACCACATCAGGTCGCACCAACTTCTCTGGCATTCCCAGAATCTGGGCCCTGGGAGGGAGTGTGAGATCATCTTCGCCAAGATTAACACACCACACTATAACATTGCCACCCCGAACGGTGGCCAGTGTCCGAGCCACCAAGAGTCTGGGGGGTACTTTGTCCATCGATGTTGGTTCTATCTGTACTTCAACCCCCTAAAAGGTGTGCAGGCCCGTGCGGATAACGTGAGTACAGTTTGTCTGGGCGGTAAGGTGATCACCGTAGCTGCTGGCACTATTATTTTCCCCAGGATCTTCCCTTCACTCGACGTCTCCTGAGCCTGTGCAGCTCGGATTAGTTGTTGAAAGACCCTCCTTTGGGGGGTTCGCGGGTCCCACTGGTCTAGAGGAATCTCCTTCGGCTCACTAATCAGGATTTGCCCGATCTCTTTCAGCACATTCATTCCGAGAGTCACCGGGGGTCCACTTTCGGTTCCCCCTGCGACCAGGACGACTCCTTTTTTCCCCACATCTTTTCCACACACTCGGATCTTCATCCACACCACCCCTGCGACTGGGATGGGTAATTGATTAGCTGCCGTGAGTCTAATTACTGGTCCCCATTCAGGCCGCGCTATCTCTGGAAATCGCTGTTGGAAGTAGACTTCTGCCATCATAGTCACCTGGGATCCCTTGTCAATCAGGCAGTGAACAGCCCGACCGCTTATTTCAGCCCAGACAGTCGGGCTGGTGGAAACCAGGTCCTTGGGACTTCCTCTTTTTCTTTCCCCTTCCTCAGGCTCCGGGCTGTGTCCCCAAAACATGGAGCCCACTAGATTAACGGCTGCCACGACAGGGGCCGCCCTCGGCTAGCACAGCCCCTGGCATAATGTCCTGGGCCTCCACACTTCCAGCAGGTCGTGTCTCTGTCTGTGTAGGGCTGCCTCACTCCCCTACGGAACTCAGGGGGGTCCTGAATTCAATTCTTTCCATAACTAGAGCAATCGATCTGGGTATCTCTGGTGTCGGGGCAGGGGTCTTCTTGAGAATTGACCATTCATCCCGCTTCTCCTGTATCTCCTTTCGCATCTCTCGAGCCCATTCCTGTTCAGCTGCAGGCGGGGTGGGTACCTTGTTACTCCGGACAATCCCTGCCAGGGCCATCTCCCCCATCTCCTGCTCTCTCACACGTGCCTCCGCCCCCACTTATAGAAAAGTCATACGTGGGTTGGCACGCAGGCGCTCCCGCAAGGCCTGCTTCAGCTGCACATCCCTGAGGCCTGCCACAAACTGGTCCCTTAAGATCACGTTAGGGGGGCCCATTCCCAAATTCCCCATGTCGTCTTTTCTAGTGATATAAGCATGGACCCTCTGTAAGGCATTAACATACTGCGTCACAGTCTCCCCCTCCTGCTGCACTTGGTGAAACAGCCGTATCCTCAGCTCTCCTACATTGGTGGGATCCCCATGCACTCCTCCAGTATCCGCACCACTTTTTCTACAGTATCCCGGTCATGAGGAGGGCAGTACATCACGGATTGTCTGGCCTCCCCGTCCAGGGCCAGTAGGGCTATTTCGGCTTGCATAGCTGGGGTCGTCGGATGCATACATAACATAGTCCTAAATCCAGTCCCACAGCATCATATTGTTCCCGGTGAACTTTGGGAGATTGCTGAGCATGGCCCCCAGCGGCAAGCTAGATTTAGGGTCTCCCAGGATGGACTGCTCTGCAGTGTCTGTGTCTAATGACTGCATCCTGCCGACTACGCCAAATGTAACACGGGTACTTTAGATGCAGCAACACAGAAACACAAAGCAGCCAATGCAGGGTTAATAAACAGGGGAAGTTTATAATAACAGGGTAAATCTCCACGCAGGGAGTATCAGGGGAAAATATGGGGGAAAACAAGGAAAGTAGCAGGTAAAAAGTCTGACAGTTCACAGTTTAACTAGATATAGCAGAGTCGAACCGGTTGTAAACGACAGTTTTTACACTTAGCTGACTCTTTTCCTCCACAAGGCAGTTGCCAGCTGAGGCGGGTGTTGATTTCTTCAGGCTTCCCTGCCCAAACAATGCTCCTTCTTCTGGCGGCAGCGGGCGGTCTCCGGTTTTACCCGCTGAGTCCCTAGTCCATAACACGGCACCTCACGTGCCCGGCTCCACCGACCCTGCGTCTCTTCTCTAGTCGGCTTGACTCCTCCGGTCTAATGCACTCGGATCTTGCTCCCAGTACTGGAGCCAGGAGCCTGGACCCTCTCACACTGCTCTGCTGAGCAGGACCCAGCTCCTCTTTCCCTTGCAAAATGTCCTCGTCTCTTCCTCTCTACACCCAAGTCACCAGTCTCTCGGTCACCTGACCTCCTAGCTCTCACTTTGGACACGCCCCAGCTTCCCAGTTACCTGACTCCTGTGCTCACAGTCTGTCTTCCCCTTGCAACCAGAGGCACGGCCCCGGCAGTAACGGATCCCTTGCTCTGAAAGTACTTACACCCCGGTCTTCCCTCTTACATAAAGACCATAACAATTAGTACTCAATGAAAAGGTTCATATCTCTGGAATTGTAATGGGGATTTTATTAATAAAAAGAAAGAGTGGGGCAACTGGAATAAAATAAAAGCAAAAACTACCCACTTTTGACCTGGTGACTCTTTAAACAAACTATACGTTAAGCAAATTGTATAAAATTATAGATTCCTTCAGTAATCTACTGTCCCTAAAGATAATTATGCTGTTTTTTAGGTGGTTTTGAAAGCTTTAGATCCCACTTTTGATATTGATGATCCATATGATGTCTACATACAAGGTATGAAAATACAATAATTTCAAATAAACAGCAATAGCAGTTCTTAGTTGTTTATAGGTAAAATTATTCTCTTTGAACTTTATACAAAGCTTTACAGATTTAGAGGAAAGCTATGTTTGCATTGCATCATAAATGCATGTATTGTACATGTAATATTTTTTTATTGTAAGCAGTAGTTATTTGGTGTAAAAAATATAAAAATAGGCTACCTAATGAATATTGCAATTTATATCTTAAGTATTATGATTAGAATTCTTGCTTTTTTCATGTTAATATTAAACATTATTCTTTTTTTAAGATATAATTACGATAACAAATTTAAGAATTAATTTTACAAAGCTTCACACCTTTGGAGATACATTAGGCAATGGATGGCAAAGTGAGCAGCAGGAAAAATATTACTATGCTATTTATGAAATGATTGTAAGAGGAAACTGCTTTTGCAATGGTCATGCCAGTCAATGCATCCCAATAGATTCTATGAGAGGAGATGTTTTCAATGAACCCGGTATGGTAAGTTTAACTTCATCCCTACATGTGTGAACTGTTATTGTACTTTAAATATACAGTTTTATGTTGGTCACAAGATGAACAATACAACATGCAAGACATACATTGAAAATGTTTTTAAAGGGAATCTGTCACCAAATTTTTGCACTTAATCTGAGAACAGCATGATGTAGAGACAGAGACCCTTATTACAGCGATGTGTTACTTACCAGACTGCTTGATGTACTTTTAATAAAATCACTGTTTTATCAGAAGTAGATTATCACTAAAGGACTAGTAAACTTGGTGCCATGCAGTTCTCTATATTCATGAGCTCTGTATAACCCCGCACCCACCACTAATTGGCAGTTTCCTGCCTATAGACAGTATACACCAAAAGCTGTCAAACAGTCATGTGGGCAGTTTTATAAAGAGATCAGCATTCAGAGAACTTGTAGATCTGCAGAAGATAAAACACTGATTTTATCAAAACTGCAGCAAGCAGCCCGATAAGTGTTACATTGCTGGAATCAGAGTTTCTGCCCCTTCATTATGCTGCTCTCAGATGGGGTAGCAAAAACCTAGTGACATATTTCTTTTAATAGTTATTTGTAAACCAAGATAAAGGAAAAATATGCTCTATCAAATAACATGGTCTTATAACTAGTAAAATTAAACATTGAAAAAATTCTGTTTGCATTTTGCGTCATGTTTTGAAGCTGTCATGCTTCTGGATTCAAACCCATGATTCTGTGTTCTGTGGTTGGCGTCTCTTTCCGCTTAGCCTCAACTGATAGACCTTTCCTTTGGGTGTTTTAGTTCTGTTATCTTTGTTTCTGTTGGTTTTGGATAACAGATGTTTTTCATTTACTCTGTTTGTGTGTCCTATCACCTTTTGGGTGCAGCTTTAAATACCTTCCCCTACTGGTGTTTCCTCCTGGTGATAGGCGTTGTTGGATTCATTCACTGTAGTTTGTGTTGATTGCAGTTGCTTTGTGTGTGATTCCTTTTCTCCTTAGCGAACTGCTACTCTAGTGATCCTAGAAGCTGCTAAGGACATTCAGGGTAAGATACCATCGAGTGGAGGCACCATTATGTTATCTTAGGGTGCCAACCTCTGTGGTCAGGCAGGGACAGACCAGGGTCAGAGAAGGGCTTTTCCTAGTATGAACAAATTTTGCTTTAATTTGTGTGAATAGAAATCAGGTAAATCAAAATATGTACATAACAAATATGTAGTTTTCAATTGCTAATTAATTTACTGCTATTTGTTGGTTTGTTTTTTTTTTTTGCTTGAAGATACTGAATACAATTTATAATAGAAATATAGTAGGTTTAAAACACCAACATGCACTATTAATGAGGAAGTTTTAATAGAACACAGATTAAAGGAGTTGTCCACTACGCCGACAACCCCTTCTGAATCCCTATATTTTCTGCCGGTGTGCGCACTGGCTCTCCCGGGGATCGCGTGACATTGTTAGGTCACGCAATCACTGTGAAGAATCTGCACTGGCTTCACTCTCCTCTCCTACTGACATAATTGACATCAGGATAAAGTGAGAGAGCAGCCTCAGCTCTCACTGGGTGTCTTTATTGGTCCAAAGATGAGGAGAGTGTAGCCAGCTCAAATTGTCCGAGGGTGATCGCGTGACATAACATTGGGAGAGCCAATGCCAACACCAGCGGAACAGCGCCAGCACTGGAGGTGAGTATTGGTGTTATTAATTTACTGGAAGTAAAGATAGAGATTCAAGAGGGGTTATTCGAGTAGTGGACAACCCCTTTAATGTGGCTTGTTGCATGGGATTTACTTACAGTATATTTTTACAGATTTGCGTCTTATGCAGCTTTCACTGATTCTAGGTCCATGGCCAATGTGTCTGTCAACATAATACAGATGGCCTAAACTGTGAAAAATGTAAAGAATTTTATAATGATGCACCATGGAGCCCTGCAGTTGGCTTTGAGGATAATGCCTGTAAAAGTAAGTGCTAGATAAATGTTTTTTATGCTTTTATGACTTCAATACCTATTTATGGTTTACGTTTTGCTGCCACATGGTCAGATTCTTCCCCCAAACTCCCTTCATTTGCATCTACCTATGTTTTCTTACATTGTATATTTCACCCATATGGTGTATTGCAGAAGGTAAATAAGTAATGATAACAAACCTCCTCGTATTAGAAGAGCTGTATTGCATTGCTCCAAATCTTCAGTGGATATAGCTTTGCCTGACTTCAGATCTTATTTTACCTCCCACCTGTCTAGGATATTGGACTGATGTAGGAATAGTACCAGAAAAGCATGAGTTGGGATTGAACAAAGCTTTACAAATATTCCTTCATATCGGCCCCCTGGTTGGACTCTTCTTTGGTCAAAGCGCTTAAAACACATCCCACAATTGCGGCCACTCCAGCATGCTGTTTCCTTCCCGCAGTGCGTGACCATATCATACCACAATACTCTATGTTCTCTAGTTTGGGTCTCAATGACAGTGTTTTCCGAGTTTGGAAAAATAAAGGCCATTTTAGAATTTGCATTTTGAAGCAGGACACCTCTGGCCTTCCAAGGATTATCTCCTTTGTATCTCTTCGCCATCCACCCTGGCTGTCTGTAGAGTAGGTCAGCTGCTGCATTTTTGTCAGTCAATCCCTCCTAGGGCCTTCTATAATAGTAAGAAAACGACTTTCAAGACAGCTTACTCAAGTGCAGGACCTCTGAGGACACCTTGTCATTTTGATACTCTCTGCTAATTAACCCACCAGACCATCCGATTGCCAAGTTTCAGACACAGTGGGAGGGGGGGATTTAGGCATCTCTTTATTGAAAGATCAATGGAGGAAAATTTTCTTCGTAATGAAAAAAGCGCCGATTTGTTCTTATTTTCATGAGGCTAGTTATAAATTGTTATCTCAATGGTATAGAGTCCCGACTAGATTGCACTCTATATTCCCTGAGGCTAGCCCCATGTGTTGGAGATGTGGCAATGAGGAAGGTGATCTATTACATATTTTTTGGTCCTGCAAGCTACTCACTCCTTTTTGCGACAAAGTACAATCAGTGATACGAAGGTTCACTGATCTCGTGACTGACCTGACTTCTGCTCTTGTCCTTTTCCATCACTGAGACATACCACTAAAAACATACAGGCATTCTATTCTGAGGCACCTTATTGTGATGGCTCAGGCGTGCATCCCCCAGCTCTCGTAAAAAAGATACAATTCCAACAATTGCCCTTTGGTTCTTTAAAATAAATGAGGTGACGTTGATGGAGGAACTGACTGCTACAGCTAATAACTGTTATGATCACTTTTATAAAACTTGTTTTTACTGGCTCGATTTTAGATCTTCTACCGAATATCGGGCATATATCGAGGATCACTGAACATAGGACCCTTAGTCTCATCAACACTTTCCCCCCCGTCCTTCCTTCCCTGTGCTTTTGTGGCGCCCCTGCGGGTTCAGTTGACACAGAGGTACTGCATCTCACTCAGAGGTGTGGTACCCCATTCTCAGGTAAAGAAGGAGTACTACCCGGGACCCACACACCCGCATCCAATACACTCCACTTCGGTAGGGAAGGGCGAGATTGCTCCTAAGGGAGAGCAGAGTCCCTGGTCCCTAGCTGGAGGGTGGAACCATGTAGTGGGTGCGGGTGGAGGAAGTAGTTTAGGGGAGCAACGTCAGAAAGAGTATAAGAAGCAGGGAACCATCTAGAAGGGGTTGAGTGTTGTGATCTGCTACAAGCACTAAGGAAAGAAAGGAGATCTGTCCCTACAATAGAACTAAGCTAGATCCCTACGATGTAACGGGGAACCTGATCCTGCGATCAGACCCGCTAAAGTCCTCGGCTAGTCTGTACGAAGACCTATAGATGCAAGGGAGGGATCCCTACAAGAACTAGGGACTGGGATAAAGTTGGACACCTCCTAGCAGAAATTGTAGCAGTAAAAGACAAACACACAACATAGAACATAAAGGTCCGAAGGCCTAGCAAAACTGACTGAGAAAGGTAACAAAGCACCAAGCTAACTTAAGAGTAGAAATTACAATGAAGTCCAGCAAGGCCAGGAGGGCGGAGCAGGACTAAATAGGCAAAAAAGGTCATGTGACCAGCAAGATAGAAAAAACCTAACAGGAGAGTTCTAACAGTACCCCCTCTTCTATGAGAATCCTCCGGATCCCCTAGGCCCAGGCTTATCAGGAAACCTCTTGTGAAACGCTCTGACAAGTCTGGAAGCAGAAACATCATCCGCCCTCACCCATGAGTTATCCTCGGGTCCGAAACCCTTCCAAGTGACGAGATACTGCAAACTCCCTCTATACCGTCTAGAATTTAGGATGCGGGAAATTTCGTATTCACCGTCCTCCACCACCGGAGGAACAGTGGCAGAGGCGTCACCATCTGACACATAAGCTCTTTTCAACAGACAAACATGAAACACCGGATTAATCTTCCAGGAGGTAGGAACCTCCAACCTAACAGCAGATTGGTTAACTACCTGAAGCACCTTAAAGGGCCCTACAAACTTGGGACCCAATTTTTTAGAAGGAATCCTCAACCGCAGATTCTTAGAGGACAACCAAACCATGTCACCAATAGCAAACAAAACCTCTTGCCGTTTCCTATCAAAGTACCTCTTAGATTTTTTGTTAGCCTCCTGAAGATTACCACGCACATCCGTCCAAACTCTCTCCAAATCACCGGAAAAACTCTCCTCCTCAGGCACAGCCGATACCAATTTGGAGAATGACCCAAAAGACAGATGTCTCCCAGAACAACAAAAAAAAGGCGAACAACCAGCAGAAGAGGATGTATGGTTGTTAAGAGCAAACTCAGCAAGTGGCAGAAACTCAGACCACCCCTCCTGATTGTCTGCCACAAAACAACACAAGAACTGCTCAACATCCTGATTCTTCCTTCCTGTCTGGCCATTAAACTCAGGATGATATCCGGATGAAAACGACAAATGAACTCCCAACCTGTCACAAAAAGCACGCCAAAAACAAGCCACGAACTGAGGTCTCCTGTCTGAAACAATGTCAGTAGGAACGCCATGTAGTCTGACAATTTTCTTGACAAAGACCTTAGCGAGTGTCTTAGCGCAGGGCAGTTTGATGAAAGGAACCAAGTGACACATCTTGCTAAAACGGTCCACGACCACCCAGATGACCGTGAAACCCTCAGAGGGGGGAAGGTCAGTAATAAAGTCCATTGCCAGATGTGTCCAAGGTGCACAAGGAACCTCCAGAGGGCAAAGCAACCCCGCTGCAGGAGTATGTGAAGACTTAGATCTAGCACACACCATACATTGATGCACCCACTTAATGACTTCCTTCTGCCATCCAGGCAACCAAAAACTGCGACCCACAAGTCTCTTGGTCTCAGAAATTCCTGGATGACCTGCCAACCGAGACTCATGACACTTGACAAACAAATCTCTCCCAAAAGTCCTAGGCACAAACAACCTCCCATGGGGAGTGTTAGATGGGGCATTCTCCTGTGCTTTAAGAATCTCATCTTCCAAAATGGAGTCCAAAGCAGCAATCACAACACCTTCTTGTAAAATGCTCTCCTCCTCCTCAGCACGGACCAGCTGTGAGACAAAGCATCAGCTTTAACATTCTTGGTGCCCGGGATGTAAGTAACGGAAAAATTAAACCGCGAGAAAAAAAGTGCCCACCTAGCCTGACGGGCATTCAAGCGCTTGGCAGCATCAAGATAGATCAGATTTTTATGATCAGTGAAAACCTGAATGGGAAATTCAGCACCTTCCAAGAGATGACGCCAGTGTTCAAATGCGAGTTTAATAGCCACCAATTCCCGATTACCAATATCGTAATTAAGTTCAGTCTCAGAAATTTTTTTTGAAAAAAAAGCACAGGGATGTACTCCATCCTTGTTTTTCTGAGACAACACCGCACCGATCCCCACCGAAGAAGCATCAACCTCAACCAAAAACGGCTTAGTCACATCAGGCTGCATAAGGATGGGAGCAGAGCTGAACCTCTCATTTAGAAACACAAAAGCTTCAATGGCCTCAGTAGTCCACTAAACCGCATTAGCACCTTTCCTGGTGAGATCGGTCAGTGGTTTGACAATAATAGAAAATTTTTTAATGAATTTTCTGTAATAATTAGCGAAACCCAAAAACCTCTGTATCGATTTCAAACCAATTGGCCTAGGCCATTCCTGCACAGCTTGAACTTTCACCGGGTCCATCTCAAAGCCCTCGCTGGAGATAATTTAGCCCAAAAAACTAATTCTCTGTACAGCGAACTCACATTTCTCCAGCTTAGCAAAAAGCGAATTGTCAATTAATAACTGTAATACCTCACGTACGCTCCGCCAATGAGACTCCACATCCGGTGAATAAATCAAAATGTCATCCAAATACACAACCACATTTTTGCCGATCAACGGTCTAAGGATGTCATTAATAAGATTCTGAAAAAATACTGGAGTATTGGTAAGACCAAAAGGCATAACCATATTCTCAAAATGACCCACAGGAGTGTTAAAAGCGGTCTTCCATTCATCATCCTCCTTCATGCGCAACAAATTGTATGCCCCCCGGAGATCAATTTTAGAGAACCACTTGGCCCCCACTAACTGGTTAAACAAATCAGGAATCAATGGCAGTGGGTAAGGATTGCGTACAGTAATTTTATTAATCTCACGAAAATCCAGACAAGGACGTAAACCGCCGTCCATTTTTTTAACAAAAAAAAATCCAAAAGCCACAGGAGACTTGGAAGGCCTGATGTGACCGGCGGCCAAGCTTGTCTGTATGTATTCCTCCAAAGCCTTTCTCTCAGGAATAGTAAGATTAAATAAACGACTTTTAGGAAGAGTCGCTCCAGGGACAAATTCAATGGTACAATCATAGTCTCTATGGGGAGGCCAAATTTGTGACTCCTCCTCAGAAAAAACTCTCCAAAAATCCTGAATAGGTACAGGTAATTCCCCTTTTTCCACCGCAGCAATACGTCCGTTACAACACTTGTCATAACACTTAGGGCTCCAGGACTTAATTTTATTGGTAGACCAATCCAGTACTGGATTGTGCAATTTTAACCAGGGCAATCCCAAAACTACTGGAGAAGACAAATTATTTAATACTGCCAAATCCAGATTCTCTTGGTGAACACCATTAATAGTGAGGGGAAATTCACAGACCTTGTGAGTAACACTCTTCAAGGGACAGCCATCGACAGAAACCACAGCAATAGGGGATGACAAAGGTTTGGGTTTTAATTTAAGTTTTTCCAAGAATCCCCCATCAATCACATTCAGAGTAGAACCACAATCCACAAATACCCGAAATTCAATTAATTCTTCCTGAGCAGCAGTAGTAGCAGAAAGAAATACACCCTTAACCCTTAGTATTTAAACAGGCTATACGGGCGTAACTGACCTTTTTTTTTTCTTTGTTCATACGAAGCACATAGTTCTTAATAAAATGGTCAGATTTCCCGCAATAAAAGCACAAACCTTCAGAAGACCTGCGGTCTTTTTCCTGAGAGCGGGGTGCCATCGCCCCAATCTCCATCGGCTCTCCAATGTCAGTACAGACCCTCTCAAGACTCGGAGCTGACATGGCAGAGGATTTACTCTCATTAACCCTTGCACGCAGTCTCCTGTCCACCCGTATAGCTAATTGCATTGCCTCCTGCAAGTTTCCAGGTGTGGGATAAGCAATCAGCAAATCCTTAACCCTTTCACCTAGCCCCGCAAGAAACAAACTTTTCAAAGCTGAATCTTTCCACCCCACCTGGGCAGACCACCGACGGAAGTGAGAACAATATTTTTCCACATTACCTGATCCCTGCCTCAAACGTCTCAATTCAGTCTCAGCTGATGAGACACGATCAGGATCATCATACAACAAACCCAAAGCAGAAAAAAAACTATCCACTGATCTAAAGCATGGATCACTAGGTTGGAGAGAAAAGGCCCATCCCTGAGGTTCTTTGCGCAAAAGTGACATTATGAACCCTATGCGCTGTGATTCATTACCAGGGGATCTGGGTCTCAAACAAAAATACAAGAAACAAGCATTTTTAAAGGAAAAAAATTCTTGTTGATCACCAAAAAACAAATCAGGCAAACGTACCTTTGGCTCCACAAAATGTGCTCCAGAACAGCTACTCACGTGTTGTTGGAGCTCGGCCACCTCCAGAGAGAGTCCCTGCAGGCGTTGAGCCAAATCCTGAACTGACACCATGATGGAAACTGGAAGTCTTTCCTTAGAGATATTTTTGGGCTGGACTTACTGTTGTGATCTGCTACAAGCACTAAGGAAAGAAAGGAGATCTGTCCCTACAATAGAACTAAGCTAGATCCCTACGATGTAACGGGGAACCTGATCCTGCGATCAGACCCACTAAAGTCCTCAGCTAGCCTGTACGCAGACCTATAGATGCAAGGGAGGGATCCCTACAAGAACTAGGGACTGGGATAAAGTTGGACACCTCCTAGCAGAAATTGTAGCAGTAAAAGACAAACACACAACATAGAACATAAAGGTCCGAAGACCTAGCAAAACTGACTGAGAAAGGTAACAGAGCACCAAGCTAGCTTAAGAGTAGAAATTACAATGAAGTCCAGCAAGGCCAGGAGGGCGGAGCAGGACTAAATAGGCAAAAAAGGTCATGTGACCAGCAAGATAGAAAAAACCTAACAGGAGAGTTCTAACATTGAGTTCAGTTGAGAGGCGAGTCCTCCTCAGGAGAGCAGTGTAGGCGGGTCCAGGCTCCTGGCTCCAGTGCTTGGAGCAGGAGTTGAGTGAAGAAAGAGAGGAGTCGGGCCTAGTCTGAGAGGCCCAGGAGAGAGAGTGAGAGGGGACGGGAGCAGAGGGAAGGCTCCAGAGACAGATGGGATCCCAGGGGCACAGTGAGTGCAGGAAGCCACCTGTGTGCCCAAATCTACACGGACGTGGAGGGATCAGGCCGCAGAGGGGACCGACCCCTAACTAGTGGAGAACAACCAGGCTCAGCTAGACAACCGGAGTCTGCTGCATTTTCAAAGTGCTGCAGCCAACAGCCACAATTACATCGCTGAAAAGGGTCCAGGGGACTGCTTGTCGCCCAACTAGACCTGAGGCTACTGGTTTGGGACACTGATTGTGAGGCGCAGGGCAGGAGGGTGAGAGCCAGCGCAGGGAAGACGACCGGGAAAGGAACATAGAACGTGGTCCCATTTAAGTACTCCGGAGGGGTTTGACAGTTGCTGAACCCCTTCCCTGGGGGATACAGGACGACGTGGGAGGTTACTCACTGACTCTGGTAACATGGAGTCTTGAACAACTGTGAGTAAAACCTGAAGACTGCACCCCACTGTGTCCTGGAATTATTGCTGCGCCATCACCAGCCCTGCATTACACCTCACCAACAACATCTACCTCATAAAATCCCCATCTACTGCCCTGGAGCTAAGCTCTGCCTGTGGAGAGCTGAACCAACTCTGCTGCGTCACCATCAGCTCCAGTTGATCTGCACCGAAGCGGCGACTCTATATAGCCGCATACCACAGGTGGCGTCACGAACATTATCTCTAAAAACTTTATTCCCTTTTACATTTCCCTTTAATTGACCCCCTAAGTCACGGACTGGGTCTCTGCCACTGTGACATCCCCCAGCACCGACCGGCCCGGCTACCGAGTACCCCATGGCCCTGGGGGCGCGTCACTTTCTCTACTGCTTTCTCGTTTTCTTCTCTATCTGCTTCTCACTTGGTTTACATCTTATTTTTGGTTGATATTAAAAATAAACTTTACATTGGATCATTCTATTGTATAATTGTTGATCTAATTTAGTATAATTAATTACCTCAATGTTAAGATGTTAAGTCACATTCCTTATGACTACCGATATGGACATTGTACTATGCTACTTGCCGTTATTTACGAATGTGGCACACTCAGTGCCTTAAAGGGGTATTCCCATCTCCAAGATCCTATCCCAATATGTAGTAGGTATAACAATAATAATATCAGCAAATACCCCTAATTAGAAATCTAGTATAGTTTTTCTGATTCACTTGTCTCTTTCCTCATGTGCAGGCATTGCAAGACCTTAGGTATCCATGGTTACATCCACTGATAAAGTGACAGTTAGCTAGTTGCTAGTGGTCATAACCATGGATACTTAAGGTCCTGCAATGCCTGCGCATGAGGAAAGAGACAAGTGAATCAGAAGAACTATACTACATTTCTAATTGGAGGTATTTGCTAATATTATTATTATTACACCTACTACATATTGGGATAGGATCTTGGAGTTGGGAATACCCCTTTAAGTTCTTGTTGTTCTTATGCAATTTAATAAATAAAGAAATTAAAAAAAAAGTAATGATAGCATACGGTGCTTAATTAAAATTTAATACACTATAGTGCACAATTTGGCATGCACTGGTCAAATATCAGCTCCATACAGTTGCGTAAATAACAAATAACAGGTTCGTGGTGATCACAAGCCTGAAAGTTCGCTCACATCTGCATATAAATAAGCCAAGTGCAATGTGATCAATAATCGCATTTCACTCGCTCTAATGTTATTCAGTGAGGCAGTGTTCATCTGTGAGTTTTTCCTCAGCTGGAATCAGGCTGAGGAAAAAATCGCAGCATGCTGCATATGGCTGAGACTCGCCAATACAAGTCAATGAGTGCGTCAAAAAAATCAGACGGCACATGGACCATCCATATGTCGTCCGATTTTTATGCACAAATCTCAAAGAAAAAAAATAATAATATAAAGCTATAGATAGATGACAGCAAGATATTAAGATAGATAGATAGAAATCCTGCAGATATATAATGTCACAACTCTCCTACATATTATACACTTGCACCCTTTAGTGCCTTTCATGTGGCACTAAAGGGTGTTTAACATAATAAATAAATAATTAAAAAAAATGACGTAGGGAACCCCCCTGTTTTTGATAACCAGCACAGGTAAAGCAGACAGCTGCTGGCTGATATTATCAGGCTGGGAAGGTCCATGATTATTGTGCCTTTCCCAGCATAAAAATACCAAGCCGCAGCCGCCCTAAAAGTGGCACATCACATTAGATGCGCCAATTCTGGTGCTTCGCCTCGTCTTTTCCTGATTGCCCAGGTGACAATCAAGGTAATGGTAGTTGGGGTTGATGTCAGCTGTGAATTGTCAAAAAACACAGCTGACATCAAGCCCTGATGTTAGTAATGGAGAGGTTTCCATCAGACACACCCATTACTAAACTTGTAAAGCAAGTAAGTAAAAAGAAGAAAACACACACAAAAAATATTTTATTTTAAAAATCACTTACTAACTTTTTCCATGTTTCATCAATTTATTTAAAAAAAAAAAAAAAGCAATGTAGGTCCGACATAGTTCAGGGAATCCAAAGTAGTTCACAAAGAGAAACCTGAAAGGCATAAAAAATAAAAATAAAAACAAGAGACTGTCCCTTGTTCACCAATTTATTAGAAAGCAAAGTACCCACGCAAGTCAGATGTAGTCTAACACTTCCCACGACGTTCCTCGATTCTGACGATCAACGACTATGAAATCTCGTTCGGACGCTCCATAGGCTTTTAGCAGCAGCCACTCACGGCTCCCGCTGTGCTCCGCTACACCAGGCGACAGTTATGAGTCGTGACATCAGTAATGTTACTGACATCACCGCTCATCATAATTTCCGGGTCTCGCTGAGCACAGCGAGAGCCGGGAGTGGCTGCTGCTCAAAGTCTATGGAGCCTCAGTACGAGTCTCCTTAGCCTGTAATCGACGGAATTGAGGAGCGTCGTGGGAAGTGCTAGACTACATCGGACCTGGGAACTTTGCTTTCTAATAAATTGGTGAACGAAGGACAGTGTCTTGTTTTTATTTTTCTTCTTTTATGTATTTCAGGTTTTCATTTGCGGACTACGTCCGATTGACTCGCCCCCAGGGGCCTTACTATTCGGGGTAGTATATCACGGTGGCTGGCCCAGGGCGGTCAGTGCACAAAGGGGTAGCAAATACTAATAACAGTTCAGAGAATTCGTGACGCCACCTGTGGTGTCTGGTGATGGTCACCAGTGCTGCAACAGTCCTCTGAGGCATGTGTCAAGGCAGCTAAAGATGGTACAGCTCCCCACAGGTGGAGCGGGCCTCAGGGCAGTGTAGATAGATAGATGGTGGGTGTGCTGGGCGTTGTGATGCAGGTTGAGATATAATGGCGCCGGTGAAGAAACAGACAGAGGCAATTCCATGCAGTCGTCCAAGGTTTTACTTACAGTTCTTAGGCAATTCACAAGTGCACTTTACAGGTGAAGGCCTCCCCCCGTCGCGCTGCGTTTACCGGGCAAGGGTTCAATCCTTTCTCCAGCAATTTAGGAATGCCTGGCGGAACCCCACTTTCATATGTACCTATTTTGACCTTCTTCACACTCGGTCCTTCTCACCGTTGCCCTACGCTGCCCACTCTCGTTCCCGCTCGGGTATGCTGAAGTCCTTCCTGTACGTCGGATCCGGGACCAACCTGACCCCCTGGGGATTTGAATGAAGCAACCGATCCTTCCTGACACCTGGCAGGAGTGGGGCGTACGGGTGCCGTCCTGCATGTGCCGTACCCCCTGGGATCCTTTTCCTTGTAGAATGGAGCCTGCTCCCTGCTCCCCTCCGGGGCCTCTGTCCTAGGCCCTAACTTATGGAGCAGAGCTCTGACTGAGCCTCTGCTCCCGGACTGTTCCTCCGAACAGCCCTCACAAACTGACCTCTCCACTATACTGGACTGAACTCTAGACCTAAAATGGCTTCCTATTATATACTTACTGTATATGTGCTCCATGTATCAACTTCCTCCACCCACACCCACTATTGGTTCCCCCTACCTTTGGGTTCCCCCCCTACTCCAGCCAGGGCCAGGTCTCAGCAGAAAACTACATTGCATCTTGCCCCTCCTGCTGGCCTGGAGCAGTGTTGTGTTGGATGTAGGTGGTTGGGGTCCCGTGCAGCACTCCCATCTTACCTGAGAGAAGGGAGACACCACACCTTGGGGTAAGATGCAGTATCTCTGTGGCGACTGAACCCTCAGGGGCGCCACATTCCCCCCCCCCCCCGGTAAAACACAGCACGTCCGCGGGCTGGAACAAAGCAAAACAGGGATAAGTGACATGCAAAAATTTTAAGATGCATCCGCATATAAGATCACAAACACATAACACTTCTCCCCTTTATGGGAGGCACACTTTCTTTAAACGTTACTGGTTACATTACATTGTAGAATATAAAATATCTTAAGAGCACTTATTCCTATAAAACACTTTGCATATAAAACATTTTCAAGGTAGTTCCTGCACCAGGGTGCAACTGTAGCGGCATGAGGGACCCGTCCGCAAACTCTCAACGTAGGCCCTGGGCGTGGCTGCAGGGCATAGATGATCCAGATACTGGACCTCGTCTTCCGCCACGCCAAACGGGTTTTTGTTCTGAGGTACTATGTTTCAAGTATAAAACCAAGAGGGTGCACTTTAAGAAGTGCTAAACTATTTACAATGTCAATGTCCGGCTGCTCACAGTCCTCAGCCTGTATACCCTGACGAGTACTGGTAGAAACACACACCTATGGAAAACATTTTTAAACTTTCACACAAACTGTAATACACTGTGTGCAGAATTATTAGGCAAGTTGTATTTTAGAGGATTATTTTTATTATTGATCAACAACTATGTTCTCAATCTATACAAAAGACTCATAAATATCCAAGCTTAATATGTTTGGAAGTTGGAGTGGTTTTTTTTTAGATTTGACTATCTTAGGAGGATATCTGTTTGTGCAGGTAACTATTACTGTGCAGAATTATTAGGCAACTTAATAAAAACCAAATATAATCCCATCTCACTTGTTTATTTTCACCAGGTAAACCAATATCAGTGCACAAAATTTAGAAATAAACATTTCTGACATGCAAAAACAAAAAACAAAAAAATTAGTGATCAGTATAGCCACCTTTCTTTATGATGACACTCAACAGCTTACCATCCATAGATTCTGCCAGTTGCTTGATCTGTTTTCGATCAACATTGCGTGCAGCAGCCACCACTGCCTCCCAGACACTGTTCCGAGAGATGTACTGTTTTCCCTCCCTGTAGATCTCACATTTTATGATGGACCACAGGTTCTCTATGGGGTTCAGATCAGGTGAACAAGGGGGCCATGTCATTACTTTTTCTTCTTTTAGACCTTTACTGGCCAGCCACGCTGTGGAGTAGTTGGATGCATGTGATGGAGCATTGTCCTGCATGAAAATCATGTTTTTCTTGAACGATACCGACTTCTCCCTGTACCACTGCTTGAAGAAGTTGTCTTCCAGAAACTGGCAGTAGGTCTGGTAGTTGAGCTTCACTCCATCCTCAACCCGAAAAGGTCCCACAAGTTCATCTTTGATGATACTAGCCCATACCAGTACCCCACCTCCACCTTGCTGGCGTCTGAGTTGGAGTGGAGCTCTCTGCCCTTTATTGATCCAGCCTCTAGCCCATCCATCTGGCCCATCAAGAGCCACTCTCTTTTCATCAGTCCATAAAACCTTTGAAAAATCAGTCTTAAGATATTTCTTGGCCCATCCTTGACGTTTTATCTTATGTTTCTTGTTCAAAGGTGGTCGTTTTTCAGCCTTCCTTACCTTGGCCATGTCCCTGAGTATCGCACACCTTGTGCTTTTTGATACTCCAGTAACGTTGCAGCTCTGATATATGGCAAAACTGGTGGCGAATGGCATCTTGGCAGCTTCACGCTTGATTTTCCTCAATTCATGGGCAGTTATTTTGCACCTTTTTTGGCCAACACGCTTCTTGCGACCCTGTTGGCTATTTGCCATGAAACGCTTGATTGTTCGGTGATCACGCTTCAAAAGTTTGGAAATTTCAAGACTGCTGCATCCCTCTGCAAGATATCTTACAATTTTGGACTTTTCAGAGCCCGTCAAATCTCTCTTCTGACCCATTTTGCCAAAGGAAAGGAAGTTGCCTAATAATTAAGCACACCTTATATAGGGTGTTGATGTCATTAGACAACACCCCTCCTCATTACAGAGATGCACATCACCAGATTTACTTAATTGGTAGTTGGCTCTCAAGCCTATGCAGCTTGGAGTAGGACAACATGTATAAAAAGTATCGAAGTGATCAAAATACGCATTTGCCTAATAATTCTGCACGCGGTGTACTGCAAGGCTGCACCCTAACGGGTGACTCTAAACAGTTATGCACAGTCCCAGTACTAAGCCTAGTACTGGGGACCCCTCCTGGGGTACTCCTGATGCTTCCCTGACCCAGCCGAGTCACAAGGAACTTCCTTCAGGGGGTTATCCTTGGGGACGCGGTACACCTGCAGGGCATACCAGCCACGTTCACCATGATGCCGGGTGAACGTGACGTGATCCCCAGGATAGAGGTTCCGGTCGGGGTGGCCTTCTTCCAACTCGGGCTCCACATCCCGCCGGTTTACGAAAATGTCTCTATTAAATTCAGGGCTGCAAATGAAGCCCCACCCAGCCTTGAGGTTGAACTTAACAATGAGGCCTTCCTCACGGGAGCTGGGGTTGGCTGTCTCCGCCTGGTGGTCTGCGCCTTGGCGGCAAACTCTGTTTCGTAAGAGAGCCCCATCAAATCTCCCCCCCCAGTTGTCCCAGCATAACTCTTCTCCGCCGGGGCAGGCAACCGGGGGTGCTGGCATTGGGAGAAGCGGGCATCGCTGCTAGTCTTCGAAGTGGGCGGACCAGTCGAAGACCGGCGCGCCGTAGACCCACTCTAGGGCCGGAGGCGGAGGTGGCGGGAGAGCACCCAGTAATAGCCCCGCAGCTTCAGCGTCCGGGATTAAAGGTTCCGGACAGGCACTATGCATTTGACCTTCTGGTGCAGCTCCCGGGGGCGGCAGTTCCGGAACGGCTCTTGGTGGGTGGCCCTCTGGTTCCGCATCCGGGGACAAAGGTTCCAGGCTGCACATCTGTTCCCACCAGGGCATGGCAGAATATGGCATAGGCGGGGGAAAGAGGCCCAGGAGCAGGTCGGCGCTGGCAGCGCCCGGGACTGGGGATTCTCTCCTACCTGCTTCCGAATTCTTCACGGCCTCCTTGTTCTCCGCCAGGGCTGGAACGCCACTGCCGACTTCCGGTGCTGCCTTCCGGCGTGCCTTTAGTTTATTCAGCAGCTCGCCTTTCCATTTTGCGATCGCTGCCTGCTGGGCCCGCTCGACCTGCTGGCCCAGCTCGAGAACCTCACTCTCGAGGAACTCCACATCCTCCGGGGACATCTTCTCTCCCTCCTGAGTGAGGGGGGTCACTTGCTGCAACGGCAGGCCTGAGGTGGAGGTTGGGCTTTCGCATGCTTCCATCTCGGCTGCCGGGTGCAGTCAGACCAGACAGGTGGAGACCACCCCCTGTCTCCATTCTTTCTCCCCGCCTCCTCTCTTCTTTCAGGGGCGGTCCCATGGCAACTTGCTGTCGGTCACTCCCTATTACTGCCCCCCGCTTTGACGGACACATCTATGCGGACAGTCACTGTTGCAAGGGGCAGGGCCTGCTTTTGGCGCCATTCTGGGACCCGACCCATGATGGGAGGCTCCATTTTGTTGACTTTTGGCATGCAGATAATGGCGCCCATTCTTCTGGGTCGGGCGCCACATTCAGTATCACAACACAACTGTTTAGGCACACTTCACCCGCTGGTACGGGCTGGTCACGCATCATGTTCGTTGACCTTCTTCACACTCGGTCCTTCTCACCGTTGCCCTACGCTGCCCACTCTCATTCCCGCTCGGGTATGCTGAAGTCCTTCCTGTACGTCGGATCCGGGACCAACCTGACCCCCTGGGGATTTGAATGTAGCAGCCGATCCTTCCTGACACCTGGCAGGAGCGGAGCGTACGGGTGCCGTCCTGCACGTGCCGTACTCCCTGGGATCCTTTTCTTTGCAGAATGGAGCCTGCTCCTTGCTCCCCTCTGGGGCCTCTGTCCTGGGCCCTAACTTGTGGAGCAGAGCTCTGACTGAGCCTCTGCTCCCAGACTGTTCCTCCGAACAGCCCTCACAAACTGACCTCTCCACTGTACTGGACTGAACTCTAGACCTAATATGGCTTCCTATTATATACTTACTGTATATGTGCTCCACCCACACCCACTATTGGTTCACCCTAAATTTGGGTCCCCCCCTACTCCAGCCAGGGCCAGGGCTCAGCTGAAAACTACATTGAGTCTTGCCCCTCCTGCTGGCCTGGAGCAGTGTTGTGTTGGATGTAGGTGGTTGGGTCCCATGCAGCACTCCCATCTTACCTGAGAGAAGGGAGACACCACACCTCGGGGTGAGGTGCAGTATCTCTGTGTCGCAGAGTGCATCTTCTTACAGTCACCACTGTACTTACGAGAGCTTCAGTCAGCAAGATATCTTGAGTAAACAGTATTTACTTCATACTGGATAAACATGACATACAATTCAATGTCACATAGTCCTTGTGCTGCTGACATAACACATTCAGGAAAGAAAAGAAAAAACTCAGGAAGTAAAAAACAACCAACAATTGAGAGCTTCCCTCCCCACATTACAGCAAACATAGAACTTTGCACACTATCGCAATCTGCTGTCTGGTTAGTATAAAGTCCTCTTTTCACTTATAATAAGTCCTAATCTGTTGCATATGCCAACACCCTTTCTCAACAGTAAGGACTTATTCAATCAAACCCAACTTTTTTATTAGTCTCTGGTGTTTATCAGCATTCAACGCCTTCGTGAAGATGTCTGCTGTAATTTCTTCAGTAGGACAATACTCTAACTTCAAGACTCCTTGTTCCTGATGATCTCTCAAGAAATGATATTTCACATCAATATGCTTGGTTCTTGGATTGACTCTTTCCATCTGAGCAAGAACAAGACATCCTTGATTGTCCTCTTTCAGTTTTGTTGGTTCCAACTGTGGTTGTCCTAATTCTGTCAACAATTGTCTTAACCACAGTACTTCTTGACTCGCATGTGCTGCGGCAACATATTCTGCTTCTGTTGAAGACAGTGTCACAATTGACTGTTTCTTACTTGTCCAACTTATTGGTCCACCTGAGATAAAAAAAAATATGTCCACTGGTAAATCTTCTGTCAGTTGGATCTCCAGCCCAATCTGCATCAACATATCCTGTTAAAATGCAATTATCACTTGTGGGTAATTTCAGCTTAACATTGCTAGTTCCTTTCAAATAACGCATTACTCTCTTCACTGCATTCCAATCAGCTTTATTTGGTTTTGATACCTTTCTACTCAGGATTCCTACTGCTGCTGCGATGTCTTGTCTTGTAACGGTCGCTAGATACAGTAGTTTTCCTATTGCTGTTCTGTATTCTTCATTATTTGGTAGCATATTTTTTTCACTGTTCATCTCTTTGAGATAATTAGTTTCCATTGGAGACTTTACTGTTTTTGCATCCTTTAATCCAAAATTTTCTGTTATGTCTTGAATCATGTGATTTTGATTCAGTAGGAAACTTCCGTCTTCTTCTCTTTCTACCTGTATTCTTAGGTACTGTTTTACATTTCCCAAGTCTTTGATTTCGAAATGTTGCTTCAGGATTTTTAGAATGTTTTCTTCATCCCTTTCTTGTTTAAAACAAATCAAAATGTCGTCTACATATATGAGTACATAAATCCATCTATTAATCAGCCTTTTTGTGTATAAGCATGGATCAGCTTTGCTTCTTTTAAATTTTTCATTTGTAAGTACTTCCGTGATTTTGTCATTCCACGCTTTAGCTGCTTGCTTTAAACCATATATGCTTTTCTGTAGTTTGCAAACTTTGTTTGGATTTCTTTCATCTTTGAATCCTGGAAGTTGTTCCATGTAAATGTCTTCTGTTAAATCTCCATTCAGAAAAGCTGTCTTTACATCCAGATGTCTCAGTTCTATCTGTTTCATTGCTGCAACTGTAAGTAAAGTTCTTATTGTAGTGTGTTTGACAACTGGAGCAAATGTCTCATCATAGTCTTCTCCATATTTTTGAGAATACCCTTTAGCTACGAGTCTTGCTCGGTATCTTTCAGCTGTGCCATCTGTTTGGTATTTTACTTTAAAAATCCATTTACATCCTATGGCTTTTCTTCCTACTGGTAAATCTGTTAGTGTCCATGTATTTGAATCATGCATGGATTTAATTTCTGTTTCTGTTGCTTCTATCCATTTATTAGCTTCTTCTTCAGGAAGTTTAGATATGTCTTCCCAAGAGGTAGGCTCATAGATTTTTCTTATGCTTGTCTTGTATGAGAGACGTTTTGGTGGTTTTCCTTTGTTCTCTCTCATTGAACATCTTGGTTCTGTGTCTGTTTGTAGTTGTGATTCTTCACTTTCAGTATTTTGTTCTTCATTAATTTCTACTTCTTTCTCATCAGACATTTCTTCAGTTATGTCACTATTGTTTTTCTCATTTTTTGTTTCAACTGAAATCATAATGTCTTCATTTAAATCTTCAATGAATGTCACACTGTTACTCACCGTAACTCTGTCTGTTTTGGGATCTAGGATTCTATATCCTTTGCAATTTTCACTATATCCAACAAATATTCCTTCCATGGATCTGTTTTGAAGTTTGGAACGTTTTTCTGTTGGAATGAATATAAAAACTTTACATCCAAAAACTTTTAAATGATTAACACTTGGTTTCATACCTTGCCACAGTTCATATGGAGTTTTCGTCAGTTTTCTGGAAAAAAGTCGGTTCTGTAGATATGTAGCTGTCATTGCTGCCTCACCCCAATATTTCTTTGGTAGTTTGGAATCCGTCAGCATACATCTTATCATTTCTGTTAAAGTTCTGTTTTTCCTTTCTGCTACTCCATTTTGTTCAGCTGTGTATGGAACAGTTTTCTGGTGTTCTATTCCATTATCACTTCTGATGACAATTGGCTTCTTTTGAAATTTGTTACTTGATCTTGTTACATAGTCTACAAGTTTATCAAAAACTTCACTTTTGTTTTTAATTAAGTATGTGACTGTGTATCTTGAGTAGTCATCTATAAAAGTCAACATGTATCTATTGCCTCTTGATGTAGTCACTTTCATGGGTCCACATACGTCAGTATGCACCAAATCAAGTGGTCTTTCGCTTTTCATCTCACTTTCTTTTGGAATAGATATCCTTGTGGCTTTGGATTTTATACAACACTCACATCTTACGGTAATTGAGCAATCTGATATCTTTAAATCTTTTGTCAATTCTTTTCTCTGTAGTTCCCTTATACTGTCAGGGTGTCTATGTCCTAGATGTCTATGCCACATGTGAATACAGTTTTTGTGATCATGTGTACATACCTTCATCTGTTCCTTTGGTGTGTCAAAATGATATAATTGTTCATCTGCCTTGACTTTGGTTATCACCTTTTTTCCTGCAATAATTGCACACTCATTGTCTTTGAATTTTACTGTAAATCCTTTTGCTGTTAAACGTTTCACAGATAATAATCCGCCTTCCAATTTTGTAACATACAACACATCCTGTACAAGTATCTTTGAATCTTGTCCGAACTTGTTTGAACAATTTAGCATACCTTGTCCGATACCTTCTGCGGTTATTTTCCTTCCATCTGCAAGATAAATGGCTTCTTTCTTATCTAAATCAAGATCAGTAAAGAAATTCTTGTCACTTGTCATATGACTCGTTGCTCCTAAATCAATAAACCAACCAAGTGATGATTTCTTGTCTGTTACTTTAAATGTGCCATTCCAATTATTCTCACATGAATCGGAAATTGTGTTTTTTACTTTCTGTGTATGCTTTTTATGTTGTCATTTTTGTTGTTCTGCTTTCTATATGGTACAGTCTTTCTTTAAATGACCTTTTTTCTTACATCTGAAGCATTCTCTTGTCTCTTTATTATAGGGTTTTTTAAATTCTGTAGCTTTAAGAGCGTTTTCATTGTCCTTTTCAGTAGAAGAATCATTTCTTTGTTCTTTTCTTCTCTGATATTCATCTATTAGTCTTGTTTTCACAAAATCTAATGTAATGTCAGTTTCTGGTCTCGTCTCAAGGACATTTATCAAGGCTGTATATGAATCTGGTAAACTGCACAATAATATAGCTGCTACATGACTTTCTTTAATGTCTTCACCAATAGATCTTAGCTGTGATATCACTTCCATCATTGAGAATATGTGCTTCTGCATGTCATCATTTGCACTCAATCTCATTCTGTAAAGCTTTGTTAATAAAAATAACTTGTGATTCAAGCTAGGTCTTTCATACAGTTTTCTTAATGCTTCTCACATTCCTTTCGCTGATTCTTCATTTCTTATATGTATTAATTGAGCATCATCCACTAATAAGCTAATGGTGGCTCTCGCTTGTCTATTCTTCTTATCCCATGTCTGATTATCTTGATCTGGTCTTTCTGTAACAATTACTTCCCATAAATCATCCTTAGATAACAACATCTCTACTTTGAATTTCCATAACTGATAATTTTCACTATTCAGTTTAGCTACTGTGAATTTCAGTTCTGTGTTACTCATCATCTTTATATAGTCTTACTTGTTTAGAGAGTTGTACTGAAGATATTCTCCTGTTTTTTTCTTCTTGATAGTTCCTGTATGTCCTGCCTGTGTTGAATTCTCTGTAATTATATCCAGCTCCTGGGATCATGAATTCCTCTGTCACTCTGTATCTGGTGTAAGGCAGCACTAGTCATCATAATGGGGGATACTCGCTTCGCTGCGACAATCAATGCACACGTCCAATGTCTTTCCGTTTTTAAACAATGCTGCAGTTTATTGCACTTCATAAACCGCATATGACCGGGTCCAACTCAGTGGCACGCCGACACACATCTATATAATATTCACGAGCCAAGTGACACACCGGCCCACTTGCTCCAGGTACAGCCTTCAGCAAGGTAATAACATAGCAATGTCCATATTAATGTCCATATAACACAGGGTATTACCTTTGCCGGGTTTAGCTGTCTCAGTCCATTACTCCGCCACCACTGTGGCTTTGCGGCTTCTCAGGTAGGGGTCTCCAGCCGTCGTTCCCTCAAAGGTCACTGACATCCACACAGGATCCAGGCTCTGCCTTTCAGGACTCTTCCTCAAACCTCTGCCTTCCAAGGCCACTAGCATCCACACAGGATCCAGGCTTTGCCTTTCAGGGACCAGGCTTCACTCGGCCTCACTAGGCCTCACACGGTCGGTGTCCCACACACACGGGAACAGGCCTTACGCCTCTCTCACAGAACGCACCTGTCTCCCATCAAGCAGGGTTTATATATGCATCCCGTGCACACACACACACACATACTGACAGGACCTTGCTGATGTCACAGTCATGTGATCAGACAGACATTCTGTGCGTGCAGGACCTGTGCTATGTCAAAGTCATGTGACCAGTCACCTGAGGGGGAAAGGTACATGGTCAGGAAAAACACATCCTGGACCATTACCGCAATGCCTGCAAGTCGCTGCATTACATATCCCCCCCTCTGTTCAAACTTGTGGGGTTGAACACATAATATACACAACCACTATAACCCCCAGCTCTGTTCAAACTTGTGGGGTTGAACACATAATATACACAATGACATTATAACCCCCAGTTCACATAGAGACCATGTACTTTACAATTGTGCTACTCAGCCCCTGGAACATTAGTCAATGACATTAGCCCATTCCTTAGGGACCTACCATTTGTCACTGTCACTGACTTCGTCAGGTCACCTTTCCGGGTCGTAACCTTGTCAGAGCTCCCCCGCTCCCAGCAGTCAGTTGTAACCTTGTCAGGTCTCCCCCGCTCCCAGCGGTCAGACGTAACCTTGTCAGGTCTCCCCCGCTCCCAGCGGTCAGTCATACAGCGGTGTGACTCACATGCCCTGGTATCTAAGGTCCGGTTCGACTCCGTAATGTCCCGTCCTCTATTTGGTCATTTGTATGGGCTGCTCAAACCTGAGTTACTGGAGGTCTCACTACCTCTAAACCCACGCCCACTACTCTCAGGACATCTTGAAAGGTCCCTAACTCCAGCTATAGCTGTTCTGTTATTTAGGGGGCCCTTTCTCTGTCTGGTCTCATAATTTCTAGATGGCTGCCATCTTCTGCTACTCAAATGATGCTGTCTATCCACTCGCAGTCTAGCGAGATTCAACTGTTCTACCTCTAACAGGTAGGTCACTCGGTACTCCAACAGCATGCGCATATATCCCAGGCTTTCTTCTGTTCCTACAGCGGAGAATGATACCATGCCGTCTTCGTCTGGTATCCAGTCCTGACGATAACTTGGACTGCTTACTTTCATCACACCAGACTTCTTGACCATCATCTGCATGGCTCGACCATTTCTCCCAACGAGCTTCCTCACTAGAACATGAGGCACCCGGATGACCTCTTCACGCATACTGTGAGCTTTCCTCATCAACTCCAGTTGTCTAACGGCTTGTTCCGTCTTCAACCGGAGAAACCGCTTCGTGCGAATACATCGCCAGTGCATGTCACTTAGGATAGCCACCCTCTTCACTGTGACTTCGGTCGTGGACAGGACCACCAGCTGTTTAGCTTCTGAGGTCAAGTACACCTTACAGGCTCCCACTGCCTTCTTAAACTCCTCATGCACGGACTCACTGGTGCATTCTTCCCTCAAATCCTCGGGTATATCTACGAGGCACTTGTAACGAGACGTTTCGGTCTCACCAGTGGTTTCCAGACGATCAACCAGCTCAGGTTTCAGGGACAACTGAACTCCAGCTTCTTCACCCTGTATGCTTCCCCTGAGCTGACTCACAGCTACAAATTCACGAATTTTCGTCTTGACTAGAGATGAGCGTTGTTCTACTCGAACTGTTCGCCAATCTCAAATTCGAGCTGTTTTGGGCGGTGTTCGAGCCGGTCGGCGAACATGAACAATTTGAGAAAAATTCGGCTGTTCGAGGTTATGTTCGATAACTGTTCGTGCACCAAAATCATAACTGGATTTTTTCTCAGTAATGATGAAAATTAATGTTAATACGCAGTTTGAGTGTACAGCGGGGCGGGGGGAGGGGCAGGGGATGGATCTCTGCAGGAACAATGAAGATCTCCATTTTTTTTTCTCTTTCCCGCATTTGCAGTGGGGAGGTGCAATCTGTCAGCCTATCAGCAGCGCACACACGGAGCGAAGTGCTTTTTTTCACACAAGCAAGGGCATGTGTGATTGGCAGTGTATGTCACATGTCCTTGCCCTATAAGACCAAGCCATTTTCCCCGTCGCCACCATTTTCTCACTGCTGCAGCTGCGTGTTAGACGGCACCGCTGTTGCTGTGTGCGCTATACCTTGTTAATTTCAAGCCAATTTTCGCACAAATATACAGATAGCTTGGGAGTAGGGAATAGTTGTGATTGCAGTCCTTTTAAGGACTAGGTTACAGCATTTCCTACGACTTTTATCAAGCAGGTCTGTGCTCTTAAATAGATAGATTGTGGGAGTAAAGACTAATTGTAATTGGAGTCCTTTTCAGGACTAGGTTACATCAGTTCCTATCAGTTTTTGCCAGGCAGGTCTGTGCCAGTGCTGTGCAAGTTTTTTTCACAGCATTTGGCTGAATCTAGCAAAGCTAATCCTTTTTGGCCTATTGCAAAGTGTGTTAGTCAGTGGAGTAGCCTATCTGTGTTGCAAGATATACCACCTGTGTATAGAATACCAATTTTTTTACTGCACCTAGTGAAGTAAAATCTTTTGGGCATAGCATCATTCTATTAGTCCATCTATACTGACCTCCATCAGGTTGCAAACTGAATATAATTTTTTTCTGCATCTAGCTCTGAAAAAATATTTGGGCTTCTAGCAGTGTGTGGGACTTGGTCTATTAGTCCATCTATACTGACCTCCATCAGGTTGCAAATTAAAAATAATTTTTTTCTTCATTTAGCTCTGAAAAAATATTTGGGCTTCTAGCAGTGTGTGGGACTTGTTCTATTAGTCCTTCTATACTGACCTCCAGCAGGTTGCAAATTGAATATAATTTTTTTCTGCATCTAGCTCTGAAAAAATATTTGGGCTTCTAGCGGTGTGTGGGACTTGGTCTATTAGTCCATCTATACTGACCTCCATCAGGTTGCAAATTTAAAATAATTTTTTTCTGCATCTAGCTCTGAAAAAATATTTGGGCTTCTAGCAGTGTGTGGGACTTGGTCTATTAGTCCATCTATACTGACCTCCATCAGGTTGCAAATTAAAAATAATTTTTTTCTTCATTTATCTCTGAAAAAATATTTGGGCTTCTAGCAGCGTGTGGGACTTGTTCTATTAGTCCATCTATACTGACCTCCATCAGGTTGCAAATTAAAAATAATTTTTTTCTGCATCTAGCTCTGAAAAAATATTTGGGCTTCTAGCAGTGTGTGGGACTTGGTCTATTAGTCCATCTATACTGACCTCCATCAGGTTGCAAATTAAAAATAATTTTTTTCTTCATTTAGCTCTGAAAAAATATTTGGGCTTCTAGCAGTGTGTGGGACTTGTTCTATTAGTCCTTCTATACTGACCTCCAGCAGGTTGCAAATTGAATATAATTTTTTTCTGCATCTAGCTCTGAAAAAATATTTGGGCTTCTAGCGGTGTGTGGGACTTGGTCTATTAGTCCATCTATACTGACCTCCATCAGGTTGCAAATTACAAATAATTTTTTTCTGCATCTAGCTCTGAAAAAATATTTGGGCTTCTAGCAGTGTGTGGGACTTGGTCTATTAGTCCATCTATACTGACCTCCATCAGGTTGCAAATTAAAAATAATTTTTTTCTGCATCTAGCTCTGAAAAAATATTTGGGCTTCTAGCAGTGTGTGGGACTTGGTCTATTAGTCCATCTATACTGACCTCCATCAGGTTGCAAATTGAATAAAAAAATTTTCTGCATCTAGCTCTGAAAAAATATTTGGGCTTCTAGCGGTGTGTGGGACTTGGTCTATTAGTCCATCTATACTGACCTCCATCAGGTTGCAAATTAAAAATAATTTTTTTCTGCATCTAGCTCTGAAAAAATATTTGGGCTTCTAGCAGTGTGTGGGACTTGGTCTATTAGTCCATCTATACTGACCTCCATCAGGTTGCAAATTGAATAAAAAAATTTTCTGCATCTAGCTCTGAAAAAATATTTGGGCTTCTAGCGGTGTGTGGGATTTGGTCTATTAGTCCATCTATACTGACCTCCATCAGGTTGCAAATTAAAAATAATTTTTTTCTGCATCTAGCTCTGAAAAAATATTTGGGCTTCTAGCAGTGTGTGGGACTTGGTCTATTAGTCCATCTATACTGACCTCCATCAGGTTGCAAATTGAATAAAAAAAATTTCTGCATCTAGCTCTGAAAAAATATTTGGGCTTCTAGCGGTGTGTGGGACTTGGTCTATTAGTCCATCTATACTGACCTCCATCAGGTTGCAAATTAAAAATAATTTTTTTCTGCATCTAACCCAGCCAATAGTTTTGGCCTAATACCACAGTTTGGCCACTCAGCTCTGCTCGGTTACCATCCATTGTTTTTTTGTGCAAACAACTCCAGAGTTGTGAATTAGTTAACCACCAAAATGAGTGGAAAAAGGCCTGCTGCTGGTGGAAAGGGGAATAGGCGTGTTGGGAAGGGGAAAAAAGGTTGTGTCCGTGGGGTAGGTGCAGAAGAAAGACCATCTTCCAGCCAAACTAAAATGTCTACTTCTTTTAGCGGACAATGTGATAAGATCCCTTTCTTACGGCCACGCCAATCGCTACAAATTCCAGATGAGGCACAAAAACAGCAGGTGCTTCAACGGATATCAAGTGCTCCTTTAAGTGGGCTCTCCTCCACATCAACTTCAACATCACAAATACTCCAGTCCTCAAAGGTGTCACCCAAATCGCACTTGCTTCCTCACAGCTCCCAAATCTCCAGCTGCCCGTCTGAGTATGAGGTAGAACAGATGGTTGAGTCTGCAGAGCTGTTTACTCATACTATAGCCTGGGAATCAGAGGTCGACTCCAGCGCTTCTGTGAATCCAGACGAGGAAATGATCTGCACTGATGCCCAGAATCTTTATGAGTCGGATCCAGGACCAGACGCAGAAGGTTCTGACCATAATGTAGACCCTCATTCCCAAACTGTAACTCCTGTTGGTGGAGACAATGAGGAAGACGATGATAAGACTCAAATACCTGATTGGAGCGACAACTTTAGTTTTTTGTCAGGGCAGGAACAGGTTGGCTCTGAGGACGACGGGTGTGATAACGCACAGGGTGATGATGATGAGGTCGGAGATCCCACTTACTGTCAACCCACAGTCAGCCAAGAGATGAGGTCAGCAGAGGAGGTGGAGGAAGATGCTAGTGACGACGAGGTCAGGTTGCGCCTTCCTGGACAGAGACGTAGTACTGGAAGCACGTCAACAACTGCATCCTCAAACACAACTCTGCCCCTCACCACAAGTCGTGGTGGCTCTTCAGGTCGCATGGGTGCTAAGCCTTGCATAGCCTGGGCATTTTTTCAGATCGATAAAGATGACCCAACTCGTGTTATCTGTAACATTTGTCAGCAAAAGCTAAGTAGAGGCCAAAAAATACATAGTTTGAGTACTTCATGCATGAACCGGCACATGGACATGAAGCATAAGTTGCAGTGGGAAGCTCAGTGTGCTACAATGCGGCCTAGCCGGCCGGGCCAACCACCGTCTGCCATATCTTGTGCATCCGCGGCCTCTTCATCCTCTGTGACTGGGGGGACAGCAGTCACACCTGTTTTGGGGCGCAGACCTGCCACCTCTTTACCCGCAACAGCCAGCGTGATTGGCAGGTCATCATTTTCTTTGGAGGTGGTAACACGAGCTGGTCTTGAGCGCTGTCCGACATCGATAGCACCACCTTTGGATCAAGGCAACCTAACATGTCCGCCTGCATCTTCCTCACAGACCGGCAGTTTGCCGGGGACACCCTTATCAACCCCGTCTAAGCACAATAGCCAGCCCTCGGTCCCTCAGATGTGGACAAGTAAAAGACCATTTCCTCCTAGCCATAAGAAAGCTAAGAGGTTGAATTTCACCATCTGCAAGCTCTTGGCTACAGAAATGCTGCCTTTCCGCCTGGTGGACACAGAGGATTTTCGAGACCTTATGTCCGTCGCAGTGCCCCAGTACCAGATGCCCAGTCGGCACTACTTCTCAAAGAAAGGTGTGCCTGCGCTCCACCAGCATGTCGCACACAACATCACCGCTTCTTTGAGAAACTCTGTGTGTGACAGGGTGCATTTCACCACAGACACTTGGACGAGTAGGCATGGACAGGGGCTTTACATGTCGCTGACTGGGCACTGGGTAACTATGGTGACAGCAGGACAAGGGGCTGCTGTTCAAGTCTTGCCGTCCCCACGAGTTGTGCGTCAATCCTCTTTATGTCAAAGTTCCTCCACTGCTTCTGCCTCCTCAACCTCCTCTCGGTCTTCCACCTGCACCCAAAGCCTGTCTGGTCATGCCACAAGCTTTCTAACTGCGCAGAAGGGATCCTGCACACCTCCTTACTATGCTGGCAGTAGGGCTCAACGTCATCAGGCGGTTTTTACATTGAAATGTCTGGGAAATGTGAGTCACACAGCTGAGGAGTTGTGGTCAGCTCTGGAGAACCAATTTCATGAATGGTTGTCTCCACTGGACCTGAAACCAGGGAAGGCCGTGTGCGACAATGCTGCAAACCTGGGTGCGGCCCTTCGCCGGGGCAATGTCACACACGTGCCTTGTATGGCTCACGTGTTGAACCTGGTTGTCCAGCAATTTTTAGCCCACTATCCCAGACTAGATGGCCTTCTGCAGAGGGCACGGTCGCTGTGTGCTCACTTCCGCCGTTCGCATCCCGCAGCTCAGCGACTTACATCTCTACAGAAGTCGTTGGGCCTGCCACTTCACCGGCTAAAATGCGATGTGCCTACCCGGTGGAATTCAACTCTGCACATGTTGCAGCGACTGTGGCAGCACCGACAAGCCCTGGTGCAATACGTTCTGACGTATAGCCTGGGCCAACGAGATTCAGAGGTGGGGCAAATCACGCTGGAGGAGTGGTCTCAGATCAGGGACCTATGCACCCTTCTGCACAGTTTTGAAATGGCGACGAAGATGTTTAGTGCTGACGATGCCATTATCAGCATGACTATTCCGGTGATTCACATGCTGGAGCACATGTTAAACAGAATTCGGAGTCAGGTGGTGGCACAAGAGGAGGTGGAGGAAGTAGAGGAGGAGGAGTTGTATGCGGAAGGGCTAACATCTGCAAGGTCCAGACGGTCGGCAGCACCAAGGCGGCAGGCATGTGAGGGTGGGGGAGATGATTTTACCAGGGCGCATGGTAGCAGCCAAACTAGTGAGGAAGGTGCAGGAGCCCAGGAAGAAGTGGAGGACGAACTGATGGAAGACTCATCAGATGAGGGAGACCTTGATCACATTTCTGTTGTGCGAGGTTGGGGGGAGAGGACAGAGGAAGGAAGCATGATTGTTACCTCGCCACCAACACAACAGGGACTTGGTGCTCCTGGATGCGCAACACACATGAGTGCCTTCTTGCTGCACTACCTGCAACATGACCCTCGAATTGTGAGAATTAGAAATAATCCTGACTACTGGGCTGTTAGATCCCCGGTACAAAAGTAAATTTGCAGAAATTATTCCTGCCATAGAAAGGGATGCACGCATGCAGGAGTATCAGCAGAGACTGTTGCAGAATCTTACATGTGCTTTTCCACAAAATACCAGTGGTGCACGTAGTGAATCTCACAGTTCCAACTTGCCAACCGTGGGACCGTCAAGTGTTCAGCACTCAAACCGTAACAGAACCACAGTATCTGCTGGTAACATCAATTTTGCGGAATCATTTCACCACTTTTTTAGCCCATCCTTTGCAAGGCCACAGGAGACAAGAAGTCTGACACATAGTCAACGCCTAGAGACGATGGTACAGGAGTATCTCCAAGTAAACATTGAAGCCACGACTGTGTCACTGGACCCTTGCTCTTTTTGGGCTTCCAATCTGGATAAATGGCCGGAGCTAGCCACTTACGCCTTGGAGATCTTGTCATGCCCCGCAGCCAGCGTTCTGTCTGAACGTGTGTTCAGCGCTGCTGGTGGTGTGCTGACAGATAAGCGCACGCGGCTCTCCACTGATAATGTAGACAGACTCACGTTCATAAAGATGAACAAATCATGGATCCGAAACGACTTTTCTACCCCTGTGTCATCCTGGGGAGAGTAAAAGCTTGATGATTGGTTAAAATCACCCTACCAACCGTTTTAAGCTTTCAAATTACTAATCATGTTTATCTGTATCTTGACTGGAAAATAATTTGGGCTTTGTAGCAGTGTGCAGCACTGATCCTATTAGGCCATCTATAATAAGCTTCACCAGATTTAAAATTAAAAATAATTTTTAGCTGCATCTAGCCCGGAAAATAATTTTGGGGCTCCGAGATGCGCAAGACACATAAGTGCCTTCTTGCTGCACTACCTGCAGCATGACCCTCATATTGTCAGAATTCGAAGTAATCATGACTACTGGGTTGCCACACTCTTAGATCCCCCAAACTTTTCGATCAACCTTTTCATTTTAATAAAGACCAAAAAAATGGTCATTTTTGAAATTATAAGCATTAGCAGGTTGTTAGAAACTGAAATCAAACAGTTTTCAACTGAAAACTTTATTCTAGGTGATGTTACATTTTCACATAGGACCCCTTGTTCGAAAGGAGCTTCTGAACTCTCTCGTCCATTGAATTTGTCAGGTTTTGGATGGTTTCTGCTTCAATTGTTTTGCATGAGGACAGAATACCCTCCCAGAGCTGTTGCTTAGATGTGAACTGCCTCCCGCCATCATAGACACTCCTTTTGATGATGCTCCAGAGGTTCTGAATGGGGTAGAGGTCAGGGGAGCATGGGGGTCACACCATAAGTTTGTCCCCTTTTATGCCCATATCAGCCAGAGATGCAGATGTTTTATGTGCAGCATGAGATGGTGCATTATCATGCAGAAAAATGATCTTGCTGTGAAATACACGGTTCTTCTTCTTGAACCATGGCAGGAAGTGCTGTTTGAGAAAATCCACATACATTATGGAGTTCATCTTTAGCGCCTTCAGGGATCCTAAAGGGGCCGACAATCTCTCTCCCCATGATTCCAGCCCAAAACATTACTCCACCTCCTCCTTGTTGGCGCTGTAGCCGTGTTTGCGTGGGGTGTCCATCAACCAGCCATCCTCCACTCCATTCATCTGGACCATCGAGCGCTGCACGGCACTCATCCGTGAACAAAACAGTTTTGAAATCAGTCTTCATGTAATGTTTGGCCCACTGGAGCCGTTTCTGCTTGTGTGAAGTGGATAGAGGAGGTCGACAGGATGGCGTATGCACAGCTGCAAACCTCTGAAGGACCCTGCATCTTGTTGTTCGGGGGACGTTGGAGGCACAAGCAGCTTCAAAAACTTGTCTGCTGCTATGACAAGGCTTTTTTGCCGCTGCTCTTTCAACCTGACGTAATTGCCTGTAGGAAAGAGTCCTCAATTTGCCCTTATCAGCACGCACACGTGTGTACTGTGAATCAGCTACATACTTCTTGATTGCCAAGACACTTCATCCTGATCATCGCACAATGTTGATTGTAGTCATGCCTTGACCTAAACACTCCACAATTTGTTGCTTCTCAGCAGCCGACACATCCTTTTTCTTTCCCATTTTGGCAGAAAATGTAGGCTGCTTAATAATGTGAGAGAGCCTTCTTAAGTAGTCTTGCCTTTCATTGGACACACCTGCCAAACTAATTAGCACAGGTGTCTGCAATTGCTTACAGTGATATAAAGAGCCCTGACACACATCACCATCAATGAGTTTAACTGACAAACAAACAAATTCTTCCCTTATCACTCCTAAACACTTTTTGCATAATAATTTGGAACGCGGTGTACATGTGCTTTTCCACAAAACACCAGTGGTTCACGTATTGAATCTTACAATTCTAACTTGCCAACCGTGGTCTGTATGGAATTGTTCAATAAAGGGCCCAAAATTAAGATAACATAGATGGGAGAGGTCTCTATGAATAGGAATTCCTAAGTATTTGATACCCTGTGAGGGCCAGGCAAAGGGAAAGTTGGACTGGATGGAATCCTATATGGATTTAGGGAGGGAGACATCGAGGGCCTCAGACTTCGCTGCATTGATTTTAAAATTTTACCATGTAACAAAGTGATCTATTTCAGCCATAACAGCAGGGATGGATATATGTGATTGAGTGATATATACTAGGACATCATCAGCAAATAGAGAGCACTTGTACTCGGTGCCTCCCACCTCAATCCACCTAATATTGGGGTTATGGCGAATTGATGAGAGCAGGTGCTCCGTCACTAGGATGTATAAGAGAGGGGACAGAGGACATCCCTGCCTTGTCCCATTGGTGATTGTGAAAGGTGATGAAAATGTTCTGACGCACCCCCTGGGCCTTGGGACACCCGGAGCCGGACCCTTTTTGGTGGATGCTGGTGGTTGTAGTCTTCGTGGCGGCGATCCGGTTCCGTGGCTCAGGGCGGTCAAACCAGTGGCGAAACTATTTATGTGGTTTTGATGTTTAAATGTCCGACTACGCCACCCGTGGATTGCGGTCAGAGTGAACCGCCGCTACAGGGCAGACCGCTAAGGCTGGTGTTGTGGGTGCAGCAGAGCGTAGCATAACTCCCCACGGGAGGAGTATAGCCTCAGGGCAGTGTATGCGGAGGATGGGGGTGATGGTGCAGGGCAGCAGCAGTAACGACACGGAGTCAGTGATGCAGTTCAGGGCCTTTACTCACAGTTCTTATTATCCAGACCACGTCTGCAGGTAACGGCTGCCCACGTCGTACTGTGCTCACCAGGTGAGGGGCTCAGACAACTCCCAGATAACTTTGGAGCGCTTCACAGGACCCCCTTTGTGTGTCCTTTGTCTGGCCTTTCTTACCAACACTTCTGTCCGGCTGCCTCGGGCCTCCTCTTGGTAAACTTGGCGCCAGTTTCCCTGACCCTATGTGGTGCCTTCCTAGCGGGTGGAGCAAGGGGCTGCGCCACATAAAATGTCAGAGCCTCCGGTTTCTAGCTGAGGGTCGTTTCCTGCCTCCACTAGTTCGGGGACCGGTCTCCCCCTTTGGCCTGACCCCTCCACGCAGGTGGATTCGGGCGTGCGGTGGCGACTCGCCCGTCCGCACCCCTGGGATCCCTTCATTCCTCGTTCCTGGAGCCTTCTCCGCTCCTCTTCCTTCCTTCTCCCTCTTGCAGGCCTGGGCCTCTGTTACTAGGCCCGCCTCCGGAGCAGAGCTCATGCAGAGCCCCTACTCCCTGCCACTTCTGCTCAGACTTCTCTGCACTGAACTAAGATGGTGCCCACCTTTTATACTCCCTTCTCAATGCACCCAGGAACTGCTTCCTCCCTGCTCCTGCACTACAGGGTTCCCCTTCCTCAGTGTTCCCTCCCCCCACTCCAGCCAGGGACAGGGACTGTCGTGCCCATCTCAGGGGCATATTGGTCGCCCTGCCCCACGGCAATGTGGTGTAATGCATGCAGGTGTCGGGTCCTGATCCACACTCCATCCTTACCTGAGAGTGAGATATCACACCTCTGGGTGAGGTGCAATACGTCTGTAGCAACCGAGCCCTCAGGGTGCTACAGTTCCATTTATCTTCAGCCTAGGTGACGTATTGCGATACAGGGCCGTGATTTTGGCTATAAAAGGGTCCCCTAGACCCCTACCCCAAGCTCTTTAAGAGAATCATATATGGCGTGCCAGGAGACTCTATGGAATGCTTTCTCAGCATCCAACGAGAGTATCTAATTACAAATTTTTAACTGCATCTAGCCCAGGAAATACTTTGTGCCTAGTAGCAGTGTCTGCTAGTCAGCGGATTATCCCGGCTGTTAAGCAAGCTACACCACCTGTAGTTTAGACACTTAATTTTTTCAAAGGAAATGCTTCGGGACCATGGGATACTTAGTGAAGAGCATCAGGAGGCACCCCAAGGCATAGGGGCTGGGACTGGCAGTAGGATGCCTTGCGGTGGACAGCCGAGCTCGATCCTTATAAAAGCTTTTTAACTGCAGCAGCTTTAGTGGACGCTACTGGAGCTGGAATTACCGCGGCTGCTGGCATGAGACTTGCCCTCCAATAGATCCTTGTAAATGGATTTAAAGTGTATTCATTCAAATTAGAGAGACAATTTAAATTAAAAAGCTTAGAGCTGCCTCCACCACAGGGGGGCTCACTCGACCCACCAGCGGACAGGCACCAGTATTGGGAGAGGGGGGCTGGCCGTCAGGGTTCACCGCGGCTCTGGCACAAACCCGGCGACACGGAGGTGGCACGGGCAGGAGCGGACTGGCCGTGTCGGCTTCTCACTTTTTGGATTTTAGAAGGGCATGACATGCCTATATCTGTGTCTCCCCCTCCTTTTACTCCTCCACCTCTTTTATTTTCGCATGACTATATGTACTTGTCACTTTTCCATGTGTTAGTTATGTCTTCTGAGCAGTTTGTCAGCTTTTGGACACCTTTGAAGGTGTTTTCTATGTGTTTCTATGTGTTTTTGTTTGCCTGCCATTGGTTTTAACGGTGTTCGAAGGTGTTCGACGAACAGTTCGACGAACAGTTCGGCGAACACACGGGTGTTCGACGAACCTAACCGAACTCGAACACTACGGGGGTGGCTCAACACTAGTCTTGACCACTTCCATCTCATATTTATCTGTGGTTAACACCCTCTTAGCTCTCCTCAGGTCCCCCTTCTCATGGTATAAGGGAGTGAGTGCAACGTGTTCGCCCTTTTCCTTCTCCAAGAAGGCCTCGTTCACTGAGTGATACTTTGTCAGGCGACTTTTGAGCCCGGAAACTTCTTCCTCTAGCTCCGCCACTCGCCTCTCAGCGGCCCATCTCTGAAGCTCTTCCTGCTTCCAATGGGTTTGTAGTGACTCCTTAAGCTCCTTGATCTCGGCTCCTACATCCACTGAATCATCCGAGCTCACATCACTCGAGGAGGTATCTGCTTCATACCTCCCATCACCAGCGGTCAACTCCTGGCCCTGGTCTGTGGCTTTTCCGATGGACTCCTCCATCTTCTCTCGCTCAGCTTCCATCTTGCTGACTGTTTCCTTAAGGTACGTCTCTGCCTTCTGGAGAGTATCACAGGACATCTGTAGCTCCTTCACCTGAGCTTCCAGATCTAGGGTCTTTCCCCGGATATCATCGTTCTCCTCACGGGTGTCTTGCAGAGTGGTCTCAACCACTTGGCGCACTTGCTCTGCACCCGCCTTATCCTCCTCTAGTTTTTCCTTCACCTTGAGGAGATCCTTATAATCTCTCTTACTCTGTTGCAGTTCCCTACTGCGTTCACCACACTCCTTCTTGGAGACACACAGCTCCTGGTTGAGCTGTTTGCGCAGTCGTTCTAGGATTTGTTCACGTCCAGAAACACCATCCTGCCGCGCCTCCTTCTCAAGCTTCAACTGCAAAACCTCTTCCTTGATTTTGCGGCAGTCCTCCTTAATTGCGTAGAACATTTCCTTCCACTGGTTAATTTCCGCGTGGCTTTGCTCTACGTCTCGCTGCCAGTTCCTCATAAGCTGGTGTATTTTCTGCTGTTCAGACTCCAGGATCAACTGGTCTGAGAACACGTTCCCCAGATTTTCACATAATTGCTGCACATCACTCTGACCCTGCTGGCCGATAGGCTCCAGCTCTTGGTCACGACTGGCCGCCTCCTCTTTCAGGGCTGTCAGATCCTTCTGACTCGGTACCGTACCGGAGGTTGCTACTGGCAACGTCACCTCCTCTTCTACCTCTAATGGAGGATCCACACTTGAAGCAAAGGCACACAGTACTACATTCTCTTTATTTTCATTTTCAGCCAAGTCTACAGGAGCAACCTTTTTGTGGCCCTTGCGCCGTCTACGAGATGGGGACTTTCTCACCTCATCTAGCCCCTCCTGACTGACTTCTCCTTCTACTTTCGTAGTGTCACCGTCAGCTACGGGGTCTGTGTCACTCCCCATGGTGTTGTGGACTAACAGGTCACCTCACACTTCGACGTCACCCCCTTCTACTGGAGCTACCCCGTTATCAACGGTCACATTGTCATTTTTAGGAGGCACCAACCAACCACCAGTAATTTTTTTTTATTTTCTATTCTCCACGCTGTTTTGAACAACTGCCCCCTTTTTAGACTCCGCCCCCTTTTTAACAACCACACCGGCAGGGGAATTTTTACAAGAAAGATCAACAATAGTCTTAGGACTCAGTTCACAACAGCTCTTACCACCTCCCCGGGCACTCTGGGACAACACTGGCGCCCCCGGAGAGTTCACAGAATGGTCCACTGCGACCATTCTATACGGTGCCCACGGCTCCTGTCGTTCCTGCACCATGTCTAGTTTCATGTCCAGTAGACGTTTCTCAAATACCTGCTTCGGTTTTAACAGGCACTTTAATCGCTCTAATCGCTCAATAGCTTCAGACTCAGTTGCTGCTCCTTTCACAGCCATTTTTATCTGCTCCTGCATTTCCTCAGGACACTATTCACACACCACTCTCCACGGAAAAATCTTCGTGGCCCCGCCGAGCCACAGCAAAACCGGATTTGAGTGCAACAACAACCTTCGCAACCCCGCCGAGTTGCAGCTAGATGCTTTAAACTTCGTGAGCCCCGCCGAGCCACAGCAAACCAGGTTTGAGTGCGATGCCAATCTTCGCAACCCCACCGAGTTGCAGCGAGATGCTTTAATCCACACTCGTCCTGTGCCGTTGCCCCTAGTAACCGGACTGTCGTTGCCGCTAGCAACCGGGTTGTCGCTGCCGCTAGCAACCGGGCTGCAATTGCCCCTAGCATCCAGACGGCAGCTGCCCGCACTCTCGAACCATATGTAAGGCAGCACTAGTCATCATAATGGGGGATACTCGCTTCGCTGCGACAATCAATGCACACGTGCAATGTCTTTCCGTTTTTAAACAATGCTGCAGTTTATTGCACTTCATAAACCGCATATGACCGGGTCCAACTCAGTGGCACGCCGACAGACATCTATATAATATTCACGAGCCAAGTGACACACCGGCCCACTTGCTCCAGGTACAGCCTTCAGCAAGGTAATAACATAGCAATGTCCATATTAATGTCCATATAACACAGGGTATTACCTTTGCTGGGTTTAGCTGTCTCAGTCCATTACTCCGCCACCACTGTGGCTTTGTGGCTTCTCAGGTAGGGGTCTCCAGCCGTCGTTCCCTCAAAGGTCACTGACATCCACACAAGATCCAGGCTCTGCCTTTCAGGACTCTTCCTCAAACCTCTGCCTTCCAAGGCCACTAGCATCCACACAGGATCCAGGCTTTGCCTTTCAGGGACCAGGCTTCACTCGGCCTCACTAGGCCTCACACGGTCGGTGTCCCACACACACGGGAACAGGCCTTACGCCTCTCTCACAGAACACACCTGTCTCCCATCAAGCAGGGTTTATATATGCATCCAGTGCACACACACACACATACTGACAGGACCTTGCTGATGTCACAGTCATGTGATCAGACAGACATTCTGTGCGTGCAGGACCTGTGCTATGTCACAGTCATGTGACCAGTCACCTGAGGGGGAAAGGTACATGGTCAGGAAAAACACATCCTGGACCATTACCGTAATGCCAGCAAGTCGCTGCATTACACTGGATTTATTTCCTTCTGTTTACAGAGCTTATCTGTGTGCTCCCTTATCTGGGGTTATAAATCGGGATCCTGCTGCCTGGGCTTGTAGTGCGGGCCTGTAGTGACTGGGCCCATAACCTGTCGCAGAGTGCATCTTCTTACAGTCACCACTGTACTTACGAGAGCTTCAATCAGCAAGATATCTTGAGTAAACAGTATTTACTTCATACTGGATAAAGATGAGATACAATTCAGTGTCACACAGTCCGTGTGCTGCTGGCATAACACATTCAGGAAAGAAAAGAAAAAACACAGGAAGTAAAAAACAACCAACAATTGAGAGCTTCCCTCCCCACATTACAGCAAGCATATAATTTTACACACTATCGCCATCTGCTGTCTGGTTAGTATAAAGTCCTCCTTTCACTTATAATAAGTCCTAATCTGTTGCATATGCCAACAGTCTGTGGCGACTGAACCCTCAGGGGCGCCACACGATTCCCTGGACTAAGTCGGACCTGCATGGCTTTTCATTTATTTTTTAATAAATTGGTGAACCATGGAAAAGTTAGGGAGTGTTTTTTAAAATAATTTTTTTCTGTGTGTGTCTTTTTCTTTTTACTTACTGGGTTAGTAATGGGGGTGTCTGATAGATACCTCTCCATTATTAACACCAGGGCTTGATGCCAGCTGTGTTTTGGGACAATTCACAGCTCACATCAACCTAACTACTTGCCAACGCACCAGGACAATCGAAAAGATTTGTCTATCTATCTATCTGTTTATATAAGTTTACATAGAATATTATTGTAGTATGTAAAAGATTATTTTAAAAACAGCTGGCATACGGACGTCTTGCGAATGCTAGGCGACAAAAAAATGGCACACTCACATAGTACTCGCATGATATATGGAATGACATACGCATGACATTCGACTTTAGGGACTCGGTCATCAGCAATGGTAATTCATAGCCACATGCCACACACTCGTATAGCTAGCCCTGTCTGCAATGGACCCTGAGTTCTGTGAGACCATCAATTCCCATATAATCAGACAAAATCATAATATTCAACTGAAAGTACAAGAAGTATAGCACAAAAGCATATAAAATGGTGTAATAGCACAAAAATGTCCTAAATATTGAATCTTTGTTTATCTGTTGCAATATGTGTTGCTCATTAAAAAAGTCTTTTATTTCATTTTTAGAATGTAATTGTAATGGTCATGCAGATAGATGTCATTATGACATGCAGGTATACCAGGCAAATAATGGCGCAAGCGGTGGTGTATGTGATGACTGCCTGCACAATACCAAAGGAAATCAGTGCGAACTATGCAAACAATATTTCTACCATGACCCTCTCAAAGATATCTCGGATTCTGATACTTGTATCCGTAAGTTCAATTTCATTTTTCTATAGCGTTTGAGGAACCATGTGTAGGACAACAGGTTGTTATGTGATAGTAGGACATGTTCATACAAGGGTATTTCTGTTGTTAGCTTTCTGTATCATTTGCTACCTGAAGACTAATCTGTAGTCTGTTAGTATGGATGCTGTGATAGCAATCAAACTATACTGGTAGATTTTTCATTAGACTGCATGCCAAAGAGATGAATGAGATTAATTGAAGGATTTGCTGCTTATGGTTTTCAGAAAAAGATAGGAATAAGCAAATAAAAAATATAGTTAGCATTACTTAAGGACCCCATATACATTAGGCTAATGAGCAAAGTAAAAAGAATAGCTAACATGACTTAAGGCCCCCATATACATTATGCTAATATTAGCTAAACCTGCAAATATCTACACTAATTTGTACAGGGGCACCAGCCAAATGATCGTCAAGCGAGATGTCAATTGGACATATCCAATTTCAGGCTATCAATCTTTTTGGCGGAGATAAGTCGTTGACAGAGATGTCTTTTGGCGTCTTTATCATAGAGAACACAGAATCAGTCAGTAGAGCAAGAGCTCCTGTCTATGGGAGAATCGGCCGATATGGCTGTTGGTCAAGGGTTCAACCTACAGCCATCTAATGTGTATGGCAAGCTTTAGGCCGGCTTCACACATTCACAATTTGCATAATGGACTGTACACCTTGACTCCAGGTCTCCTGACCAGAATTCAACAGCATCATAGGCATACAGTATATGAATATATGAGACTATTCAGTTTGTGTGAGGAGATCCGCAACTGATATGGAATTTATGGTCTGTACATGAATAGTGAAACTGGGACATGTGAAGATAGTGGGCCTTACTTTTAGGCTAAGTTTGCATGATGAGTATTTGGTGCATATTTAATGCTGTATATTTCTGTAATTTTCTATTAAAGATTATTTTTACGTTGTATTTCTTAACATACGGAAATGCAATAAAAGCGCATGTGTTTTTCTTTGCAGATTTTTCTCATCTCACTCAGGACTTTGGGGGAAACCCCCATAAGAAACACATACATTATTTTGCGGACTATAAGACACACCGAACCACAAGATGCACCCCAAAGTTTAGGGTGGAAAATAGGAAAAACATTTTTTAAATAAAATGGTGGTTTTAATGGTAACTTACTGGCGGTGGAGCAGGGTCACAGGAGGCTGAGTCGCTGATTCAGGAGGCCGGCGGTGGCAGGAGTGGGGCGATACTACGGGCCCCGGGAACTCAATCTTTACGTGTGCCGCCTCTGGCGGTCATTTTCCCGAAGCCCACCGTGGGGAAATCAGTGGGAAAAGGACTTCATTCACCGACATCTTATGAGAGCCCAGGACCCGCAGCATCGCACCACTCCTGCCGCCGCCAACCTCCTGAATCAGCGACCCTGCCTCATGTGACCCCACTCCATCACAGGTGCACCCACCCCCAGTAAGCTACCTTCGGATTATAAGATGCACCAACATTTTCCTCCCAAATTTCGGAGAAAAAAGAGCGTCTTATAATCTGAAAAATATGTTATTTACTGCAAGAGAAACTGACATGTTGCAGATTTCACCACACTTCAGTTTCTGCAGGATAAAACTAAGCAGTCAGCTTGAAGTTTATATAAATCCCATTCACTTTACTGGAACTGTAAGATGCTGTGTTTTTTCTGCAAATACACGGTGGAAAAAACAATCCAAATACTTATTGTGGGACCTTAGCCTTACTCTATGCTTTTACTTTCTTGCGCATGGAAACCTTTCTTTTGAATGTGATGCTTTTATAAAGGTGTATATAAATTAAAATATTTTAGAATAGTTTTGTGCTTTCCTTCCAGCTTGTGATTGTGACCCAAATGGTTCAAAGGATAATGGAATATGTGAAGCTAAAACGAACCACAGACTCGGAATAATTGCTGGGACATGCCTATGTAAAGAACATGTAGAAGGAATCCGCTGTGATCAGTGTAAACCTGGCTACTTTGATTTGGACGGCAATAATCCAGAAGGATGTCAATGTATGTAGCTGAAAAATATAAAACACTATATAATTTTAAATATATGGAAATAAATGCCTAACACTATAAAATACCAATGTTAGTATTTTTCTATTTCAGACTGTGGATGCAACCATTTTGGAACCTTGCCCTTTTCATTCTGTGATGTTATTACCGGGCAATGTCAATGTCAGAGCCTTGTAATAGGCCAGCACTGTGATGAATGTATAGTAAGTTTGGGTATTACACAGTGGAAACCGACATAAACTTTTAGCATTTTTTTAATTGATTCATTTATTCCCCCTAAACCATTGCCCATATTCCTACTAAATTATTTGCTAAGCATGTAGAGTACAAAGACTTCACAAATGTTACCAACGAAAAGGCAATGAATTCATATTTAAAAATTCTGCATAGGTAGTATAAAGCAAAAATTCACTTTACTGCTGTTAATTATTAATATAATTATTTTAAGCTTATTTTGCCTTCGGAATATAAAGTGGATATCAGGGCTCCTATAGTCTCCACAATTCTTAAAGGGGTTGACCACTACTAGGACAACCCCTTCTGATTCCTCATGTTTGCCCTTTTAAAAATAAAGACACTTATTTTCACCTCCTGTGCCAGGGCTGTGGTGTCGGAACACGCGTTCTCGGGGCTCACGTGAGGTTGTTATAACATGTGACCCCTGCGCCCAATCAGTGCTAGCCTCACTGTCCTCACCTTTGGACATATAATTAAAGGGTTATCTGGTCAAAATCGATAAGTCTGCAGTCCGTTTGTGTGACTGCAGACTTATGAATGCCTCCAGCACACGCAGTGTACGCTGCGGGGATTCACCAGTTTCAGATCCAGTAACAGAGGGTATGTATGAATTATACATACCCCCGGCCAGTGGAAGATGCCTCGCTCTCCTTACACTTATTTTGAGCAAGGCGGCGCCTTCTAGCCAGACACGCCCACTGGCCGTCCGCCTCACTAGATGGGTCATGGCCTCGCTCCATACAAGTGTATGGTTTTATATATCAGGATGTAATAAAAAAAAATATATATAGTACTTGAAGGTATCAAAATGAAGTAAATCTAACCTCAGATGAACAACAACAAAAGACAATTACCCTGTGTCATACCTCAGACCATCCATTTTTACTGGCAATACCAGTGAATCCTAACAGCATGCCCACCACATGCTGTCAGGATTAAGGAGTCTGCAGTCACATGGTCACTGCAGACTTTTATCAGAAGACCGGACGACCCTCAAGTTCATTGAGGTTTGTGTTCATTCATTTATGCACAGCTTTTTTAAGGTCCCACCGCAATATTTCAATTGGATTGAGGTCTGAACTTTCACTAGGGTAATGTAACACTATGATTAGATTAGTTTTCAGCCATATAGATTTGCTGGTTTGCTTCTGCTCATTGCCTGTGTGGCACCCCTGCTTCGCAGGGTGCCACAGAACCCAGAAGGGTGCACAGATGGGTTTCTCCACAAGAGGCCCTCACTACATGCAAACACCTCCACCTTCCACCTCATTCCAGCAGAGGGAGCCCATTAGGGATATATAAAGGGAAGGTGGAGCCAGGCAGCTCAGTGAGTCCACAGAGAGTTTAGAGTGTGCTCAGGGTGTAGCAGCACGCAGGCTGCTGTGTGAGGCAAGCTAGGACTCCAGCTGCCTTGAAGCCTAGTAAGGGCCCCGAGCATGGCTGAAGGTGAGAGGAAGGAAGGAGTGATAAAGGGGGCAGAGAAGTATAGTAAGCTCACCCCGATATATACACTGTGTTCCAAATTATTATGCAAATAATATTTTCTCAGATTTTCTCAAATTACCTATATGAATTGCAGTCATTGTAATTTTCCAGTCAAATAACTATTAGAGTACAATTGAAAGGTTTTTGTACAAACTGCCTATGATAACAGTATATTTAAAAAAAAAAAAAAAACTCAAACTGCACTCAAAATGCATGTGCCAAATTATTATGCACAGCAGAGTTTTCAACCTTTTCATTTTAATAAAGAACAAAAAAATGGTCATTTTTGAAATTATAAGCATTAGCAGGTTATTACAAACTGAAATCAAACAGTTTTCAACTCAAAACTTTATTCTAGGTGATGTTACATTTGCACATAGGACCCCTTGTTTGAAAGGAGCTTCTGAACTCTCTCGTCCATTGAATTTGTCAGGTTTTGGATGGTTTCTGCTTTAATTGTTTTGCATGAGGACAGAATACCCTCCCAGAGCTGTTGCTTAGATGTGAACTGCCTCCCGCCATCATAGACACTCCTTTTGATGATGCTCCAGAGGTTTTCAATGGGGTTGAGGTCAGGGGAGCATGGGTGCCACAGCATAAGTTTGTCCCCTTTTATGCCCATAGCAGCCAGAGATGCAGATGTTTTATGTGCAGCATGAGACGGGGCATTATCATGCATGAAATGATCTCGATGGTCAAGATGGATGGAGTGGAGGATGGCTTGTTGATGGACACCCCATGCAAACACGGCTACGGCGCTAACAAGGAGGAGGCGGAGTAATGTTTTCGGCTGGAATCATGGGGAGAGAGATTGTCGGCCCTTTTAGGATCCCTGAAGGGGTAAAGATGAACTCCATAATGTATGTTGAGTTTCTCAAACAGCACTTCCTTCCATGGTTCAAGAAGAAGAACCGTGCATTCCGCAGCAAGATCATTTTCATGCATGATAATGCCCCGTCTCATGCTGCACATAACACATCTGCATCTCTGGCTGTTATGGGCATAAAAGGGGACAAGCTTATGGTGTGGCGCCCATGCTCCCCTGACCTCAACCCCATTGAGAACCTCTGGAGCATCATCAAAAGGAGTGTCTATGATGGCGGGAGGCAGTTCACATCTAAGCAACAGCTCTGGGAGGGTATTCTGTCCTCATGCAAAACAATTAAAGCAGAAACCATCCAAAACCTGACAAATTCAATGGACGAGAGAGTTCAGAAGCTCCTTTCGAACAAGGGGTCCTATATGCAAATGTAACATCACCTAGAATAAAGTTTTGAGTTGAAAACTGTTTGATTTCAGTTTGTAATAACCTGCTAATGCTTATAATTTCAAAAACGACCATTTTTTTGTTCTTTATTAAAATGAAAAGGTTGAAAACTCTGCTGTGCATAATAATTTGGAACATGCATTTTGAGTGCAGTTTGAGTATTTTATTTTTTTTTAAATATACTGTTATCATAGGAAGTTTGTACAAAAACCTTTCAATTGTACTCTAATAGTTATTTGACTGGAAAATTACAATGACTGCAATTCATATAGGTAATTTGGGAAAATCTGAGAAAATATTATTTGCATAATAATTTGGAACACAGTGTATACCGGACACCGGGTCCGAGCTTACAGGGACCCTTTACACCCAGTAAGGACAACCGGAACCCCTAGAGAACTACAGGTCCCAGGAACACCAAGCTGAACTCATATACAAGACTAGGAATCATGAAGGCCCCAGCGTCCAGGGAGAATGATTGCCAAAAGAAAGTCCTACTACCAAGTCAGCAGGTGAAGGAGAGATCTAGCATAGAAGCCAGGCCTAGCTCCAGGCAGGTCAGGAGCTTACACAGAGGCAGACACGGATAAGGAGGTCTTATACCCGCTCCCTGGGGAGAAGTCCAAAAGTGCGCCCTTCACCTAGAGTACCCTGGACCGTATCTACCAGCTGTACCAGTAAAGGTAATGAAGCAAAACCCCCTGTCTCTGTCCGTTACTCCTGCTGTGTTCTCTACCTACACAACAATGCCCAGCGCACCCACCATCTATCTATCTACACTGCCCTGAGGCCCGCTCCACCTGTGGGGAGCTGTACCATCTTTAGCTACCTTGACACGTGCCTCAGAGGACTGTTGCAGCGCTGGTGACCATCACCAGACACCACAGGAGGCATCACGAATTCTTAAAACTTTTATTAAAAATTGAGACCCCTTTGTGCTACTGTCCGCCCTGGGCCAGTCACCGTGATATATATACTGTCCCCAAACAGTAAGGGCCACGGGGGCGCTACATCCCAACTGGCGTCACGAACAGGATTGCGTGCCCGTTGCCACCGGGTGCGGTGCGCCTTTTAAAAGACTGTAAATCTTACTGTGGTGAAGTTTTTCCCACCAATTGCCGCTTGTTCCCGCCATTATCCGCCATTTTCGGGTCGCCGCGGGGGAAGAAGAGGGGTGTAACCGCTGGAAGCGCGCGAAGTCGAGGACACACCCCATCCCTGACGTCGAACCAGGAAGCGTCAGGTCCTGGAAGGAGCCAGAGGACGCCCTGACGTCAGACGTGAGCAACGCAAGGTCCTGGAACGAGACCGTCTCCCGCGGAGCTGCGGCCTACCAGAAAAAAAAAAGTGAAGAAGGTAGGCTCCGGCTCACTTGGGGGGCGCAACAATGGCCGACGACCAGCAAGCTGCCGGAGCACCGGATAACGCTCCCGACCGGAATCTCTACCCTGGTGACTACGTCACCTACACCAGGCATAGGGGTGAAAGGGGCTGGTATGCCCTGAATGTCCACAGGGTGGTGGAGGAGAGCGAACCCTCGCCATCTAGAGCTGATGACCCGGCTGGGCCAGCCAATTGTGGACAGGTGCTTCCCCGGAGGGAGCACCATTATTGAACTGCTGAAAGGTACTGTAAATAGTTACCCAGTTGGGTATTGCCTACTGTCATTTACTTATGTGAACTGAAAAAGTAACAGTTGTGCATTTAGTTACCCGTAAGGGTATAAGGACTCGGTGGCTGAGGACTGTGAGCAGCCCAAAGACTGTCCCTGTGAATAATTTGCACTTCGTAAAGTGCCCTTATTGATTTTATATAAGATGACCTCAGAACAAAAACCTGTTTGGCGTGGCGGAAGACGTGGTCCAGCACCAGGATCACCTATGCCCTGCAGCCACGCCCAGGGCTTACGTGGAGGGTTTACGGACAGGTCCCTCAAGCTACCTTTGCACTTTAACCAGTGAGAGGGACACCCTGTTGGGATCTCACTGGAACTGATTTGAGAAACTCTGAGGATGCTTTATATTATTTTTATATATTTGTTGCATTATAATGTTATCTGTAACGTTCAAGAGATGTGCCTCCCATAAAGTGAAGAAATGTTAATGTTATTGTCTAACCTGTTTTGAAAAATTCTTCAGTCCAGGAGTACAGAGTTTTACTAGGGGGGAATGTGGCGCCCCTGCTTCGCATGGTGCCACAGAACCCGAAGGGTGCACGGATGGGTTTCTCCACAAGAGGCCCTCACTACATGCAAACACCTCCACCTTCCACCTCATACAAGCAGAGGGAGCCCGTTAGGGATATATAAAGGGAAGGTGGAGCCAGGCAGCTCAGTGAGTCCACAGAGAGTTTAGAGTGTGCTCAGGATGTAGCAGCACGCAGGCTGCTGTGTGAGGCAAGCTAGGCCTCCAGCAGCCCTGAAGCCTAGTGAGGGCCCCGAGCATGGCCGAAGGCGAGAGGAAGGAAGGAGTGATAAAGGGGGCAGAGGAGCCTAGTAAGCTCACCCCGATATATATACCGGACACCGGGTCCGAGCCTACAGGGACCCTTTACACCCAGTAGGGACAACCGGAACCCCTAGAAAACTACAGGTCCCAGGAACACCAAGCTGAACTCATATACAGGACTAGGAATCACGAAGGCCCCAGCGTCCAGGGAGAGTGATTGCCAAAAGAAAGTCCTACTACCAAGTCAGCAGGTGAAGGAGAGATCTAGCATAGAAGCCAGGCCTAGCTCCAGGCAGGTCAGGAGCTTACACAGAGGCAGACACGGATAAGGATGCCTTATACCCGCTCCCTGGGGAGAAGTCCAAAAGTGCGCCCTTCACCTAGAGTACCCTGGACCGTATCTACCAGCTGTACCAGTAAAGGTAATGAAGCAACACCCCCTGTCTCTGTCAGTTACTCCTGCTGCGTTCTCTACCTATACAACAACGCCCAGCACACCCACCATCTATCTATCTACACTGCCCTGAGACCCGCGCCACCTGTGGGGAGCTGTACCATCTTTAGCTGCCTTGACACCTGCCTCAAAGGACTGTTGCAGCGCTGGTGACCATCACCAGACACCACAGGTGGCGTCACGAATTCTCAGAACTTTTATTAATAATTGACACCCCTTTGTGCACTGTCCGCCCTGGGCCAGCCACCGTGATATATATACTGTCCCCAAATAGTAAGGCCCACGGGGGCGCGACACCTGCTACATGACCCAGCTCCAGGAAAGATTTAGTATTTGGATAGATGGCCTCACATTTTACATTGGAATACTCTGGCATATAGAAGAGTTCATGGTGAACTCATTGCCCAGGTTCTGTGGCTGTAAAAGAAGCCTAAACCATCACCCCTTCACCAAAGTGTTTGGTTTTTGCTTTGTCAAATGTGGTGCAGGGCATCATGGAGAAACTTTTTGATTTTGATCTTGTCAGTCTGAAAGAAATTGTTTCAGAAATCTTGTGGTTTGTTTAGATGCAACTTTGCAAACTTTAGAAGCAAAGCTCTTTCTAATAAGCAGAAACTTTCTCCTTGCAACCCCTCGAAATGAGCCATACTTGTTCAGTCTTTTTATAATTGTACTGTTATGAACATTGAACATACTACCATGATGCCTTTAGCATCTGAGCTGTAGCTCTTGGGTGTATGCAAGTTTCTCTGAGTATTGTCTGACCTTTGAGTGAATTTGCTGCGACCACCATTTCTGGAAAGATTGTCATCTCTATTGAATGTTTCCACTTGTAATTTTTCTCACTGTAGAATGATTAACTCCCAATTTTTTGAAAATAACCTTATAAAGCTTTATAGATTGAAAGGCAACAACAATTGCTTCTCTAAGGTCATTGCTAATGTTATTCTGTTAGCACACTCATGAATGCTCCAGACCTGCAAACTACCAAAACTTCTGCTTTTTTGTGGCTACTACACTTATTGATGGACAATTAATGAAGGGCATTTGATTAGCACCTCCAGGCTACTATTTACCTTCTGAATTTCAATGGAAGCAGTAAGGGTGTACTTAATTTTCACACATTGCGTCTGCATTTTGGCCTACTTTTTGGTAAATAAATAATGATGCGGTGCAATTTGTCATGTGTTGTGGATGATCTGAGATTGAATTTACTTAATTCTATGACTTTCTAAGGACCTGATATTTCTTATTTACATCCTGATACATCAAACCATTAAATTCAATGTCCTTCGTTTTTTCCATGACTGTATATAGTCACCAAAATAGACACAGGTTGGCATGGCACGTTTCATTAGTAATTCTATTCATTTGTTTTAGTTTACTAGTTTACTAAATTAAATGAGAAATGAATAAAGTATAGTCAACATATATGTCAACAATGAATGCGCTGAAAATAAAAAGAAAATATGTAATAAACATTTACAAAATTTGAAATCATAGAATTAAATTACTTGACAAGATAATATCTCGCAATGTACTGAGGTCTATAAATTACAAATTCCTAAATAACAATAATATTAAAAAGGCACAAAAAATGACCGTAATCGTTTTTAAATAAATTCATAGGGGCGACTTCAGCAAAACTTTTACGCTAGAAATGTTTTGCTCACCAGTAATGATACTCTAGTCACAGACGGAGGCCTCTGGCACTCTGACGCAAGCCTGTGCTACATCAGTCTTGATGAATTGCCCATTTAATGTTTTGGCGGATATTTATTACAATAGTAGTCACCAGTAAAATAAATCTTTCAATTAATTCAAATTGAAAGAAAAACTTGTAAAAGAGGCATATACAGTATTCCATAATAAAAATCTGAGTTGACATGTGAGCAGTAGATTGTTGTAATAAACTCTTTTAACCTCCAGGTGTCAGTGTAGTTGCAAAATCCCATAAATTGGAAATAGAAGTCCAAAAAAGGAAAGTTTTGCAAAAGAAATTTAGTAGAAAAACATATCTTACCCACATCTTCCATTTTAGTTTAGCATATTTTCCTAAACATTTTAAGGTACTGTACAGTATATCTGTATAATATATTATAAAATGTATCCACTACAACAATGGCCAAATTATTTAAAAAAATAAACTTCTGCTGATAATAGAAAAGCATACATTTAATGTAAACAATTAATTTAGTTAGGTAAATAAGATAAGCTAAATATAAAATATGTTAAGCAATATTTTGGCATGTCTATTGTGTATATGTGACTATTATCAATTTTTGTTTTAATTCAGCCTGGCTATTGGGGACTTGGAAACAGTCTGTATCCTTGTTCTGCATGCAACTGTGATATTGGAGGTGCACGGATGAGTGTGTAAGTAAACTTACAGCCTTCACATCATTTTTTTTGCATTTTCTTGCTACATAAAACAGGGTTCTTGATCATATCAATATGCATATATAGCATATGTAGCAGCATGCATACATACATAACTATGGTACTACATATATATACTGTTATTGTGAACCGTTAAGCAAGTTGAAGATGAAATGATCTCTAAAAGGCCTAAAGTTAAAGATGACACATTTCCATTGTATTTTAGGCAAAAAATAGATATTGTAATTTTTTTCATTTTAAAAATTACACAAAGGAAAATGGGCTGATGCAAAACTTTAGACACCCTTGGAGATTTGTGTGCTCAGAAAATTTTGACTAAGGTTGCAGACCTTAATTAGCCTGTCAGGGTTATGGCTTGTTCACTATCATCATTAGAAAAGGCCAGGTGATGCAAATTTCCCAGCTTTATAAAAACCCGGCCTCCTCTTGCCTTGTGCCAAAAAAAAGCAGTCATGGATTCTTCTAAGCAGCTGCCTAGCACTCTGAAGATGAAGATGGTGGACATCCACAAAGCAGGAAGAGGCTATAAGAAGATAGCAAAGCGTTTTCAAGTTGTCCTTTCCTCAGTTCAAAATGTAGTTAAGAAATGGTAGTTAACAGGAACAGTGGAGGTCAAGATAACGTCTGGCAGACCAAGCAAAATTTCAATGAGAGCTGCTCGTAGGATTGCTAGAGAGGCAAATCAGAACCCACACTTGACTGCAAAAGACCTTCATAAAGATTTAGCAAACTCTGGAGTTGTGGTATCTACTGTTCAGATACACCTGCACAAATATAGCCTTCATGGAAGAAAACCTCTCCTGAGTCCTCACCTTAAAATTCAGTGTCAGAACTATTGAAAAGACCATCTAAACAAGCTGGATGCATTTTGGAAACAAGTCCTATGGACTGATGAGTTTAAAATAGAACATGATCAAAGGTATGTGTGGAGAAAAAAGGGCACAGAATTTCAGGAAAAGAACATCTCGCCAACCATTAACCATGGGGGTGGGTCAATCATGCTTTGGGGTTGTGTTGCAGTCAATGGCACAGGGAACATTTCACAGGTAGAGGGAAGAATGGATCCAATGAATTTTCAACAAATTCTTGATGCAAGCATAACACCATCTGTAAAAAAACTGAAGTTGAATAGAGGATGGCTTCTACAAATGGATAATGATCCTAATCACACGTCAAAATCCACAATAGACTACCTCAAAAGGTGCAAGGTGATGGTTTTACAATGGCCCTCATAGTCCCCTGATCTGAACATCATTGAAAATCTGTGGATAGACCTCAAAATAGCAATGCATGTAAGACGACCCTGGAATCTCACAGAACTGAAAGAATTTTACAAGGAAGAATGGATTAAAATTCCTCAAACAAGAATTGAAAGACTCTAGTCTGGCTTCAAAAAGAATTTATGAGCTGTGATACTTTCAAAAGGGGGTGCTACTAGATACTAACCATGCTGGGTGCCCAAACTTTTGCATCGACCCATTTTCCTTTTTGTAATTTTTAAAATGTAAATGATGTAAAAGGAAATGTGTCATCCTTAAAGCGCACCTGTCAGCAGGATTGTGCTCAGTAAACTACATGCACTGTATGTACATAATGTCGCCCACCTGTGTCACTGGTGTGACAGGTATGACAGACAGTCGCTCTGAAGCTGGCTGTAGAAGGTCACTGCGCTTGGCATAGCATATGCCTTCTTGATCCTGTCATCTCTGTAGCATAGTTATATCCTTCTTCCTTTGGGACCCAGCAGTGACCTCCACCTTCTGCACTGATTGACACACCCTTGCTTGTTAGTTAAATACTCTCAGTTTCTCCAGAGAGTCGCCGGTGATAGTTCTTTGTACCTCTATGCAAACTTGGAGTACTGGCAGTCGGCTAGTCTCATCTTTGTTGCCCTTGGAGGACAGTTGGTGTTACCTCTCTGGTGTCTGCTGCTCAAGCTAAGTGTATCCCCTTTGTTTGTTTACCTTGTTGTCTTTAGTTTGTAGTGGGGCCTGACTAGTGCTCACTCCATCACTTCCTATCCAGGGCTTAGCTCTAGGGACATTCAGGGCTTAGGTTCCTGCTCGGCAATTTGTGCAGAACCAATATAGGGATGATAGGGTAGGCAGGGAGATATTAGATCTGCCTAAGGGTCTCCACTGCACCTTTCCCTAGTTGTTGGGCTTCCTTCCCCCTCTTTCTGTTGTTGTACACTTATTCCTTCCCACACCTTGCGTGACAACCTCACAGTGTATGTAGCTTACTGAGCACAATCCTGCCGACAGGTGCGCTTTAATTTCAGGCCTTTTAGAGATCATTTCATCTTCAACTTGCTTATCTATTCACAATAACAGTAATTTTGACCAGGGGTGGCCAAACTTTTTCATGCCACTGTGTATATGTACTGTACAGGGTGGGCCATTTATATGGATACACCTAAATTAAATGGGAATGGTTGGTGATACTAACTTTCTGTTTGTGACACATTAGTATATTGGAGGGGGAAAACTTTTCCAGATGGGTAGTGACCATGGTGGCCATTTTGATTTTGTAGTTGGCCATTTTGGATCCAACTTTATTTTTTTCAATGGGAAGAGGGTCATGTGACACATCAAACCTATTGAGAATTTCATAATAAAAACAATGGTGTGCTTGGTTTTAAGGTAACTTTATTCTTTCATGAGTTTTTTACAAGTTTATGACCACTTTTAAAATGTGTTCAAAGTGCTGCCCATTGTGTTGGATTGTCAATACAACCCTCTTCTCCCATTCTTGACACACTGATAGCAACACCAGAGAAGAAATGCTAGCACAGGCTTCCAGTATCCGTTGTTTCAGATGCTGCACATCTCGTATATATATATATTGTGACAGAGGTATTATATGCGAGGGGAGGTATGTGTCATGCAGGTTGCTGGCCTGTGTGAATTGAAACCAATAGATTTTCTGCCAGCATATTATATGCTGGGGGTTACCTCTTTAAAAGGGTGTGGTTTATGGGAATGACGTAGAGATGGGAGGAAAGTCATTCCCCATACCTCCCCTCTGGGTGTGGCTGAACAGGGTATAAGTGTTCAGTCAGTTTGTTTCCTGTGTGGAGTGTGTGGTCTGGAGATTGAGGTCTCCAGGCTGTGTGTGGCTGACACCAGAGAGCAACACCAGAGGACTGGTGTTGCGGAAACTTCACAGAACTATCTGCAGCTGGCAAAGGCCTTGCTAGCTAAGAGGACTCTGTTATATTTTCATCTTTTGTTTTCCCGTTAGAGAGTTTCATTTCCAAAATTCACAGGCCTGAACGAATGTTATCAAATCTTAAAAAAATATATATTGTCAAAAAAAAAGAAAATACAATGAATTATAAAATAAAAAAATATATATAATAATGCTGTATGTATTAAAGAAAATTGTCATGTTTTCTGACAGTCAAATTAATATACATATAGTATGATAAATAGCATAAATATAATATGAATGTAGTACAGTATAAAATTATTTTTATTTTTATAATTCGAATGTAATATAGTATGAATTATAAATTACATTATTTTCAATGCAATTATAGTTGCACTTGTGACCTACTGTAAGAAGTTTTCCGCATTAGTCTATCTCTTTTTGCCTGTCATATATAAAAATGCTTCTTATTTTTTATTCTTTTTTTTCTTTTATTTTTCTTTAATTTCTCCATATTTACAGATGTTCTCAAAGTACTGGCCAGTGTGACTGTCTTCCTAACATTGTAGGACTTGAATGTAATGAACCAGCAAATGGATATTATATTGTACCACTTGATTATTATATCTATGAGGCAGAGAAAGCCCAAGCACTTCCCGGATCTGGAACTATAGTGAGTAACATTCAATGTACAACTTTCCAGTTTTTTTTGTAGAAAGATGAGTACGTTTGCAAATATTATTCTTATTGTGAGTTTGAGTGGCATAAAGGGGGCATATTTCACTAGAAGTCATACAGGAACTGGTGGGTTTAGCCTAGTGAGCGATACACAACGTCCATTTGCAGGTAGAAGGAATAGAAGAGTCTGATGGTGTGGACCTCAAAAAAGGGGAACATGAGTGAGGGGTATGACCTGTAGCGTACATTGTTAAGAAAGAAGTGGATCAACATCTCCTCCTTGCCTATTCTCAGGTTTGAGGAATGAGAAAAATGTAGCCCGCCATAAGGGAGAGCAGCAGTAGAGGTGGTGCCCAACTTTTAAATCCAGATTTCAGTGAGAGCCAGTAGGTTAAGATAATTTGAAAGGAGACATCACAGCTGCAAGTCTATTACCACTAACTCAGAGTAAATTACAAATTTAAAGAGCATGCAGAGGGGAAAGCTCATGAAAACGCAGAATATAAAACACATAATGGCCAGAAATTATGTTATCCCTCATGAACACATGCAGGACAGCTTATTATGAAACGTTACTTGAAAGTACAGTTAAAAATGTAAATAGAGCATGTGAGCTGTACATGGACGAGAGAAGGAGAAAGATTGATGTGAGTAGAATGCACTGAAAGTGTGAATGGGCAATAAATTCGAAAGAAAACGAGATCTAAAGCCCAAGATGGATTGAGTAGACCTGGAATAACCATTTTGTAGCATATGTGAATTGAAAGCAAGTTTGCTTGAGTATTTTGCATAGTGTATCTGTCCCCTGCCGAGTCTTACTGCCATATTTAACTGCTAACATTTTGATAAATGTAGCACTTAGACAAAGATGTCTTCTACACTCATGCCCCATGTATTAATTGGATTAAGAAGTAATGTTGAGCTCTCATTAATTGCAATGGACAAAAAATTTTATCAAACACTTTTAAAAATGGTTAAATGACAGGGACCATTAACCCCTTCTGCTGTGGCCAAGTTTCATTTCTGCAGCTTAGTTTTTCTCTCATCTTTTTTCAAAAGTCATATATTTGTCTATTTTTCCTGGTAATGCATTATACAGATTGTCTTTGTCTGTATAATGTAATACCAGGTTATTGCAGTATACAGTATAATAAAAATCATGGTATCCTATGAAACCAAGAAGTGTGTCTGGGCTTCATAGGAGTACCAATGATGCATCCATGGGGCCTTCAGAATGCCACTGATTGCCAATTCATCCCATCAGCAACCCATGATTGTCTGGTAGATGGGTCGATGGGTGCTCCTGAGTCCGCTCCATACAACGTGTGACATACATGTTAAATTGCAAACATGTTCGTAACACAGGTCTGCAATAGTAAAATTGTTTGAAAAGTAAGAGGTGATTTTTATATACAGTACAGACCAAAAGTTTGGACACACCTTCTCATTTAAAGATTTTTCTGTATTTTCATGACTATGAAAATTGTGCATTCACACGGAAGGCATCAAAACTATGAATTAACACATGTGGAATTATATACTTAACAAAAAAGTGTGGAACAACTGAAAATATGTCTTATATTCTAGGTTCTTCAAAGTAGCCACCTTTTGCTTTGATGACTGCTTTGCACACTCTTGGCATTCTCTTGATGAGCTTCAAGAGGTAGTCACCGGAAATGGTTTTCACTTCACAGGTGTGCCCTGTCAGGTTTAATAAGTGGGATTTCTTGCCTTATAAATGGGGTTGGGACCATCAGTTGTGTTGTGCAGAAGTCTGGTGGATACACAGCTGATAGTCCTACTGAATAGACTGTTAGAATTTGTATTATGGCAAGAAAAAAGCAGATAAGTAAAGAAAAATGAGTGGCCATCATTACTTTAAGAAATGAAGGTCAGTCAGTGCGAAAAATTGGGAAAACTTTGAAAGTGTCCCCAAGTGCAGTTGCAAAAACCATCAAGCGCTACAAAGAAACTGGCTCACATGAGGACCGCCCCAGGAAAGGAAGACCAAGAGTCACCTCTGCTTCTGAGGATAAGTTTATCCGAGTCACCAGCCTCAGATTAGAGACCAGGTCAATGCCACACAGAGTTCTAGCAGCAGACACATCTCTTCAACAACTGTTAAGAGGAGACTTTGTGCAGCAGGCCTTCAAGGTAAAATAGCTGCTAGGAAACCACTGCTAAGGACAGGCAACAAGCAGAAGAGACTTGGTTGGGCTAAAGAACACAAAGAATGGACATTAGACCAGTGGAAATCTGTGCTTTGGTCTGATGAGTCCAAATTTGAGATCTTTGGTTCCAACCACCGTGTCTTTGTGCGACGCAGAAAAGGTGAAGGGATGGACTCTACATGCCTGGTTCCCACCGTGAAGCATGGAGGAGGAGGTGTGATGGTGTGGGCGTGCTTTGCTGGTGCCACTGTTGGGGATTTATTCAAAATTGAAGGCATACTGAATCAGCATGGCTACCACAGCATCTTGCAGCGGCATGCTATTCCAACCGGTTTGCGTTTAGTTGGAACGTCATTTATTTTTCAACAGGACAATGACCCCCAAACACACCTTCAGGCTGTGAAAGGGCTATTTGACCAAGAAGGAGATTGATGAGGTGCTACGCCAGATGACTTGGCCTCCACAGTCACCAGACCTGAACCCAATCGAGATGGTTTGGGGTGAGCTGAGTGAAGGCAAAAGGGCCAACAAGTGCTAAGCATCTCTGGGAACTCCTTCAAGATTGTTGGAAGACCATTTCCGGTGACTACCTCTTGAAGCTCATCAAGAGAATGCCAAGAGTGTGCAAAGCAGTCATTAAAGCAAAAGGTGGCTACTTTGAAGAACCTAGAATATAAGACATATTTTCAGTCGTTTCACACTTTTTTGTTAAGTATATAATTCCACATGTGTTAATCCATAGTTTTGATGCCTTCAGTGTGAATGTACAATTTTCATAGTCATGAAAATACAGAAAAATCTTTAAATGAGAAGGTGTGTCCAAACTTTTGGTCTGTACTGTACTTTCGATTGCTGAACACAGTTTTTTCACAAGCACTGACTTTTTCTTGCACCATACTTTGACCCATTTGCATGACCTTTGGTGAATGATTTTGGTGTCATTAGATTGGTTAGAAATTAATTGACCCTGTGCTGCATTTGACTGCTGTAGGCAGAGAAGATTTTCTTAACCTATCTTCCAAAGTGTGTGGTGGTGTCCATAGCATCCAATCCTAGCACATGTTTTCATTAACCTCAGCAGTATAAGAAATGAAATGGTTGCTATGGGCAGTAAAGGCAGATTTTTTTTTACTCACAGTTCATAACAGTGTTGCGGTGTCCATAGCAACAATCAGAGCACAGATTTCATTTTACCTTAGCAGTAAAAGAACTGAAAGCTGCACTGTGATTGGTTGTTATGGGGAGCAAAGGCATATTTTCTTTTAGATAGAGTTCATAAGAGTGTGATGATGTGCTTACAATGATCCCTTTCAGTATTTAGCTGTTGTAGTGGATTAAGCTTCTGTTTCTAACAACGTGATTGAAATGGCTAAAAGGGGATGTCGTAATTCACCCGACAAATTTTGCTACATTTTTATTGTTTTGTAGTGAAGAAACAACAAAGGAACATTATGTACTTCGTTAGAAAAGTGTATTATGCATACTTTGGTGTAAAACTAGATGATCAGGACAAGTTGTGGGCTCCACACTTAGTGTGTTCTGTTCGTGTAGAAGAACAACGACATTTGTCTACAGGGAAGAAAGAGAGCTTTCATTTTGGCGTGTCTATGATCTGGAGGGAACCGCAAAATCATAGTGATGACTGCTACTTTTGTACGTGCAATATGAAGCGATTCAACTTTAAAAATAAGAAGGAAATTATATACCCATACCTTCCATCAACGATTCACCGTGTGCCTCTCATCTGCTATTTTTCCCTCCTCTTTTAAACACGCCAGCATACATCCATTACTTAAAAAAACATCCCTTGACCAGAACTGCGCTGCTAACTACAGACCTGTTTCCAATCTTCCCTTTATCTCTAAACTCCTGGAACGCCTGGTCCACTCCCGTTTAATCCGCTATCTCTCAGATAATTGTCTTCTTGACCCTTTACAATCTGGTTTCCGCTCTTCACATTCTACTGAAACTGCCCTCACTAAAATCTCTAATGATCTACTAACAGCTAAATCTACTCCCTGCTGATTCTCCTAGATCTCTCTGCAGCATTTGACACTGTGGATCACCAGCTCCTCCTCACTATGCTCCACTCTATAGGCCTCAAGGACACTGTTCTATCCTGGTCACAGGGTAGCCACAGCTTGTTCTTACCTCTCTGACCGCACCTTCACTGTGTCTCTTGCCAGCTCCTCTTCCTCTCCCCTTTCACTTATTGTTGGGGTTCCTCAAGGATCAGTCCTAGGCCCCCTTCTTTTCTCCTTATACACCGCTCCTATTGGACAAACAATCAGCAGATTCGGTTTTAAGTACCATCTCTATGCTGATGACACCCAATTATACACACCTTCTCCAGACATCACCCCTGCATTATTACAAAATACCAGGGATTGTCTTTCCACTGTCTCTAACACTATGTCCTCCCTCTATCTAAAATTGAATCTGTCAAAACCTGAACTACTCGTATTTCCTCCCTCCACTAACCTACCTGTGTCCGATATTGCCATTGCCGTTTAAGGCTCCGCCATTATTCCCCAGCAACAAGCCCGCTGTCTTGGGGTCATACTTGATTCAGATCTTTCCTTCACTCCTCACATCAAATCACTCGCTCGCTCGTGTCATCTACACCTCAAAAACATCTCTAGAATCAGAACTTTTCTTACCTTTGACTCGGCAAAAACTCTTAATGTAGCTCTTATTCATTCTTGTCTGGACTATTGCAACTCTTTACTAATCGGTCTCCCTTTTTCTAAACTTTTCCCTCTCCAATCCATCCTGAATGCAGCAGCCAGGATCATATTCCTCTCCAACCGATACACCGATGCCTCTTTCCTGTGCCAGTCATTGCACTGGTTGCCCATCCAATATAGAGTTCAATATAAACTTATCACTCTTACCCACAAAGCTCTCCACGATTCAGCACCACTCTACATCTTGTCCCTCATCTCAGTCTACCACCCTTCCCGTGCCCTCCGTGCTACTAATGACTTAAAACTAAAATTCTCCTTAATCCGAACCTCCCACTCCGGTCTCCAAGATTTCTCACGTGATGCGCCAATTCTTTGGAATGCACTACCCAGGACAATTCGATTAATTCCCAATACCCAATACCCACAGCTTTAAGCATGCCCTAAAAACTCATTTGAAGAGCAGGATTCTATTCCAAGACTTTCACACTAGTCCCAACAAGCCACAGCTTTTTTCACAGCTCGAATTAAATGATTTAGTCGGGGACTTGGACCTTTTTAAACATTCTGCAGAACTTTTAGGCTTTAGACTAAAGGAAAAGAACCAGCTAGCTCCTTGTTCCTGTTTTTCATTGTACAGAAACAGAGAAAAGGATTTCCTTCTATACTTTCCTCAGGTTGGTGCTCTAGTGCAGGGTTCCCCAACTCCAGTCCTCAAGGCCCACCAACAGGTCATGTTTTCAGGATTTCCTTAGTATTGCACAGGTGATAATTCCATCATCAGCACAGGCAATAGTTACATCACCTGTGCAATACTAAGGAAATCCTGAAAACATGACCTGTTGGTGGGCCTTGAGGACTGGAGTTGGGGAACCCTGCTCTAGTGTATTGCAGTGATGTTTCTGGGCTGATGGAAAAATTTAACATTGAGTACAATGTGAATCTGAAAGCTGTGCTACTGCACAACGGCAGCTAGTATGCTTCAGTTCCTGTAGGGCATTCTGTGAACTTGAAAGAAATCTATGAGAATTTAGACTATTCTCAAGAAACTTAACTATGAGGCTCAAGGAAGGTCAATATGTGGTGACCTGAAAGTTCTCTCTTTGCTCTTTGGGCAGAAAGTACCCAAGCTTTTTATGTGATGATAGGACTCATCACTGGAGCCAAAAAAGTTTGACAACAAAAATATCTTTGCAACCTGGACTCAAGAACATAGTTGTAGAAAGTTTAGTTGATCCCACTAAAGTTCTCCTGCCACCACTCCACATTAAGCTTGGACTGATGAAACAGTTTGTGAAAGCTCTACCGAAAGAAGGAGAGACTTTTAAATACCTGTGTACCAAGTTTCAAGGACTGTCGGAAGCAAAATTGAATTAAGGCATTTTTGTTGGTCCAGATATTTGGAAACTCATGAAGCATGAAAAATTAAACCTGTTGAGAAAAGGGCTTGGGATTCTTTATCCACAATTTAAGTCCATCGTGTACAACATGCTGAAACGTTTTAAAGCCTTGGGTTGTTGAATTTGAAGTTACATTTTTTTACATTCCCATTTGGACTACTTTGCTGAAAACCTTGGTGCTGTTAGCAAAGAGCAAGGAGAAAGATTTCATCAGTATATCAAGGAGATGGAACGACGATACCTAGGTAGATGGAACATGATTATGATGGGGGACTACTGCTGGATCCTTCACAGAGAAGATCAGCAGGTCTTCTATAAGAGAAAAGGTATCAGGAGAAGCTTTGGAGAGAAAAGGAAAAGACACAAGAATTAATTTCCAATAAAGTCGCAGAATTTATGTTCAATACATTTTTGTATATAATTTTGTGTACATTTTTGGCTATAATAAAGATTTTTCTCGCTTATACGTAATTTATCAAGCTCGTGTTGTGCTAAATCCATACGAGATGGTTAAAACTAGAAGTGTTTTTTAAATCAGGGCATAAGAAAATATAAGTATCAGTCACAGGATTTGAAAAATTTTTCATAAACCCAAATTTTGCATACCCGTGTTAACGGGATACATACAAATGGAAAACTCTTTTAAATCCAATTACATGTGCTCTGTAAACACAAAACACTGGTAGGTTCTTAATTAAGAATATTTGCAAAGTTGTTTCATTTTTTCTTCCACTTAAGATGAATTGGAGCAAAAAAGGAAAATTGGTGGATATTTCTTTGAAGGGAATCTGTCACCAGGTATTCGCTACTTCATCTGAGAGCAACATAATGTAGGAAAAGAGACCATGATTCCCAAAAATGTTTAGTTTACTGGGAGCAGCAGTTGTGACACAATCAGAGTTTTTAGATGTAACGTGTAGCGGAGCTCAGAAAGCTACCCCCGACCCACATCACAGCTCTCTGTGTACATTGTACTTTCACAATGAGCTGCTTATCAGAGGAGGGGGCGTAGTCGCATCAGGGCTCACATGAGCTTTAGTCTGTAAAGTGATAGTCTCCTGGTGATAAAACATTAATGTTATGGAAACAATGGAAACAATAACATACAGCCTAACAAGTCACACATCCCTAAAATCTGTGTCTCAGCTCCTACCTCACTTTGCCTTCATGGCAAAAACCTGCTGACAGATTCCCTTTCAAGGGGTGTAGGTATGTCATAGGTGGGTTCTGTTACTTTGGATCCCCATGGATCAAGAATGGAACTCAGTGCACGGACTGGTCGATGGCTCTCCTGACACGATCGTGACAGCTTCATGAATTTCTATGAGCTGTCATGCTGAGGTCGGAAGAGCCGCTGTCCATTCCATGCACTGCGTTCCGATATCGCTATGATTTATACGGCCTTCTGACTGTGCCCTTAGAATACTTTAATAGATTTTAAAAGCTAAACTTTATTTAAGAGAACTATTTGATATAACAAATATATTTTAGAATTCCTCTAAATATTTTATTTCTCAAGAAGAATTACTACATGATTGTCATAATTGTATAAGTGCACCAGTTTGCCAAACAAATATGTTCACCACTAACATCCCATTTATTTGCTTCCAGGTCATTCCAACTCCCATGCCAAAATGCAAGGAATTCTTCCTCAAGCAAGGAATAGACTTCCGATTTGAGAATGATAGGATAATACTGAAAAGCATGAGGAAAAGAAGTATACGAGGCAGGAGACAGGCGCAAGTAATGTTTGATCTATAAGTTGTAGCATTGTGACTGCTGATGTTTTCTGCCTTCTGTAAACTGTAAATTGTTCTACTATATTTAAATCCAGGAAATTCTTCCATATGACACAGAGGGGGTTGTTGAGCTAGTGTTGCGGCAGACAAGTCCTGGAAAGCCCATCACATGGACAGGTCCTGGATTTGCACGTGTTGTAAATGGGGCTGGACTGAGATTTACTGTGAACAACATCCCTTACTCCATGGAATTCATCGTCGCCATTCGATATGAACCAGAGGTAAAATTTTTCAATCACACATGAAGCATTGTCAAAAAATTCCTATTTTTTGTCTTAAATCATAAAACTTTACTTAGTTTTTAACTTAACATTTATTTGATTCCTACTTTATGTATCAATAGTCATTGGAAGACTGGACAGCAAGAATTATAGTCAACCCACCGCAAGGGGTAGTAAGTGAATATTGCAAAATTAGGACACCCCGCCCTGAGGGCTATACATTGAGTCTGCCTGCTACTTCCAGGTAAAATACAACAAAGTCTTTGCATGTGGGGAAGTTTTTGTAAATAATAGAAAATGATCATAATAACTTCTCAACACAGTAATGACTAAAATCAATATATTGGTGGACAGCAAATGTTACAGATGGGAAATAAAGTGAAAATGGGTAAAACCATTTAAAAACACTAAAAAACCACTACAGCTGATTTACTAAGTTTCATGTGTAATGATAAGCTAATGAGCTCGGATAGCATGCTATCTGAGCATGCTCGGGTGTTATCCGAGTATCTTGGGTGTGCTCTGTTAATATGCTTGAGTCCTTGCGGCTGCATGTTTTGTGGTGGTAGACAGATGCAACATATGCGGAGATTAGCTAACAAACAGGCAATCCCCGCCTGTGTTGCGGCTGTCTACCGCTGCAAAACATGCAGCTGCAGGGACTCAAACATATTAACAGAGCACACCCAAGATACTCGGATAACACCCAAGCATGCTCGGATAACACGTTATCCGAGCACGTTCGCTCATCACTGTTCATGTGCCAAAACTCTGGCTTCATTTGTTGCAAAAACTGTTTTACAAGCCTTGAATCACATTTATTATGTTCTAAACACATTTTTTTACAATTCGAGAAGGGATCCAAATGGAAAGGGGAAGAATATGGTACGGTATAAACTGCAATTCTGTGCGTTGAAATTGTGCAAAAAATTGTTGGATCTTTTTGGCCCAAAATAAGCCAAGTAATACATGGTATAAAAGACTATGCTCCACGTTTATCATCTGCTAAGAGACATTGAGTTGAATTTGGATAAATGGGTCCAAAAAGTGTAGTGGAAAATTAGCCTTTTAGATTTATTGGTCTTTGTGGTGCATATAGACTTATTATGCAGGCACAGGGCAGAACACATGTAACCTGCCATCTTCTCTTTTTTTCCTCTGGTTAATAGTCAAAAATTTTCCCCAAACACCATGAAACTAGTACTACATCTATTTACCAAACAAAGGTGATGTAAAGTCAAATGAATTATGTAATCTGTCATTAACGGCTACATATCTTCTATAGGTTAGCTATGCTGAACTCATCTGTTTGCCTGGACCCCAACATAGAATACCATATAGATGTCTATTTTTCCCAAACTTCAAACAAAAACTCTAATAGTAAATTATATATTCTAGTTGATTCGGTAAGTAACACAACACAATGAATGTAAATAGTAAGTAAATGTTAGACAAATTTAGTAAAACGGATTAATATAAATTATTCTCCCTTATATATAATATCTAGCAACCCTGTTCCCTCAATTATAGGGATATGAGCAGAGGGGTTCCATGATCATATAAGGCCCAACAATGTCCCTAATGCACTCTGCATAACACAAAAATAGCTTTTATTGTACTCACCTACAACATGGTCCAGCCCATGGGTGTTACTGTTCTTGAGCCAGCGCCTCCTCTCTTCTTGCGAACACCTATCGCGCGCCTCTCTCTGCCTTGCTGAGGGCAGAGCAAAGTATTGTAGTGCGCATGCGCTGTCGCTCTTTGCTCTTTCCCCACGCGTGCGCATTACAGTACAGGAGCATGATGGAAGACACTGTGTGGTTGACGTAGGACGTGTAATGCATATGAATCAAGAAGGAGGACGGGTCAGATCAAGACCAGCAATACTCATCGGACCAGACAATGCCATAAGTGAGTATAATAAAAGCTTGTTTTAGTGTTATGCAGAGGACATTGAGGACTTATAGACAGCGTTCTAGAATGCATCTCTACAGATGCTGGCCTTACTTGATATGGTATAAACCTGGTGAAAGGTTCCCTTTAATAGAGGGCATTTCATTGACAATAAATTGGTTATTATACTGAATATGATTGCCCTATCATTTTGGAAACGGTCTGCAGTAGCACCATCACTCTGAGCACTGTTGGATAACCGTGTGCCTTAATAACGCTTCCCTTCTTTTACACAGAAATTTAGCAGGAGTGAAAGATATGATAGGAAATACAATACAAAGCTTTATATGGAATAGAGTATCTAAACTTTGGACTTTGCTGAATCTCCTCATGGTCATAAACTATGACCATAATCAACATTGTGAAAAACAGATTGATTTTCCATTCAATTATTTTCAATTTATTCCAAATCTTTATTTCAGTACATATTTGACTAAAATACTTATTCACTGCAGGTTGTAGTCAGGCCCCATTGGTATATGATGGTAGGCCTAGTGCTAAAATGTTGATGAATGTTCTCTTACACACCTACTATTCATGAGGCAGATGGATGCTGAGTAATTTAAATGGACACGTCAATTCTTATATAGGGTGCCAATAACACAGTACATATATTTTTTATTCCACCATTTTGCAGGTGAGTGATAGACAGCTTGCTCTGTAAAGTAGAAGTCTAGGCTATGTTTATTGTTAATAAAATGAAGCCTACTAGTACTAGGGTCATGGAACATACCAGGTCTGTTCTTTTCCCTATGGTCTTTCAAATACAACATGCTCTGTATACAATAGGTTCTTAATACCCTAGGCCAAACAAAATGTTTGCATGTTATTGAGTTGTACAGGAGAAGTTGAGAAAGCAAAGTCCATTTTCTGACATCTATTTACTAAAGTTGTGCCTCACTGTTTTGATTTGCCTATTCCTGGCCCCCAGAAAGTTTGTTGAGGTACAACCCCAGTCAGACCACTGCAAAACAGTAAGTGAAGTCAGGATGGGGATTCTCATTTTGGCAGCCTCTTTTGTACAACCAGTAACATGGAGCAATATTTCTCACAGAGTTACCAGGGTAATCTGTGAATTAAAAAAAAGATAAGAAAGAAAATGTTGAAAAATAAATTTCGAAATATCTCTATTAGCTAATCACATTCATTTTGTCTAGTGAGGTAATCTCTGTAGTATATCAAGATGGCTGCCATCCTGGTACAAAGACAGAAACCTGTCTTAGAATGCTAATAGGACAAGTGCCACTGAGCAAGTGCATTAGGAACCTCTGTTTTATTCCCTCCCGTGTTTGAAGATGTGCTACAACTAGAGACACTGGAGTAGCCAGAAGTGCTGATTTCAGTAGAGGTTGTTCACACTGTGGTCCACCCTGCCTTCCTGATCTAATGCTGGAGATACCAGTGGTGCTGCAGAAAGAAGAAGCTGCTCCCACTGATGTCCACTCTGTCTTTCTCATCTAATTCTGGAGATTCCAGAGGTGCTAATGTAAGAAGACCCCACACACATTGGTGTTTACACTATCTGCCTGATCTAACACTGGAGATACTAGTGGTACTGATTTAAGTAGAAGCTGCTCATACCGCTGTCCACCTGTCTCTCAAATCTAATACGGAAGATTCCAAAGTTTCTGAGGTAAGAAGAGACTGCTCACATGTTGTCCACTCTGTCTATCTGATCTAACATTAGATTTACCAGAAGTGCTGATTTTAGAAAAGGCTGCTCATACTGCTGACTATCCTGTCTTTTTGGTCTAATACTGAAGATACCAGGGGTCCTGAAGTTTGAAGAAGTGCTTACACTGCTGTCCATCATGTCTTTCTGATTTCATACTGGAGATACCAGAGGTGCTTAGCTAAGAAGAGGCTGCTCACACTGCTGTCCACCTATCTTTGTAATCTAATACTGGAGGTACCAAGGGTGCTGAGATAAGATGAGACTGCTCACACTGCTATCCACTTTGTCTATCTGATAAAACACTGCAAATACCAAAAGTGTTATTTAGCAAGTAGCTGCTCAAACTGCTGACCACCCTGTATTTCTGATCTTATTCTGAAGGCATAAGAGGAGCTAAGGTAAGAAGAGGTTGTTCACACTACTGTCCACCCTGTCTTTCTAATCTAACACTGGAGATACCAGAAGTTCTGATTTAAGAAGAAGCTGGTCACACTAATGTCCACCCTGTATTTTTGATTTAATACCGGAGATACCAGGGGAACTGATGTGAGAATAATCCACTCACACTGCTGTCCACCTGTCTTTTTAATTTAATATTGGAGATACCAGGGTTACTGATTTAAGAAGAGGCTCCTCACACTGTTGTCCACTCTGTCTATATGATCTAACATTAGAGATACCAGAAGTGCTGATTTTAGAAAAGGCTGCTCACACTGCTGACCACCCTGTCTTTTTGGTCTAATACTGGAGATACCAAGGGTCCTGAGGTTTGAAGAAGCTATTCACATTGCCCTCCACCCTGTCTTTCTGATTTCATATTGAAGATACCAGAGGTTCTGAGCTAAAAAGAGGCTGCTCACACTGCTGTCCACATTGTCTTTATGATCTAATACTGCAGATACCAGGGAGGCTGATGTAAGAAGTGAACACTCACACTGCTGCCCACCCTGCCTATCTGATCTAACACTGGAGATACCAGTGATGCTGAGGTAAGAATAAGCTGCTCACACTGCTGTCAATCCTGTCTTTCTGATTCAACACTGGAGATACGAGAGGTTCTGATCTAAGAGGAGGCTGCTCACACTGCTGTCCACACTATCTTTATTATCTAATACTTGAGATACCAGGATTGCTGAGAAGAGGCTGATTACACTGCTGGCCATCCCACCTTTCTGAATGCTGAGCAGTTGAAGTGACCTGGAGATAACCATGTATCATGTTTTCTCAAGTAATCTCCATTTCACTGCAGTGGAGCTTAATATTGCACATGATCACAGGCATCTATTAACATTTTAGAATACATTTCACTCAATGTAACAAGACAAAAGCCATTTTAATATACTATAGTAACTATAGTGATAACCTTGCTGAACAAAACAAACTGCTAATTAAAGGTATTTAGTAATTTATTTTAATGACATTTTCTCTCATCCTTCATTTTGTCTATTCCTCAATAAACACAAGATATAATAGTATACACATCACCTTAGAAACTACAATTCTAGGACCAAAATGAAAAAAAAAAAGACCAGTCCTGGTGTGTTAAATTTGTTGATAAGAACCATTTTTCTCTGTATGAAAATGTACCCAGAGTTTTAATTGAAAGGTCTTTGTGTAACGCTCCACTAGATCAGTAGACCATATGTTAAGATGGTTTTGTTAATACTTACATATTTAAAATCCACTATCTGCAAAAATTAAAACAAATTCGTATGAAGACATATTAACCATAATGAAAAGTTATGAAGAGCACATCTATGATCTTTGCCAAAGTTTAGTCAATATTTGCATGGTACTAAAAGATAGTATGATAGTGAATACACATTTGATGAAAGAAACTGATCCTTGTCCTTTACAAGTTTGATCATGCTTGCATTCCACTAGTCTTTGAATGTGATGTCAGTGGAAAGATATGAAAGGTAAGATCAGATCTGTGAATGTAAATCTCATGTGAGCTGCTTTGACTTAAGAAATATATATTGAATATACAGTATATCAATAGCTGAGATGTCAGGAAAGAAAAACATACACAATAAATATATTATTATTTTGTGGTTTTCGTATTGATTCTATCCTGCCATTTTATATCCCTCACAGCTTGGATTGATTCCCCAGATTGCGTCTGTAAGCAATTTATGTACTGAATTAGAATTAGAAGAATATGACTATTATAACTGTATTGAAATTGCTGCAGATATTGGAGCGCAAATTCTACCAGATGTGTGCAAGAAGTTTATATTTAGTATGTCTGCCCGCATACACAATGGAGCGCTAAGTAAGTATCTACTCTACTTTGATATATATATATATATATATATATATATATATATATATATATATATAAATGCATTAGCATTGTGCATGTAATCCTGATCTTGAAAGTATTGCGAGTAAAAAGTGAATCTTTTAGAAAATCCCAGGTTTGCATTCCCTTCGTCTAATATTCCATCCTCTATACCTGAAAGGCAGACAACATTTCAACATTCCAGTAAAAGTACATTCCAACCTGATACTGACCCTAAAGGCAGACATTCTCAAGAATCTTATCTTGGGCACTAAGAACTAAATTACATAGGAGGTATTACCTTTGGTAATAAAAGTTAAACAATAAGTCTAAATTATTTGTTCCTTAGCTGGTAAAACATTAAAAAGTTCAAGATTCGTAATGCCAAACAGTCTATAGATTGCTGCAAATATACCTTACATGTGTAATGCTATGTAAAGACTTGCATTGAAGGGACATGGTTGCTTTAGCACATATACAATGTTTAAAGCAATCTTTTAAATCCTTTAAAAAATAGAGTACTTTTGAAATCACAATTAATCAACTTTTTAATCTCAAAATATATCTATTAATCAACAATTTTTCTGGCAACTTTTAATTATATATTTAATTGCTTTTTTTGTGCTTTATTGGCTCAGACTCAAGCATTCTTCAGTTTAAACATGAACAAGAACACACATACAGAAACAAATATTTAATTTAAAACATAGCTGTTATTTCAGGAGAGCTTGTAACAGAATGTCTGTGATTGCCTCCCTCCTTCCTCCTCTCTCCATAGAGTGTTATGAGCACCAACTGTCATCCCCGGCTCAGTAATTTGAAAATCTGTATTCACTGAAGACAAATTAAACCCTGAATTATGAGATTTTACCTTTGAATGATCAGTCTTGGAGGAGACTGAATCAGGTTTCTCTCTACAAAGTTTCTTATTTTCACTTGTACAATTTATTCATAAAAAAATAAATAAAATGACTGTTACTTTTTACATTTTGCCTGACAAATCTCTAACAACAGCATCACAAAAAATCCATTATTATCCAGCGGTAGCAGTCTAATAAAAGATGGGGAGCCTTCTGTACACCCTCTCAAATTAAATCTTTATATCCATGAAATGCGTCTCCCTACTTTTTTCTACACAGCACTAAAATTCGTTATTCTGTCACTTATTTTTATAATAAATTTGGCATTATATATTGCATGGTGCTCTACAGTACATTTCCGATATGTGGAATAGTTTGTTAACCTTGTTGTTAATGCACAATGTCTAATACTATTACAAGTTTTCCATTGGTATATTTTAGTAATAGCCCATAAAATTGTAAAATAGAAAATAACAGAATCCTTATGTCTATTTCTGACAGAATGTACATGTAATCCAGATGGATCTATAAGTTCGATCTGCAGTAAGATTGGCGGACAATGTCAATGTAAACTTAATGTCGTCGGAAGCTGCTGTGACAGGTGTGCTGTGGGCAGCTATGGATTTGGCCCTAATGGTTGTGAAGGTATGAAATTCACAGAATGTTCTACGGATACATGTTGGGGAGGATGGAGAAACATCCTGGTTACCATAGAATCAGAAGGACGGAAGGTTTTGTTCCCCGTAACCAGTGGTTGACCTAGAGTTCTCACTTTCCATTGGAAAATTCGTAAGTAAAAACAAAGAAAAACATTTTTTTCTGTTTAATTTTATAGAATGTGACTGTGACAGCAAAGGGTCAATAAGCACATTATGTGATCAGGTGACTGGACAGTGTGCTTGCCGCGGAGACATACAAGGACAGCGCTGTGACAGCTGCTTGCCTGGATATTATGGATTTCCAAACTGCCGACCCTGTAAATGCAATGGCAATTCAGAGACGTGTGACCCAGTAACTGGTGCTTGTAAGGGATGCAAGGGATTTACAGATGGGACCAACTGTGAACGGTAAGGACCCATAATAGTGTATAAGTTGTGCATGTGCTTACAATCGCTTAGCTTTTTATTTTGGATAGTAAATGTCCTAGTTTAATTTTTAAAATAATTTTACTATTATAGTGAAAAATATAGAATTCTCTAATATACAGTACTTAGTGTAGCATCACATTTTGAAAAATCACAACATTGTCCAAAATTTTTCAAAACCATAAATCATTGTTTGGTGGTGTGTAAACCTTCTTTAAGATGCCAAAATTCAGCAGAGGAAAATAATTGTGAATGAAATAATATATTCAACTACTGTTGAATATACTACACAGTAGTTGTCACACCTACACTGTTTCAAATGGATAAACCTTAACCAGGTTGTCCACTTTATTTTACTTTAACAAATGTGTTGAGAACATGATTATTTGGGGAATTTATTCATATACGGTATATTTCTTGAGGGACATGTGACAAGACATGTCCATCAGCCTCCTCCTATTACAAAACAGCTTCTCACAGGCAATGTTTTCTATTGGAGGAGTCTGATGGAGAGGTCGGGTCACATGCTCCTCCATCAGCAGCCGTATTAAGAGCTGTAGTGCTGTGCAGTCTGTGAGGAAGGATGCACTAACTGCAGATAGCATTTCACAGAAGGCAAACCTCTAATACTTATATTTAAATAAGCTCCATGAAAACACTTCCCAAATATATGTGTTAAAATACATGGGCGAACCCTTAAAGTCATATGGAACAAGTGTATAATGGTTTTTCAGCACATTGAAAGAGTTGCACTCAAGGAACTTTTATCTTTGGATTATCCACTGCTGTACCTCATGAGCTCTGACAAGGGCCCACCATATAACCCTTATATAGCTTAGGAAGTTAGGAATGATAGTATAAGTATATTGTATGCCATAACCAACTATACATTTTACTTCTAGGTGCATTGATAATTATTATGGTAATCCATTATTGGGACAACCATGTCGCCCATGCATGTGTCCAGGTTCTCCAACAAGCAAACAATATTTTGCAGATTCTTGTAAACAAAACAATAAGACTATGGAGGTGACTTGCAATTGTCTTGAAGGTTATACAGGTAACTCCCAATTTAATTCAATATCAGCTTATAAAACATTTGTCACAAATATTTACCATTTTATCTTCCTTTATAATGCATATTAAATAATGAGATATTCAACATGGATATCTGTGACCAGAGATCATTGATCTGTCGATTTATAGGAACTCACATGACCATTACAGGGTTGAAACTGGGCCTATAGATCACATGACTGACAACAGACCATTCTGATTTTATTGGCAACAAATACAGTACAGTAGCGACCAAAAGTTTTGCATTTTTTTTAAAGTGTGATTCCTTCTGTCTGGTTGTGATGCCATTTCCCTGGTGATGAATTGAAAGTGCATGAAGTTGTCATCATGCAAGACCTTAATTTTACCAAAATGCTTTTTAATGTAAGTATGGTCATTTAATTAATGAAAACTGACTGCCAAAAGTTTTGCATATACTTTTTATTGATTACAACATAGAGAGTAATTCATTGTTTACAATGTCATAACTTAGTATTTTGTAGCATAACCTCTCGCTTTAATTACTGTGCCAAACCGACGGGGCCTTGAAGTCATTAGGGTATTCAATACATCTTGAGGGATCTTGCTCAATTTCATTTGTAAATCTGCAAACAATTCATCTTTATTGGTATGGGTATGGGCCCCAACTCGTCGTCCTAACTCATCCTAATGGTGCTCTATAGGGTGTAAATCAGGTGATTGGCTTGGCCATTGCAACAGGTGAACATTTTTCTTTGCTAACCAATTTTTTACTAAATTGGATGTGTGCTTAGGATCATTGTCATGCTGGAATTTCCATCCCCTGCCTACTTTGGTTTTACAATGTGGCAGCATTACATTCTCCATTGTATCCTTGTACATGGTAGCATTCATATTTCCATCAATTCTATTCAGAGGGCCAATGACAGATGCAGAAAAGCAGCCCCAAATCATGACATTGCCACCACCATGTTTCACTGTAGGTATTTGGTACCTTACATCATTAAGTTTTCCAGTTGGGTGGTATATAATGCTTGCCATCACTACCAAACAGATTGAACTTGGATTCATCCGACCACAACACCTTAGACAAATCTGTCTCGTTCCATTGGCTGTGGTCTTTGGCAAACTCAAGTCGGACCTCCCGGTTCTTTGCAGAGATGAAAGGCTTCTTGACAGGAACTCATGCATTCAACTCTACTGCTCTTATCCATCGCACCACAGTTTGGTGACTCACTTTGACCCCATATTCTTCGTTCATTTTGTGCGAAATCTGAACAGCACTTTTATGGACATCAGATACTGAATTTTTCCTAATAATATGATCAACTCTAGAGGAAGTTTTCCGTGGTCGTCCACTTCTAGATTTGTCAGCTTTTCCATAACCTTTGTTTTCTTTCTTTAATATACAGTATGTGACACTTGACTCAGAGAACACTTGAATTCCATAGCTACCTCTTTTTGGCTTTTGCCTGACTTCACTCAGAATAATAAGCTTCCTGATATCTGGTGATAAATTTGGCTTTGTCTTTGCCGTGTTTTAACCTAAAAACACACATAGCAAAAAAAGAAAAAATTTTAGGCAAAATTCAACTACCCATGACAAAATATGCAAAACATTTGGCCCAGCGAATGTTAAAAACTAACACATATAATGATAAAATAATCTCAAACATAATTTTCGTCCTTATAGCTGACAACCATTTGCTTCCGGTTTACTAAAATCACCAGGAAAATGGTATCACAACAAGCAGACAGAAGTAATCACACTTTTTAAAAAAATGCTAAACTTTTGGTCGTTACTGTATATACAGGGTGGGCCATTTATATGGATACACCTAAATAAAATGGGAATGGTTGGTGATATCAGCTTCCTGTTTGTGGCACATTAGTATATGGGAGGGGGGAAACTTTTCCAGATTGGTGGTGACCATGGCGGCCATTTTGAAGTCGGACATTTTGGATCCAACTTTATTTTTTTCAATGGGAAGAGGGTCATGTGACACATCAAACTTATTGAGAATTTCACAAGAAAAACAATGGTGTGCTTGGTTTTAACGTAACTTTATTCTTTCATGAGTTATTTACAAGTTTATGACCACTTATAAAATGTGTTCAAAGTGCTGCCTATTGTGTTGGATTGTCAATGCAACCCTCTTCTCCCACTCTTGACACACTGATAGCAACACCGCAGAAGAAATGCTAGCACAGGCTTCCAGTATCCATTGTTTCAGATGCTGCACATCTCTTATCTTCACAGCATAGACAATTGCCTTCAGATGACCCCAAAGATAAAAGTCTAAGGGGGTCAGATCGGGAGATCTTGGTGGCCATTCAACTGGCCCACGACGACCAATCCACTTTCCAGGAAACTGTTCATGTAGGAATGCTCGGACCTGACACCCATAATGTGGTGGTGCACCATCTTGTTGGAAAAACTCAGGGAGCGTGCCATCTTCAGTGCATAAAGAGGGCAACACATCATCATGTAGCAATTTCAGATATCCAGTGGCATTGAGGTTTCCATTGATGAAGAATGGCCCCACTATCTTTGTACCCCATATACCACACCATACCATCAATTTTTGTGTTCCAACAGTCTTGGAGGGATCTATCCACTGTGGGTTAGTGTCAGACCAATAGCGGTGGTTTTGTTTGTTAACTTCACCATTCACAAAAAAGTTTGCCTCATCACTGAACATAATGTTCTGTGCAAACTGAGGGTCCTGTTCAAATTTTTGTTTTGCCCATTCTGCAAATTCAGTGCGCCGATCTGCGTCACCCTCATTGAGATGCTGCAGCAGCTGGATTTTGTAAGGGTGCCATCTGTGAGTAGCTAATATCCGCGGAAGGGATGTTCGACTGATGCCACTCTCCAGTGACATGCGGCGAGTGCTATGCTGTTGGCTCTTGCTGAATGAAGCTAGGACAGCTACAGATGTTTCTTCATTAGTGACAGTTTCCTTGCGTCCACATTTTTGCAAATCCAACACTGAACTTGCTTCACGAAATTTGGCAAGCAGTTTGCTAACTGTATCATGGGATATGGGGGGTCTCGTAGGGTGTCTTGCATTGAAATCTGCTGCAATAACCTGGGTACTGCTTCACCAAACATCAACACAATATATATCCGCTCCTCACGTGTTAACCTCTGCGACATGTCAATGGCTGTAAACAAAGAGAAACTTGTAAATAACTCATGAAAGAATAAAGTTACGTTAAAAGCAAGCACACCATTGTTTTTCTTATGAAATTCTCAATAAGTTTGATGTGTCACATGACCCTCTTCCCATTGAAAAAAATAAAGTTGGATCCAAAATGGCCGACTTCAAAATGACCGCCATGGTTACCACCCATCTGGAAAAGTTTTCCCATATACTAATGTGCCACAAACAGGAAGTTGATATCACCAACCATTCCCATTTTATTTAGGTGTATGCATATAAATGGCCCACCCTGTAGAATGTAGACTGGAATCAGTACAAAAGACAAATGATCAGTAAAGCAAAGTACATGCACTGTTTACATGTTTATTTGTTGGTGAAATACTGCACATTTATACTAACTTTATATATTTGTTTCATTTAAACTTTCCATTGCGTTCATTATTTTCTCAGGAAAGAACTGTGATGAATGTCCTGATGGCTTTTATGGAAACATAGAAGAAGGGGAAAGGTGTTTGCCATGCCAGTGCAATGACAACATTAATGTAAAAGAGCCTAACTCGTGTGACAAGGTTACAGGGGAGTGCTTGCTGTGTATGAAAAACACATACGGTCCTAACTGTGAATCATGCCTACCTGGTTTCTTTGGATCAGGCCTTCATCATAACTGTACAAGTAAGTGTAAGTTAGTGACTTATGTGCTTGATTAGCCTCAGTGTCGTAACTTGAAGCTCATGGGCCCCAATGCAAAAGTTCCAACGGGGCCCCCAATTATTACAAGTCGTAATAGTAGTGGTCTTTTCATGTGAACCAAAGGGACTTTTTGGGCCCTTTAGGCTCCATGGTCTGAGTGCAATTACAACCCCTGCACCTATTGTAGTTACACCCCAGATTAGTCTGATTCTATACTGTACCACCTGTTTTCCAGGGTCCTAGATAGAATACCGTGTTTAGTGTTTGCATCTTAAAAATGTCCAGTCTGGTGTCACATGAGAGCTTCAGCCTTCATTTTTTTCATAGAATCACAGTTTACTTTCTTTGCTGTGATATTCAAATGTTTTCACCACCAAACTTTTACAATCCTTTTATTGACTACCTTTTAGTCCTTACTATGCATGTGTAGCACCCTGAGGATTCGGCTGCTACAGGGGTATTGCACCTCAACCCAGAGGTGTGATATTCCACTCCCGGGTAGGGATGGAGTGTGGAACTGAGCTCAGAAAGCTGCATGCACTACACACATCCCATTTCCGAGGAGCAGACCAACGGTACTCCCACTTAGAAATGTGCAGGTACGACCGAGTCTGTTCCTGGCTGGAGTGGGAGGGGGGTGGTACATCCCAGTAGTGTAGGGGCAGATAGGGGGAGCAGCCTGGGTAAAGATAGGAGCTCATTGGGTGCTGGTCACCTGAGCTCACACATAGAGGGAGTATTTAAGGTGGGCACCATCTAAGATCAGAGTCAGTCTGTCAGTCTGTGAGAAGTCAGAGGAAGAGAGCAGAGCAGCCCCAGAGCAAGAGTGAGAGAGGAGAGCAAGAAAGACCCAGAGGGGGAAACGAAAAGGAACTCTGAGAACCCACATACAAACCTAGGGTGAAGAGTTGGCAATAGGGTACCGGATCCCAAACTGGTGGGGGCTAAAGCACACCTCAGCCAGAGACCGGAGGCCGTGGGCAGGATCTGCCACGGCCACCCACCACATCTACCCTGAAGGTAAACCACATGTAGGGTCAGGGAACCCAAGGCCAAGGGTCTCCCAACAGAAGGCCCGAGGGAGCTGGACCTAGGTGGATCCCTGGTGGGGACGGCCAGAAGAAGGGACAAGAAGGAGGGCTCAGGGACACGCTCCGGACTTGCTTGGGGGTTGGCTGAATCCAGGACCTGGTGGACGCAGCACGGCTCGGGTGGTCACTTAAGGCCGGAGTGACCGGAATATCTGCAGTAAGTAAACACCCTGAACTGCACAACCCGACTCTGTCTTTAATTATCATCTACGCTGCACCACCACAACCCCCATCCTCTGCACCTGACCCCCTGAGGCCATACCCCTCCCGTTGGGGGTTATACTATCTAAAGCTGCACCAACACCATCAGCCTCAGCGGACCCTGCTGCAGCGGCGGCCATAGTGACCGCAATCCAACGGGTGGCGTAGTCGACATAACGAACTTTGTAACATCTGTAGGACTGCCACATACTCTGAGCTTGACACCCTGGGCACGGACCGGGTCACAGCCACTCGGAGACTACAACCCCCATCTGATCCGGCTCCGGGTATTCCCCTAAAGAATATGGCCCAGGGGGCGCGTCACATGCAGTGATGGAAAATAAAAATAATGATTCAGTAACTTCTGTGTTATTTAATGACAGAGCAGATTAGAGCACTTATAACTAAAAGGACAATTTACCTCCTGAAGGAACCTGTGAAAATACATGGGAAAGGAGATGATCAAAGACTGGTCTCTCTACAGATAGGTTTCATGACAAAAGACTACCACCTGTATTCTAAAATAAATGGTCGTTGTGTCTGAAATACTGTAGTAACTTTAGTAGAGTACCACTTATTCTCACTGTTGTTACTGTAAGAAGTTATTTCAGGTAAAGCAACCACATAACCTCTTTATTTTTGCTGGTCTTTCATTTTCACTTAGGAAGGAAAGGGCTTTTACAAAAACAACTTTCTATAACATTAAAGTTCATAGGCGGATTATAATGAGGGCAATCTGGGCTACCGCCCGGGGCCCCGGAGCTCCAGGGGGCCCGGGGTGTCCATGGCCAGATTGCCCTCATTTTAATATGTGCGGCACATACCGGCAGACAGTGGCGGGGGGCCCCCGGACCGCTCCCCCAGCAGCGGCGCACAGCCGCTACTTCTTCTTCACTGCTAGGAGACACGGCCCTGTGTGCAGAACGTGTCTGCTAGTGTGGCGTCACTCAGTGCGCGCCCGGCCTGCACTGCTGCAACGGAAAGGAGCTGGAGAACTGGAGCCGAGCTGGGGGATGGTGAGTGTGTGTGTGTGAGTGTGTGTGTGTATGAGTGTGTGTGAGTGATGGAGTGTGTGAGTGTGTATGCAGGCAGATATCATTGTGTGATGTCTGTTTATATGTATGCGTGACTGCGTGCGGCCTCCTGCTGTGTATAGATGGCGCCGTGCGGCCTCCTGCTGTGTATAGATGGCTACGTGCGGCCTCCTGCTGTGTATAGATGGCTACGTGCGGCCTCCCGCTGTGTATAGATGGCTACGTGCGGCCTCCCGCTGTGTATAGATGGCTACGTGCGGCCTCCCACTGCGTATAGATGGCTATGTGTGCTCAATATTAAGCCATACAATTAATGTAAGGCTATGTGCCCACGATGCAGAAATGCTCCGTATTTTTTTTGAGCGTTTCTACTCTCCCTGGCAGAAAAAACGCATGCGGATTGTACATGCGTTTTTCCTGCCAGGGACAAGCGGATGTCAAGCGTTCTTCACATGCATTTCCGCATCACTTGGAAAGTACTTGACAACTTGGTCACACTATATAAATCCATGCAACTGGCATGGATTTATATAGTGTGACCGTAAAAGAATGGTAAAAAATAAAAAATAAATATATACTTACCTTCTGATGGCCTGCCGACGTCAGCGGTCGCGTGACCCGTCACATGACTAAATGACATCACCACAGGTCCTTTAGTCTACCGTGAGCTGCCGGCAAGCCAGGATGCATCGGATAAAGACACTGGGGGCCATCAGAAGGTAAGTATAATATTTACTTTTAATTTTATTCTTTTTTTTGCATGTTCTATGGTACCCGGGTCCGGAGGAGAGTCTCCTCTCCTCCAAACCCGGGTACCATCCGCACATTGAAACGCATGTAATCCGCATGTACAGATGCAGTGATGCGGATTCCATGCGTTCCAATGCAAGTCAATGGTGGCGAAAACGCCTCGCTTCCGCAAAGCAATTGGTTGTGCTGCGGATTTTTCTGCAATGATAATCCGCAGCAGAAATTTCCGCTGTGGAAACGCTTAAAAAACGCATAGTGGGCACACAGCCTAAAAAAAATTATTATAATTAATTGTGCCAAATTAATTTCACGTGAACTATCATATGATCTATCACAGGGGATCATGTGACATGTGATACATCAGGTGTGTGTGTGTGGGGGGGGGGGCCTCGCCTTCTAAACAGCCCAGGGCCCTTGCTACTCTTAGGCTTAGTGCCCACAATGCAGAAATGCAGAAATGAAGCATACATTTTCCTGAGCATTTCTGCATCTCCTTGGCAGAAAAACGCATGCGGTTTTTACATTCGTTTTTGACGTGTATTTGACGCGTATTTGCATGCATATTTGCCATGCGTTTTTCCAATGCATTGTATAGGCAAATATGCATGCAGAAACGCACAAGAATTGGTCATGTCCGTATTTTTTCTGCGAGTAAAATCTGCGCAGAAAAAATCCTGACCATGTGCACAGAACTTACAGAATGTCATAGGAAGTCATGGGATAAGGTATGCAATGCATTTCTGGAGCATTTACACGCTGCAAATACGCACCAAAATACGCACCAAAAATGCATCGTGGGCACACAGCCTGAGGCTATGTGCCCACGTTGCGGACCTGAAGCATATTTTTTACGCTTCTCCCTGGCGGGAAAATCGCATGCGGATATTACATGCGGTTTTCCCGCCAGGTAGAAGCGTTTGTGAGGCGTCTTTGCATGCATTTCCGCATGCGGGTTATCAAGCACTTCTCCAAGCATCACTTGGAAAAGTGCTTGACAACTTGTTCAGAATGGTAAAAAATAAAAAAATAAACTTTATACTCACCTTCTGATGCATTCTCTGCCCCGTCCGGAGGCTTGAGCGGCTCACGCTGTTGTGTGCAGGACCTGCGGTGACGTCATTGAGTCATGTGGTGGGTCACATGACTCAATGACGTGGCAGGTCCTTCAGACAACAGCGCGACGGAGGGAAAACATCATAAGATAAGTATAAACTTTATTTTATTCTTTTTTTTTACAGGTTCTTTGGTACCCAGGTCTGGATGAGAGTCTCCTCTCCTCCAGACTTGGGTACCATCCGCACATTGATTCCGCTGCGCTTCCGCAAAATTAATGAACATGCTGCGGATTTTTGACTGCAGCATATACGCTGCGGAAAAATCCGCAGCATGGGCATTGACATTGCGGAATGCCATTGGGGACCATGGGGTGCGGATCTACATGCGTTTTTCAAGCGTTTACGCTGCGGAAATTCCGCAGCATATACGCTTGAAAAACGCTACGTGGGCACACAGCCTGAATCCAGCCCTGTTAAAGTTTTTTTCTGACCGTTATTCCACCAAATGAAATGACAATTGGCCATTGTATTCAGCTGAAGATCGAAAGCAGAGATAATGTAACCACACATGTCTGTGGCTCTGTTCATTTAAGTATATGGGAGATAAATTAATTGTCAAACTTACTCCAGACATGCCAACATTTGTTTGGTACGGAAAACCCTTTACATGAAGATCATATGAATGACTAATGTTAAAACAAACGTGATCCTATTGCTAAATAAATCCCATACAATCAAAATGTTCCTGAAGACTTTGATCATATCTCTATTTATTATTATTATTATTATTTATTATTATAGCTCCATTTATTCCATGGTGCTTTACATGTGAAAAAGGGGTATACATACAGGAACAATTACAATAATTTTGAACAAAACGTGACGGCGACTGGTACAGGACGAGTGAGCACCCTGCCCGCGAGGGCTCACAGTCTACAAGGAATGGGTGAGGATACAGTAGGTGAGGGCAGAGCTGGTCGTGCAGCGGTATGGTCGAGCGAGGGTTACTGCATGTTGTATGCTTGTCGGAAGAGGTGGGTCTTAAGGGTCCTTTTGAAGGTTTCCACGGTAGGCGAGAGTTTGATATGTTGGAGTAGAGAGCTCCAGAGCAGGGGGATGCACGGGAGAAATCTTGTATGCAATTGTGGAAGAGGAGATAAGAGGGGAGTAGAGAAGGAGATCTTGTGAGGATCGGAGGTTGCGTGCAGGTATGTATTGGGAGACTAGGTCACAGATATATGGAGGAGACTGGTTGTGGATGGCTTTGTATGCCATGGTTAGGGTTTTGGACTGGAGTCTCTGGGCAATGAGGAGCCAGTGAAGGGACTGACGGAGAAGAGAGGCCGGGGAATAGCGGGGGGACAGGTGGATTAGTCAGGCAGCAGAGTGTTGGAAGGGAGGCCACAGAGCAGGAGGTTGCAGTATTCGAGGCGGGAGATGATGAGGGTGTGCACTAGTGTTATTGCAGATTCGTGGTTGAGGAATGTGCGGATCCGGGAGATATTTTTGAGTTGGAGTCGGCAGGACGTGGAAAGGGCTTGGATATGTGGTTTGAAGGAGAGATCAGAGTCCAGGGTTACCCCAAGGCAGTGAGCTTGTGGGACTGGGGAGAGTGAACAGCCATTGACGTTGATAGATAGGTCTGGTAGGGGGGATGAATGAGATGGTGGAAAGATGATGAATTCTGTTTTGTCCATGTTAAGTTTTAGAAATCTAGCAGAGAAGAAGGATGAAATAGTGGACAGACATTGTTGGATTTTGGTTAGTAGGGAGGAGATGTCGGGTCCGGAGAGGTAGATCTGTGTGTGATCAGCACAGAGGTGATACTGAAAGCCGTGAGACTCTATGAGCTGTCCCAAGCCAAAGGTGTAGATGAAGAAGAGCAGGGGTCCTAGAACTGAACATTGGGAGACACCAAAAGATAGGGGGCGAGATGAGGAGGTGGTTTGTGAGTGGGAGACACTGAATGTCCTGTCTGTTAGGTATGAAGAGATCCAAGATAGGGCCAAGTCTGTGATGCCGAGAGATGAGAGAGTCTGTAGTAAGAGGAAATGGTCCACTGTGTCGAAGGCAGAAGACAGGTCTAGGAGAAGGAGGACAGAGTAGTGTCGCTTGGATTTGGCAGTTAGTAGGTTGTTGGTGACTTTGGTCAGGACAGTGGAATGGTGAGGCCGGAAGCCAGATTGGAGGTGGTCAAAGACAGAGCAGGAGGAGAGGTGGGAGGACAGTTCAAAGTGGACATGTTGCTCCAATTGTTTTGAGGCATAGGGGAGAAGTGATAAGGGCGATAGCTAATCAGAGAGAATGGGTCAAGGGAGGGCTTTTTGAGGATGGGTGTGATTGAGGCATGTTTGAAGTATGAGGGGAAGACACCAGTTGTTAGTATGTTAGTAACAGGTTGAAAAGGTGGGTTAGGGTTGGGATGAAGATAGTAGTAAGGTTGGGGATGAGGTGGGACGTGATTGGGTCAAGTTCACAGGTGGTGAGGTGTGATTGGGAGAGTAAAGAGGAAAGTTGATCTTCCATAATGGTGGAAAAGCTGGTTTTGGAGGACGAGGATTGAGTAGGTGTGAGGAGGGGCTGGGGGACTTTAGGCAAAAATTTTGTCTTCTGGTGTCAATCTTCTGCTTGAAGAATAAGGCAAAGTGTTCAGCTGAGATGAGAGGAGAGGGAGCAGGCGCTGGGGGGCGGAAGAGTGAATTGAAGGTGTTGAATAGTTGTTTAGGGTTGTGAGACAGGGAGGATATGAGAGATGAGAAGTATGTTTGTTTTGCTGTAGTGAGAGTGGACTTGAAGGTAGTGAGGGACTGTTTGAATGTGATGAAGTGCTCATTGGAGTAGGACCTTTTCCATATATGCTCAGCAACCCTGGAGGCCCGTCGCAGTTTCATGGTTAGGCTGGTGTGCCATGGTTGCCAGTTCATTGTGCGAGCTCTGGTATGTGTGAGGGGGGCGACCGAATTGAGAGCAGTTGTTGTGGTGTTATATAATGCGGCAGCAACATCTGCGTCATGTAAGGAACTGATGTCTGTAAGAGGGAGGAGGGATTCAGAGAGTGACTGTAGGTCAAGGTGTTTGAGATTTCTGCGAGGGTATGCTAGTTTGTGGCGTGGGGATTGTTGCCTTGGAGAGGAGAGGGTAGAGAATGTAAGTAGGTTGTGGTCAGAAAGAGGGAGGGGTGAGATAGAGAGGTTAGACAGGGAACAGAGGCGGACGAAGATGAGGTTCAGAGTGTGGCCATCTTTGTGAGTGGCTGCGGAAGACCACTGAGTAAGGCCGAAGGAGGAAGTGAGGCAGCTGAGAGAGAAGTGTCAATGGGGATGTTGAAGTCACCCATGATGATAGTAGGGATGTCAGCGGAAAGGAAATGAAGTAGTCAGGTGGCAAAATGGTTTAGGAAGGTGGTGGCTTGTCCTGGGGGGGCGGTAAATGACAGCCAGTTGGAGATTGGAGGGGGAGTAGATGCGCACACAGTGCACTTCAAAAGAGGGGCGATTAATGGAGGGTGGCAGTGGGATTTGGGTGAAGGAGCAGTTATCTGGCAGGAGAAAGCCAACTCCTCTACCGTGTTATCCATCGGTACGGGGCGGGGGTTGGAAAGGTGGTATCCACTGTATGAAAGTGCAGCTGGAGAGGCTGTGTCAGAGGGGGTGAGCTAGGTTTCGGTGATGCAGAGGAAGGAAAATTTGTTAGTTATGAAGAGATCATGGATGTAGGAAAGTTTGTTGCAGATGGAGCGAGAGTTCCAGAGAGCTCCTGTTAAGTGGGACTGGGGAAGTGGGGGCTGGGTGGATGTGTATGACGTTAGAAGGGTTGTGAGAGTTTGTGATTGATCGTGGATAGGAGGTGGAAGTGACTGTGGGGATGTGGTGAGGAGGGCCAGGATTTGGGGAGATATCGCCAGCAGTGAGGATATGTCGTTCTTATATGACAGAAAAAATAAGTCTAAATGGAGATATCTCTATTCTATATAAAAAGTGATGACACATTATTTTAATAACATATCCTTTTTTATATGAGGCTGTGTTTGCAATCCAAAGGGAACAAATCCTCAGAATTGCTCAATTTATGAGGAAGTTGGAGAATGTGTCAGTGTTATGATCTGCAACATAAACTAAGGAAAGATAGGGGAAAGCTGTCCCTACAGTAAGACTAAGCTGAATCCCTACGATGTAGCGGGTTGCCTGTTCCTTGTGAACAGACCCGCCTATGTCCTCGGCTAGTCTGAACGAAGACCTATAGAAATAAGGGAGGGGTCCCTAAAAGTACTAAGGACTGGGACAAAAATGGGGACACCTCCAACAGAAGTTGCTGCAGAACACAAAAGACAAACTGACAAAAAGTAGTAGAGGTCCCAGAGGACCAAGCGAACTAGACAGAGATAGGCACCGAAGCACCTGGCTAGAGAGACAGTCAAACAACACTGAAGTCCAGCAAATCCAGAAGGGCGGAGCTGGAATATATAGGCAGATGGTCACATGACCGCAAAACACAAGATAGAAAAAACTAACAGGAGGGTTCTAACAGTACCCCCTCTTTTATGAGGATCCTCCGGATCCTCCAGGCCCAGGCCTATCCGGAACCCTCCTGTGGAAAGCTTTAACAAGCCTAGGAGCAGAGACATCATCCGTCCTTACCCAGGAGTTGTCTTCGGGACCGAAACCCTTCCAGGAGACGAGATACTGTAATCTCCCTCTATGCCATTTAGAATTCAAGATACGCGAAATTTCATATTCGCCGTCTTCCACCACAGGAGGAACTGTGACAGTGACGTCCCTAACAGATACGTCAGCCTTTTTCAACAAGGAAACATGAAACACAGGATTAATCTTCCAGGAAGTAGGGACATCCAACCTAACAGCAGACTGGTTAACAACCTGAAGCACTTTAAATGGACCCACAAACTTAGGACCTAGTTTTTTAGAGGGAATCCTCAACCCTAGGTTCTTCGAGGACAACCAAACCATGTCACCCACAGTAAACAAAACCTCTTTACGTTTCCTGTCAAAATACTTCTTGGACTTTTTGTTAGCCTCTTGAAGGTTACAACGTACATTAGTCCAAACTCTCTCCAAATCACCGGAAAAATTCTCTTCCTCCGGCACCGTCGACCCCAATTTGGAGAACGAACCAAAAGACGGATGTCTCCCAGTACAACAAAAAATAGGAGAACACCCAGCAGAGGAGGATGTATGATTGTTAAGAGCAAATTCTGCTAGAGGCAGAAACTCAGACCACACCTCTTGATTGTCCGCCACAAAACAACGCAAAAACTGTTCAACATCCTGGTTCTTTCTTTCAGTCTGTCTATTAGACTCAGGATGATAACCAGACGAAAATGACAAATGGACTCCCAACCTGTCACAAAAAGCACGCCAAAAGCGAGCCACAAACTGAGGTCCTCTATCAGAAACAATATCCGTGGGAACGCCATGGAGCTTGACAATCTCCTTAACAAACGCCTTAGCGAGTGTCTTGGCGCAGGGCAACTTAATGAATGGAACCAAATGACACATCTTACTAAAATGGTCCACGACCACCCAGATGACAGTAAAACCCTCGGACACAGGAAGATCAGTAATAAAATCCATAGTGAGATGCGTCCAAGGCGCACTAGGAACCTCCAGAGGGCAAAGAAACCCCGCAGCAGGAGTATGTGAAGCCTTTGACCTAGCGCACACAGTACACTGATGCACCCACTTGATGACTTCCTTCTGCCATCCAGGCCACCAAAAACTGTGACTGATCGGTCTCTTAGTCTCCGAAATTCCTGGATGACCTGCCAACAGAGACTCATGACACTCCACAAACAAATCTCTCCTAAAGGCTCTAGGCACGAACAACCTCCCATGGGGAGTGTTAGATGGAGCATCATCTTGAGCTTTCAGAATCCCATTCTCCAAAACGGAGTCCAAAGCCGCCACCACAACTCCTTTCTGTAAAATGCTCTCCTCCTACTCGGCACCGACCGTAGGAGAGAAGCTGCGAGATAAAGCATCGGCTTTAACATTCTTAGTACCAGGGATATAGGTAACAGAAAAATGAAACCGAGAAAAAAAAAGTGCCCACCTAGCTTGACGGGCATTCAAGCGCTTGGCAGCAACCAGATAGATCAAATTCTTATGATCTGTGAAAACCTGAATAGGAAATCTAGCGCCTTCCAAAAAATTACGCCAATGTTCAAACGCAAGTTTAATAGCCAGCAACTCCCGATTTCCAACATCATAATTCAGTTCGGTTTCCGAAAATTTTTTCGAAAAGAAGGCACAAGGATGTACTCCACCCTCGACCAAAAAAGGCTTGGTCTCATCAGGCTGCATAAGGATAGGGGCCGAACTGAACCTCTCTTTGAGATACTCAAACGCTTCAATGGCCTCAGTAGTCCACTGAGTCATATTCGCACCTTTCCTGGTGAGATCAGTTAGAGGTTTAACAATTACAGAAAAATTCTTAATGAATTTCCTGTAATAATTGGCAAAACCCAAAAATCTCTGTATAGATTTCAAACCAATAGGTCTAGGCCATTCCTGCACAGCCTGAACCTTCACCGAGTCCATCTCAAAGCCCTCGCTGGAGACAATGTAGCCCAAAAAACTAATTTTCTGCACAGCAAACTCACATTTCTCCAGCTTAGCAAAGAGTGAATTATCACTCAATAACTGCAAAACTTCACGTACACTCTGCCAATGGGACTCTAGATCTGGTGAATAAATCAAAATGTCATCCAAATACACAACCACATTCTTACCAATCAGAGGTCTCAGGATGTCATTAATAAGGTTCTGAAAAAATGCAGGTGCATTGGTAAGACCAAAAGGCATCACCAGATTCTCAAAATGACCTACCGGAGTGTTAAAAGCAGTTTTCCATCCATCACCCTCCTTCACACGTAACAAATTGTATGCCCCCCGGAGATCAATTTTGGAGAACCACTTGGCTCCCACTAACTGGTTAAACAAGTCAGGAATTAATGGTAATGGGTAGGAATTGCGTACGGTAATCTTATTAATTTCACGAAAATCCTGACATGGCCGTAAACCGCCATCCTTTTTTTAACAAAGAAGAATCCAACTGCCACAGGCGACTTAGAAGGTCTAATGTGACCAGCAGCCAGGCTAGTCTGTATGTACTCCTCCAATGCCTTACTTTCAGGGATAGTCAGATTAAACAAGCGACTTTTGGGAAGAGTAGCACCCGGAACAAACTCAATGGCGCAATCATAATCCCTATGAGGAGGTAAAACTTGCGACTCCTCCTCCAAAAAAACCCTCCAAAAATCTTGAATAGGTACAGGTAATTCCACTTTTTCCACAGCCGCAATGCGACCATTACAACATTTATCATAGCACTTCGGACTCCAATACTTAATCACATTAGTAGACCAGTACAATAAAGGATTGTGCAGTTTTAACCAAGGCAATCCTAGAACAACTGGAGAGAGTAAATTATCCAAAACAACCAAGTCCAAAATTTCTTGGTGAACTCCATTGATAGTGAGAGGAAATGCAGCAGTCTTGTGAATGATACATTTCAAAGGAGTGTTATGAATTGCAACCACAGAAATAGGTGATGACAAAGGTTTGGATTTCAATTTAAGGTTTTCCAAAAACCCTTTATCAATCACATTAAGTGTTGAACCACAATCCACAAATACCTGAAATTCAATCAAATCTCCCTGCGGAGTAGTACTCCCAGAAAGAAATACTCCTGCAGAGCGTAAACAAGCTATACGGGTGTAACTGACCTTTTTTTTTCTTTACTTAAATGATGCTCACAATACTTAATCAAATGGTCACCTTTACCACAATAAAGACACAATCCCTCGGCGAATCTCCGGTCTTTTTCCTGAGAGCGGAGTGACATCCCCCCAACCTCCATCGGTTCCCCACCATCAGAGCAGATTTTCTGGGGACCAGGACCTGACATTACAGTAGTCTTTACCTCATTGAGCCTGCACCTCAGTCTCCTGTCTATACGAACAGATAACTGCATAGCTTCCTGCAGAGTCTCAGGTGCAGGGAATGCAATTAGCAAATCCTTAACCCTTTCACTCAGACCAGCAAGAAATAAACATTTCAGCGCCGAATCATTCCACTTAACTTCTGAAGCCCATCTCTTGAAGTGTGTGCAATAATTTTCAACATCATCAGACCCCTGATTCAAACGTCTAAGTTCTGATTCAGCAGATGAGATTCGATCAGGATCGTCATATAATAGCCCTATAGCAGAAAAAAATTCTTCAACAGAACTTAAACACGGATCATTAGGCTGGAGAGAAAAGGCCCAACCCTGTGGTTCTTTGCGCAAAAGTGACATAATAAAACCAATGAGCTGTGATTCATTCCCAGAGGATCTGGGTCTCAAACGAAAATATAACAAACAAGCATTTTTAAAGGAAAAAAAATCTTGCTGTTTACCATAAAAAACATCAGACTGTCCTACCTTGGGTTCGACAAAATGCGCTCCTGGACAGTTACTCACGTGTTGCTGAAGCTCGGCCACCTCCAGAGACAATCCTTGCAGGCGTTGAGCCAACTCCTGGACGGAAACCATACTGATCCCCGAATTTCTTTCCTTTTAGTTTTTTTAGGGCTGGACTTACTGTTATGATCTGCAACATAAACTAAGGAAAGATAGGGGAAAGCTGTTCCTACAGTAAGACTAAGCTGAATCCCTACAATGTAGTGGGCTGCCTGTTCCTTGTGAACAGACCCGCCTTTGTCCTCGGCTAGTCTGAACGAAGACCTATAGAAATAAGGGAGGGGTCCCTAAAAGTACTAAGGACTGGGACAAAAATGGGACACCTCCTAACAGAAGTTGCTGCAGAACACAAAAGACAAACTGACAAAAAGTAGTAGAGGTCCCAGAGGACCAAGCGAACTAGACAGAGATAGGCACCGAAGCACCTGGCTAGAGAGACAGTCAAACAACACTGAAGTCCAGCAAAGCCAGAAGGGCGGAGCTGGAATATATAGGCAGATGGTCACATGACCGCAAAACACAAGATAGAAAAAACTAACAGGAGGGTTCTAACAGTCAGTGACAGAAAGTCAGGGCACTTGTACTATTTATTTATAAAATATCAGATAAAATGATGGTTACTCTTCAAATTCTGCCTGACAGATCTCTGACAAAAGCATCACAAAAATCCATTTTTATCCAGTAGCAGCAGTCTAAAACTCTGACAGATGGGTTGCCTTCTGCATGGCCCATCACATTATATCTTTATATCCAAGAAACATGTCTCCCTTCTTTTTTCCATACGGCACTAAAATTCGCTATTCTCCCATTCACTATTTTTATGATAAACTTGACATTATATATTGCACGGTGCTCTGAAATACATTTGTGTTCTGTGGAATTGTTTGTTAGCCATGTTGTTAATGCACAATGTGTAAAAGTAATACAAGTTTGCCATTGGTATGTTTTTGTTGTAGCCAATACAATTGTAGAAAAGAAAATAACAGACATATAGTAACATAGTAACATAGTAACATAGTTTTTAAAGCCGAATAAAGACTTGCGTCCATCAAGTTCGACCTATTAGTTCTGTAATTGTTAAAGTTGATCCAGAGGAGGGCAAAAACCTCAAATGATTTAGCCAATCTTCACCTGAGGAAAAATTCCCTCCCGACTCTGAAACCAGCAGTCAGAATAAATCCCTGTATCAACCTACTATTTTATTTTATTTTTAAGTATATGCTGAAATCTGCCTGGTATCTAGAAATGCATCCAGTCCCCGCTTGAACTGGTGTAGTGAATCCGACATTACCGTCTCCTCACTCAGTGAATTCCATATTCTCACTGCTCTTACCGTAAAGAACCCCTTCCTATGCTGGTGCTGAAACCTTTTCTCTTCCAGTCTTAGTGAATGCCCTCTTGTTACCGTAATATCCCTCCTTTTGAACAAATCCCGGGCAAGATCTCTATACTGTCCCCTAACATATTTGTACACATTTATTATGTCCCCCCTCAACCTTCTCTTTCCAGGCTGAATAGTCCTAGTTTTGCCAACCTCTCTGGGTATTGCAGTCCCTCCATTCCCTTTATTAATTTTGTTGCCCTCCTTTGTACCTTTTCAAGCTCATTTATATCCTTTCTATATATTGGGGCCCATAACTGAGCACAGTGTTCCAAGTGTGGTCTGACCAGTGCTTTGTACAGTGGAAGAACAATGTTCTCATCCTTTGCAGCTATACCTCTTCTGATACATCCCATTACCCTGTTTGCCCTTACAGCAGCGGCCTGACTTTGGGCACTCCAATTTAGTTTGCTATCAATCAAGATGCCCAAGTCCTTCTCCATCTCTGAATTCCCCAATGATTTCCCATTCAGTGAGTACTGGTGACTTCCATTTTTCCTTCCCATATGTATGACCTTACATTTCTCCTCATTAAACCTCATTTGCCATTTAATGCTCCACCTACCCAGCTTATCCAAATCCCTCTGTAGGTCTGCACTGTCCTCTTTTGTATTAATTGTTTTACATAACTTTGTGTCATCTGCAAATATTGATATTTTACTATTTATCCCGTTGACTATGTCATTAATAAAGATATTAAATAACATTGGGCCTAGTACAGACCCCTGTGGTACCCCACTAGTGACGCTTAACCAATCTGAGTATATTCCATTTATAACCACCCTCTGCCTTCTATCCCTTAGCCAGTTAGCTACCCACTTGCAAACATTTTCCCCCAGTCCCATCATTCTCATTTTGTATACCAACCTATTATGTGGCACGCTATCGAACGCTTTTGAGAAGTCGAGATACACGACATCCACTGGTTTCCCCCTGATCTACTCGAGAGCTAACCTCCTCGTAGAAGTCAATCAGGTTTGTTTGGCAGGAGCGATTCCTCATGAATCCATGTTGATTCGGGGTTAAAAGATTATTAGCATCAAGATGCTGCGTAATCGCCTCTTTAATGAAGCTTTCAAAAATTTTGCCCACAACAGACGTCAGACTCACCGGCCGATAGTTTCCGGCGTCACTTTTTGCTCCCTTTTTGAATATTGGCACTACATTCGCCTGTCGCCAATCAAGTGGTACAGACCCAGTCTCAATAGAGTCCTTAAATATAAGATATAACGGTCTGTCTATCACATTACTTAGTTCCCTTAGTACCCGTGGGTGTATGCCATCAGGTCCTGGTGATTTGTTTATTTTAATGTTACTGAGGCGTTTCTGTACCCCAACTTGGGTTAGATTTGTCATACTTAGTGGAGGATTAAGCTTGTCACTTCTCATTTCGCCTGTTAGTTCTATTCCTTTGTGAAAGTTGTCAAAAAAAAATTATTTAATAGATTAGCTTTATCCTCATCTTTCTCTATGATTTTGCCTTCATCACTTTTTATCGGTCCAATATTATCCGATTTAATCCTTTTACTATTTGTATACGTAAAGAACAGTTTGGGATTTGATCTACTTTCCCTAGCAATACGTCTCTCTGTTTCCTCCTTCGCTATTTTTATTTGTTTTTTGCAGGTTCTCGTTTTTTCCTTATAACACTTTAGTGCCTCCTTACTGTTTTCCTGTTTTAACCTCTTGAATGTCTCTTTTTTGCTATTTAACGCCCCTTTTACGTTCTTGTTCAACCATATTGGTTTCCTCTTATTTCTGGCCCTTTTATTCCCATACGGTATATATCTCTCGCACTGAGTATTCAGAATTCTTTTGAAGGTTTCCCATTTACTATTCGTATTCCTTTGATTAAGAACTTTGTCCCAGTCAATAAGTTGGAGGTTTTCTATCAGCTGATCAAACTTCGCCCTCCTAAAGTTTAATGTTTTTGTTGTTCCCTTATTGATAACCCTACTGAAGGGCATTTTGAAATCGATAATATTATGATCGCTATTACCTAGGTGCCCCCCTATCTGTACCTCAGTTATTCTATCAGGCCTATTAGTCAATATTAAGTCCAACACGGCCTTCCCTCTCATTGGTTCGTGCACTAGTTGGGAGAGATAATTATATAATGTAACGCTGGTCGGTATGGACCCACTGTCCCCTGGAGGGGCGTGAATAAGTGTCTACCAGGTCTTCACTAGGGTATCTGATGTAGAGCATAGACTGGGATGATCATAGACACCAGGAACCACTCCAGGGCAGTCCCCAGAATGGCAGCAGCTAACTGGAGGGTCAGAGACGTTGGTATGAGGTATAGGAGGGCGAGACAGAGGCCAATTCAGACGGTCCAAAGTTGGGGCAGGCAGCCCAGGATAAGAGTACAAAGCCGAGGTCAGGAGCGGAGAGCTCAGACAGGAGGCGTATACAAGCCGGGTCGATAACGGGAGATTCAGTGCAAACAAACGCATAAACAGGATGCTAGCAGGCGAACTGACTAGGAACCAACGTTCGGGCAAAGAGTGGTGGGAGGAGCACTCTAATATAGTGCCTGCTCGCACAGGATAGGCCAGGGAATCTAATCTCTGCAGGACACAGCAGGGTTAAATTCCTGCAGAGAATGTCCAATGTACCTCTAAGGCCACATGGAAGCTACAAGCTGATGCAGCAGGGCAAAGAAGTGCTGAAAAAACCATCTCAACAAGACAAAATGACACGAGGAGACGCATGGTGAGCATGGTGAGTAGGGCAGCGCAGAGGAGGCATGCGAGTTACTGCTGTGACATAGCATATCTATCTCTCACAAAATGCAAATGTAATTCAGATGGATCTGTAAATTTGATCTGCAGTAAGATTGGCGGACAATGTCAATGTAAACTTAATATTGTCAGAATCAACTGTGACAGGCCGCTCTGGATTTGGGCCTAATGTTTGCCAAGGTATGATATTCACAGGATGTTCTGCTGTACATGTTGGGGAGGATGGAGAAACATCCAGGTTATTATAGAACCTGAAGGACAGGAAAGTTTTTTTCCCCGTAGCCATTATCAGACCTAAAGCTCTAATTTTCTACTGGAAATTCCGTAAATAAAAACAGATCAAACATTCTTTTCTGTTTCGTTGTATAGAATGTGACTGTAACAGCAAAGGATCAATAAACAATTTATGTGATCAGGTGACTGGACAGTGTGCTTGCCGCGGAGACATACAAGGACAGTGCTGTGACAGCTGCTTGCCTGGATATTATGGATTTCCAAACTGCCGACCTTGTAAATGCAATGGCAATTCAGAGACATGTGACCCAGTAACTGGTGCTTGTAAGGGCTGCAAGGGATTTACAGATGGGACCAACTGTGAACGGTAAGGGCACATGATAGTGTATACGTTTTGCATGTGCTGACAATCGCTTAGCTTTTTCTTTTGGATAGTAAAATGCCTGGTTTAATTTTTTAAAGAATTCTACTATTAAAGTCAAAATCATTGAATGTGCTAATATCCAAAGTGTATCTTTGCATTTTGAATAATCACACCCTTGTCCACAATTTCTCAAAACCACAAATCATTGTTTGCTGGTGTACTTTAAGATGCCAAAATTTAGTAAAGGAAAATAAAATTGAAAAGAAATGGTGACATAATGGGGAATATACAGTGCTCATGGTGACATAATGGGGAATATACAGTGCTCAGCATAAATGAGTACACCCCTTTGAAAAGTAAGATTTTAATCAGTGAGATATTTAATCAATATCTCACTGAAAACAAGAAAAATTTCCACAATTTTGACAAGACTGAGTTTCATTGAATATTTTTCTTACCCAAAACGTGAAAGTAAGGTTAATAATATTAAACTTCATTACAAAATCTTCAGTTTTATGCAAAATAGTTGATGCAAAAATAAATACATCTCATATCAAAAACAGCTATATCTAGTATTTTGTATGACCTCCATGATATTAAAGTACAGAATGGAGCTGCATGAGTGCTCATTGATGGTATTATGAATTCGCAGATGCACTACTTTATATTGAAAGAGAAGATGCTACCATCACTCCGTGTCTTTGGTAGACGTGCACTTTTCCAACTTGACAATGATCCAAAACACACATCTAAGACAACTGTTACATTTCTAAAGAAGAACAGGGTGAAAGTGATTCAGTGGCCAAGTATGTCTCCTGATATGAACCCAATCGAACGCCTATTGGGAATTCTGAAGAGAGAATTTGTCCATCCAACGCCCTGGCGTTCTTGAAGAATGGAAATACTGTAGATAGATGTTGTAATATGTTGCCAACTTGTTCATTCAGTGCCTTGAAGACTTGGTGCTGTCCTTAAAAATCATGGAGGATATGCAAAAAAATAGATGTAGTGGTTTGGATGTGGGGTGTATTTATTTTTGCATCAAGTAATTTGAGTAAAACAGAAGATTTTGTAACGACAGTTATATTATTAACCTTATTTTCGTGTTATGGGTTTACAAAATGTTCTATGAAACTCAGTCTTGTCAAAATTTTAGAAATTGTTCTTCTATTCAGTGAAATATTGATTACAATTTTACTTTTTAAATAGGGTGTACTCATTTATGCTCAACACTGTAAGTAAACTGTCTAACATATTACACAGTGGTTATAATGCCTACATTGTATATACAAATTATTCTGATTGTTAAAACTTAAACAGGTTGTCTACTTTATTTTTACTTTAACAAATGTGTTGTTGTACCAGGATGTACTGACTGGCAGGTAGCAGTTCACAGAGTAGGAAAAGCTCTAACACTTATATATTAATAATCTCTATAAAAACATTTACCAAACATTTTTGTTAAAATACATGGACAATCTCTTAAAGCCATAATGAACAATGTATAATTACTTTTAATCGCATTGTAAATGCTGATGTTACCATTGCATATATGTACCATGTAGAGGACTGAAAAGTTACATGCTCCACTTTTATTTTCTGATTATCTGCTGCTGGATCTTATATGCTCTCTCAAGGGCCCACCAGAAAAAACGTATATACTGCGTGCACAATTATGAGGTCATTTTGCTTTTTTGATGATTTACTTTCTTATTGAACAACTACTGTGCTCTCGGTCAATCCAAAAGGCTAATAAACTTGAATATTTTAGAAAGTAAAAGTGAGATTTTGCCTTTCTTAAAAGAATATCTATGTGTGCAGAATTAATTGGGCAACTATTAGTGTGCAGAATTATTATGCAACTAACTGAAAAACACCAATTTTCCCATTTCAATGGTTTATTTTCATCTGTTAAAGTGAGAATAGTAACCAAAAAATTCATAGTATAAAAAAATACATTTCAGACATTTTAAAATGTAACAGTCATAAGCCTTCCATCCATGGAGCTTGTCAGTTTCTTTATCCATTGATGATCAACCTTTTAGGCAGCACCAACCACAGCCTTCCAAACACTGTTCAGAGAGGTGTACGGTTTTCCTTCACCATAAATCTCCCTGTCACCGGAAAAATATGCAATGTAGAGCCAGTGTTTGTCAGGGCCAGGTGTGTGCTTACAGCTGCCTGTGACTGAACCAGCGCCGGCACCACCCCCGTGACTGTAACCAGAACTCTGTGGGGGGGGATAAAGTTATTTTTCTCAATGCAGCTAATTTAATAACGTGATTAACCTGAAAATTAACTCTATATCTGTAAGTTAATTAGGTTTCTTAGGGTGACAAGTTACCTTTAAGAAAGGCCTCCAAGTTTTCATTATTCTTTCATCTTTGAGGCCTTTACTGGCTAGTCAAGCAGTGGAGTTCTTCAATGCATGTGACGGAGCATTGTTCTACATAAAAAAATCATGTTTTTCTTGAAAGATGCAGAATTTTTCTTGTACCACTGCTTGAAGAAAATGCTTACAGCCCATAACAGTACCCCACCTTCACCTTCCTGGTGTCTGAGTTGAAGTAAAGGTCTGTTTCTGCTACTGATCCAGCCACAGGCCCATACATCTGGTCAATCAAGAGTCACTCTTTCCTAATCAGTCCATAAAAACTTTTGAAAAATCCATATTTAGATATTTCTTGGCTTAGTCTTGACATTACAACTTACGTGTCTTCTTTAGTGGTGGTTGGGTTTCAGTCTTCCTAATCGTGGCCACGTCTCTCAGCACTTTACGAATTCTACTTCTGTGCACTCCAGGGAGGTTGCAGTTCTGGAATATGACAGCTCTAGATGATAATGGGTTCCTGGTCACTTCACGTTTGATTCTTCTCAATTCTTTGGCTGTTTTAATGTTCATCTTTTTTCTCAATATGTTTTTTGTTACCCTGTTGACTATTTGCAACAAAACTTTTAAAGGTTCTATGATCACACCCCAATATATTAGCAATTTCAAGAGTGCTTCATCCCTCTATAAAATCTCTTTTTTGGCCCATTTTGTTTAAGGAAAACAAGCTGCATAATAATTCTGAACACCTTGATAAAGGGTGTTGATATCCTTAAATGTCACCCTCTCGTATTACATAAATGCACATCACTTCATCTGGTTCTTCAATTTAGCATTCAAGTTTATACAGCTTGGAGTTGGAAAATCTGCATAAAAATTATGATATTGTCAAAATACTCTGTATACTGTATATAGTTCTGCATACGCTGTATAGTTTAGAACTATTGTTGATGAAATAATTATACCGCATGCCATAACAAAGTGTATACTTTATATCTCAGGTGTATTGATAATTATTATGGTAATCCATTATTGGGACAACCATGTCGTCCATGCATGTGTCCGGGTTCTCCTACAAGCAAGAAATATTTTGCAAATTCTTGTAAACAAAACAATAAGACTATGGAGGTGACTTGCAATTGTCTTGAAGGTTATACAGGTAACTCCCAATTAAATTCAAGATCAGATTATGAAACATTTTGCTCAAATATTTACCATTTTATCTCCTTTATCATACATATCAGATAATGAGATATTCAATATGGTTTTATGTAACCAGAGATCATTGATCTGTCACTTTATGGGAACTCATGTGACCATTATAGGGTCGAAACTGGGCCTATAGAGCTTACAGCAGACCTTTCTGATTTCAAGGACAACTAGCTTACTACAGTTATGGCCAAAAGTCTTGGCACCCTTGAAATTGTCCCAAAAAATGAAGTATTTCTTCCAGAATATTATTGCAATTACACATGTTTTGTTATACACATGTTTATTTCCATTGTGAGTATTGGAACAAAATGAAAACAAAAAAACAGAAAAAAGGGTAAATTGGACATAGTTTCACACAAAACCGTAAAAATAGGCAAGACAAAATTGTTGGCACCTTTCCAAAATTATGGATAAACAACTTTGTTTCTAGCATGTGATAATCGTTCAAACTCACCTGTAGCTAGTAACAGGTGTGGGCAATATGAAAATCACACCTGAAACCAGATAAAAAAGGGATAGGTTGACTCTTTGCATTGTGTCTGTGTGTGTCACACTAAGCATGGAGAGCAGAAAGAGCGGAAGGGTACTGTCTGAGGACTTGAGAAACAAAATGTTTGAAAAATATCAACAATCTCAAGCTTACAAGTCCATTTCCAGAGATCTTGATTTTCCTTTGTACATGGTGCGCAACATAATCAAGAAATTTACAACCCATGGCACTGTAGCTAATCTTCCTGGACATGGATGGCTGAGAAAATTTATGAAAAGATACAATGCAGGATAGTCCAGATGGTGGATAAGCAGCCCCAATTAAGTTCCAAAGTAATTCAAGCTGTCCTACAGGTTCAGGGTGCATCAGTGTCAACGAAACTGTCTATCAAAATTTGAATGAAATTAAAAAGGAGACTCAGGAGGACCCCACTGCTGACACAGAGACATAAAAAAGCTAGACAGCAGTTTGCCAAAATGTAGGTGAGTAAGCCAAAATCCTTCTGGAAAAGTGTCTTGTGGACAGATGAGACCAAGATAGAGCTTTTTGGTAAAGAACATAATTCTACTCTTTACTGAAAATGGAATGAGGCCTACAAAGAAAAGAACACAGTGTCTACAATCAAATATGGAGATTCAAAGATGTTTTGGAGTTGTTTTGCTGCCTCTGGCACTGGATGCTATGACTGTGAAGATTACCAAAGGATTTTGGGTCGCAATGTAATGCCCATTGTCAGGAAGCTGGGTTTGCATCCTAGGTCATGGTCTTCCAGCAGGACAATGGCCCCAAACATACTTCAAGAAGCACCCAGAAATGGATGGACACAAAGCACTGGAGAGTTCTGAAGTGACCAGCAATGAGTCCGGATCTAAATCCCATTGAACACCTGGGATTGCTGTTGGGAGAAGGCTCCCTTCAATTATGAGATACCTGGAATAGTTTGCAAAAGAAGAGTGGTCCAAAATTCCAGTTGAGAGGTGTAAGAAGCTTGTTGATGGTTATAGGAAGGAATTGATTGCAGTTATTTATTTCAAAGGTTGTGCAACCAAATATTAAGTTGAGGGTGCCAACAATTTTTCTCAGGGCTACTTTGGGGGTTCTGTGTGAAATTACGTCCAATTTGCCTTTTTTGTGTTTATGTGTTGTTCCAATACACACAAAGGAAATATACATGTGTATAACAAAACACATGTAACTGCAATAATTTTCTGGGAGAAATACTTCATTTTCTGGAACATTTTCAAGGGTGCCAACACTTTTGGCCATGACTGTTTTTAAAATGCATAATGAGATCAGTACCAAAGACAAATGATTGGTAAAGCAAAGTACATGCACTGTTTACATGGCTATTTGTTGGTGAAATGCTGCTCATTTATACCAACCTTATATATGTGTTTATTTTAAACTTTCCACTGCGCTTCTTATTTTCTCAGGAAAGAACTGTGATGAATGTCCTGATGGACTTTATGGAAACATAGATGAAGGGGAAAAGTGTTTGCCATGCCAGTGCAATGGCAACATTAATGTAAAAGAGCCTAACTCGTGTGACAAGATTACAGGGGAGTGCTTGCTGTGTATGAAAAACACATATGGTCCTAACTGTGAATCATGTCTACCTGGTTTCTTTGGATCAGGACTTCATCATAACTGTACAAGTAAGTTTAGGTTAGAGACTTTTGTGCTAGATTAGTCTCAGTGTTGTAGATTGGAGCTCATGGAGCCAATGCAAAAGCTCCATAGGGGCGCCCAATTATTACAAGTCTTTTATAGTAGTGGTCTTTTTGGGCCCCTTAGGCTTCAAGATCTGGGTGCAATTACAACCCCTGCACCTATTGTAGTTATGTCCCTGATTGGTCAAATTCTATACTGCACCACCCATTTTCCAGAGTCCTAGATAGAATGCCATGTTTAGTGTTTGCATCCTAATAATGTCCAATCTGATGTTACATGAGAGCTTCAGACTTCATTTTTCACAGATTCACAGTTTATTTGCTTTGCCATTATATTATAATATTTTCACCACCAAAGTTTTGCAATCCTTTTATTGCCCAACTTTTTATCCTTACAATGCATGCAGTGATAGAAAATAAAAATAATTATTCAGTAACTTCTGTGTTATCTAATGATAGAGCAGATTAGAGCACTTATGACTAAAATGACATTTTAGCAGTCAATTGAACCTGTGGAAATACATGGGAAAGTAGAAGATCAAAGACTGGTCTCCATAAAGATAGCTTTCATGAACAAAAGACCATCACCTGTATTCTAAAGTAAATGGTGGTCGTGTCGAAAATACTGTAGAAACTTTAGTAGAATTCAGGTAAAGCATCCACATAATGTCTTCATTTCAGCCAGTCTTTTATTTTCATTTCGGAAGAAAAGGACTTTTATAAAACACCTTTCTATAACTTTCTAAAAAAAATCTGATCATTATTCCATCAAGTAAAGTGGCCATTAGCTATTGTATTCAGCTGAAGATCGAATGGAGATGTACTGTAGTCACACATGTCTGTGGCTCTGTTCATTCAAGTATATGGGAGATACTGTAAATTAATTGCCAAGCTTACTCTAGATATGCCAACATTTCTTTGGTATGGAAAACCCTTTACATGAAGATCATATAAATGACTAATGTTAAAACAAATGTGATCCTACCATTAAAGGGAATGTGTCACCCTCCTGGGCGATATCAGACCTCTACTATGGCCATACAGGTTATAGAAAAGTAAATCTATACTTACCTGTATGGCTCATAGCAGAGGTCTGATTGCAGAGAAATCTGTTTTTTTAAAGTCTGTTTTCCAGAGGCTTGGTGTCCAGGGGACGCCAAGCAAATCCCTCCTATCTGCTTACGATTCCCCTAAATCGCCACCTCTGTGCTAAATTACCATATTCCCCCCCTCCCTGGCACGTCACAGGGCCCTGTGACAAGCCCCGCTCTGCCTCCCTTCCCGCGCATGCGCAAAGGGCCGCTCCCATGGAGCCCGTTTTTTTTCTTCCGACCCCATTTGGCTGCATACTGCGCCGCAGCCTTGTATTGCGCAAACGCCGGGGAGTCAGTGAGACTTCCGCTCCGCTGGCAGTACGCAGCCAAATGGGGCTGGAGGGAAACAAAGTGCGCTCCATGGGAGCGGCGCTTTGCGCATGGGCAGGAGGAGAGGCAGAGCAGGGCACGTCACAGGGGAGGGGGGGAATATGGTAATTTAGCACAGAGGCGACGATTTAGGGGAATATTAAGCAGATAGGAGGGGATTTCTTCCCGTCCCCCGGACGCCAAGACTCTGGAAAACAGACTTTATAAAACCAGATTTCTCTGCAATCCGACCTCTAGTATGGGCCATACAGGTAAGTATAGATTTACTTTTCTATCACCTGTATGCCCATAGTAGGAGGTCTGATATCGCCCAGGGGGGAAACACATTCCCTTTAAATAAATCCCATACAATCAAAATGTTCCTGAAGGCTTTGGTCATGTCTCTCTTCATTCTTCTATGACAGAGAAAATAACTCTAAATGGAGATTATATCTGACAGAATGTACATGTAATCCAGATGGATCGGTAAGTTCGATCTGCAGTAAGATTGGCGGACAATAACAATAATAATAAAATTAATGTCGTCGGACGTTGATGTGACAAGTGTGCTGTGGGCAACTCTGGGTTTGGTCTTAGTGGTTGCCAAGGTATGAAATTCACAGAATGTTCTGCAGATCCATATTGGGGAGGAGGGAGAGACAGCCTGGTTACCATACAATCAGAAGGACAGGAAGGTTTTGTTCCCCCTAGCCATTATTAAACCTAAAGCTCTAATTTTTCACTGGAAATTCTGTAAATAAAAACAGATAAAACATTCTTTTCTGTTTCATTTTATAGAATGTGACTGTAACAGCAAAGGATCAATAAACACGTTATGTGATCAGGTGACTGGACAGTGTGCTTGCCGCAGAGACATACAAGGACAGCGCTGTGACAGCTGTTTGCCTGGATATTATGGATTTCCAAACTGCCGACCCTGTAAATGCAATGGCAATTCAGAGACGTGTGACCCAGTAACTGGTGCTTGTAAGGGCTGCAAGGGCTTTACAGATGGGACCAACTGTGAACGGTAAGGACCCATAATAGTGTATAAGTTGTGCATGTGCTTACAATCTTTTAGCTTTTTCTTTGGTTAGCAAAATGCCTGGTTTAATTTTTTTTTAATTCTAATATAGTGATAGTCATTGAATGTGTTAATATTCAAAGTGTATCTTTGCATTTTGAAAAATCATATCTTTGTCCACAATTTCTCAAAACCACAAATCATTGTTTGGTGGTGTGTAAACCTACTTTAAGATGCCAAAATTCAGTAAAGGAAATTAAAGTTGAAAAGAAATGGTGACATAATGGGGAAGATTATACAGTGCTCAGCATAAATTAGTACACCCCTTTGAAAAATACAATTTTAATCGATATCTCACTGAAAACAAGAACAATTTTAACAATTTTGACAAGACTGAGTTTCACAGAACATTTTTTTTACCCAAAACATAAAAGTAAGGTTAATAATATTACTTTCATTACAAAATCTCCAGTTTTACTCAAAGTAGTTGATGCAAAAATTAATACACTGCACATCAAAAACTACATCTAGTATTTTGTATGACCTCCATGATTTTTAAGGATAGCACCAAGTCTTCTACGGATGAGATGAACAAGCTGGCAATATATTGCAACATATTTTTTCTTCCATTTTTCAATAACGACCTCTTTTAGAGCCTAGATGCTGTATGGAGAGTGATGCTCAAATTTGTCTCATAAGAACTCCCCATAGGTGTTCGGTTGGGTTGAGATCACAAGGACATGGTGATCATAAGGACACTGCCCTCACCATATTTCACTGTAGGCACCACGTATTTAGAAAAATGAATTTAGAAAAATGCATGGTAGTGGCAGTGTCTTTGTGTTGGGGAGCTACTCACTGATGGTATCATGAATTCTCAGATGTACTGCTCTACATTAAAAGAGAAGGTGTTACCATAACTCCGTGCTGTTGGTAGATGCACAGTTTCCCAACATGGTAATGATCTAAAACACACATCTAAGGCCACTATTGCATTTCTGAAGAACAGGGTGAAATTGATTCAGTGGCCAAGTATGTCTCCTGATATGAACTCAATCAAACACTTATGGGGAATTCTGAAGAGACAAGTTGAGCACCACTTTCCATCTAGCGTCCAGGCTCTAAAATAGGTTGTTCTTGAAGAATGGAAAAAGATAGATATTGCAATATGTCGCCAACTTGCTCATTGCTTCAAGGCTCAATGCTTTGAAGACTTGATGCCGTCCTTAAAAATCATGGAAGTTATGCAAAAAAATAGATGTAGTGGTTTGGATTATGGTGTATTTATTTTTTCATCAACTAATTTGAGTAAAAGAAAAGATTTTGTAATGAAAGTTATATTATTAACCTTACTTTCATGTTATGGGATTACAAAATGTTCTATGAAACTCAGTCTTGTCAAAATTTTAGAAATTGTTCTTGTATTCAGTGAAATATCGATTACAATTTTACTTTTCAAATAGGGTGTACTCATTTATGCTCAACACTGTAAGTAAACTGTCTAATATATTACACAGTGACTGTAATACCTACATTGTGTAACATACCTGGCGGCGTCCTTGCATGGTGGTCCATCTCCCACTGTGCAAGAGCGCGCACTTGATCTCCAGTCCAGAATGTCTCTCTGGCTTCCCTCCATGCTGTCTGTTTGTGTCTGTTTCTGCTGCTTAAGGGCGGCGCCCGATCACTTCCTGCTTTTTGTACCTGCTGTGGGCACACCCCTTGTGCGTCCTCAGCCTATTGCTGTCTGTCACCTGGTATATAGCTCAGCTGCTCCAATCAATTCCTGCCTGAGCATAGTGTTTTCATTCAGTGTGTGCTTGCACTCTGAAGGTGCCAGGTCCCGTTCTGTGTTCTCTTGTCTGCCTATCCTGGAGGCTGTATTTCCAGGCCTGTCTGAACACGCTCCTAGCCTGTTCCTCCCACCTTCTAGGGGCTGATTACCTAGACCCGCTCCTGTATCTTGTCTGTCCGGTCTGAACACGCTCCTAGCCTGTTCCTCCCGCCTTCTAGGGGCTGATTACCTAGACCCGCTCCTGTATCTTGTCTGTCCTGTCTGAACACGCTTCTTGCCTGTTTGTCCCGCCTCTCTGGGGGCAGTATTCCCAGACCCGCTCCTGTATCCCGCTGCAGTGTCGGTCTCCTCCGTACACTCAGTTCCAGTCTGAACTCTCTCCTATCCTTTACCTGTTTTGCCTCTATGTCCGTTCCCCTCCTTTTTCTGCAGAGTCTGAACTCGTACCTAACTCCTGCTTGTTGTCTCTGTACTCCCGTTTGTGAGTTTGTGGTCCACTCGCTACTTCACTGCAAGTACCCTGTGGGTATCTGGCTCTGCCTTTCTCTTCCTGTCTGTTCCGTGTGAACAGAGCCCTGTCCCCCCTGCTCCGACTCCTTTGCTCACCGCTCCGGCGGTTCTAGCCTGCTCTGGCTCCTTTGCTCACCGCTCCGGCGGTTCTAGCCTGCTCTGGCTCCTTTGCTCACCGCTCCGGCGGTTCTAGCCTGCTCTGACTCCTTTGCTCGCTGCTCCAGCAGCCTTGCTCCGCTCTGACCCTTTTGCTCACTGCTCCGGCAGCCTTGCTCCGCTCTTATCCTTTTGCTCACTGCTCCGGCAGTCTCGCTCCGCTCTTATCCTTTTGCTCACTGCTCCGGCAGTCTTGCTCCACTCTTGCTCACCGCTCCAGGCGGCCTCGTCCTGCTTTACTCTTGCTCACTGCTCCGGCAGTCTCGCTCAGCTCTGACCCTTTGCTCACTGCTCCTGGCGGCCTTGTCCTGCTCTACTCTTGCTCACCGCTCCAGGCGGCCTCGTCCTGCCCTGCTCTCGCTCACCTCTCTGGGCGGCCTCACTCTGCTGTGTTTGTCCGCCACATCTGTGGTTCTGTTCCTGAGTCCCAATGTGTACTGGGTCCTATCCCGCCAGTGTCCCTACCTGCTAGTGCCTCCCTGTCTGCACTCTAGCTGTGCTTGCCTGTACCCCTCTGCCTGTATTGTTCCTGAGTCCCAGTGTGTACTGGGTCCTATCCCGCCTGTGTTCCTACCTGCTAGTGCCTCCCTGTCTGCACTCTAGCTGAGCTTGCCTGTACCCCCCTGCCTGCATACCCGCCTGCCTGCATCCCAGTCGAGCCAGCCTATACCCACCAGTCTGTGTGCCAGCCTACCAGTCTGTTCCTGTATTCCCCTGTGTGGGTCAACAGCCGTGTCCGGGGTCTGTCCTGGAGTAGCACCTGGTCCCTCTGCTCGGTTCCTCCTTGGTGCACTGGCGTCGTATGCCGTCGTGCGACCCTGGTCGGATCGGGTGAATACCTAGTTACGCCCCTCCAGGCATTCACTCTCCGGCACGGTCCAGTGGAATCACTACAATCACATGCACACGCCGCTCAGCCCGGGCGTGTGCATTACACATTGTATATACAAATGATTCTGATGATTACAACTTAAACAGGTTGTCTACTTTATTTTTATATTAACAAATGTGTTGACAAAATGATGATTTTAAAGGGGTTTTCCCACGAACAAAAGTTCATTTTAATCAATGGCTGACCGTACAGGAACATGGTCTGATCATACCACAGCTCCTGAGCAAGGGAAGAAGCAAAAGAGTATACAGACGTTACAGCAGGGGATCACAGCTGATTCTTTTTGTGAGGTAAAACATTTCACGGCCTGTTTTTAAACAATGTTTTACCTCACAAAAACACCTCACAAATTACCTCATAAAAATAATCAGCCTCACAAAAATAACCATTCTGAAATGTCTGTATACTCTTTTGCTTCCTCTTTTGCTTCCAGGAGATGTGGTTTGATCAGATCATGTTCCGTACACGGTCAGACACACCCATTGATTAAAATGAACTTTTGTTAGTGGGAAAATCCCTTTATGTCTTTTATTAATATATATTACTTAAGGGACGCTTGACAAGACCAGTCCGTCAGCCTTGTCTTATTAAAACACAGCTTCCTTTGGGCAATGTTTTCTATTGAGGAGGCTAATAGACAGGTCTGGTCACATGCTTCTTTAACATCAGCCATATTAAGAACTGTAGTGCTGTGCAGTCTATGAGGAAGGATGCACTAACTGGTAGGTAGCGGTTCACAGAGTAGGAAAAGCTCTAACACTTATATATTTGTAATCTCCATAAAAACATTTCCCAAAATACATGGACAATCCTTCAAGTCATATAAAACAATTATATAAGTACTTTTAATCACATTCTAGATGCTGATGTTACCATTGAATACATGTACCATGTAGAGGACTGAAAAGGTACCTAATCCACTTTTATTTTCTGATTCTGATCTGCTGCTGGACCTTATACATTCTTTCAATGGCCCACCAGAAAAATCTTATACACTGTGTGCACAATTATCAGGCCATTTTGTTGATTTTGATTATTCAGCAACTATTAGTGTGCAGACTTACATAGGAATGCAAAATTTGGATTTATGAAAATGGTTTCAAATCTAATGACTGATCCCTATGTTTTCTTATGCCCCGATTTAAAAAAAACACTTTTATTTTTAACCATTACATATATATTTTTCACAAAATGCATGTGAAATTATGTACAAGCGAGATCAACAAGAAAAAGATTTATTGTAGCCAAAAATGTACACAATATTATATTTAAAAATTGATTGAACATTCATTCTGCAACTTTCTCTTAATACCTTTATAGAAGACATATGGATCTTCTCTGTGAAGCATTCAGCAGTAGTCCCCCAGCATGTTCACGTTCCATCTATCTTGGTATCGTCGTTTCATCTCCTTAATATCCTGATCAAATCTTTCTCCTTGCTCTTCGCTAACAGCATCAAGGTTTTCAAATTTATCAGACAACCAAAGGCTTTGAAACATTTCAGCATGTTCTCCTTACTGGACTTAAATTTTGGATCTTTGTTGTTACCTAGAAATTTCTTCACAACTTCTTTCATAGAATCCAGAGCCCCTTTCTCATCATCATTTTTTATTTTTGTTTCGAACACGTCGTCCTACACGAGTTTCCAAATTTCCAGACCCACAAAAATGCTTTCCTTCAGTTTTGCTTCGGTCAGTCCCTGATACTTGGTACTCAGGTACTTAAAAGTCTCTCCTTCTTTCGACAGAGCTTTCACAAACTGCTTCATCAGTCCAACCTTAATTGGAGTGGTGGCTGTCTTGAGAAAAGTATGGAAGGAATTCCTTTTCTCTGCTTCTGTACCATGAAAAACAGATACCAGGAGCTAGCAGGTTCTTTCCCTTTGGTGTAGCCTAAATGTTTGTAGAATTTTTAGGAAGGTCCCAGTCCCTGAATAAATCATTTAATTCGAGCTGTGAAAAACGCTGTGGCTTGTTGGGACTAGCGTGAAAGTCTTCTTCAGAATCCTGCTCTTTATGATCTGAATCTTCTGAATCAGGTGTATCTTCAAATTTCTCCGGAGGTGAAGGAACAGGTATTCCTGGACCGTAAGGCACAGGGTGAATCGCTGATGAGAGGTCCGGGTATATAATTTCCTTCTTATATTTAAGGTTGAATCCCTCCACGTTGCATGTACAAAAGTAGCAGTCATCACTATGATTTCACGGTTGCCTACAGATCATAGACACGCCAAAGCTAAAGCTCTCTTTTTTCCCTTTAGACCACTGTCACAGTTCTTCTACACAAACAGAACACACTACATATACTGCTGAGGTAAAATGAAAGCTGTGCTCTGATTGGTTGCTACCACCACACTTTTATGAACTGTGACTAAAAAAAAAAATCTGTCTTTACTGCCCATGGCAACCAATCACAGCCCAGCTTTCATTTCTTATACTGCTGAGGTAAAATGAAAGATATCCTATAATTTGATGCTATGGACACCACCACATTCTTTGGAAGCCGGGCTAAGAAAATCTTCTTGGCCTTCATCAGCCAATCGCAGCACAGCGTACATTAATGTGTAACCAATCTAATGACACCAAAATCATCCACCAAATGTCATGCAAGGGGGTCAACGTATGGTGCAAGAAAAAGCCTAAGGAGTCAGTATGTGTGAAAAACTGTACATGATGGAATGTTTTTAATATTTTTACTAAGTTCAGCAAAGTATATAAAAATCACCTCTTATATTTCAAACTATTTTACCCTTTATTATACAACTAACTGAAAAACATTCATTTTCCCATTTCAATCGTTTATTTTCATCTGTTAATGCGAAAATAGTAATCAAACAACTCTAAATATACAAAAATACGTTTCTGTAATTTAAAAAATATAGCAAATAGAGCAATATAGCCCCCCTTCTTTTTAGTAACAGTTAAGTCTTCCATCGATGGTGTCTGTCAGTTTCATTATCTATTGACAATCAACTTTTTGGGCAGCACCAACCACACCCTCCCAGACACTGTTCAGAGAGGTGTACATTTTCCCTTGACGGTAAATCTCCCATTTAAGAAAGGCCCTCAAGTTTTCAATAGGGTTTAGGACAGGTGAGGAAGGGGCAATGACATTATTTCATCTTTAAAGCCTTTACTAGCTAGCCAAGCACTGGAGTACGTCAATGCATGTGATAGACCAGTGTCCTACATAAAAAATCATGGTTTTCTTGAAAAATGCAGACTTTTTCTTGTACCACTGATTGAAGAAAATGTTTACAGCCCATTTCAGTACCTGTCACGGGTGTGTTGCCACGAAGATCGTCACGAGTACACAGCCTGACTTCTCGCAGCTGACTTGTTGGTGCTTTGTGTTTCTCGGCAGTGAGGGAGTTAATTCTCTCTCTCTCTCTGGGCTAGATGAGGTCCAGCCTCGCCCAGCTGCAATCAATACTTCTGTAGTGAGACTCCTTCATATACCTGCTGGTCTGTCTGGGAGGTGTCGGTGAAAGCATTTCATTCAGACTGACAGAGCGGATCGTGGTTTTTGGAGTTGCTGAGATAAGTGTACTTGGAAGTGTTTTTTCCCTTTCCTCGCTTTATCATTTATCTCCTTTCCCGTTGGTTTTCCCTCTGTTGTAGTTGAGAAGTTGTTTGTATGCAAGGTGGTTTTGGTTTTTCCCTTGTACTGTCTCGTTCGTCTAAATACTGTGTTTGGGCATATTATTTCTTGTTCCCTTTGGTTGTGATCGGGGTCCTTCTCAGGACTAGATTACTGAGGTGCAGGGATCTTCAGGAGGTAGGGGTTACGCTGGCGGCCTGGACCTCTGTACCTTTAACAGTACCTCCAGGTTGAGGGATTAGTCAGGGCCCCAGCTTAGGGTCAGCTTAGGCCCCCTACCTCCAGAATACAGAGACAGCGTGACATTTTCACCGACCCACTTAGTTTTTCTCCAGCTACTATGGATCCAGTAGCCGGTCTAGCTCGGCAATTGCAGAGTTTGTCCATGGAGCTGGCGGACGTTAGGTCCAAGGTTTGGCATCCTCAGGAGCAAGCCGGACCAGAACCTAAAGTAGCTCTCCCTGATAGGTTCACTGGGGGGCGGGACAAGTTTTTTGTTTTCCGGGAGGCATGTAAATTGTACTTTCGGCTGCGGCCTCGGTCATCGGGGAGTGAAGAACAAAGGGTGGGAATTGTCATCTCGCTCCTACAAGGGGACCCACAATCTTGGGCGTTCTCTCTTCCCCCGGGTTCCCCGGCTCTCCAGACAGTGGATAGGTTTCTCGCTGCCCTGGGACTCGTATATGATGACCCAGATCGGATCTCCCTTGCTGAGTCTAAGTTACGTAGGATCCAGCAGGGAGATCGTCCGGCGGAGGAATTCTGTTCGGAGTTCCGTAGGTGGGCCACGGACACCCAGTGGAATGACCCGGCTCTTAGAAGCCAGTTTTGTCATGGTTTATCCGACAAATTACAGGATGTGTTGGCACAGTATGACTCTCCCGTGTCTCTGGAAGCCGCTATGGCCCTCGCTATTCGCGTGGACAGACGGCTTCGGGAGAGGTGCGGGATAACTCTACCCCCTGTGATGACTCCACCTCCTACAAGGTCCCCTCATATGGTGGTTCCCCTGGTCAGTCCAGAGGAGCCTATGCAATTAGGAGGGACATCATTTCGGGGGAGGGGACCGGTGGTGCGCCATAAGGCAGGAAGGTGTTTCTTCTGCGGGAGAAAGGGACATTTTATTGGGGGGTGTCCATCCCGTCCCTTGCAGAGTGAAGAGTCGTCGGAAAACTGTTGATCCCAGGTTGTGTGGTGGACGGCAATCTGGGAGTAGGTATTTCGTCCCTAGGTTCGTCTCAGTTTCTCGTACCGGCGGAGGTGGTGGTGGGTACGAGAACTGAGAGGATATCTGTTCTTCTGGATAGTGGGGCCGGGGCTAATCTGGTTGATGCTCGGTTTGCCCGGGTTCAAGGTATGCGGTTGAGTGAGTTGGCTAAACCCATCCCCATATTCTCGATCGATGCCAGGCCTCTCGGGCAGGGAAGTTTTTTGCAAGTTGTGCATGACGTAAAACTTCAAGTGGGGGCAATACATAAAGAACTGTTGTCTTGCTACGTGTTGGAGGGTCTTCCCACTCCTATTGTGTTGGGCCTTCCTTGGTTAGCTAAGCATAACCCGGTTATTAATTGGCAAACCAGGGAGATAAGCCAATGGAGTAAATTCTGTAATAAAAACTGCATGAACACGGTCATTGGTGCGGTTACTCCTTGGGTCTTACCTCCATTTCTGGCGGACTTTGAGGATGTATTCTCGGAGAAAGGGTGTCAGGAACTACCTCCTCATCGTGTGTATGACTGTTCTGTAAAACTGCTCCCAGAGGCCAAGTTACCTAAAGCTAGGTTGTATAACCTTTCTGGTCCTGAGAGGCAGGCCATGAAGGATTATATCTCAGAAAGTCTGGCTAAGGGGCATATTAGACCTTCATCTTCACCGGTGGCTGCGGGGTTCTTCTTTGTTAAGAAGAAAGATGGGGGCCTACGCCCTTGCCTGGATTTCCGTGAACTTAATCGGATTACGGTCCGAGATCCATATCCGCTCCCACTTATTCCCGATCTCTTTAATCAGATCGTGGGCGCCAAATGGTTTTCTAAGTTGGATCTCAGGGGGGCGTACAATCTGATTAGGATGAAGGAGGGGGATGAGTGGAAGATGGCGTTTAACACTCCGGAGGGGCATTATGAGAACCTTGTCATGCCATTCGGTCTGACTAATGCCCCGGCGGTGTTCCAACACTTTGTTAATGACATTTTTCGCCGCTTGGTGGGACAGTTTGTTGTCATATATCTGGATGATATCCTAATTTACTCGCCGGATCTGGTGTCTCATCAGGAGCACGTTAGGCAGGTGTTACAGATCTTGCGGGATAATAAACTGTATGCCAAGTGGGAAAAGTGTGTGTTCGCCGTACAGGAACTCCAGTTTTTAGGCTTCCTGGTTTCAGCGTCCGGTTTTCGTATGGACCCTGGGAAAGTGCGGGCAGTTCTTGAGTGGGATCGGCCAGAGAATCTTAAGGCACTACAACGTTTCCTGGGGTTTGCTAATTATTACCGAAAGTTCATTCGTAATTTCTCGTCCATGGTTAAGCCTCTCACTGACATGACTAAAAAGGGGACGGATTTTTCTAGGTGGTCTGACAAGGCTTGTCAAGCATTCTCCTCTTTGAAAAAATGCTTTGCCTCGGCGCCCATACTCATTCAACCTGATGCGTCTCAGCCATTCATTGTAGAGGTAGACGCTTCCGAGGTAGGGGTGGGAGCAGTATTGTCACAGGGTTCGTCCCCTGGTAAGTGGCATCCGTGCGCCTTTTTCTCTAAAAAATTGTCGTCCGCTGAGAGGAATTACGATGTCGGCAATAGGGAACTCTTGGCCATTAAGTTAGCTTTTGAGGAGTGGCGCCATTTTCTGGAGGGGGCAGTTCATCCGGTCACCGTCATCACCGATCACAAGAACCTGCTATATCTGGAGTCCGCGAAACGTCTGAATCCCAGACAAGCTAGGTGGTCATTGTTTTTTACCAGGTTTAATTTTGTCGTTACATATCGTCCTGGGTCAAAAAATGTAAAGGCGGATGCCTTATCTCGTAGTTTCCCGGGGGCCGGGAATACGGACGACCCGATTCCTATCCTTCAGGAGGGGGTGGTGGTTTCGGCAGTATGCTCTGAGCTGGAGGAGGAGGTATTGGAGGCTCAGGGGGACGCCCCTGTTGGACCTCCAGGGAGATTGTTTGTTCCAGATCAGTTGCGACAAAAGGTGATCGAGGCACACCATAACTCAGTTTTTGCAGGACACCCGGGGAGTAAAGCAACTGTGGATCTCCTCTCGCGTCGGTTTTGGTGGCCTAATTTACATAAGGAGGTGGTAACTTTTGTCGCGTCCTGTGGGGTTTGTGCGCGCTCTAAGACCTCACATACCCGTCCGTCTGGGGCCCTCTTACCTTTGAAGATCCCGGAGCGTCCTTGGACTCATCTGTCTATGGACTTTATTACGGACCTCCCTCCATCTTCGGGTAAAACGGTCATACTCGTTGTAGTGGACAGGTTCAGCAAGATGGCACATTTTATCGCTCTTCCGGCTCTCCCTAATGCTAAAACTCTTGCGCAGGTGTTCATTGGGGAGATTGTGAGGCTTCACGGGGTACCCACCGAGGTGGTGTCTGATCGGGGGTCTCAGTTTGTGTCTAAGTTCTGGAAGGCGTTTTGTGCACGGCGGGGGATGCAGTTGTCATTCTCATCGGCTTTTCATCCTCAGACCAATGGTCAGACGGAACGTATGAACCAGAGCTTGGAGACATATCTCCGGTGTTTTGTGTCAGAGAACCAGGAGGACTGGGCTTCTTTCTTACCTCTGGCAGAGTTTGCTCTTAATAATAGGCGGAGCGAGTCCACTGGTAAGTCCCCGTTTTTTGGGGCATATGGTTTTCACCCCCAGTTTTGTACTTTCAGTAGGGGGGGCTCTTCAGGGGTTCCTGAGGAGGAACGATTTTCCTCATCACTCGCTTCAGTATGGAGAGGGGTGCTGAAGAATCTGAATACTATGGGGAACCGATACAAACGTATGGCTGATAGGAGGAGAGTGTCTGGTCCGGACCTAAGTGTGAACGATCGGGTATGGTTGTCTACCAGGAATATAAAACTTAAGGTTCCCTCCTGGAAACTGGGTCCCAGGTTCATCGGGCCGTACAGAATCAGTTCTATTATTAATCCGGTGGCATTCCGTCTTGACCTCCCCCCTACGTTTAAAATTCACAACGTGTTTCACAGATCATTGCTTAAGAGGTATGTGGCGCCGGTGGTACCGTCACCTTTACCTCCCCCTCCAGTGGTTGTCAATGGTAACTTGGAGTTCCAGGTATCGAGGGTCATTGATTCACGCTTTAATCGCCGGTCCCTTCAGTACCTGGTTCATTGGAAGGGGTATGGTCCTGAGGAGAGGATGTGGGTTCCTGCGTCGGATATTAACGCAGACCGATTAGTTCGGGCCTTCCACACGACTCACCCGGATAAACCTGGCCCTGAGGGTCCGGAGGCCCCTCGTAGAAGGGGGGGTACTGTCACGGGTGTGTTGCCACGAAGATCGTCACGAGTACACAGCCTGACTTCTCGCAGCTGACTTGTTGGTGCTTTGTGTTTCTCGGCAGTGAGGGAGTTAATTCTCTCTCTCTCTCTGGGCTAGATGAGGTCCAGCCTCGCCCAGCTGCAATCAATACTTCTGTAGTGAGACTCCTTCATATACCTGCTGGTCTGTCTGGGAGGTGTCGGTGAAAGCATTTCATTCAGACTGACAGAGCGGATCGTGGTTTTTGGAGTTGCTGAGATAAGTGTACTTGGAAGTGTTTTTTCCCTTTCCTCGCTTTATCATTTATCTCCTTTCCCGTTGGTTTTCCCTCTGTTGTAGTTGAGAAGTTGTTTGTATGCAAGGTGGTTTTGGTTTTTCCCTTGTACTGTCTCGTTCATCTAAATACTGTGTTTGGGCATATTATTTCTTGTTCCCTTTGGTTGTGATCGGGGTCCTTCTCAGGACTAGATTACTGAGGTGCAGGGATCTTCAGGAGGTAGGGGTTACGCTGGCGGCCTGGACCTCTGTACCTTTAACAGTACCTCCAGGTTGAGGGATTAGTCAGGGCCCCAGCTTAGGGTCAGCTTAGGCCCCCTACCTCCAGAATACAGAGACAGCGTGACAGTACCCTACCTTCACGTTGCTGGTGTCTGAGTAGAAATTAAAGGTCTGTTTCTGTTACTGATCCAGCGATGGGACCATATATCTGGTCCATTAAAAGTCACTCTCATCTCATCAGTCCATAAAAACTTTTGAAAAATCCATCTTCAGAAGTTTTTTGGCCCAGTCTTGATGTTTCCACTAATGTGTCTTATTCTGTGGTCATCTAGTTTCAGCTTACCCTATCTTGGCTATGTCTCTCAGCACTGAACGCCATGTACTTCTGTGCACTTCAGAGAGGCTGCAGTTCTGGAATATGACAAAACTGGAGGATAATGGGTTCCCGGTCACTTCTCGTTTGATTCTTCTCAAATCTTTGGCAGTTAATGTTCGTCTTTTTTCTCAACATGCTTTTTGTGACCCTGTTGACAATTTGCAACAAAACATTTGATGGTTCTGTGATCACACCCCAATATCTTAGCAATTTCAAGAGTGCTGCATCCCACTATAAGACTTGTAACAATTTTTGATTTTTCAGAGTCCAATAAATCTCTTTTTTGGCCCATTTTGCCGTCGGAAAAAAAGCTGCATAATAATTCTGCGCAACTTGATAAAGGGTGTTAATATCCTTAGACGGCAACCACCCTCATGACATAAATACACATCCCCTGATCTGGTTCTCCAATAAGCATTCAAGTTTATACAGCTTGGAGTTGGAAAGTTTGCATAAAAATGATGACATTGTTAAAATACTCACTTGCCTAATAATTCTGCAAACAATATATAGTTTAGGATTATTATTCATGATGTAATTATACCACATGCCATAACAAACTGCATACTTTATATCTCAGGTGTATTGATAATTATTATGGTAATCCATTATTGGGACAACCATGTCGTCCATGCATGTGTCCGGGTTCTCCTACAAGCAAACAATATTTTGCAGATTCTTGTAAACAAAGCAATAAGACTATGGAGGTGACTTGCAATTGTCTTGAAGGTTATACAGGTAACTCTCAATTAAATTCAAGATCAGCTTATGAAACATTCTGCACAAATATTTACCATTTTATCGTCTTTTATCGTATGTATCAGAAAATGAGATATTCAGTATGGTTTTATGTGACCAGAGATCATTGATCTGTCGCTTTATGGTAGCTCATGTGACCATTATAGGGTTAAAACTAAGCCTATACAGCTTACAGCAGACCTTTCTGATTTCAAGGACAACCATCTATGTACAGTGGGTACGGAAAGTATTCAGACACCTTTAAATTTTTCACTCTTTGTTTCATTGCAGCCATTTGGTAAATTCTAAAAAGTACACTCTGCACCCCATCTTGACTGAAAAAAACAGAGATGTAGAAATTTTTGCAAATTTATTAAAAAAGAAAAACTGAAATATCACATGGTCATAAGTATTCAGACCCTTTGCTCAGACACTCATATTTAAGTCACATGCTGTCCATTTCCTTGAGATCCTCCTTGAGATGGTTCTACTCCTTCATTGGAGTCCAGCTGTGTTTAATTAAACTGATAGGACTTGATTTGGAAAGGCACACACCTGTCTATATAAGACCTTACAGCTCTCAGTGCATGTCAGACCAAATGAGAATCATGAGCTCAAAGGAACTGCCCAAGGAGCTCAGAGACAGAATTTAGAAGAGAAGAGCCTTGAAGAGAGAGATAAAGAAGAACCCCAAGATCACTGTGGCTGAGCTCCAGAGATGCAGTAGGGAGATGGTCGAAAGTCAACTATCACTGCAACCTTCCACCAGTCAGGCCTTAATGGCAGAGTGGCCCGACGGAAGCCTCTCCTCAGTGCAAGACATATGAAAGCCTGCATAGAGTTTGCTCAAAAACACATGAAGGACTCCCAGACTATGGGAAATAAGATTCTCTGGTCTGATGAGGCGAAGATAGAACTATTTGGTGATAATTCTAAGCTGTATGTGTGGAGAAAATCAGGCACTGCTCATCACCTGTCCAATACAATCCGAACAGTGAAACATGGTGGTGGCAGCATCACGCTATGGCGGTGTTTTTCTGCTGCAGGTACAGGACGACTGGTTGCAATTGAAGGAAACATGAATGCGGCCAAGTACCGAGATATCCCAGATGAAAACCTCTTCCAGAGTGCTCTGGACCTCAGACTTGGCCGAAGGTTCACCTTCCAACAAGACAATGACCCTAAGCGCACAGCTAAAATAACAAAAGAGTGGCTTCAGAACAACTATGTGACCATTCTTGACTGGCCAAGCCAGAGCGCTGACCTAAACCCAATTGAGCATCTCTGGAGAGACCTGAAAATGGCTGTCCACCAACGTTCACCATCCAATCTGACAGAACTGGAGAGGATCTGCAAGGAAAAATGGCAGAGGATCCCCAAATCCAGGTGTTAAAAACTTGTTGCATCATTCCCAAGAAGACTCATGGCTGTACTAGCTCTAAAGGGTGCTTCTACTCAATACTGAGCAAAGGGTCTGAATACTTATGACCATGTGATATTTCAGTTTTTCTTTTTTAATAAATTTGCAAAAAATTCTAAATTTTTGTCTTTTTCCAGTCGAGATGGGGTGCAGAGTGTACTTTAATGAGAAAAAAAATGAACTTTTTAGAATTTACCAAATGGCTGCAATGAAACAAAGAGTGAAACATTTAAAGGGGTCTGAATACTTTCTGTACCAACTGTATATAAAATGCATAGTGGGATCAGTACAAAAGACAAATGATCGGTCAGTAAAGCAAAGTATGTGCACTGTTTACATGGCTAATTGCTGGTGAAATGCTGCACATTTATACTAACCTTATATACAGTTGAAACCAGAAGTTTATGTACGCTATTTTAAAAAGACACATATGCATATTTTTCTCAACATCTGATATGAAATTAGAATAAACTTTCCAGTTTTAGGTCAATTAGGATTACCATAATTTTTAATATTTGCCAAATGCCAGGATAATGGGAGAGAGAGAATGTTTTAAGGCATTTTTATTACTTAATGCAAAGTCAAAAGTTTACATACACTAAGATTACTATGCCTTCAAACAATTCTGGACTACTATATGATGATGTCATGTGTTTGGAAGCTTCTGATAGGTTTTTTGACAACATCTGAGATAATTAGAGACTCACCTGTGGATGTAATTTAATGCACACCTGAAACACACTGCTTCTTTGTGTAGCATGATGGGAAAGTCTAAAGAAATCAGACAAGATATCAGGAAGAGAATTGTGGACTTGCACAAGTCTGGCTCAACCTTGGGTACAATTTCAAGATACCTGAAGGTACAAACAATTATACGCAAGTACAAACAAGATGGGAATGTCCAGCCATCATACCGCTCAGGAAGGAGACAGGTTCTGTGTCCCAGAGATTAACGTGCTTTGGTCCGACATGTGCATATAAACCCAATGACAAAAGCAAAAGACCTTGTGAAGATGACGACGGAAGCTGGTAAGATTGTGTCAATATCCACTCTGAAACGAGTACTGTATCAAAGGGCCACTCTGCGAGGAAGAAGCCATTACTCCAAAAGAAACATAAAAAAGCCAGATTAATGTTTGCAATTGCACACAGGAACAAAGACCTTAATTTTTAGAGACATGTCCTGTGGTCTGATGAAACTAAAATGTAACTTTTTGGGCATAATGACCATTGTTACGTTTGGAGGAAAAAGGTAGAAGCTTGGAAGACTAAGTACACAATCCCAACTGTGAAACGCGGGGGTGGCAGCATCATGTTGTGGGTTTTTTTTGCTGCAGAAGGGACTGCTGCACTTTACAAAATAGATGACATCATGAGAAAAGAAGATTAAGTGGCAATGCTGAAGCAACATCTCAAGACATCAGCCAGGAAGTTAAAGCTTGGGTGGAAATGTGTCTTCCAAATGGACAATGACCAGAAGCATACTGTCAAAATGGTAACAAAGTGGCTTAAGGATAACAAAGTCAATGTTTTGGAGTGGCCATCACAAAGCCCTGATCTCAATCCTATTGAAAATTTATGGGCAAAGCTGAAAAGGCAGGTGCGCGCAAGGTGGCCTACAAACCTGGATCAGTTACACCAGTTTTGTCTGGAGAAATGGGACCAAATTCCAACCAACTATTGTGAGAAGCTTGTGGAAGGATATCCCAAACACTTGACCCAAGTCATTCAGGTTAAGGACAATGGTACCAAGTACTAATGAAATATATTTAAACTTTTGACTTTGCAGTAATAAAAATGCCTTAAAACATTCTCTCTCTCTAATTATTCTGGCATTTGGCAAATATAAAAAAATTATGGTAATCCTAATTGACCTAAAGAGGGAAAAGTTTATTCTAATTTCATGTCAGATATTGAGAAAAACATGCATATGTGTCTTTTTATATATTGTATGTAAACTTCTGGTTTCAACTGTATGTGTTTCATTTAAACTTTCCACTGCGCTCCTTATTTTCTCAGGAAAGAACTGTGATGAATGTCCTGATGGCTTTTATGGAAACATAGAAGAAGGGGAAAAGTGTTTGCCATGCCAGTGCAATGACAACATTAATGTAAAGGATCCTAACTCGTGTGACAAGGTTACAGGGGAGTGCTTGCTGTGTATGAAAAACACATACGGTCCTAACTGTGAATCATGTCTACCTGGTTTCTTTGGATCAGGACTTCATCATAATTGTACAAGTAAGTTTAAGTTATTGACTTATGTGCTATATTAGTCTCAGTGTCGTAACTTTAAGCACATTGGAACCGATGCAAAAGCTCCATTGGGGCCCCCCCCAATTATTACCAGTCTTAATATTAGTAGTGATCTTTTCATATGGGCCAAAGGGACTTTTTGGGCCCCTTAGGCTCCATGGTCTGAGTGCAATTACAACCCCTGCACTTATTGTAGTTACGCCCAAAAGTTACACCAAAATTTTACAATTCTTTTATTGACCAACTTTTTGACCTTACTATGCATGCAGTGATAGAAAATAAAAATAATTATTCAGTAACTTCTGTGTTATCTAATGATAGAGCAGATAAGAGCACCTATAACTAAAAGGACAATTGCAAAATTAATCTGTAATATTAATATGAAAAATGACAGTAAAAGGAAGGTACTTAGCGCATAGATTGGCCAATATTTCATGTGTTCATTTTGTAGCGCTTTCCTAATTTTCTATGACAGTAATGCAATTTCAGTGCTTTAGTGCAATCATACTTATTTCTTAGCAATTCAGGGAGCAACTTGACTTTTTTCTAAAATAAATGGTCGTTGTGTCGAAAATACTGTAGTATTTTTAGTAGAGTACCACTTATTCTCACTGCTGTTACTGTAAGAAGTTATTTTAAGTAAAGCAACCAAATAATCTCTTTATTTCAGCTGATCTTTTATTTTCACTCAGGAAGGAAAGGATTTTTACAAAAATTACTTTCTAGAACTTTAAAAAAAAATTCTGACCATTATTCCACCAAATGAGGTGGCAACTGGCCATTGTTTTTAGATGAAGATTGAATGGAGAGGTACTGTAGAGACACGTCTGTGGCTCTGTTTATTCAAGTACATGGGAGTTAAATAGAAAACCAAGCTTACTCTACGTATGCCAACATTTCTTTGGTATGGAAAACCCTTTACATGAAGACCAGAGGAATGATAAATATTATCACAAACATATGATCCTAACACTAAATAAATCCCATATAATAAAAATGTTCCTAAAGGCTTTGGTTATGTCTCAATTATGTCAGATAATTTTTAATGTAAATATCCCTATTCTGTGTTAAAAGTGATGACACATTATTTTAATAACTTATCTTTTTTTTCTCTGAGGCTGTGTTTGCAATCCAAAGGGAACAAATGCTCAGAATTGCTCAATTTATGAGGAAGTTGGAGAATGTGTCTGTGACAGGAAGACAGGGCAATGCCCATGCTTACCAAACGTGGTTGGCATTAGCTGTGATAATTGTGCTCCTGGATACTGGGGCTTTACCAGTGTAAAAGGATGTCAACCCTGTAACTGTTTCCTAAATAATTCCTATGGAAACCAGTGTAATCAGGTGTGAAACATTATTTTTTTTACATACACTACACTGCATGAAATCCTCTACTAATATGTCCCAGTTGTTATATATCATTCATATAGTTATTTAATGTGTACATTTCTGGACGAGAACATAGTAAAGGAAATTATATGAGTCTTTAGACACTTATGAACAACAAAAGAAGGACATTTTTTGTTGGAAAAGGAAGTAAATATGACATTTTCCTACTTAACCCTTGCTTCATACTTACATACGACTTTCCCTAGATATTCCATTAATGTCTCTTTAGATGAGATCTGCCAGTTTCACACAGTGCAATACATGTTATTTGCAATGGGTAAGTCTATCATAGAAAAACTCCATAAATGCTCTACACTTCCAGCATTCTTTAACTACTTCCGGACCAGCCATAGACGTAAAACGTTCAGGCCATATCATATTACTCTGCATTGATGTCATAAATTATGATTGCAGAGCAAGCAGCTACAAGAGATTATGCAGGAGCAAGGAGCCGGCAGACTCCCTATAGGGACGGAAGAGATGTTAAATTATAACTGTTGCGTATACAGTAGAGGAATGCTAACAGCACATCCTCCTCCGGACTTTGTGATCATCGGGTACAATGAGTGAACAGGAGCCAAGAGCGTGAATTTACCCTGTAACTGGGGCTAAAATTCCAGCCTAGTTACAAAGGAGATCACATATAAAAAAAAATGTAGTTAAATGTTGAGATGCCCCCTAGAGGTCTTTTATGACCTTATGTCTTGGATGGATGAATCAATAAATGCAGGAAAAAAATAAGTAAAAAAAAAATACTCCTGCCAGTCTGAATCGCTGTTGCTAGCAATGCCCCCATATAAATATATATACAAATAATTGTTACAGAAAGAGGAACAAAATTAAAATATATTTTAGTGGTCATAAAAAAGTAAAAATGTAAAAATAAAACAGAAATCTACAGTATCTCCTTTATTTTCGTGTAATATTGATCGATATTTGAAAAAAAAAATATTGTGAAAATAACATAGAAATTAGACCTTACGTATCATGAAAAAATTATGCAAAAGTTGTTTGAATATCTGAACGAGAAAATTTGATTTCTAGTCAACAGGTCAGTGTGCATGTAAACCAAGGTACACAGGAACAAAATGTAAGCAATGTGAGGAAAATCACTTTAGAAACCAAGCACATCAATGTATACGTAAGTATAAATAAAATGTATATAGTTAGTCTGTATACCTAGTGTCAGAAAAATATTACGAAGATATTAAGAAGTCTCTATCCCAGACCCCTCTTCCCTACTCCCCTATAGTAATTGTCAAAAGAGAAGAGCTGACACTTGGCCAGTGGCATCTATGCAAATTAACTCACACATGAGAAATGCGTAGTAAGCAAATGCTAGCCCAAAAGGTGCTACCAAACCCAATTAACACAGGCTTGTGATAAATTTACAGCTAGCTGAGAAGGTTGTATTACCAGAGTTTCAAAAGGAATTTAACAGAGGTTTCCAGATGGGCCGGAGCCAACACGAAATATGGAATAACTAAAGTTCCATACGTCCGATAATAATGGGGCACATATTTTTAGTGACAGGGTCAGTTAAGGAACAATATGCTTATTTTCCCATACCTGTAAGCCCCTCCGGGAAGCTGTGGCGCAACAGTACCAAAATAAAAGACCGCAATTATGTCATGTGTGGTCTCTAAAGAAAGGCACATTTTTAATGGAAATTATGGCGTCTTTTGCAAGCTTCTGCGATTAACAAGCGATAAATTATCCCAGAAGTTAGCAATTTTAATAAAAATGTGAAGGCTGGAGGCCAGCCCATATGATGTCAGCACAGGGGGTGTGTGGGCCGATCTCCCCCTTCAGCATAAAAGACCCCACTGAGGATGGATCAGTATTCATTGCCGGGAGTATATATTTATTATAGCAAAGGATCCTGTTCGGTAACGGTCAAATCAGGAGTGCCTCCCCTCCACCTACATTGAATCGTCTCTGCAATCGTATAGTAAGTTTCTTCTTTAATCCTTATTATTTTGTGTAACTGATTATGTATTGCATTGTCTCCTTTTGTAAAATCCTTATATTTTTCCTAAACACTGTCTCCCTTTTGGATTAAATATAAAATGTAATAGTCTTGTTTCTTTCGCTCTGTAATCATTCCCTCCCCCGAAGCCATATACGCTACCAGAACGCAGGCGTCCGACCAGGCCTGCATTCTATTTCAAACTGGGTGGTGGTGGCAGCAAATAATAATTTTTGGGCTATCGGGAAGCTGGCAGTAACCGTACGTGGGCATATACACATATTCCATGCGTTGGAATCCGGAGGTGTGACGCCATACGCTTTCTGCTCTCTTGCCGATAGCTACATAGTGAGTAATCTGGATCGAGTGCTCGTGAATCCCTGCTCAATCTTGTGAATTCTTGACAGAGCGATGGCAGCGGTGGGATATTGTGTGATCCCCCCCGGTGTCTTCTCTGTTGTTCCCTGACACCTAGTAAAACCTTATCATGCATAGCGGTCTGTGTGCGTTATTACTTCTTTATGACCAATTTAATATTAATGCTTAGACTACAAAAGATTTCTAATCTTGTTAACTTCCTCCATGAAATAATTTAATAATACTACCAATGAAAAAATGAATGTTGAAAATTTCTTGTTTCCTATATTTCAGAGTTTTAAACAGTTTTTATTTTAAATTGGATTTGCAAAAGAGGTTTTCTGACTAAATATACTATGTCTTTACAAAATTCTGATTAGCATTAAAGTAACAGGCAACAATAAGGTTGGTACAGGGGTATACATAGATATCATAGAGCCCCATATCAAAAGTCTAAATCCTACCCTCCACCCTCCCCCCATTCACACTCCTAAAAAAAATTTGGTGGAGTAGGGCCAGGGTCAGGTGACATAAGCACAGTCGCAAAAATGCATATCTCCAAACTTTTAAAGTCAGTGAGGGAAACACTGTATTGCAGCTTGGAAACAGTAATTGTGCCCCTCTTGAAACTCTTTGTGTTTTCACCCACTTCAAAACCTTTTTCATGGCTCCCAAAGAGTATGATGCCCCAAAAAATGCCCCCAGACACACATTAGGGTATCCCCCCAGTGAATTCCCCCACACAAAAAGCCCCCACAGTACCTCCTAGAGGTATAGTATGCTGGTCCCACAGTTCCCTCAGCAAAGTATGATGCCTCCACACATCATGCTGCCACCACAGTGCAACAGCACAGTATAATGCCTCTCAACAGAGTATAATATCCCCCACAATGCCCCAACACAATATAATGCTGCTAAAGTGCTACCCACACAATATGATGTTCCCATCATTCCCACACACACACAATATGATGCTCCCACAGTAATGCCACCCACAGTATGATTGCCATTATAGTAACCCACACAATATCATGACTCTACAACCCCCACTCGCAGTATGATATCCCACAGTCTTTCTCATTCACTGTATGATGCCCTCAAAGCCTCCACAAAGTATAATGGCTTCTCCATCAAATGATGCTCTCAAAGTCTCCCACAGTGTATAATGGTCCTCATTCGTGGTATTTTGGCCCCCAATTTCTTCCAATACAGCATCATTGCAACCACAGCCCCCACACACAGCATATTGGTGCCCACACTCCCCCACATTTGGTATAACGGCACCCCACATAGTATCATGTGCTCCACAGCTCCCATACACAGTGTAATGCCCCCAAAGCCCCAAAACACAGTATCATGATCTCCATGACCCACACACACAGATTCCTCCACAACTACTGATGGCAAAAAACTACTCACCTTGCCCTGTTTCCTTGATGCAATGCTCTGCTCTGTGCAGTGTGTGGACTCAGGCTCCATACAGCAGGCACAATTTAGTGACATAAGCTGAGTGGAACAGGGAGCCACCATTGAAGTTGCAGATACCATGAAATTAAGTGGGAAAGTGGTGCTTAATGTGTGGTCTGTAGGTATTGGTGCAACAAATCGTAAAAACATGCAGACACTTAGAGCATAACTATGTAAGCAGGATCAAAAGTATTTAAGTGGTCTTTATTACTAGAAAATGTGTTTTTTTTTTTAAATACCTATGCCACATTAAAAGATCTTGTTGACTGCATTGACTGTATTTTCACTTGGTAACAAAAGAACATTGTAATCAATTAAGACTAATTAGGTTATTGTGTACTTTGGAAAATCTCTAAAAAAAACTGTCATTTAATGCCATTAAAGGGTTATTCGCATAATCATAAATGGTAAACATCCTCTATGTTCTGTAGAAGAAGGGATTTTTAATTTTATTGTTTACTGCTTATTACCTAGGTTACTGACCACTGCTGCAACCCATGAGAGGTTGCTGGTCTCCTAGGCAAGAAGCGCTCTGCTTACAATCTATTTGCAATAGAGTCTTTAATTGTTGCTCTGAAACTAACCAGATCCCCTTATCTAGCCCACTTCAATACCACTGCCCTCCTCCAATGCTGCAGAGTTAGAGCACGGCAAAGCTCGCACAGTGCCCAGTTCAGGCCAGTAGCGCAATGCTGCAGCTAGTCCAAGCTGTCAATCAAGCAGCAGCATACCTCCCCTCAGCAAGTAGGAAGCGATGTGCTCCTGCTCCACTCTCCTGCTAGCTTCATGTTTCCTGGGAGTGGTATACTTCTGCTTGAGATATCTGAATACCTCAATTACTCTATGAGTTCCTGATTATTATCAATATTTATAACTTCTAATATTGATTTCAGACTCACTCTCTAATTAGTAATTCATTGCCGAGAGAAAATGGGATGACAGTGGGAGCTCTCTTCCTCTGTCAAAACTCTTGACATTCCTTAGTCACCATTGACCACAGCATTAGAGGAGTTGTCAGAGACTCATTCTCAGCTACTTTGTCACTGCTTGTCGTAGGGTGTGAGCAGGGTTATAGTGAGGGAGCCAGGGGAAAGACAAAACAGCCATTTAACATCTTAATGGAAAGTTGCAAATACCATTAGGAAGACAGTTACTGTAGGTGAAGGGAGGCGGTTAATGTATGACTTTTACTCTGTAAAAAACAATTATATTTCCTCAGTATCATAAATCATAATGAATATAAGAGTTATTAATATATAATAGTTATTATTTAGAAAACACTTTTTATAAACTTTTGAGTCTTTAAGCAGCAAAAAATAAAAAAAATGTATATACATTACATACATAAGGCATAACTTGTCTTATTTCAGCTTGTAGGTGTAACCTAGAAGGTTCTCAAAAGACCATGTGTGATAAGGAAACTGGCTCCTGCTACTGTAAACCTGGGGTCACTGGAAGAAACTGCGACCAATGTGTATCTAAATTCAAGCAAGACTTTCCTGCATGTCCTCAATGTCACATGTGCTTTGATCAATATGAAACACAAGTATCAAATCTATCAACTTCTGTCCATGCTTTAGTAAGATTAGCTGCTAATATTGTTCCTACAAGATCACCAAAAAGCTGTGATATTCAAATTCGTATCCTCCGAGAGAAACTTTCTGCCATTGAAAAAATGTTTCGGAGTCCAATTCTTTCACCTGAGAAGTACAATAAAGTGAAGAAATACTATGATAGCATACGGTAAGCTATTTTCACTTGATGAACATATGCATGCCATCCACACATTTTAAATCTGGTTAGCATAAATAAATGCTAAATCAAGGACTAGACAAATCTTAGTTTCCAGTTTGCCAATGTATAATATACTACGCTATTCTGCCTCGTAAAGGGAATTGAAAAGTAATGAGAAGAAACCATAAAGTAAATAGTCTTAAATTACATTTGATTTACCTGCCAAAAGCACAGTAATCCTAATTCTAGCTATAGCCTACAATATCTTTTAGCAGCAGCAAAAATTTTTGGAATAACATTTACGGTTTATACTGAAGGCAGAATACTGCATTCTCCCATATGATTCTCAAGTAAGCCAATTGGTAAAGCAATTTTCTGAAAGTAAAATAGCCAGAGCTATTCAATGTACTAATGTATTAAGTTGTTCTATTTCACATATATTACAGTCAAAAAGTAAATACCATAAAAATTCCAGAAGTGGGAAAATTCTATGAAATTGCAAAAATGAACAAAATAATCTCAGATATGGGGAAAGAAATTGATTATTTATTTATAGAACTTAACAAAATAAAGAAAAAGAAGGAGAAAGAAAAAACAATAAAGGTTAAAGGTAAGAAATATTTATCACTCTCTCTTAATGTTGAGAAAAGTAAATATTTTAAAGCTAGAATTTCGCTCTATTCTATTACTGAAGAGGAAACGTGCGTGAAAATGATAAAAGGCCCTAGTGACTGTAAAAAAAATTTTATATTCCTTTGGAGATAGAACAGAACGCTACTACAGGCCAATATTTATGACTACACTTAGACTTTAATGAAGAAATGTATTATTAGAGATTAGAGATCGAGTCTGCAAAGATTTATATCCAGCAAATCTCTCAAATTTATCAGGGAAGTTATTCGATGCAAATTGAATTTTCTTCAATATGCTCTGCGGCCTGTTGTTAAAAAAAAGCAAAATAAAAAATGAATACCTCAAGCTCATTTGTCCTGACACTCTTCCCGAGTCAGTCCTCCCCACCTGCCTTTTTGTCTTTCACTATCATGTGCATTTTCTTCAGCCTGCTTCACTCTGGGCTGTGACTTCTGGTGAGATTAGATCTCTACTATCTTGCGGCACACATTGTGACATGCCTTGCCTAGTCAGCGCCTTTGGAGATGCCACTTGTGGTGTCACCATGTGCGCCAAGATGGCATGGCACACATGGATATCAGAGGCCTAGTCCGTCAGAAGCCTTGACCCAGAGTGAAGCAGGCTGAATAAGAAGTGCCAAGGACCTGAGTGGTGAAGTGAGTATTACATTTTTTTTAACCTTTAGCTGACCCTCTACAGACAAATTTCAGAGTTTTTGTAAAATTTGAGAATTCTATTCCACTCAAATAACTTCACTCATCTTTATTAGAGATAAATCACAGTGAAATCACCACAAATATTGTAAGAGATTCCTAAATGTTTTCCTATAATACTCTATGGAACAAAAAAGAAGCTGCTACTTTTTTTTTAAATTGTTTTGAAATCCCAGAATGTAGATATAAAAAAATAGCAAAAGGTTTGGCAGGAGCAATTTTTAAGCACCATTCCAGCATTTTCTGTTTGTTTTTTTTATCTCATTGTTAGGAATCATGTATGTGAGTGTACTGCATGTAGTCTGTTACTTCTCACACCCGGACTGTTTGGCGTGAGTGTGGTTAGTGGTCCCACTCGGCCACGAACCGAGGAGTGCCTGGAGGGGTGTGACTAGGGACCTCGCCAAATCTGACCATGGATGCACGGCGGCTTAATCGACTCCGTGGGCCGAGGAAGGACGTAGGAGGTGGCCCAGGTGCTACTCCAGGTCAGACCCTGGTCATAGCTGTTGACTCACACCGGGGAATGCAGGAACGGGCAGGTTTTGCTGGTATAAAGACAGGCAGGTACTCACAGGCACGGCTGGTATGCAGACAGGCAGGTACTGGTGGCAGGCACAACTGGTATGCAGACAGGCAGGTACTGTCAGGTAGGTAAATAGGCTGGATAGGGACCATTACTGACTGATACAGGAACAGAGCAGCAGGTGCGGAGGGAAAGTGGAGCGGGGCAGAGCAGAGCAGAGCCGCAGGAGCAGAGGGCAAGCGGAGCAGGGCAGAGCAGAGCTGCAGGTGCGGAGGGCAAGCGGAGCAGGGCAGAGCAGAGCAGCATTTGCGGAGGGCAAGCAGAGCAGGGCAGAGCAGAGCCACAGGTGTGGAGGGCAAGCGGAGCAGGGCAGAGCAGAGCCGCAGGTGCGGAGGGCAAGCAGGGCAGGGCAGAGCAGAGTCGCAGGTGCAGAGGGCAAGCGGAGCAGGGCAGAGCTGCAGGTGCGGAGGGCAAGCGGGGTAGGGGAGAGCCGCAGGTGCGGAGGGCAAGCGGAGCAGGGCAGAGCCGCAGGTGTGGAGGGCAAGCGGAGCAGGGCAGAGCAGTGCCGCAGGAATGGACAGACAGGACAGGGCTCTGTTCACATGGAACAGACAGGGACCGGAAAACACAGGAGGATAGCCAGAACACAGGAGGTAGATACGGAGGCAGGGAAATGGGACAAGCAGAACCAGATACACACAAGGTACTTGCTATGAAGTAGAGAGTGGACACAAAACTCACAAACAGAAGTACAGAGACAACAAGTAGGAGTTAGGTACTGGTTCAGACACTGCAGGAAAAGGGAAGGATCGGACATAGAGACAAACAGGTAACGGGCTAGGACACAGTTCAGACAGGAACTGACACAGGAATGAGCCTGGGCATTCAGCCTCCAGGGTGGTGGAAATAGACTAGAAGTCACAGATACAGGTAACGGGCCTGGGTATTCAGCCCCCAGGGTGGCGGAACAGACAAGATTCAGGACAGGACCTGGCAACTCACAGTTGCACTGAACACACTGTAAGAAAGTGTTGCTCAGGCACCTCCCACTGGGTGGAGGAGGTTTAAGTATCCAGGTACTCACAGCAATAGGCTGGGGACGCATTAGGACTGCGCACACTGTAACTTTAAGAATCAGGAAGTTCCAGCACCGCCGCCCTAAGCCAGCAGACAAGAGACATGCACACAGCAAGTAGAGGAGTATAGTGCACAGCCTGGGCTGGTAGGTAAGTTGGCGGTCTTGCATGGTGGGAGATGGTAAGCCATGCTAGTGTAGCACCCCGAGGGTTCGGTTGCTACAGAGGTATTGCATCTCACCCAGATGTGCGATATCTCACTTCCAGGTAAGGATGGAGTGTGGCTCAGGACCCTAACACCCACATGCACTACACCACATTTCCGGGGGACAGCTCGACGGTGCTCCCATTAGTTATGCAGGCACGAGTGAGCATGTCCCTGGCTGGAGTGGGGGGAGGGAACACCTAGAGAAGGGAACCCGGTAGTGTGTGCGTGGGGGAAGTAGATCCTGGGTGCACTCTGTACAGGAGGATAAAGGGAGGCACCATCTTGGAAAGAGGGAGAGTTGAGAGAGAAGAAGACAGGGAGCAGAGCTGCTTTATGGGCTCTGCTCCACAGGCAGGCCCTGTCAGGAGGCCTGAGCCTGGAGGAGGAAGAGGAGCAGACTGGGCTCCAGAAAGGAGAGGGGACCCCAGGGGTGTGGACTGGCTGGAAGCCACCACACGCCCGCCGCTACCTGAGTAGGGGGGTCAGGTCAAGAAGATGGGAACCGGATCCCAAATTAGTGGAGGAGAGAAACTACCCTCAACTAAGAACCGGAGGCTGCGACATTACATGTGGAGCAGCCCCTCACCACACCCGCTAGAAAGGCACCACATAGGACCTGGGAAACGCAGTCCAACGTTTGCCCACCAAGAAGGTCCGAGGCAGCTGGACATAAGCGTGGTCACTAGTGGGGTTGAAGACCAGAAACAGGGGACATAAAGGGGGTCCTGCAAAGCACTCCAGAAAGACCTGGGAGTTAACCGAGCCCCTCACCTGGTGAGCACAGCGCGACACAGGCGGCCACCTCTGCAGCGGTGGCCTGGAGCAGTAACCGAGTAACCGTGAGTAAAGACCCTGAACTGCACCACCAAGACTCCGAGTTGTCTTTGTTGCGCTCGTGTACCACCATCACCCCCATCATCTATCCGCGCTGCCCTGAGGCCATACCCCTCCCGTTGGGGGTTATACCATCCACGCTGCACCATCCTTCCACCGGCCTCAGCGGTCTGCCCTGCAGCGGCAGCTCCATAGCTGCACTCAACGGGTGGCGTAGTCGATCACAGAAACAACATCCACCATCTACTGCTAATAGACTGCCACTTAGTCTGACTCCCTGGGCACGGACCGGGTCACCGCCACGAGACTACTACCCCCATCTGATCCGGCTCCGGGTAGGCTCCCGCGTGCGCAACGCTGCGCGACTCAGGCCCAGGGGCGCGTCAACTTTTGGCGTAGTCGGCAGGATTTCGTGCCCGCAACCACCGGGTACTGCGTGCCTGAACAAGAGACTTTAAAACTCACCTGTGGTGAAGATTCCCGCCATCCGGCGCCATTTTCAGCCTTCTTCCCGCCATCCGTGAAGATTCCCGCCATCCGGCGCCATCTTCCGCTTCCTTCCCGCCATCGGTGGAGTTTTCCCGCCATCCGGCGCCATCTTCAGCCTTCTTCCCGCCATCTGTGGAGTTTTCCCGCCGTTGGACGCCATCTTGAGGACGCCGCGCGGGAAAAAGAGGGGCGTGGACTCCGAAAAGCCCGCGAGAACTGAAGCCCCGCCTCACGTCCGGACGTTGCGTCAGGTCCTGGAAGGAGCCCAGCAGACGCCGACGTCACAGGAGCGCGACGGAAGGTCCTCAACCCTGACGATCCACTGCGGAGCCGCGGCCTACGGAAGAGGATCATCGCCAGGTAGGCCACGGTCCACCAGGGGGGAGGAGGACACCAGGAACGGACAGCAAGATGGCGGACCGGCAGCAGACTAAGCTGCCCAGCATCGGCAGCGCCCCAGCCATCGCGGGCCCCGACCAGCACCAGGAGAAGACGCGTGATGCAGGAGCGGTCGCGGGAGCAGGTAAGAGGAGTCTCCCTGTCCCGGACGCTGCCAGCGTCAGCCTGCTCCCGGGCCACCCGGTGGAGCCGCCGATCCCGGGCGCTGCAGACGCAGACCTGCTCCAGACCTGGGCACTGCCACCACCAGCCCGCGCCCAGGCCCAAAGTCGCACCCCCTGACCCCGGGCGTCATTAATAGTACCACTCAGACCCCGAGTACCAAGAGGGCCCGGACTGGTCTGAACCTGAGAAAGAGAAAGGAGCGTGTGGAGCACACCGTTAATCGTAAACGGTAAAAGAGGAGATGTGAATAGTTACCCGACCGGGTATAAGGACTGTTGTGGGACTGTTCCCACTAAGAGTGTGGTCCCCGTTGGGACAGAAAGAGAACTGTTTCCCCTTTTCCCTCTAACTGGCTGGGGACTGAGAACAGCCACCCCTTTTCCCTCTCACTGGCTGGGGACTGAGAACAGCCACCCCTACCTGGCCGAGGACTGAGAGCGGCCATATCCTGTAAATAATTATGTGTTTCTAGTAATGTATGGGAGTCCTTGGTGGATTTACCGGGAATCCTTTGTACAGTTAGTGGAGCGTAACCCAGGATGGACTAAAAGACTGTTAAGGACTCGGGGCAGGACAGACCCCTACCTGGTTACGTCTCCCTGTTTTAGGAAAATGGACACCTGGTTGCAGAATAAACTGTGACCTGTTATAAAGAGACTTCTTCGTGGATCTGCTGCTAGAAATGTTTTAGATGAAAAATTTATATGCTAGAATGTGTTACTATGAAAAAGAGTTCCAGAACAGTACATATGCACTTATACCGTTTAAGAGAGAGCCGTTCCCATAAAGGGAAACTGAATGTTGATACCTGTTGTACTTATTGTTTATGAAAAATTTGCATGTTCTAATGTATACCCTGTCTTTTGCTCAGTTCCAGCCCGCGGACGTGCTGGGTTTTGCCAGGGGGGAATGTAGCACCCCGAGGGTTCGGTTGCTACAGAGGTATTGCATCTCACCCAGATGTGCGATATCTCACTTCCAGGTAAGGATGGAGTGTGGCTCAGGACCCTAACACCCACATGCACTACACCACATTTCCGGGGGACAGCTCGACGGTGCTCCCATTAGTTATGCAGGCACGAGTGAGCATGTCCCTGGCTGGAGTGGGGGGAGGGAACACCTAGAGAAGGGAACCCGGTAGTGTGTGCGTGGGGGAAGTAGATCCTGGGTGCACTCTGTACAGGAGGATAAAGGGAGGCACCATCTTGGAAAGAGGGAGAGTTGAGAGAGGAGAAGACAGGGAGCAGAGCTGCTTTATGGGCTCTGCTCCACAGGCAGGCCCTGTCAGGAGGCCTGAGCCTGGAGGAGGAAGAGGAGCAGACTGGGCTCCAGAAAGGAGAGGGGACCCCAGAGGTGTGGACTGGCTGGAAGCCACCACACGCCCGCCGCTACCTGAGTAGGGGGGTCAGGTCAAGAAGATGGGAACCGGATCCCAAATTAGTGGAGGAGAGAAACTACCCTCAACTAAGAACCGGAGGCTGCGACATTACATGTGGAGCAGCCCCTCACCACACCCGCTAGAAAGGCACCACATAGGACCTGGGAAACGCAGGCCAACGTTTGCCCACCAAGAAGGTCCGAGGCAGCTGGACATAAGCGTGGTCACTAGTGGGGTTGAAGACCAGAAACAGGGGACATAAAGGGGGTCCTGCAAAGCACTCCAGAAAGACCTGGGAGTTAACCGAGCCCCTCACCTGGTGAGCACAGCGCGACACAGGCGGCCACCTCTGCAGCGGTGGCCTGGAGCAGTAACCGAGTAACCGTGAGTAAAGACCCTGAACTGCACCACCAAGACTCCGAGTTGTCTTTGTTGCGCTCGTGTACCACCATCACCCCCATCATCTATCCGCGCTGCCCTGAGGCCATACCCCTCCCTTTGGGGGTTATACCATCCACGCTGCACCATCCTTCCACCGGCCTCAGCGGTCTGCCCTGCAGCGGCAGCTCCATAGCTGCACTCAACGGGTGGCGTAGTCGATCACAGAAACAACATCCACCATCTACTGCTAATAGACTGCCACTTAGTCTGACTCCCTGGGCACGGACCGGGTCACCGCCACGAGACTACTACCCCCATCTGATCCGGCTCCGGGTAGGCTCCCGCGTGCGCAACGCTGCGCGACTCAGGCCCAGGGGCGCGTCACTAGCACACCTCCAGAGATGTTACATAGTCACATATTCACCGGTAGTCGTTATCTCCTATTTTTAGCCCCATTCCGGTACCATGTGACTGTAATTGTGTCCTACCAAATCATAGTGGTTGCTGTGTGAAGCGAAGGTCACTTTTTTCAATTTTCTCAATGCAAGTCTATGGTAATTCAGAAGGAGGCCCTGTCGCCACATTATGAGTACTATAGACTTGTATTGAGAAAAGTGATTTCTGGAACATACAGTGATCTGGCAGCTTGCAATAGCTGTTACGTGGTGCCGGTGCATTAGGAGCGGGGCTGAAAATAAATGAAGCTGCTGACTGGTAAGTATTTACTCACATATGTGATCCCTAACAAAGGGATAAAAAAAAGTCAATCATCTCGAGACATACCTATAGAGGACAGCAATAAAAAGTCTGTGTGTCGCCTGAGCCTCAAAGTCAGTAAGCTGAGGGTACTCATGTATATTATTTACAAATTAGATGATTTTTGAGTTTCAGCTGCAAGATCGGCTGTGCTTGTGTGTGCATGGCCAATATTAGGGTGCATTCCTGCTTTTAGATGCTTTTACCTTGTTTTTTATTAGTATTTAAAAATCCAATGTGAAATAGGCAGTGGTATGGTTGTTGAACTACTTTTGACAGTTTTTTCATTCCGCGCCAATCTCACTTTCAAATTCTGTGTGAGCATGCCCTAAACTCTGAAATCAATTTTAAATTTTGTTTTTCACATAAAGTTTATCTGTTTCCTAGTTTATTTGACAGCTACATGACAACCAGTATGGCTGACATGAGAACTTCAATAGTGGTTCTGACAATTTTTTTCCCAAATAATCCTCAATAATAAATCTTCTACTTATAGATCACCAAGGAATTTACTGCTACATAACTAGGTGAACTTATTACCACAAACTATGGAAAGTCACCTGACCACACCTGTCTGTAATTTAAAGCAGTCTACATGGTTTGTTATGCAGCAGTGTTAGTCCCAGCAATATGCTACATTATTCCTTTTTCTAAGTGGTGACTTTGGCTCTGACACCTGTTTTACAACCAACGTTTGATAGGTGTCGCTGCTACATCGCAAAACAATACAAGTGAATGAGGTTGCATTGCAACTGCGCTAAGCAAGTTGCAGCAAGTCCAACCGCGTTGGATTTTTGTGACTTGCTTGTCGCAGTCACAGTACCCACAGGGTCTGATCCCATTCGGTTGTATTGAGCTGCGATGTAACAGCAATGCCTATTGAACTTTGGTCATATGACAAGTGTCATGGCCTAAATTGTTGTGGAGCCTCAGCCTAAATGTTAACCCCTTTCCGACCTTGTCAGTAATAGTACGTTTCTGTGCCCTGGGTCTATAGGGCCAGCTACGTACTATTATGCGCTCTGCGATCGCCAACCGCACACAAGCGGTGCGGGGCGATCGCCGCCGGGTGTCAGCTGATTGTCACAGCTGACACCCGGTGCTATGTGCAGGGAGCGGTCCCGCACTGCTCCCTGCACATTAACCCCCGCAATCCTGCATTCAAAGTCGATCGCAGCATTGCGGTGGTAAGGGGGGAGGTGATCGTTATACTCACCTCACCTGCCGGCGTCCAGTGATGTCTGCGGCGGCTTCCGGATGTTGTCTTGACGACCCGATGTCGTCATGACAACATCCGGGTCACCAGGAGGCAGGCGTTACTTTTTTTATGCGCAGTGCATGACCAAAGTAATGTCTCCACTGTGTGCAGCGCTTACAGGCTGCATGACATAGGGAGCTGCTGCTCTCTATGCCATGCAGCTGATCAGGCTGCAAAAAGTGAAAGTCCCATAGTGGGACAATGTGTAAGAGTTAAAAAAAAGTAGAAAAGTGAAAAAAAAAAAAGTAAAAATATTTAAAAAAAAAAATTAAAAAAAGAATCCCCAAAAAATAAAAATATATTGTACCCATAATATTTATTTATTATGAAAAAAAAACAAAAAAAACAATAAAAGTACACATATTTGGTATCGCCACATCCGGAACGACCTGACCTATAAAACTGTCCCACTAGTTAACCCCTTTAGTGAACACGGTAAAAAAAAAAAACAAAGCAAAAAACAATGCTTTATCATCATACTACCAAACAAAAAATGTAATAACACGCGATCAAAAAGATGAATGTAAATAAAAATGGTACCACTGAAAACGTCATCTTGTCCCGCAAAAAACAAGCCACCACACAGCTCCATCATCAGAAAAAAGTTAAAGCTCTCAGAATAAAGCGATACAAAAAAAATATTTTTTCTAGAAAATAGTTTTATTGTGTAAAAGCGCCAAAACTATATAAATGCGGTACCGCTGTAAATGTACTGACCTGAAGAATAGCTCTGCATTATCAATTTTACTACACGCGGAGCGGAATAAAAAAAAAAACCTGAATTGATGGTTTTTGTTTATTCTGCCTCCCAAAAATCGGAATAGAAAGCGATTAAAAAATGTCACATGCCCGAAAATGGTACCAATAAAAACGTCAACTTGTCCCTCAAAAAACAAGCCATCACATGACTCTGTTGGCCAAAATGTGTAAAAATTATAGCTCTCAAAATATGGTGATGCAAAAACTAGTCTTTGCAAAAAAGTGTCTTTTAGTGTGTGACAGCTGTCAAACATAAAAACCCGATATGAATCTGGTATTGCTGTAATCAGTTATACCACATGAAGAACGGTGTAAAAAAATAAACTCTAGGGTTAGGGTTGGGGTTAGGGTTGGGATTAGGGTTGTGCTAGGGTTAGGGTTGGGGTTAGGGTTGGGTTAGGGTTGAACTAGGGATTGGATTGGGGTTAAGGTTGGGGTTAGGGTTGGAATAGGGTTAGGGTTGGGTTAGGGTTGGGTTAGGGTTGGGGTTAGGGTTAGGGTTGGGCTAGGGTTGGGTTTGGGGTTAGGGTTGGGGTTGTATTAGAGTTGGGGTTAGGGTTGGGATTTTTTCAAAAGTAAAGAAAAAAAAATGATGACAATATGGCGACCAGTGTTGAGCGCAAGTGCTGGCTACTTGAGTTTGCATCGGGTGCTCTGGTATGCACTGAGTATCGCGGGTGTTCGTTGCTGGGATCACCTGCCATGCATGAGCAATCCCCGCATGGCTTTTTTTGGGTGTCTAACAACCGTGAAACATGCGGGGCAGGGACTAGAGTATGTCACTCGCGCACCCGTGATAAATGGTGCATACCCGAGTACCCGATGCAAACTCAAGTAGCGAGCACTTGCGCTCAAGACTAATGACAACTTATTCAATATGATGACCTAATGTTATCAAATTCTGTCGTACCTCTGGGTTCAAAATATACACTATACCCCATGATAAAATCCTTGAGGGGTCTAGTTTCCAAAATGGAGTCAATTGTGGGGGGTTTCCACTATTTAGGCACATGATGGGCTCCTGAAATGTGACATGGCGTCCGCTCTTGATTCCAGCCAATTTTGCGGTCAAAAAGTCACACAGTGCTCCTTCCCTTCTGAACGCGCCCAAACAGTGTATTTTCCCCACATATGGGGTATTGGCATACTCAGGAGGGTGCTCACCACACATCTAGATAGGTTCCCTAAGGGGTCTAGTTTCCAAAATGGTGTCACTTGTGGGGGGTTTCCACTGTTTAGGCACATCAGGGGCTCTCCAAACGCAACATGGCGTCCCCTAATTATTCAAGCAAATTTTACATTCAAAAAGTCAAATGGTGCTCCATCCCTTCTGAGCCCTGCCATATGCCCAAGCAGTGGTTTTCCCCCACATATGGGGTATTGGCTTTCTCAGGAGAGATTGCACAACAAGTTGCATGGTGTAATTTCTCCTATTACCCTTAAGAAAATGCAAAACTGAGGTCTGAAAAACATTTTGTGGGAAAAATATGAAAATTTTATTTTCATGGCTCCATGTTATAAACTTCTGTGAAGCATCTGGGGGTTCAAGGTGCTCACCATACATCTAGATAAGTTCCCTGGGGGGTCTAGTTTCCAAAATAGTGTCACTTGTGGGGGGTTTCCACTGTTTAGGCACATCAGGGGCTCTCCAAACGCAACATGGCGTCTGCTAATTATTCAAGCAAATTTTACATTCAAAAAGTCAAATGGCGCTCCTTCCCTTCCGAACTCTTCCGTACGCCCAAACAGTGTTTTTTCTCCACATATGGGGTATCTCAGGGGAAATTGCACAACAAATTTTGGGGTCCACTTTTTCCTGTCACCCCTGCAAAAATAAAAAATTTGGAGTCTAAAGTAACATTTTTGTGAAAAAAGTTAAATGTTCATTTTTTTCTTCCCCATTCTAAAAATTCCTGTGAAGCACGTGAAGGGTTAATAAACTTCTTGAATGTGGTTTTGAGCACCTTGAGGGGTGCAGTTTTTAGAATGGTGTCACTTTTGGGTATTTTCTGTCATAAAGGCCCCTAAAAGTCACTTCAAATGTGATGTGGTCCCTAAAAAAATGGTTTTGTAAATTTTGTTGGAAAAATGAGAGATTGCTGATCAACTTTTAACACTTATAGCGCACTAATAAAAAAAAATGTGGGTTCCAAAATTGTGCTATTGTAAAGTAGACATGTGGGAAATGTTATTTATTAACTTTTTTGTGTAACATATCTCTCTTATTTAACGGAATAAAAATTCAAATTTTGAAAATTGTGAAATTTTCAACATTTTTGGCAAATTTTCAATTTTTTCACAAATAAACGCAAGTGATATCAAATACATTTTACCACTATCATGAAGTACAATATGTCACGAAAATACAGTCTCAGAATCAGTGGGATCTGTTGAAGCGTTTCAGAGTAATTACCTCATAAAGTGACAGTGGTCAGAATTGTAAAAATTGGCCTGATCATTAACGTGCAAACCACCCTGGGGGGTAAAAGGGTTAAAAGGGTGGTCCGATACCCTAAATGTCCTTCCTAAATATCTATCTTTACACCCCAACCACACTTGTAATTAGAATTATTATACAATACCCCACACTTCTCCATATCTATGTAATAGCTAAATGTGTTTTTTTAACTGCACTTCCTGTGACATTTTATTTGAGAGTAGTCTCCACCAGGACGTCACAGGAGGCTGGGGCTGCACTCACTTCCCTGCAGCATCTATCTCCTCTCTCTGAAGATGTCATGGATCCATAGTGATAGAATCTGTGGGAGAGGTGAGTGCAGAGCTGGCACTCTGCTTCTATTTCTGCCGCCACTGCTTCTAACTGTGAAAGAGGATGTTGTCGTGGGCGGAGATAGAAGCAGTGAGTGACACCAGCACTGACCCACAGCTTTTATCACTCCCCTCAAACGAATCGTTATCAGGGGCAGTGCTAGAAACTGTGTGAGTGACACCAGCACCGTCGCCTTATGGCGATTCATTAGAGGCCGGTGCTAGAAACTGGGGGTCGGTGCTGTTGCAACTAACTGCTTTTATCTCCATCCCCTGACAATGTCTTTCTTCACAGTTACATGCAAGAAACTGTAGAAAGTAACTGCAGCATTGCACCCTAATGACGTAGTGTTCCAGGAGGGGTGATAGATGCTGCAGAGAGTGAGTGTAGCCCCAACTTTGTATGACATTCTGTTTGATATCTCCTCTGAGACATCTTTTTTTCTAAGCTGTGTTACCCAAAACTGGATCCCATATTCTAGATGTGGCCTTACTAGTCATTTATAGAGGGGTAACAATACATTGGGTCACAGGATTTTATCTCTCTTTTTATACACCATAAAATCTTGTTTGCTTTTGCGGCTGCTGCTTGACATTGAGTGCTGCTGCTCAGCTTACTTGTAAATAAAATACCTAAGTCCTTCTCCTGTTCTGTAGTCCTGAGTATACTTCCATTTAATGTGTATGCAGCAATAGGATTACTCCGTCCTAGGTGCATTACTCTACATTAATCAACATGAAACCTCACCTGCCAAGTGTTTGCTTATGCAGACATCTTATCCAGATTGTTTTGTAATATTGTACTGTCAAGCACAGTTTTTAAATATCCTACATAATTTGATGTCGTCAAAAAAAACCTGACAATTTACTCTCAATGCCATCTGCAACGTCATTAATAAAGAAATTAAAAAGAATCAGTCCTAGCACAGATCCCTGTGGCACCCCACTGCTGACTATATCCCATTTAGAGAATGTACCATTTATGACGACTCTTTATTTCCTGTCTGTTAGTCCTTGCTTCTGGATCTTTAGCTAAGGCTATTGTGTGGAACAGCATCAAATGCCTTTGCAAAGTCCAGATAAATCACATCAGCTTCATTACCAACATCTAGATTTGCACTTACCTTCTCATAGAAACCCAGCATGTTAGTTAGACACGACTTATCTTTCATGAATCCATGCTGGTTGTCAGTTATTACATTGTTCTCTGCAATATATTTCTGCAGGTCATCTCTTATAATGCACTCAAAAGCTTTGCACACTACTGATGTCAGACTTACCGGATGGTAGTTGCCTCGGAGTGTTTTTTTTTTATGCAGATGAGCCCTAAAACTTACCATATTATGGTCGCTGCAGCCTAAATGCACCCAGACCTGTAGATCTGAAACTCTATCTGGTCTATTAGACAAGATAAGATCCAGCAAATTCTCTCCTCTGGTTGGTTCATCTACCAACTGAGAGAGGTAATAGTATGTACAATTTGATGGTATTTGTTGCATATTATGCTTGAAACATATAACGTGATCAAAATACTGTATAACTGTGCATTGTAGATTTGGAGAATAAAGAAGGCGTACATCAATTAAACTCTTCTATATGATTTGAAGATGTACTGGTTATACTGCATTGTTTTTTACCTTTATAATTTTCTTTTCTTATAAATTGCCATACACTACAGTAATTTAATCATAACAATGACTGCACATGGCTCTCTCCATTAACAGATATTCAAGAGTCTTTGGAGAAGATCACCAAACACTACAAAATATCTTTATCTGCAGTAGAGAAAGCACGCAATGCTGCTCCGATGATCAAGACAGCAACAAAAACCAGGAAAAACGTTTTAAATGCATTAAACAATCTGGACACAAAAGACAAACAAAACTTTGAAAAACTAAATAAAATGAAATCACTACAAATAAGCAAAATGAACGAGATGGTGAGAGTCATTTTTTTGGAATGATTCTGTTTTTACATCCATGCACCTCAGATGAGAGTCTGATTATTTTAAAAAAGGAGTGAGATCAAAGGTTAAAGGGAACCCGTCACCAGTTTTTTAATCTCTGAAATAAGACTAGCACCTTAATCAGCGCCTGTGCTACATTCCATAAGGAGTATATAACCCCCTGATTCTCCCTGTATACCCCCCAAATGTTAGAACCTTGCTCTTAGGTTTTTTCCTTTGCTGGTCATATGACCTTGTTGGCCTATTTAATCCTGCTCCGCCCTCCTGGCTTTGCTGGACTTCGTTGTATAACTACTTTCTAGCTAGCCTGTGCTCTGTATCTAACTCTGTTAGTTTGCTTGGTCTACGGACCTCTATGTTCTATATATTTTGTTTGTTCGTCTGTCTGCTACTATTTCTGTTAGGAGGTGTCCCATTTTCCTCCCAGTCCTTAGTACTTGTAGGGATTCCTTCCCCACATCTATAGGTCTCCGTACAGACTAGCTTAGGACTTTAGCAGGTCTGATCGCAGGATCAGGTTCCCTGTTACATCGTAGGGATTCAGCTGAGTTCTATCGTAGGGACAGATCTCCTCTCTTTCCTTAGCTCTGGTAGCAGAACATAACAGTAAGTCCAGCCTGCAAATTCTCTAAGGAAAGATTTTTCTGTTCCATCATGGTGTCGGTTCAGGATTTGGCTCCTCGCCTGCAGGGACTCTCTCTGGAGGTGGCCGAGCTCCGTCAGCACGTGAGTAACTGTCCTGGAGCACATTTCTTGGAGCCTAAGGTATGTTTGCCGGATTTATTTTTTGGTGAACACCGAGAATTTTTTTCATTTAAAAATGCTTGCTTATTGTATTTTCGTTTGAGACCCAAGTCCTCTGGGGATGAATCCCAGCGCATAGGGTTCATAATGTCACTTTTGCGCAAAGAGCTCAGGAGTGGGCCTTTTCTTTGCAACCTAGTGATACATGCTTCAGATCAGTGGATAGTTTTTTTTCTGCTTTGGGACTATTATATGATGATCCTGACCGTGTCGCATCAGCTGAGACTGAGTTGAGACGTTTGAAACAGGGATCAGGTAATGTGGAAAAATATTGTACTCATTTCCGTCGATGGTCTACTCAAACAGGGTGGAACGATTCTGCTCTGAAAATTCTATTTCTTGCTGGGCTCAATGAAAGGGTTAAAGACCTGCTAATTGCTTATCCTACACCTGAAGAATTGCAACAGGCTATGCAATTAGCTATACGGGTGGATAGGAGACTGCGTGCAAGGGTTAATGAGAGCAAATCCTCTGCTATGTCAGTTTCTGGTTATGAGAATGTGTGTACTAACAGTGGTGAACCGATGGAGATTGGATCGGTGGCACCTCGCTCTCAAGAAAAAGACCGTCGATTTTCTGAAGGCTTGTGTTTCTATTGCGGAAAATCTGGTCATTTGATTAAAGGCTGTGAGCTTCGTATGAAGAAAGAAAAAAAAAATGGTCAGTCATGCCCGTATTGCCTGTTTAAATTCCAAGGGTGTATTTTTAGCTGCTTCCACGATTGCTCAGGAAAAATTAATGGAATTTCGGGTGTTTGTTGATTGTGGGTCTACTCTGAATGTAATTGATGGGGGATTCTTGGAAAGACTCAATTTAAAACCCGAACCTTTATCATCCCCCATTGCTGTGGTTTCTGTGGATGGTTCCCCTTTGAAGAATATTACTCTCAAGGTCTGTGAATTTCCTCTCACTATTAATGGTGTTCACCATGAGAAATTGGATTTGGTAGTTTTGAATAACTTGCCTTCTCCAGTAATATTGGGATTGCCCTGGTTAAAATTTCACAATCCTGTACTGGATTGGTCTACCAGTGAAATTAAATCCTGGAGCCATAAATGTTATGACAAGTGTTGTAACGGGCGTATTGCAGCTTTGGATAGGGGAGAATTGCCTGTTCCTATTCAGGATTTTTGGAGAGTTTTTTCTGAGAAGGAATCGCAGGTTTTGCCTCCCCATAGAGACTATGATTGTTCTATTGAATTTGTCCCTGGAGCGACTCTTCCTAAAAGTCGTTTATTTAACCTTACTATTCCTGAGAGGAAGGCTTTGGAGGAATACATACAGACAAGTTTGGCCGCCGGTCACATTAGGCCCTCTAAGTCTCCTGTGGCGGTTGGATTTTTTTTTGTAAAAAAAAAGGACGGCGGTTTACGTCCTTGTCTGGATTTTCGTGAGATTAACAAAATTACTGTACGCAATCCTTACCCACTGCCATTGATTCCTGATCTGTTTAACCAGTTAATGGGGGCCAAGTGGTTCTCTAAAATTGACCTTAAGGGGGCATACAATCTGTTGCGCATGAAGGAGGGTGATGAATGGAAGACTGCTTTTAACACTCCTGTGGGTCATTTTGAGAACCTGGTTATGCCTTTTGGTCTTACTAATGCTCCTGCATTTTTTCAGAATCTTATTAATGACATCCTTAGACCTTTGATCGGCAAAAATGTGGTTGTGTATTTGGATGACATTTTGATTTATTCGCCGGATCTGGAGTCTCATTGGCGGAGCGTACGTGAGGTATTACAGTTATTAATGGACAATTCGCTTTTTGCTAAGCTGGAGAAATGTGAGTTCGCTGTACAGAGAATTAGTTTTTTGGGTTACATTATCTCCAGCGAAGGTTTTGAGATGGACCCGGTTAAAGTTCAAGCTGTACAGGAATGGCCTAGGCCTATTGGTTTGAAATCGATACAGAGGTTTTTGGGTTTCGCCAATTATTACAGAAAATTCATAAAAAATTTTTCTAGTATTGTCAAACCTCTGACCGATCTCACCAGGAAAGGTGCTGATGCGGTTCAGTGGTCTTCTGAGGCCATTGAAGCTTTTGTGTATCTCAAGGAGAGGTTCACCTCTGCTCCCATCCTTATGCAGCCTGATGTGACTAAGCCGTTTTTGGTTGAGGTTGATGCTTCCTCTGTGGGGGTTGGCGCAGTATTGTCTCAGGATAACGGGGATGGATTACATCCCTGTGCCTTTTTTTCAAAAAAATTTTCGGAGACTGAACTGAATTACGATATTGGTAATCGGGAATTATTGGCTATTAAACTCGCATTTGAACACTGGCGCCACTTCTTGGAAGGTGCGGAATTTCCCGTTCAGGTTCTTACAAATCATAAAAATCTGATATATCTTGATGCTGCCAAGCGCCTGAATGCCCGTCAGGCTAGGTGGGCACTGTTTTTCTCGCGGTTTAATTTCTCCGTTACTTACATCCCTGGTACTAAGAATGTTAAGGCGGATGCCTTGTCTCACAGTTTTTCTCCCATAGTCGGTGCTGAGAAAGAGGAGAACATTTTACAAGAAGGTGTTGTGATAGCTGCTTTGGACTCCGTTTTGGAAGATGAGATTCTTAAAGCACAGGAGAATGCCCCATCTAACACTCCTCATGGGAGGTTGTTTGTGCCTGGGACCTTTAGGAGAGATTTGTTTGTTGAGTGTCACGAATCTCGGTTGGCAGGTCATCCCGGAATCTCTGAGACCAAGAGACTGGTGGGTCGCAGTTTTTGGTGGCCTGGATGGCAGAAGGAAGTCATTAAGTGGGTGCGTCAATGTACTATATGTGCTAGATCTAAGTCCTCACTAGAGATGAGCGTTGTTCTACTCGAACTGTTCGCCAATCTCAAATTCGAGCTGTTTTGGGCGGTGTTCGAGCCGGTCGGCGAACACGAACAATTTGAGAAAAATTCGGCTGTTCGAGGTTATGTTCGATAACTGTTCGTGCACCAAAATCATAACTGGATTTTTTCTCAGTAATGATGAAAATTAATGTTAATACGCAGTTTGAGTGTACAGCGGGGCGGGGGGAGGGGCAGGGGATGGATCTCTGCAGGAACAATGAAGATCTCCATTTTTTTTTCTCTTTCCCGCATTTGCAGTGGGGAGGTGCAATCTGTCAGCCTATCAGCAGCGCACACACGGAGCGAAGTGCTTTTTTTCACACAAGCAAGGGCATGTGTGATTGGCAGTGTATGTCACATGTCCTTGCCCTATAAGACCAAGCCATTTTCCCCGTCGCCACCATTTTCTCACTGCTGCAGCTGCGTGTTAGACGGCACCGCTGTTGCTGTGTGTGCTATACCTTGTTAATTTCAAGCCAATTTTCGCACAAATATACAGATAGCTTGGGAGTAGGGAATAGTTGTGATTGCAGTCCTTTTAAGGACTAGGTTACAGCATTTCCTACGACTTTTATCAGGGAGGTCTGTGCTCTTAAATAGATAGGTTGTGGGAGTAAAGACTAATTGTAATTGGAGTCCTTTTCAGGACTAGGTTACATGAGTTCCTATCAGTTTTTGCCAGGCAGGTCTGTGCCAGTGCTGTGCAAGTTTTTTTCACAGCATTTGGCTGAATCTAGCAAAGCTAATCCTTTTTGGCCTATTGCAGAGTGTGTTAGTCAGTGGAGTAGCCTATCTGTGTTGCAAGATATAACACCTGTGTATAGAATACCAATTTTTTTACTGCACCTAGTGAAGTAAAATCTTTTGGGCATAGCATCATTCTATTAGTCCATCTATACTGACCTCCATCAGGTTGCAAACTGAATATAATTTTTTTCTGCATCTAGCTCTGAAAAAATATTTGGGCTTCTAGCGGTGTGTGGGACTTGGTCTATTAGTCCATCTATACTGACCTCCATCAGGTTGCAAATTAAAAATAATTTTTTTCTGCATCTAGCTCTGAAAAAATATTTGGGCTTCTAGCAGTGTGTGGGACTTGGTCTATTAGTCCATCTATACTGACCTCCATCAGGTTGCAAATTAAAAATAATTTTTTTCTGCATCTAGCTCTGAAAAAATATTTGGGCTTCTAGCAGTGTGTGGGACTTGGTCTATTAGTCCATCTATACTGACCTCCATCAGGTTGCAAATTAAAAATAATTTTTTTCTGCATCTAGCTCTGAAAAAATATTTGGGCTTCTAGCGGTGTGTGGGACTTGGTCTATTAGTCCATCTATACTGACCTCCATCAGGTTGCAAATTAAAAATAATTTTTTTCTGCATCTAGCTCTGAAAAAATATTTGGGCTTCTAGCAGTGTGTGGGACTTGGTCTATTAGTCCATCTATACTGACCTACATCAGGTTACAAATTAAAAATAATTTTTTTCTGCATCTAGCTCTGAAAAAATATTTGGGCTTCTAGCGGTGTGTGGGACTTGGTCTATTAGTCCATCTATACTGACCTCCATCAGGTTGCAAATTAAAAATAATTTTTTTCTGCATCTAGCTCTGAAAAAATATTTGGGCTTCTAGCAGTGTGTGGGACTTGGTCTATTAGTCCATCTATACTGACCTCCATCAGGTTGCAAATTAAAAATAATTTTTTTCTGCATCTAGCTCTGAAAAAATATTTGGGCTTCTAGCGGTGTGTGGGACTTGGTCTATTAGTCCATCTATACTGACCTCCATCAGGTTGCAAATTAAAAATAATTTTTTTCTGCATCTAGCTCTGAAAAAATATTTGGGCTTCTAGCGGTGTGTGGGACTTGGTCTATTAGTCCATCTATACTGACCTCCATCAGGTTGCAAATTAAAAATAATTTTTTTCTGCATCTAGCTCTGAAAAAATATTTGGGCTTCTAGCAGTGTGTGGGACTTGGTCTATTAGTCCATCTATACTGACCTCCATCAGGTTGCAAATTAAAAATAATTTTTTTCTGCATCTAGCTCTGAAAAAATATTTGGGCTTCTAGCGGTGTGTGGGACTTGGTCTATTAGTCCATCTATACTGACCTCCATCAGGTTGCAAATTAAAAATAATTTTTTTCTGCATCTAGCTCTGAAAAAATATTTGGGCTTCTAGCAGTGTGTGGGACTTGGTCTATTAGTCCATCTATACTGACCTACATCAGGTTGCAAATTAAAAATAATTTTTTTCTGCATCTAGCTCTGAAAAAATATTTGGGCTTCTAGCGGTGTGTGGGACTTGGTCTATTAGTCCATCTATACTGACCTCCATCAGGTTGCAAATTAAAAATAATTTTTTTCTGCATCTAGCTCTGAAAAAATATTTGGGCTTCTAGCAGTGTGTGGGACTTGGTCTATTAGTCCATCTATACTGACCTCCATCAGGTTGCAAATTAAAAATAATTTTTTTCTGCATCTAGCTCTGAAAAAATATTTGGGCTTCTAGCAGTGTGTGGGACTTGGTCTATTAGTCCATCTATACTGACCTCCATCAGGTTGCAAATTAAAAATAATTTTTATCTGCATCTACAGTACCTCTGAAAAAATATTTGGGCTTCTAGCAGTGTGTGGGACTATTTGTGTTAGTCCATCTATACTGACCTCCATCAGGTTGCAAATTCAAAATAATTTTTTTCTGCATCTAACCCAGCCAATAGTTTTGGCCTAATACCACAGTTTGGCCACTCAGCTCTGCTCGGTTACCATCCATTGTTTTTTTGTGCAAACAACTCCAGAGTTGTGAATTAGTTAACCACCAAAATGAGTGGAAAAAGGCCTGCTGCTGGTGGAAAGGGGAATAGGCGTGTTGGGAAGGGGAAAAAAGGTTGTGTCCGTGGGGTAGGTGTTAAAGCAACAGTAACATCTGCAGAAGAAAGACCATCTTCCAGCCAAACTAAAATGTCTACTTCTTTTAGCGGACAATGTGATAAGATCCCTTTCTTACGGCCACGCCAATCGCTACAAATTCCAGATGAGGCACAAAAACAGCAGGTGCTTCAACGGATATCAAGTGCTCCTTTAAGTGGTCTCTCCTCCACATCAACTTCAACATCACAAATACTCCAGTCCTCAAAGGTGTCACCAAATCGCACTTGCTTCCTCACAGCTCCCAAATCTCCAGCTGCCCGTCTGAGTATGAGGTAGAACAGATGGTTGAGTCTGCAGAGCTGTTTACTCATACTATAGCCTGGGAATCAGAGGTCGACTCCAGCGCTTCTGTGAATCCAGACGAGGAAATGATCTGCACTGATGCCCAGAATCTTTATGAGTCGGATCCAGGACCAGACGCAGAAGGTTCTGACCATAATGTAGACCCTCATTCCCAAACTGTAACTCCTGTTGGTGGAGACAATGAGGAAGACGATGATAAGACTCAAATACCTGATTGGAGCGACAACTTTAGTTTTTTGTCAGGGCAGGAACAGGTTAGCTCTGAGGACGACGGGTGTGATAACGCACAGGGTGATGATGATGAGGTCGGAGATCCCACTTACTGTCAACCCACAGTCAGCCAAGAGATGAGGTCAGCAGAGGAGGTGCAGGAAGATGCTAGTGACGACGAGGTCAGGTTGCGCCTTCCTGGACAGAGACGTAGTACTGGAAGCACGTCAACAACTGCATCCTCAAACACAACTCTGCCTCTCACCACAAGTCGTGGTGGCTCTTCAGGTCGCATGGGTGCTAAGCCTTGCATAGCCTGGGCATTTTTTCAGATCGATAAAGATGACCCAACTCGTGTTATCTGTAACATTTGTCAGCAAAAGCTAAGTAGAGGCCAAAAAATACATAGTTTGAGTACTTCATGCATGAACCGGCACATGGACATGAAGCATAAGTTGCAGTGGGAAGCTCAGTGTGCTACAATGCGGCCTAGCCGGCCGGGCCAATCACCGTCTGCCATATCTTGTGCATCCGCGGCCTCTTCATCCTCTGTGACTGGGGGGACAGCAGTCACACCTGTTTTGGGGCGCAGACCTGCCACCTCTTTACCCGCAACAGCCAGCGTGATTGGCAGGTCATCATTTTCTTTGGAGGTGGTAACACCAGCTGGTGTTGAGCGCTGTCCGACATCGATAGCACCACCTTTGGATCAAGGCAACCTAACATGTCCGCCTGCATCTTCCTCACAGACCGGCAGTTTGCCGGGGACACCCTTATCAACCCCGTCTAAGCACAATAGCCAGCCCTCGGTCCCTCAGATGTGGACAAGTAAAAGACCATTTCCTCCTAGCCATGAGAAAGCTAAGAGGTTGAATTTCACCATCTGCAAGCTCTTGGCTACAGAAATGCTGCCTTTCCGCCTGGTGGACACAGAGGATTTTCGAGACCTTATGTCCGTCGCAGTGCCCCAGTACCAGATGCCCAGTCGGCACTACTTCTCAAAGAAAGGTGTGCCTGCGCTCCACCAGCATGTCGCACACAACATCACCGCTTCTTTGAGAAACTCTGTGTGTGACAGGGTGCATTTCACCACAGACACTTGGACGAGTAGGCATGGACAGGGGCGTTACATGTCGCTGACTGGGCACTGGGTAACTATGGTGACAGCAGGACAAGGGGCTGCTGTCCAAGTCTTGCCGTCCCCACGAGTTGTGCGTCAATCCTCTTTATGTCAAAGTTCCTCCACTGCTTCTGCCTCCTCAACCTCCTCTCGGTCTTCCACCTGCATCCAAAGCCTGTCTGGTCATGCCACAAGCTTTCTAACTGCGCAGAAGGGATCCTGCACACCTCCTTACTATGCTGGCAGTAGGGCTCAACGTCATCAGGCGGTTTTTACATTGAAATGTCTGGGAAATGTGAGTCACACAGCTGAGGAGTTGTGGTCAGCTCTGGAGAACCAATTTCATGAATGGTTGTCTCCACTGGACCTGAAACCAGGGAAGGCCGTGTGCGACAATGCTGCAAACCTGGGTGCGGCCCTTCGCCGGGGCAATGTCACACACGTGCCTTGTATGGCTCACGTGTTGAACCTGGTTGTCCAGCAATTTTTAGCCCACTATCCCAGACTAGATGGCCTTCTGCAGAGGGCACGGTCGCTGTGTGCTCACTTCCGCCGTTCGCATCCCGCAGCTCAGCGACTTACATCTCTACAGAAGTCGTTGGGCCTGCCACTTCACCGGCTAAAATGCGATGTGCCTACCCGGTGGAATTCAACTCTGCACATGTTGCAGCGACTGTGGCAGCACCGACAAGCCCTGGTGCAATACGTTCTGACGTATAGCCTGGGCCAACGAGATTCAGAGGTGGGGCAAATCACGCTGGAGGAGTGGTCTCAGATCAGGGACCTATGCACCCTTCTGCACAGTTTTGAAATGGCGACGAAGATGTTTAGTGCTGACGATGCCATTATCAGCATGACTATTCCGGTGATTTACATGCTGGAGCACATGTTAAACAGAATTCGGAGTCAGGTGGTGGCACAAGAGGAGGTGGAGGAAGTAGAGGAGGAGGAGTTGTATGCGGAAGGGCTAACATCTGCAAGGTCCAGACGGTCGGCAGCACCAAGGCGGCAGGCATGTGAGGGTGGGGGAGATGGTTTTACCAGGGCGCATGGTAGCAGCCAAACTAGTGAGGAAGGTGCAGGAGCCCAGGAAGAAGTGGAGGACGAACTGATGGAAGACTCATCAGATGAGGGAGACCTTGATCACATTTCTGTTGTGCGAGGTTGGGGGGAGAGGACAGAGGAAGGAAGCATGATTGTTACCTCGCCACCAACACAACAGGGACTTGGTGCTCCTGGATGCGCAACACACATGAGTGCCTTCTTGCTGCACTACCTGCAACATGACCCTCGAATTGTGAGAATTAGAAATAATCCTGACTACTGGGTTGCCACACTGTTAGATCCCCGGTACAAAAGTAAATTTGCAGAAATTATTCCTGCCATAGAAAGGGATGCACGCATGCAGGAGTATCAGCAGAGACTGTTGCAGAATCTTACATGTGCTTTTCCACAAAATACCAGTGGTGCACGTAGTGAATCTCACAGTTCCAACTTGCCAACCGTGGGACCGTCAAGTGTTCAGCACTCAAACCGTAACAGAACCACAGTATCTGCTGGTAACATCAATTTTGCGGAATCATTTCACCACTTTTTTAGCCCATCCTTTGCAAGGCCACAGGAGACAAGAAGTCTGACACACAGTCAACGCCTAGAGACGATGGTACAGGAGTATCTCCAAGTAAACATTGAAGCCACGACTGTGTCACTGGACCCTTGCTCTTTTTGGGCTTCCAATCTGGATAAATGGCCGGAGCTAGCCACTTACGCCTTGGAGATCTTGTCATGCCCCGCAGCCAGCGTTCTGTCTGAACGTGTGTTCAGCGCTGCTGGTGGTGTGCTGACAGATAAGCGCACGCGGCTCTCCACTGATAATGTAGACAGACTCACGTTCATAAAGATGAACAAATCATGGATCCGAAACGACTTTTCTACCCCTGTGTCATCCTGGGGAGAGTAAAAGCTTGATGATTGGTTAAAATCACCCTACCAACCGTTTTAAGCTTTCAAATTACTAATCATGTTTATCTGTATCTTGACTGGAAAATAATTTGGGCTTTGTAGCAGTGTGCAGCACTGATCCTATTAGGCCATCTATACTAAAGCTTCACCAGATTTAAAATTAAAAATAATTTTTAGCTGCATCTAGCCCGGAAAATAATTTTGGGGCTCCGAGATGCGCAAGGCACATAAGTGCCTTCTTGCTGCACTACCTGCAGCATGACCCTCATATTGTCAGAATTCGAAGTAATCATGACTACTGGGTTGCCACACTCTTAGATCCCCCAAACTTTTCGATCAACCTTTTCATTTTAATAAAGACCAAAAAAATGGTCATTTTTGAAATTATAAGCATTAGCAGGTTGTTAGAAACTGAAATCAAACAGTTTTCAACTCAAAACTTTATTCTAGGTGATGTTACATTTTCACATAGGACCCCTTGTTCGAAAGGAGCTTCTGAACTCTCTCGTCCATTGAATTTGTCAGGTTTTGGATGGTTTCTGCTTCAATTGTTTTGCATGACGACAGAATACCCTCCCAGAGCTGTTGCTTAGATGTGAACTGCCTCCCGCCATCATAGACACTCCTTTTAATGATGCTCCAAAGGTTCTGAATGGGGTAGAGGTCAGGGGAGCATGGCGGTCACACCATAAGTTTGTCCCCTTTTATGCCCATATCAGCCAGAGATGCAGATGTTTTATGTGCAGCATGAGATGGTGCATTATCATGCAGAAAAATGATCTTGCTGTGAAATACACGGTTCTTCTTCTTGAACCATGGCAGGAAGTGCTGTTTGAGAAAATCCACATACATTATGGAGTTCATCTTTAGCGCCTTCAGGGATCCTAAAGGGGCCGACAATCTCTCTCCCCATGATTCCAGCCCAAAACATTACTCCACCTCCTCCTTGTTGGCGCTGTAGCCGTGTTTGCGTGGGGTGTCCATCAACCAGCCATCCTCCACTCCATCCATCTGGACCATCGAGCGCTGCACGGCACTCATCCGTGAACAAAACAGTTTTGAAATCAGTCTTCATGTAATGTTTGGCCCACTGGAGCCGTTTCTGCTTGTGTGAAGTGGATAGAGGAGGTCGACAGGATGGCGCATGCACAGCTGCAAACCTCTGAAGGACCCTGCATCTTGTTGTTCGGGGGACGTTGGAGGCACAAGCAGCTTCAAAAACTTGTCTGCTGCTATGACAAGGCTTTTTTGCCGCTGCTCTTTCAACCTGACGTAATTGCCTGTAGGAAAGAGTCCTCAATTTGCCCTTATCAGCACGCACACGTGTGTACTGTGAATCAGCTACATACTTCTTGATTGCCAGGACACTTCATCCTGATCATCGCACAATGTTGATTGTAGTCATGCCTTGACCTAAACACTCCACAATTTGTTGCTTCTCAGCAGCCGACACATCCTTTTTCTTTCCCATTTTGGCAGAAAATGTAGGCTGCTTAATAATGTGAGAGAGCCTTCTTAAGTAGTCTTGCCTTTCATTGGACACACCTGCCAAACTAATTAGCACAGGTGTCTGCAATTGCTTACAGTGATATAAAGAGCCCTGACACACATCACCATCAATGAGTTTAACTGACAAACAAACAAATTCTTCCCTTATCACTCCTAAACACTTTTTGTATAATAATTTGGAACGCAGTGTACATGTGCTTTTCCACAAAACACCAGTGGTTCACGTAGTGAATCTTACAGTTCTAACTTGCCAACCGTGGTCTGTATGGAGTTGTTCAATAAAGGGCCCAAAATTAAGATAACATAGATGGGAGAGGTCTCTATGAATAGGAATTCCTAAGTATTTGATACCCTGTGAGGGCCAGGCAAAGGGAAAGTTGGACTGGATGGAATCCTATATGGATTTGGGGAGGGAGACATCGAGGGCCTCAGACTTCGCTGCATTGATTTTAAAATTTGACCATGTAACAAAGTGATCTATTTCAGCCATAACAGCATGGATGGATATATGTGATTGAGTGATATATACTAGGACATCATCAGCAAATAGAGAGCACTTGTACTCGGTGCCTCCCACCTCAATCCACCTAATATTGGGGTTATGGCGAATTGATGAGAGCAGGTGCTCCGTCACTAGGATGTATAAGAGAGGGGACAGAGGACATCACTGCCTTGTCCCATTGGTGATTGTGAAAGGTGATGAAAATGTTCTGACGCACCCCCTGGGCCTTGGGACACCCGGAGCCGGACCCTTTTTGGTGGATGCTGGTGGTTGTAGTCTTCGTGGCGGCGACCCAGTTCCGTGGCTCAGGGCGGTCAAACCAGTGGCGGAACTATTTATGTGGTTTTCATGTTTAAATGTCCGACTACGCCACCCGTGGATTGCGGTCAGAGTGAACCGCCGCTACAGGGCAGACCACTGAGGCTGGTGTTGTGGGTGCAGCAGAGCGTAGCATAACTCCCCACGGGAGGAGTATAGCCTCAGGGCAGTGTATGCGGAGGATGGGGGTGATGGTGCAGGGCAGCAGCAGTAACGACACGGAGTCAGTGATGCAGTTCAGGGCCTTTACTCACAGTTCTTATTATCCAGACCACGTCTGCAGGTAACGGCTGCCCACGTCGTACTGTGCTCACCAGGTGAGGGGCTCAGACAACTCCCAGATAACTTTGGAGCACTTCACAGGACCCCCTTTGTGTGTCCTTTGTCTGGCCTTTCTTACCAACACTTCTGTCCGGCTGCCTCGGGCCTCCTCTTGGTAAACTTGGCGCCAGTTTCCCTGACCCTATGTGGTGCCTTCCTAGCGGGTGTAGCGAGGGGCTGCGCCACATAAAATGTCAGAGCCTCCGGTTTCTAGCTGAGGGTCATTTCCTGCCTCCACTAGTTCGGGGACCGGTCTCCCCCTTTGGCCTGACCCCTCCACGCAGGTGGATTCGGGCGTGCGGTGGCGACTCGCCCGTCCGCACCCCTGGGATCCCTTCATTCCTCGTTCCTGGAGCCTTCTCCGCTCCTCTTCCTTCCTTCTCCCTCTTCCAGGCCTGGGCCTCTGTTACTAGGCCCGCCTCCGGAGCAGAGCTCATGCAGAGCCCCTGCTCCCTGCCACTTCTGCTCAGACTTCTTTGCACTGAACTAAGATGGTGCCCACCTTTTATACTCCCTTCTCAATGCACCCAGGAACTGCTTCCTCCCTGCTCCTGCACTACAGGGTTCCCCTTCCTCAGTGTTCCCTCCCCCCACTCCAGCCAGGGACAGGGACTGTCGTGCCCATCTCAGGGGCATATTGGTCGCCCTGCCCCACGGCAATGTGGTGTAATGCATGCAGGTGTCGGGTCCTGATCCACACTCCATCCTTACCTGAGAGTGAGATATCACACCTCTGGGTGAGGTGCAATACGTCTTTAGCAACCGAGCCCTCAGGGTGCTACAGTTCCATTTATCTTCAGCCTAGGTGACGTATTGCGATACAGGGCCGTGATTTTGGCTATAAAAGGGTCCCCTAGACCCCTACCCCAAGCTTTTTAAGAGAATCATATATGGCGTGCCAGGAGACTCTATGGAATGCTTTCTCAGCATCCAACGAGAGTATCTAATTACAAATTTTTAACTGCATCTAGCCCAGGAAATACTTTGTGCCTAGTAGCAGTGTCTGCTAGTAAGCGGATTATCCCGGCTGTTAAGCAAGCTGCACCACCTGTAGTTTAGACACTTAATTTTTTCAAAGGAAATGCTTCGGGACCATGGGATACTTAGTGAAGAGCATCAGGAGGCACCCCAAGGCATAGGGGCTGGGACTGGCAGTAGGATGCCTTGCGGTGGACAGCCGAGCTCGATCCTTATAAAAGCTTTTTAACTGCAGCAGATTTAGTGGATGCTACTGGAGCTGGAATTACCGCGGCTGCTGGCATGAGACTTGCCCTCCAATAGATCCTTGTAAATGGATTTAAAGTGTATTCATTCAAATTAGAGAGACAATTTAAATTAAAAAGCTTAGAGCTGCCTCCACCACAGGGGGGCTCGCTCGACCCACCAGCGGACAGGCACCAGTATTGGGAGAGGGGGGCTGGCCGTCAGGGTTCACCGCGGCTCTGGCACAAACCCGGCGACACGGAGGTGGCACGGGCAGGAGCGGACTGGCCGTGTCGGCTTCTCACTTTTTGGATTTTAGAAGGGCATGACATGCCTATATCTGTGTCTCCCCCTCCTTTTACTCCTCCACCTCTTTTATTTTCGCATGACTATATGTACTTGTCACTTTTCCATGTGTTAGTTATGTCTTCTGAGCAGTTTGTCAGCTTTTGGACACCTTTGAAGGTGTTTTCTATGTGTTTCTATGTGTTTTTGTTTGCCTGCCATTGGTTTTAACGGTGTTCGAAGGTGTTCGACGAACAGTTCGACGAACAGTTCGGCGAACACACGGGTGTTCGACGAACCGAACCGAACTCGAACACTACGGGGGTGGCTCAACACTAGTCCTCACATACTCCTGCTGCGGGGTTGCTTTGTCCTTTGGAGATTCCCAGTGCTCCTTGGACACATTTGGCTATGGACTTTATAACTGACCTTCCCCCCTCTGAGTGTTTTACTGTCATCTGGGTGGTCGTGGACCGTTTTAGCAAGATGTGTCACTTGGTTCCCTTCGTCAAACTGCCCTGCGCTAAAACTCTCGCTAAGGCCTTTGTCAAGGAAATTGTCAGACTTCATGGCGTTCCTACTGACATTGTTTCTGATAGGGGTCCTCAGTTCGTGGCTCGTTTTTGCCGTGCCTTTTGTGACAGGTTGGGAGTTCATTTGTCGTTCTCGTCCGGATATCATCCTGAATCTAATGGCCAGACAGAAAGGAAAAACCAGGATGTTGAGCAGTTCTTGCGTTGTTTTGTGGCAGACAATCAAGAGGGGTGGTCTGAGTTTCTGCCACTTGCTGAATTTGCTCTGAACAATCATACATCTTCTTCTGCTGGTTGTTCGCCTTTTTTTTGTTGTTCTGGGAGACATCCGTCGTTTGGGTCGTTCTCCAAGTTGGGATCTGCCGTGCCTGAGGAGGAGAATTTTTCCGGTGATTTGGAGAGAGTTTGGACGGATGTGCGTGGTAATCTTCAGGAGGCCAACAGAAAATCTAAAGACTACTTTGATAGGAAACGACAGGAGGCTTTGTTCGCTGTTGGTGACATGGTCTGGTTGTCCTCTAGGAATCTGCGGTTGAGGATTCCTTCTAAGAAATTGGGTCCCAAGTTTGTAGGGCCCTTTAAGGTGCTTCAGGTTGTCAACCAATCTGCTGTTAGGTTGGAGGTTCCTACCTCCTGGAGAATTAATCCGGTATTTCATGTCTCTCTGTTAAAAAAAGCTGTTGTGTCGGATGGTGACGCCTCTGCCTCTGTTCCTCCGGTGGTGGAGGACGGGGAATATGAAATTTCTCGCATCCTTAACTCTAGACGGTATAGAGGTAGTTTGCAGTATCTTGTGGCCTGGAAAGGTTTCGGACCCGAGGATAACTCTTGGGTGAGGTCAGATGATGTTTCCGCGTCCAGACTTATCAGAGCGTTTCACAGGAGATTTCCTGATAAGCCTGGTCCTAGGGGATCCGGAGGATCCTCTTAGAAGGGGGGGTACTGTTAGAACCTTGCTCTTAGGTTTTTTCCTTTGCTGGTCACATGACCTTGTTGGCCTATTTAATCCTGCTCCGCCCTCCTGGCTTTGCTGGACTTCATTGTATAACTACTTTCTAGCTAGCCTGTGCTCTGTATCTAACTCTGTTAGTTTGCTTGGTCTACAGACCTCTATGTTCTATATATTTTGTTTGTTCGTCTGTCTGCTACTATTTCTGTTAGGAGGTGTCCCATTTTCCTCCCAGTCCTTAGTACTTGTAGGGATTCCTTCCCCACATCTATAGGTCTCCGTACAGACTAGCTTAGGACTTTAGCAGGTCTGATCGCAGGATCAGGTTCCCTGTTACATCGTAGGGATTCAGCTGAGTTTTATCGTAGGGACAGATCTACTCTCTTTCCTTAGCTCTGGTAGCAGAACATAACACCAAAACCTTTTGAAATTCTTCCACACTTTATGTAAATCATGCCAGTCACTGTCCTCCTGCTCTGATTGACATGGATGACGCCTCCTGCGAACAGTCCTGACTTTTGACCCCTGCTTGATTTTTGACTATTATTATTCTTTATGATTTTAATCCTGCACCGACCTCCTGATTCTGACTCTGGCTTGAATTCTGACTACCCACTTGCCTCCTGATTTTGTCATTGACGCAACTTCTCGGCTTTGTCCCTGCTTGGCAACCTTTCCTGACTCTGGATGGCAGCCTTTCCATGGTAGCTATCCATTGGATCCCATTGTAAAACCCTATCTAGAGGTTAAATGCTATTGGGGTTTCTCTGGATTCTGCCGAATGGAGTGGCTTGCGCCAAGTCTGTCTAGGGTAGCCTTTTGTGAGCCGGAGGCCTCTGACAGATGTAACAAGTATTTTTGGTATAATAACGAGATTATCCAATATAATTATACCATTGTCCCCTGAATTTGCGCTACTCAAATTAAAATTAGAAACAAATCCATGTAATCCAAATCCATTCCAAAGACATACTGATAAAGAAATTAGATTGTGAGCCCCAATGGGTACAGTGCCCAATGTCTGTAAAGTGCTGTGGAATTAATGGCTCTATATAAGTGAGTAAAATAAATAAATCTAGTATTAGGTGGGTAGTCTGTAAAACCCTAGGTGTAGTTCATAGAGAATTAATCTTTACATTAAAATCTACACAAAAACCTTTTGTAGATGCAATGATTAGTATAGTGATTACTTATCTGCAATATGAATTCTAGTTGGGGATGGAGACTGGTAATAGGAAAGTTAATTAGTAGAATAAGTGTCCGGTATGGAGCAAAGACCCAGCATTGTCTAAAAGCTATGCTAATGAGATTTAGCCATTGGTGGTGTTAAATAACCCTTTCATAGAAAAATATTTGGATCAGTCCCTCCGTTTTTTTTTTTCTTTCTTTTTTTTTTCTTTCCTTTGCTATTAGCTCTATACCCATTCATATTTATTTGAGATTATGGATGTATAAATTGTAATAAGTTGTTTAAAAGAAAAGAGCAACCCTATTTAGTATTATTGAGTGATATGGCTCTTGCCTAGCATTATTACCTTAGAAATTACTTTGACCATGATAACAATGCTATCACATTCAAGGTAGACAATAATATCTGAGGATGTGAACAGATGAGTGCCAAGAACAAGGCACCCAAGCCCCCGAGCAATATATAGTTATAATACAGAAATGAAATAAAAGCAAAACAGACAAATTTATCAGCTTTTCACCTCATTTGTTAAAACTATGCATGTCATGTTTATAAACCATGAGTTCATGTTCGAAAACAGTGTTATTTTATAAAATGTACCTATATTAGAGACTCTGAATATAATTTGCTTACATAGGTTTGTGGAACAGTCTGGGACTTTCCATGTGATCTTGCACCATGTGGAGGAGCCTTATGCCGAGATAAGTTCGGAAGAAGGAAATGTGGTGGACCGAATTGCAATGGAGTTATACAAGTGGCCAAAGATGGTTTACATAAAGCAAATGAAACAGATACTAAGTTAAAGAGAGTTGCAATTCACTTACTTGAAGCTGAGAAACAGGTAAATACAACAATTGAGCAAATGCTAATAAAAATGTATGTTTGAACGGAGGAGGGCATTGAATAGATCAAAAGGAGAATATCTGAGGGGAGAGATGAAAAATGGACTGCCTTGCATCTCATTTTTTTTAGCATGATCTCTTGAAAACATATACATATGAACAACCCAAAGGCTTCATCCCCTTGTTATGTATAATACATATACAGTACAGACCAAAAGTTTGGACACACCTTCTCATTTAAAGATTTTTCTGTATTTTCATGACTTTGAAAATTGTACATTCACACTGAAGGCATCAAAACTATGAATTAACACATGTGGAATTATATACTTAACAAAAAAGTGTGAAACAACTGAAAATATGTCTTATATTCTAGGTTCTTCAAAGTAGCCACCTTTTGCTTTGATGACTGCTTTGCACACTCTTGGCATTCTCTTAATGAGCTTCAAGAGGTAGTCATCAGAAATGGTCTTCCAACAATCTTGAAGGAGTTCCCAGAGATGCTTAGCACTTGTTGGACCTTTTGCCTTCACTCTGCGGTCCAGCTCACCCCAAACAATCTCGATTGGGTTCAGGTCTGGTGACTATGGAGGCCAGGTCATCTGGCGTAGCACCCCATAACTCTCCTTCTTGGTCAAATAGCCCTTACGCAGCCTGGAGGTGTGTTTGGGGTCATTGTCCTGTTGAAAAATAAATGATGGTCCAATTAAACGCAAACCGGATGGAATAGTATGCCGCTGCAAGATGCTGTGGTAGCCATGCTGGTTCAGTATGCCTTCAATTTTGAATAAATCCCCAACAGTGTCACCAGCAAAGCACCCCCACACCATCACACCTCCTCCTCCATGCTTCACGGTGGGAACCAGGCATGTAGAGTCCATCCGTTCACCTTTTCTGCGTCGCACAAAGACACGGTGGTTGGAACTAAAGATCTCAAATTTGGACTCATCAGACCAAAGCACAGATTTCCACTGGTCTAATGTCCATTCCTTGTGTTCTTTAGCCCAAACAAGTCTCTTCTGCTTGTTGCCTGTCCTTAGCAGTGGTTTCCTAGCAGCTATTTTACCATGAAGACCTGCTGCACAAAGTCTCCTCTTAACAGTTGTTGTAGAGAGTGTCTGCTGCTAGAACTCTGTGTGGCATTGACCTGGTCTCTAATCTGAGCTGCTGTTAACCTGCGATTTCTGAGGCTGGTGACTCGGATAAACTTATCCTAAGAAGCAGAGGTGACTCTTGGTCTTCCTTTCCTGGGGCGGTACTCATGTGAGCCAGTTTCTTTGTAGCGCTTGATGGGTTTTGCAACTGCACTTGGGGACACTTTCAAAGTTTTCCCAATTTTTCGGACTGACTGACCTTCATTTCTTAAAGTAATGATGGCCACTCATTTTTCTTTACTTAGCTGCTTTTTTCTTGCCATAATACAAATTCTAACAGTCTATTCAGTAGGACTAGCAGCTGTGTATCCACCAGACTTATGCACAACAGAACTGATGGTCCCAACCCCATTTATAAGGCAAGAAATCCCACTTATTAAACCTGACAGGGCACACCTGTGAAGTGAAAACCATTTCTGGTGACTACTCCTTGAAGCTCACCAAGAGAATGCCAAGAGTGTGCAAAGCAGTCATCAAAGCAAAAGGTGGCTACTTTGAAGAACCTAGAATATAAGACATATTTTCAGTCGTTTCACACTTTTTTGTTAAGTATATAATTCCATATGTGTTAATTCATAGTTTTGATGCCTTCAGTGTGAATGTACAATTTTCAAAGTCATGAAAATACAGAAAAATCTTTAAATGAGAAGGTGTGTCCAAACTTTTGGTCTGTACTGTATGTTGTTTCCAATCAGAGATGTAACTTGTAGGTCCTAGGCTTAAGTGTCAAATCTGAAAAAAAAATGTAGAGTCCCGCCCTCTACTATGTGCCATTTATAACACTGGTGTTTTCATATGTGGCTTAGAGGCCTTAGGGTCTCATTAGGCCCGGGACCCCGATGCATCTGCAACCTCTACATCCACCATAATTATGACCCTGTTTCCAATAGTAGATGGACTAGGATGTTGAAAACTTCACAGTAGGGCTGTTGGTTAAAACACTAGGATTCCAATTCATTATGACTGGTGTTTCGTACACCAGTCTCAATGAAAGGCATGCAGGAATAAGATGCACTAAATTCATTAAGAGGAACCATCCCACTTAATGAATTTGAAGCACCTTATAAGCAGCGTCACTTTCATGCACCTTGCCAGAAATATTACTGCAGTCAGAGACTTTAGAAGAATTTGATGGGCGGGCAGAATCATGCCCCATCCTGCCTCGACTCCTCCCAATCTCCATCCATTTTGGTGGAGCTGCACAAAACTGGTGTGAAAATACCAAAAGTTGCAAAGTTTTTGCGCAACTTTGTGATTTTTTTGCTCAAAAATGTTGTGACTTTTCAACGGTAGAACTTGAGTAATTACTTTGGCAAATAGGGATCTATAAGAAATATGTGCTTATTCAGAAATTGCATAATAGTCTTCAAAGCCAAAATGTGTTGGTCACAAAAAAAATCAGTAGGGAACTCTTCACTTAATGTTACAGACAAGTACAGAAAAGCTAAAATTGTTCTACAGTGTATGGATTTCTCATCTCCCTGCTCCTTAACTTTCAGGAAGTTAATACTGGGCTCAAAAGTAACCACACCTATGTTTAGGTGCAGGAAAAGGTGTTGTTCATTTAGAAGAACTCATTTTCATACCTTATGAGGAGCTCCCAATGTAGGAACTCCTTTATTGCTCTTTAGTTAGTCAGTACTATAAAACATTTTTTTCCTGTAGGGAAAATATTAGGTACCAGCATTTCCCCCTAATTACAAAAAATTGCCTAAAGCAGATGTACCCCTTCAAATTGGCTTAATATTGGGAGTAGCAGGTGTGGTTAGGGCTGGCCAAATCTGGTAACCCCTTTATGTTTCAATTTAATGCATTAACATTATGGCCTAGTATGCATTAGTAAACAACTGAACGGATCATTTCTCTAATTTAGCTTCTCTTTGTCATATGTGTTCATAGAGAAGCACAATTTGTAAAAGAATCTCGATTTGGTTTCAGATTGCAAATATCAGGCAGTTAGCAGAAGACACAAAGCTGAAAGCTTCACGACTGAATAAAACACTAAGCAAAGCAATGAGTCGAATAGAAGCTGACAAAAATCGCTCTAAAGAGCTTATAAAGAATGTTAAAGATTTTCTGTTGGGTAGGTTCCATGTAAAGTATCATATAAATATAATATGGACTAGTTATATTGTTTGTACTATGATTACTCGGATATTTGACCGAATTTGTCATCCATCTGTTTCGTTCACCTTATTTAAAGCATATGACCTCTTCTAAATATAGTTTTAATGTTTCGATTTCTATATATTTAGGAGTAACTTTTATATGTTTTTTGTTCTTGAGATACACCACATCTTCTACCAGTGAATCACAATGTTGTATTGCACATACAGTATCTATAGAAGGCACGTTCTGTATAATTATTGATGTAGCGCTGTAGCCGACACAGTAACACAATGAAGTTCAATATGGGATCACAACCATAATAATATATAAAAAGTGATTATCTGGTAGAAATTACAAGGTGATTAAAAACTAATTAAAAATTATATCAGATTGCATCAGTTTAACATAAAAAATAAGAAATCATCATGGCAGAAATGCAGAAATGAAGAGTAATGCACCCTGGTGTGCACTGGTACAGTAATTCTTACTGGTGCTTAAAGAGTAACCATCATTATGATTTTCATTTCATAAATCTATAGTACATAAGAAAACATGAAACTTTGTAATATTTTGTCAGAGAAATCTTCTTCTTTCTCCTTCTGAACTCATTATTCATTTTTAAAATTTACAATTCACAGGTAAAATCTGTAATCAATGAAGACATATTGTCACATTATTGAGATAGGAGGTGGCAGTTGCTACTAATAAGATTATATGTAAATGACAGATTAGGTGGAAGAAGGAGCTCTGCCTCCTCCCCGCAGCATAGAATCTTATAAATAACACCAATAAAGAAAAAATGCAAGCCAAGTGAAAAATATATGCAACGTCATTCATACAAAAATATATATAAAATATATAAATAATGTGACAGCATAAGGGAGGCTAATAGTGGTACACCTGGTAAAAAAAAAAGTAAATATCCTACACAGTCACAATATGCATCATATATCCTGCAGATTGATCATCAGTCAACAAAATGTAGCAAGAAAACACTAGGTGGCTCAAAATAGCAAAGAACAATATATTATGTACATCTTGCAAGAGTCAAGATGAGGAGTATGACCAGGAATGAATTCACAGATCAATTATGCCATTCATGTATAACTCTTGTGGCCAAGGAATAATGCCGCTATCCAGAAACCATCTAGTGTTAATTAAAATATATAATGACATGAACAAATAATATTAAATAACCATTAGTATTAAGGCAGGAATATATTACCTGTTGGATGAAGAAACAGAGACCCACCACTCCTGAGTGCTGTGCTCCCTTTAATGGGCTAATATGCAGACATGGTTGGATCACCTATATGTTTATAATATATTTTAGTTAATATAAAGAACTAATTTTGCGTATGGCTATTTCACCCAAGATCATACCCAAACATTAAAATGTATAGCTATTCAAATTCACTATTAGTGTAGAATAATAGTTTGCGTTTTGTTGTTTTTTTCATTCTGAAATCTTTCATATTAGTAATAGTTTTACAGTTATATGAAAAAGTTTGGGCACCCCTATTAATCTTAAGCTTATTGTTTTATAAAAATTGGTGTTTTTGCAACAGCTATTTCAGTTTGATATATGTAATAACTGTTGGACACAGTAATGTTTCTGCCTTGAAATGAGGTTTATTGTACTAACAGAAAATGTGCAATCTGCATTCAAACAAAATTTGACAGGTGCATAAGTATGGGCACCTCACCAGAAAAGTGACATTAATATTTAGTAGATTCTCCTTTTGCAAAAATAACAGCCTCTAGTCGCTTCCTGTAGCTTTCAATGAGTTCCTGGATCCTGGATGAAGGTATTTTTGACCATTCCTCTTTACAAAACAATTCCAGTTCAGTTAAGTTTGATGGTCGCCGAGCATGGACAGCCCTCTTCAAATGATCCCACAGATGTTCAATGATATTCAGGTCTGGGGACGGGGATGGCCATTCCAGAACATTGTAATTGTTCCTCTGCATGAATGCCTGAGTAGATTTGGAGCGGTGTTTTGGATCATTGTCTTGCTGAAAGATCCATCCCCTGCGTAACTTCAACTTTATCACTGATTCTTGAACATTATTGTCAAGAATCTGCTGATACTGAGTGGAATCTATGCGTCCTTCAAGTTTAATAAGATTCCTGGTGCCGGCATTGGCCACACAGCGCAAAAGCATGATGGAACCTCCACCAAATTTTACTGTGGGTAGCAAGTGTTTTTCTTGGAATGCTGTGGTTTTTTGACGCCATGCATAACGCCTTTTTGTATGACCAAACAACTCAATCTTGGTTTCATCAGTCCACAGGACCTTCTTCCAAAAGAAATTGGCTTCTCCAAATGTGCTTTTGCATACCTCAGCCGACTCTGTTTGTGGCGTGCTTGCAGAAATGGCTTCATTCGCATCACTCTCCCATACAGCTTCTCCTTGTGCAAAGTGCGTTGTATAGTTGACCGATGCACAGTGACACCATCTGCAGCAAGTTGATGCTGCAGCTCTCTGGAGGTGGTCTGAGGCTTATCCTTGACTGATCTCACCATTCTTCTTCTCTGCCTTTCTGATGTTTTTCTTGGCCTGCCACTTCTGGCCTTAACAAGAACTGTCCCTGTGTTCTTCCATTTCCTTACTACGTTCCTCACAGTGGAAACTGACAGGTTAAATCTATGATACAGCTTTTTGTATCCTTCCCCTGAACAACTATGTTGAATAATCTTTGTTTTCAGATCATTTGACAGTTGTTTTGAGGAGCCCATGATGCCACTCTTCAGAGGAGATTCAAACAGGAGAACAACTTGCAAGTGGCCACTTTAAGTAGCTTTTCTCATGATTGCATACACCTGGCTATGAAGTTCAAAGCTCAAAGAGGTTACAAAACCAAAAAAAGTGCTTTAGTAAGTCAGTAAAAAGTAGGTAGGAGTATTTAAAACAATAAAATGATAAGGGTGCCCATACTTATGCACCTGTCAAATTTTGTTTGAATGTAGATTGCACATTTTCTGTTAGTACAATAAACCTAATTTCAAGGCAGAAACATTACTGTGTCCAACAGTTACTACATATATCAAACTGAAATAGCTGTTGCAAAAACACCAATTTTTATAAAACATTAAGCTTAAGATTAGAGATGAGCGTTGTTCGACTCGAACTGTTCGCCAATCTCAAATTCGAGCTGTTTTGGGCGGTGTTCGAGCCGTTCGGCGAACACGAACGATTTGAGAAAAATTCGGCTGTTCGAGGTTATGTTAGATAACTGTTCGTGCACCAAAATCATAACTGGATTTTTTCTCAGTAATGATGAAAATTAATGTTAATACGCAGTTTGAGTGTACAGCGGGGTGGGGGGAGGGGCAGGGGATGGATCTCTGCAGGAATAATGAAGATCTCCATTTTTTTTTCTCTTTCCCGCATTTACAGTGGGGAGGTGCAATCTGTCAGCCTATCAGCAGCGCACACATGGAGCGAAGTGCTTTTTTTCACACAAGCAAGGGCATGTGTCATTGGCAGTGTATGTCACATGTCCTTGCCCTATAAGACCAAGCCATTTTCCCCGTCGCCACCATTTTCTCACTGCTGCAGCTGCGTGTTAGACGGCACCGCTGTTGCTGTGTGCGCTATACCTTGTTAATTTCAAGCCAATTTTCGCACAAATCTACAGATAGCTTGGGAGTAGGGAATAGTTGTGATTGCAGTCCTTTTAAGGACTAGGTTACAGCATTTCCTACGACTTTTATCAGGCAGGTCTGTGCTCTTAAATAGATAGATTGTGGGAGTAAAGACTAATTGTAATTGCAGTCCTTTTCAGGACTAGGTTACATCAGTTCCTATCAGTTTTTGCCAGGCAGTTCTGTGCCAGTGCTGTGCAAGTTTTTTTCACAGCATTTGGCTGAATCTAGCAAAGCTAATCCTTTTTGGCCTATTGCAGAGTGTGTTAGTCAGTGGAGTAGCCTATCTGTGTTGCAAGATATACCACCTGTGTATAGAATACCAATTTTTTTACTGCACCTAGTGAAGTAAAATCTTTTGGGCATAGCATCATTCTATTAGTCCATCTATACTGACCTCCATCAGGTTGCAAATTGAATATAATTTTTTTCTGCATCTAGCTCTGAAAAAATATTTGGGCTTCTAGCAGTGTGTGGGACTTGTTCTATTAGTCCATCTATACTGACCTCCATCAGGTTGCAAACTGAATATAATTTTTTTCTGCATCTAGCTCTGAAAAAATATTTGGCCTTCTAGCAGTGTGTGGGACTTGATCTATTAGTCCATCTATACTGACCTCCATCACGCTGCAAATTCAAAATAATTTTTTGTCTGCATCTAGCTCTGAAAAAATATTTGGCCTCCTAGCAGTGTGTGGGACTTTCTCTATTAGTCCATCTATACAGACCTCCATCAGGTTGCAAACTGAATATAATTTTTTTCTGCATCTACCTCTGAAAAAATATTTGGGCTTCTAGCTGTGTGTGGGACTTGTTCTATTAGTCCATCTATACTGACCTCCATCAGGTTGCAAATTGAATATAATTTTTTTCTGCATCTAGCTCTGAAAAAATATTTGGCCTTCTAGCTGTGTGTGGGACTTGTTCTATTAATCCATCTATACAGACCTCCATCAGGTTGCAAACTGAATATAATTTTTTTCTGCATCTAGCTCTGAAAAAATATTTGGCCTTCTAGCTGTGTGTGGGACTTGTTCTATTAATCCATCTATACTGACCTCCATCAGGTTGCAAACTGAATATAATTTTTTTCTGCATCTAGCTCTGAAAAAAATATTTGGTCTTCTAGCAGTGTGTGGGACTTGTTCTATTAGTCCATCTATACTGACCTCCATCAGGTTGCAAACTGAATATAATTTTTTTCTGCATCTAGCTCTGAAAAAATATTTGGCCTTCTAGCAGTGTGTGGGACTTGTTCTATTAGTCCATCTATACTGACCTCCATCACGCTGCAAATTCAAAATAATTTTTTGCCTGCATCTAGCTCTGAAAAAATATTTGGCCTTCTAGCAGTGTGTGGGACTTTCTCTATTAGTCCATCTATACTGACCTCCATCTGGTTGCAAATTAAAAATAATTTTTATCTGCATCTACCTCTGAAAAAATATTTGGGCTTCTAGCTGTGTGTGGGACTTGTTCTATTAGTCCATCTATACTGACCTCCATCAGGTTGCAAACTGAATATAATTTTTTTCTGCATCTAGCTCTGAAAAAATATTTGGCCTTCTAGCAGTGTGTGGGACTTTCTCTATTAGTCCATCTATACTGACCTCCATCAGGTTGCAAATTAAAAATAATTTTTATCTGCATCTAGCTCTGAAAAAATATTTGGCCTTCTAGCAGTGTGTGGGACTTTCTCTATTAGTCCATCTATACTGACCTCCATCAGGTTGCAAATTTAAAATAATTTTTTGTCTGCATCTAGCTCTGAAAAAATATTTGGCCTTCTAGCAGTGTGTGGGACTTTCTCTATTAGTCCATCTATACTGACCTCCATCAGGTTGCAAATTAAAAATAATTTTTTGTCTGCATCTAGCTCTGAAAAAATATTTGGCCTTCTAGCAGTGTGTGGGACTTTCTCTATTAGTCCATCTATACTGACCTCCATCAGGCTGCAAATTAAAAATAATTTTTATCTGCATCTACCTCTGAAAAAATATTTGGCCTTCTAGCTGTGTGTGGGACTTGTTCTATTAGTCCATCTATACTGACCTCCATCAGGTTGCAAACTGAATATAATTTTTTTCTGCATCTAGCTCTGAAAAAATATTTGGCCTTCTAGCAGTATGTGGGACTTTCTCTATTAGTCCATCTATACTGACCTCCATCAGGTTGCAAATTAAAAATAATTTATATCTGCATCTAGCTCTGAAAAAATATTTGGCCTTCTAGCAGTGTGTGGGACTTTCTCTATTAGTCCATCTATACTGACCTCCATCAGGTTGCAAATTCAAAATAATTTTTTGTCTGCATCTAGCTCTGAAAAAATATTTGGCCTTCTAGCAGTGTGTGGGACTTTCTCTATTAGTCCATCTATACTGACCTCCATCAGGCTGCAAATTAAAAATAATTTTTATCTGCATCTACCTCTGAAAAAATATTTGGCCTTCTAGCTGTGTGTGGGACTTGTTATATTAGTCCATCTATACTGACCTCCATCAGGTTGCAAACTGAATATAATTTTTTTCTGCATCTAGCTCTGAAAAAATATTTGGCCTTCTAGCAGTGTGTGGGACTTTCTCTATTAGTCCATCTATACTGACCTCCATCAGGTTGCAAATTAAAAATAATTTATATCTGCATCTAGCTCTGAAAAAATATTTGGCCTTCTAGCAGTGTGTGGGACTTTCTCTATTAGTCCATCTATACTGACCTCCATCAGGTTGCAAATTAAAAATAATTTTTTGTCTGCATCTAGCTCTGAAAAAATATTTGGCCTTCTAGCAGTGTGTGGGACTTTCTCTATTAGTCCATCTATACTGACCTCCATCAGGTTGCAAACTGAATATATTTTTTTTCTGCATCTACCTCTGAAAAAATATTTGGGCTTCTAGCTGTGTGTAGGACTTGTTCTATTAGTCCATCTATACTGACCTCCATCAGGTTGCAAATTGAATATAATTTTTTTCTGCATCTAACCCAGCCAATAGTTTTGGCCTAATACCACAGTTTGGCCACTCAGCTCTGCTCGGTTCCCATCCATTGTTTTTTTGTGCAAACAACTCCAGAGTTGTGAATTAGTTAACCACCAAAATGAGTGGAAAAAGGCCTGCTGCTGGTGGAAAGGGGAATAGGCGTGTTGGGAAGGGGAAAAAAGGTTGTGTCCGTGGGGTAGGTGTTAAAGCAACAGTAACATCTGCAGAAGAAAGACCATCTTCCAGCCAAACTAAAATGTCTACTTCTTTTAGCGGGCAATATGATAAGATCCCTTTCTTACAGCCACGCCAATCGCTACAAATTCCAGATGAGGCACAAAAACAGCAGGTGCTTCAACGGATATCAAGTGCTCCTTTAAGTGGGCTCTCCTCCACATCAACTTCAACATCACAAATACTCCAGTCCTCAAAGGTGTCACCCCAATCGCACTTGCTTCCTCACAGCTCCCAAATCTCCAGCTGCCCGTCTGAGTATGAGGTAGAACAGATGGTTGAGTCTGCAGAGCTGTTTACTCATACTATAGCCTGGGAGTCAGAGGTCGACTCCAGCGGTTCTGTGAATCCAGACGAGGAAATGATCTGCACTGATGCCCAGAATATTTATGAGTCGGATCCAGGACCAGACGCAGAAGGTTCTGACCATAATGTAGACCCTCATTCCCAAACTGTAACTCCTGTTGGTGGAGACAATGAGGAAGACGATGATGAGACTCAAATACCTGATTGGAGCGACAACTTTAGTTTTTTGTCAGGGCAGGAACAGGTTGGCTCTGAGGACGACGGGTGTGATAACGCACAGGGTGATGATGATGAGGTTGGAGATCCCACTTACTGTCAACCCACAGTCAGCCAAGAGATGAGGTCAGCAGAGGAGGTGGAGGAAGATGCTAGTGACGACGAGGTCAGGTTGCGCCTTCCTGGACAGAGACGTAGTACTGGAAGCACGTCAACAACTGCATCCTCAAACACAACTCTGCCTCTCACCACAAGTCGTGGTGGCTCTTCAGGTCGCATGGGTGCTAAGCCTTGCATAGCCTGGGCATTTTTTCAGATCGATAAAGATGACCCAACTCGTGTTATCTGTAACATTTGTCAGCAAAAGCTAAGTAGAGGCCAAAAAATACATAGTTTGAGTACTTCATGCATGAACCGGCACATGGACATGAAGCATAAGTTGCAGTGGGAAGCTCAGTGTGCTACAATGCGGCCTAGCCGGCCGGGCCAACCACCGTCTGCCATATCTTGTGCATCCGCGGCCTCTTCATCCTCTGTGACTGGGGGGACAGCAGTCACACCTGTTTTGGGGCGCAGACCTGCCACCTCTTTACCCGCAACAGCCAGCGTGATTGGCAGGTCATCATTTTCTTTGGAGGTGGTAACACCAGCTGGTGTTGAGCGCTGTCCGACATCGATAGCACCACCTTTGGATCAAGGCAACCTAACATGTCCGCCTGCATCTTCCTCACAGACCGGCAGTATGCCGGGGATACCCTTATCAACCCCGTCTAAGCACAATAGCCAGCCCTCGGTCCCTCAGATGTGGACAAGTAAAAGACCATTTCCTCCTAGCCATGAGGAAGCTAAGAGGTTGAATTTCACCATCTGCAAGCTTTTGGCTACAGAAATGCTGCCTTTCCACCTGGTGGACACAGAGGATTTTCGAGACCTTATGTCCGTCGCAGTGCCCCAGTACCAAATGCCCAGTCGGCACTACTTCTCAAAGAAAGGTGTGCCTGCGCTCCACCAGCATGTCGCACACAACATCACCGCTTCTTTGAGAAACTCTGTGTGTGACAGGGTGCATTTCACCACAGACACTTGGACGAGTAGGCATGGACAGGGGCGTTACATGTCGCTGACTGGGCACTGGGTAACTATGGTGACAGCAGGACAAGGAGCTGCTGTCCAAGTCTTGCCGTCCCCACGAGTTGTGCGTCAATCCTCTTTATGTCAAAGTTCCTCCACTGCTTCTGCCTCCTCAACCTCCTCTCGGTCTTCCACCTGCACCCAAAGCCTGTCTGGTCATGCCACAAGCTTTCTAACTGCGCAGAAGGGATCCTGCACACCTCCTTACTATGCTGGCAGTAGGGCTCAACGTCATCAGGCGGTTTTCACATTGAAATGTCTGGGAAATGTGAGTCACACAGCTGAGGAGTTGTGGTCAGCTCTGGAGAACCAATTTCATGAATGGTTGTCTCCACTGGACCTGAAACCAGGGAAGGCCGTATGCGACAATGCTGCAAACCTGGGTGCGGCCTTTCGCCGGGGCAATGTCACACACGTGCCTTGTATGGCTCACGTGTTGAACCTGGTTGTCCAGCAATTTTTAGCCCACTATCCCAGACTAGATGGCCTTCTGCAGAGGGCGCGGTCGCTGTGTGCTCACTTCCGCCGTTCGCATCCCGCAGCTCAGCGACTTACATCTCTACAGAAGTCGTTGGGCCTGCCACTTCACCGGCTAAAATGCGATGTGCCTACCCGGTGGAATTCAACTCTGCACATGTTGCAGCGACTGTGGCAGCACGGACAAGCCCTGGTGCAATACGTTCTGACGTATAGCCTGGGCCAACGAGATCCAGAGGTGGGGCAAATCACGCTGGAGGAGTGGTCTCAGATCAGGGACCTATGCACCCTTCTGCACAGTTTTGAAATGGCGACGAAGATGTTTGGTGCTGACGATGCCATTATCAGCATGACTATTCCGGTGATTTACATGCTGGAGCACATGTTAAACAGAATTCGGAGTCAGGTGGTGGCACAAGAGGAGGTGGAGGAAGTAGAGGAGGAGGAGTTGTATGCGGAAGGGCTAACATCTGCAAGGTCCAGACAGTCGGCAGCACCAAGGAGGCAGGCATGTGAGGGTGGGGGAGATGGTTTTACCAGGGCGCATGGTAGCAGCCAAACTAGTGAGGAAGGTGCAGGAGCCCAGGAAGAAGTGGAGGACGAACTGATGGAAGACTCATCAGATGAGGGAGACCTTGATCACATTTCTGTTGTGCGAGGTTGGGGGGAGAGGACAGAGGAAGGAAGCATGATTGTTACCTCGCCACCAACACAACAGGGACTTGGTGCTCCTGGATGCGCAACACACATGAGTGCCTTCTTGCTGCACTACCTGCAACATGACCCTCGAATTGTGAGAATTAGAAATAATCCTGACTACTGGGATGCCACACTGTTAGATCCTCGGTACAAAAGTAAATTTGCAGAAATTATTCCTGCCATAGAAAGGGATGCACGCATGCAGGAGTATCAGCAGAGACTGTTGCAGAATTTTACATGTGCTTTTCCACAAAACACCAGTGGTGCACGTAGTGAATCTCACAGTTCCAACTTGCCAACCGTGGGACCGTCAAGTGTTCAGCACTCAAACCGTAACAGAACCACAGTATCTGCTGGTAACATCAATTTTGCGGAATCATTTCACCACTTTTTTAGCCCATCCTTTGCAAGGCCACAGGAGACAAGAAGTCTGACTCATAGTCAACGCCTAGAGACGATGGTACAGGAGTATGTCCAAGTAAACATTGAAGCCATGACTGTGTCACTGGACCCTTGCTCTTTTTGGGCTTCCAATCTGGATAAATGGCCGGAGCTAGCCACTTACGCCTTGGAGATCTTGTCATGCCCCGCAGCCAGCGTTCTGTCTGAACGTGTGTTCAGCGCTGCTGGTGGTGTGCTGACAGATAAGCGCACGCGGCTCTCCACTGATAATGTAGACAGACTCACGTTCATAAAGATGAACAAATCATGGATCCGAAACGACTTTTCTACCCCTGTGTCATCCTGGGGAGAGTAAAAGCTTGATGATTGGTTAAAATCACCCTACCAACCGTTTTAAGCTTTCAAATTACTAATCATGTTTATCTGTATCTTGGCTGGAAAATAATTTGGGCTTTGTAGCAGTGTGCAGCACTGATTCTATTAGGCCATCTATAATAAGCTCCACCAGATTTAAAATTACTAATCATGTTTATCTGTATCTTGACTGGAAAATAATTTGGGCTTTGTAGCAGTGTGCAGCACTGATCCTATTAGGCCATCTATACTAAGCTCCACCAGATTTAAAATTAATAATAATTTTTAGCTGCATCTAGCCCGGAAAATAATTTTGGGGCTCCGAGATGCGCAAGACACATAAGTGCCTTCTTGCTGCACTACCTGCAACATGACCCTCATATTGTCAGAATTCGATGTAATCATGACTACTGGGTTGCCACACTCTTAGATCCCCCAAACTTTTCGATCAACCTTTTCATTTTAATAAAGACCAAAAAAATGGTCATTTTTGAAATTATAAGCATTAGCAGGTTATTAGAAACTGAAATCAAACAGTTTTCAACTCAAAACTTTATTCTAGGTGATGTTACATTTTCACATAGGACCCCTTGTTCGAAAGGAGCTTCTGAACTCTCTCGTCCATTGAATTTGTCAGGTTTTGGATGGTTTCTGCTTCAATTGTTTTGCATGAGGACAGAATACCCTCCCAGAGCTGTTGCTTAGATGTGAACTGCCTCCCTCCATCATAGACACTCCTTTTGATGATGCTCCAGAGGTTCTGAATGGGGTAGAGGTCAGGAGAGCATGGGGGTCACACCATAAGTTTGTCCCCTTTTATGCCCATATCAGCCAGAGATGCAAATGTTTTATGTGCAGCATGAGATGGTGCATTATCATGCAAAAAAATGATCTTGCTGTGAAATACACGGTTCTTCTTCTTGAACCATGGCAGGAAGTGCTGTTTGAGAAAATCCACATACATTATGGAGTTCATCTTTAGCGCCTTCAGGGATCCTAAAGGGGCCGACAATCTCTCTCCCCATGATTCCAGCCCAAAACATTACTCCACCTCCTCCTTGTTGGCGCTGTAGCCGTGTTTGCGTGGGGTGTCCATCAACCAGCCATCCTCCACTCCATCCATCTGGACCATCGAGCGCTGCACGGCACTCATCCGTGAACAAAACAGTTTTGAAATCAGTCTTCATGTAATGTTTGGCCCACTGGAGCCGTTTCTGCTTGTGTGAAGTGGATAGAGGAGGTCGACAGGATGGCGTATGCACAGCTGCAAACCTCTGAAGGACCCTGCATCTTGTTGTTCGGGGGACGTTGGAGGCACCAGCAGCTTCAAAAACTTGTCTGCTGCAATGACAAGCCTTTTTTGCCGCTGCTCTTTTAACCTGACGTAATTGCCTGTAGGAAAGAGTCCTCAATTTGCCCTTATCAGCACGCACACGTGTGTACTGTGAATCAGCTACATACTTCTTGATTGCCGAGACACTTCATCCTGATCATCGCACAATGTTGATTGTAGTCATGCCTTGACCTAAACACTCCACAATTTGTTGCTTCTCAGCAGCCGACACATCCTTTTTCTTTCCCATTTTGGCAGAAAATGTAGGCTTCTTAATAATGTGAGACAGCCTTCTTAAGTAGTCTTGCCTTTCATTGGACACACCTGCCAAACTAATTAGCACAGGTGTCTGCAATTGCTTACAGTGATATAAAGAGCCCTGACACACATCACCATCAATGAGTTTAACTGACAAACAAACAAATTCTTTCCTTATCACTCCTAAACACTTTTTGCATAATAATTTGGAACACAGTGTACATGTGCTTTTCCACAAAACACCAGTGGTTCACGTAGTGAATCTTACAGTTCTAACTTGCCAACCGTGGTCTGTATGGAGTTGTTCAATAAAGGGCCCAAAATTAAGATAACATAGATGGGAGAGGTCTCTATGAATAGGAATTCCTAAGTATTTGATACCCTGTGAGGGCCAGGCAAAGGGAAAGTTGGACTGGATGGAATCCTATATGGATTTGGGGAGGGAGACATCGAGGGCCTCAGACTTCGCTGCATTGATTTTAAAATTTGACCATGTAACAAAGTGATCTATTTCAGCCATAACAGCATGGATGGATATATGTGATTGAGTGATATATACTAGGACATCATCAGCAAATAGAGAGCACTTGTACTCGGTGCCTCCCACCTCAATCCACCTAATATTGGGGTTATGGCGAATTGATGAGAGCAGGTGCTCCGTCACTAGGATGTATAATAGAGGGGACAGAGGACATCCCTGCCTTGTCCCATTGGTGATTGTGAAAGGTGATGAAAATGTTCTGATGCAGCCCCTGGGCCTTGGGACACCCGGAGCCGGACCCTTTTTGGTGGATGCTGGTGGTTGTAGTCTTCGTGGCGGCGACCCGGTTCCGTGGCTCAGGGTGGTCAAACCAGTGGCGGAACTATTTATGTGGTTTTGATGTTTAAATGTCCGACTACGCCACCCGTGGATTGCGGTCAGAGTGAACCGCCGCTGCAGGGCAGACCGCTGAGGCTGGTGTTGTGGGTGCAGCAGAGCGTAGCATAACTCCCCATGGGAGGAGTATAGCCTCAGGGCAGTGTATGCGGAGGATGGGGGTGATGGTGCAGGGCAGCAGCAGTAACGACACGGAGTCAGTGATGCAGTCCAGGGCCTTTACTCACAGTTCTTATTATCCAGACCACGTCTGCAGGTAACGGCTGCCCACGTCGTACTGTGCTCACCAGGTGAGGGGCTCAGACAACTCCCAGATAACTTTGGAGCACTTCACAGGACCCCCTTTGTGTGTCCTTTGTCTGGCCTTTCTTACCAACCCTTCTGTCCGGCTGCCTCGGGCCTCCTCTTGGTAAACTTGGCGCCAGTTTCCCTGACCCTATGTGGTGCCTTCCTAGCGGGTGTAGCGAGGGGCTGCGCCACATAAAATGTCACAGCCTCCGGTTTCTAGCTGAGGGTCGTTTCCTGCCTGCACTAGTTTCGGGGACCGGTCTCCCCCTTTGGCCTGACCCCTCCACGCAGGTGGATTCGGGCGTGCGGTGGCGACTCGCCCGTCCGCACCCCTGGGATCCCTTCATTCCTCGTTCCTGGAGCCTTCTCCGATCCTCTTCCTTCCTTCTCCCTCTTCCAGGCCTGGGCCTCTGTTACTAGGCCCGCCTCCGGAGCAGAGCTCATGCAGAGCCCCTGCTCCCTGCCACTTCTGCTCAGACTTCTCTGCACTGAACTAAGATGGTGCCCACCTTTTATACTCCCTTCTCAATGCACCCAGGAACTGCTTCCTCCCTGCTCCTGCACTACAGGGTTCCCCTTCCTCAGTGTTCCCTCCCCCCACTCCAGCCAGGGACAGGGACTCTCGTGCCCATCTCAGAGGCATATTGGTCGCCCTGCCCCACGGCAATGTGGTGTAATGCATGCAGGTGTCGGGTCCTGATCCACACTCCATCCTTACCTGAGAGTGAGATATCACACCTCTGGGTGAGGTGCAATACCTCTATAGCAACCGAGCCCTCAGGGTGCTACAGTTCCATTTATCTTCAGCCTAGGTGACGTATTGTGATACAGGGCCGTGATTTTGGCTATAAAAGGGTCCCCTAGACCCCTACCCCAAGCTTTTTAAGAGAATCATATATGGCGTGCCAGGAGACTCTATGGAATGCTTTCTCAGCATCCAACGAGAGTATCTAATTACAAATTTTTAACTGCATCTAGCCCAGGAAATACTTTGTGCCTAGTAGCAGTGTCTGCTAGTCAGCGGATTATCCCGGCTGTTAAACAAGCTACACCACCTGTAGTTTGGACACTTAATTTTTTCAAAGGAAATGCTTCGGGACCACGGGATACTCAGTGAAGAGCATCAGGAGGCACCCCAAGGCATAGGGGCTGGGACTGGCAGTAGGATGCCTTGCGGTGGACAGTCGAGCTCGATCCTTATAAAAGCTTTTTAACTGCAGTAGCTTTAGTGGACGCTACTGGAGCTCGAATTACGCGGCTGCTGGCATGAGACTTGCCCTCCAATAGATCCTTGTAAATGGATTTAAAGTGTATTCATTCAAATTAGAGAGACAATTTAAATTAAAAAGCTTAGAGCTGCCTCCACCACAGGGGGGCTCGCTCGACCCACCAGCGGACAGGCACCAGTATTGGGAGAGGGGGGCTGGCCGTCAGGGTTCACCGCGGCTCTGGCACAAACCCGGCGACACGGAGGTGGCACGGGCAGGAGCGTACTGAACGTGTCGGCTTCTCACTTTTTGGATTTTAGAAGGGCATGACATGCCTATATCTGTGTCTCCCCCTCCTTTTACTCCTCCACCTCTTTTCTTTTCGCATGACTATATGTACTTGTCACTTTTCCATGTGTTAGTTGTGTCTTCTGAGCAGTTTGTCAGCTTTTGGACACCTTTGAAGGTGTTTTCTATGTGTTTCTATGTGTTTTTGTTTGCCTGCCATTGGTTATAACGGTGTTCGAAGGTGTTCGACGAACAGTTCGACGAACAGTTCGGCGAACACACGGGTGTTCGACGAACCGAACCGAACTCGAACACTACGGGGGTGGCTCAACACTACTTAAGATTAATAGGGGTGCCCAAACTTTTTCATATAACTGTATGTACATAATTGGCAAGCACTCTGCTAATATGGTTAAATACTTGTGCAAAGTTGTTTTAATTTAAGGAAAGTGCCACCTCTCTCTCTTCCTGTAACACAAATGGCCCTGTCTCTCTCTCTCTCTACTTACATTTCATTTTTTTGGGACCATGGCACTTGGTGCAGCGATCGGAAAAGGGGCACGCTATGTGGGAAAAAAGAAACACGGGCCAGTGAGCGCTTTCGTCCTAAGACTGATTGAAGCACTTACTGATCAGTGTTAGTATGAAATGGCCAACAACAATATACAACTGTGTACAAAAAAAATAGCTGTTTTAAAGTGAAGTGCTGGTCAGACTATACTTACTTCTTTTTTTTACCTGTTAACTATAAACATCAATAAGAAACAGCAAAAATGCTGAAAAATAATAGGATAGAAATGGAAGGAAAAGTGATGTCATTCATTCAAACTGAGAACCAAAGTTATCCAACAGCTCTCAGCTATGAGATTCCAGAGGCACCATATAAATCATATGGTTGGCTGCTACTACCAAAATCAGCTGTCTTGGCCAATCTTAATCTAATGTGTATAGGTGCCTTTATTGGTGCAGCAGACATAATAATGCTGATCGTGAGAGGGCAAAGCACAGAAAGAAATTGTCCTTTTCTGGCACAATATGACAATATTATCTTTCCTTGATGAGAGTGAATGCATTTTTAGGTTGGAACTGTGTCAATCTTTAAATTATGTTCTTTGACAGCTGCTGTTAAAGTCAGGTGCTGGCACCAACCATATATGATAAGTGCTCAGGAGCTCCATAAGGTTCACCCTGAGATCCGCCACACATGTGCAGAGGAGGTCAAGAAGGGGTTGATGTTATTGCCAAATGATATTATAAAAAAAATCTTTGTAACCAGTAAAACAAACGATCAAGGCATATTCCTGATGAATACAAGAATACTGAGCCAGCTATGCAGATAACTTGTCATATTAGAAGAGGAAATTAGAAGGGGAGATCATGCAACATTTTTAAAGCAAATTATGCTTTTATAATGTCACTAGATGGTGGCCCGATTCTAATGCATCGGGTATTCTAGAATAGGTATGCGGCCGACCGGGCGCAATTAGCAGAGTGAGGTTTAAATTTGGCGCCAATACTGCTGATTGATCTCGGCCAGCGACCGCGATCAATCAGCAGAGCGTTGTTTAAATTTGGCGCCAATCTCGCTGATTGGACGCGTCTGGCGTCCGCGACCAATGAGCAGAGCGTTGTTTAAATTTGGCGCTAAGCTCGCTGATTGGACGCGGCCGCTATTTAAATGTGGCGCCCAAATCGGTGATTGGTGGCGGGCAGCGGCCGTGACCAATCAGCAGAGCGGTGTTTAACTTTAGCGCCAAGATCACTGATTGGTCGCGTGCGGAGAGCGCGACCAATCTTCAGCGAATGGTATTGGTGAGGAGCGGGGAGCGGAATCGTATTAGTGAGGACCGGGGAGCGCCGCTGCCTGTGCGGATACTTCCACTCCGAGAAGCCGGGAGATGAGCGACTGCTCGCAGCAGAAGTATCCCGACCCGCAGCGCCGCTCCCCGGTCCTCCCTTCACACCCTAGCCGCTGATGTCCCCACAGTATCTGCATGGTGTTACAAAGGTCCAGACATTTGTGTTAAAAATCGCTGATTGGTCGCTGGCGCTGCCCGCGACCAATCACCAATTTGGGCGCCAAATTTAAATATCGGCCGCGACCAATCACCGATCTTGGCTCCACATTTAAACACCGCTGTGCTGATTGGTCGCGGCCGATATTTGAATTTGGTGCCCAAATCGGTGATTGGTCGTGGGAAGCGCCAGTGACCAATCAGCGATTTTTAACACAAATGTTCGGATCTTTGTAACACCACGCGGATACTGTGGGGACATCAGCGGCTAGGGTGTGAAGGGAGGACCGGGGAGCGGCGCTGCGGGTCGGGATACTTCTGCTGCGAGCAGTCACTCATGTCCCGGCTTCTCGGAGTGGAAGTATCCGCACAGGCAGCGGCGCTCCCCGGTCCTCACTAATACGATTCCGCTCCCCACCAATACGATTCGCTGATTGGTCGCGCTCTCCGCACGCGAACAATCAGTGATCTTGGCGCTAAAGTTAAACACCGCTGTGCTGATTGGTCGCCGACGCTGTGCGCGACCAATCACCGATTTGGGCAGCACATTTAAATAGCGTCCGCGACCAATCAGTACAGCGGTGTTTAAATGTGGAGCCAAGATCGGTGATTGGTCGCGGCCGATATTTAAATTTGGTGCCGAAATCGGTGATTGGTCGCGGGCAGTGCCAGCGACCAATCAGCGTTTTTTAACACAAATGTCCGGACCTTTGTAACACCATGTAGATACTGTGGGGACATCAGCGGCTAGGGTGTGAAGGGAGGACCGAGGAGCGGCGCTGCGGGTCCAATTGGTCGCGGCCGCTATTTAAATGTGCCGCACAAATCGTTGATTGGTCGCGGACTTGGCCCGCGACCAATCACTGATCCTGCGGCCAAAGTTAAACACTAATGTGCTGATTGGTCGCGGGCAGCGTCCGTGACCAATCACCGATTTGGGCGCCAAATTTAAATATTGGCCGCGACCAACCACCGATCTTGGCTCCACATTTAAACACCGCTGTGCTGATTGGTCGCGGCCAATATTTAAATGTGGCGCCCAAATCCGAGATTGGTCGCGGGCAGCGTCGGCGACCAATCAGCACAGCGGTCCTCCCTTCCGCATGGAGGTCAGCGGCGCCGGCGGTCCTTCCGCTGATATCGGCCGGGAGATGAGCGCCTCGTGCTGCTCATCTCCCGGCTGCATCTCCGTCCCGCCGATAGGTCCGGCGGTTGGGTTCCTTCTGTTGTTGCCGGCCGGGAGATGAGCGCCTCGCGGCGCTCATCTCCCGGCTGCATCGCCGCTCAGCTCCGTCCCGCAGATGAGCCGCTAATGGCCGCCATCTTTTTTCAGAAATCCCGCGGCGCTGATTGGCCGCTGCCGGACCAATGAGCGACGCGGGATTTCCTGGACAGACAGACAGACAGACAGACAGGATAAGACGATTATATATATAGATTAGTAAATATGCATTTAATTGCTGTTTCAATGGTCATTTATTTATAGACAGTGTACCTGTCCACCAATGCCGAAAGAGTGGAGCCAAGACGCCAAAGGAAGTTGGTAAGAATTATCTAATACAAACACTTGCTTAGTTGTTAATTGCTTAGATCAGGGGTCCTCAAACTTTTTAAACAGGGGGCCAGTTCACGGTCCCTCAGACCATTGGAGGGCCAGAATATAGTTTTTTAAAAAAACTATGAACAAATTACTATGCACACTGCACATATCTTATTTTGTAGTAAAAAAAACAATACAGGAACAAATACAATATTTAAAATGAAGAACAAGTAAAGTTAAATCAACCGGTATTTCAATAGGTAGGTAACTGTACCCAATAGGCAGCATAGGTCCTCAATAGGCAGGTAAATGTCCCCAATAGGCAGCATAGGTCCTCAATAGGCAGGTAAATATCCCCAATAGGCAGGTAAATGTCCCCAATAGGCAGCATAGGTCCCCAATAGGCAGCATAGGTCCCCAATAGGCAGGTAAATGTACCCAATAGGCAGCATAGGACCCCAATAGGCAGGTAAATGTCCCCAATAGGCAGGTAAATGTCCCCAATAGGCAGCATAGGTCCCCAATAGGCAGGTAAATGTCCCCAATAGGCAGCATAGGTCCTCAATAGGCAGGTAAATATTCCAAATAGGCAGGTAAATGTCCCCAATAGGCAGGTAAATGTACCCAATAGGCAGCATAGGTCCCCAATAGGCAGGTAAATGTACCCAATAGGCAGCATAGGTCCCCAATAGGCAGGTAAATGTCCCCAATAGGCAGCATAGGTCCCCAATAGGCAGGTAAATGTCCCCAATAGGCAGGTAAATGTCCCCAATAGGCAGCATAGGTCCCCAATAGGCAGGTAAATGTCCCCAATAGGCAGCATAGGTTCCTAATAGGCAAGTAAATGTCCCCAATAGGCAGGTAAATGTTCCCAATAGGCAGGTAAATGTCCCAAATAGGCAGGTAAATGTCCCAAATAGGCAGCATAGGTCCCCAATAGGCAGGTAAATATCCCCAATAGGCAGGTAAATGTCCCCAATAGGCAGCATAGGTCCTCAATAGGCAGGCTGTTTCCCCCTTATAATGCCCTATGCAGGCTGTTCCCCCCTTATTATGACCCATGCAGGATTTCCCTTTCTCCCACCATATAATGCCCCATGCAGGATTTCCCTTTCTCCCACCATATAATGCCCCATGCAGGATTTCCCTTTCTCCCACCATATAATGCCCTGTGCAAGATATCACTCCCCTGTCTTTATAATGCCCCATTCAGGATGTCACCCCCCCATATAATGCCACATGCAGGATGTCACCCCTAATATTATGTCCCATGCCTCCACACATTAAAAAAAAAAAAAAAATCCAATACTCTACTCTGGTCTGGACTCCAGCGTCTCTGGCGTTGTCCCACTCTGTGCTGCCTGTGACGGCACTCGGGAGGGCGCGGTGGAAAGACGTCACTGCACCCTCTGACCTGAGACGTCTCAGGGAGCGCAGACCAGGAAGACAGCGGATCTGCAGAGGCACGGGGAGAGGTAAGTATCGGGCTGCCGGGGCTCTGAGAAAGCGGGGGGAAGGGCGGGCGCTGACACCGCTCCCCTCTGCCCACAACCCGGCGGGCCGGATAAAAGTCCTCCGCGGGCCGCATGTGGCCCGCGGGCCGTAGTTTGAGGACCCCTGGCTTAGATAATCCTATAGTATTACTATTCTTCATAGCAGTTTTATGTTAAGGCCTCATGCTCGCTGCTGAATTACAAAGTCTGCTATGGGCCATATTGAACCTACAATTTTAGATGCATGTTGGTGAGGTATTCTCTTCTACTATTGCTCATGTAGTATGGCTCTTTTAGTAACTCAGACATGTAAGCATTATGTGTGCCCCTATGCCACCAGCCTCATCAGGTCTGCAAAATGTATTTAATATTGTATGAGGGTTTGCATTGTGAAATCTGGCGTGAGATCTGCATTCATTTCACATTTTAATTTTTACAATTAGTATATTAGATGGTTTTTAAGAAGTCAATAGTCAAAAAAGCAGGTGCAGTGTGCAATTCTCCTACCTCAATGCCACTTTTGCATTCATTAGCAGTTATTGTTAACACTAAAATGCAAAAACTAACATTATATATTCCATAATTGTTAGACAAAGAATTTAAACTAGATAAATTATCAGAGTCCTTCACCATTGCTCCCATAGAAGGGCATGAAAAGCTAGTAAAATTGATTTATTTCACAGTAGTAGGATGGTTACTCTGTGTACATATTCATGTAACTTCATTAATTAAAATCAGAATAATCAGAGACTTTTTGTAGTGCAACTGATTGATTATACTCAAGTGAATTGAACAATGATCCAATATTAAGCACATCCTCTGCATAAGCACATCCTCACATGTATATACGTTGAATCAGGCTCAGTTTATTTTAGCCTGATGTATTTCAGTAGATCAGAACTGATAGTAAAACTGATGCAAAAATGCATCAGTTGCCATCAAGCTTTTTCATCATTTTACTAGGGATGAGCAGACCCGTTGAAGTTAGAGTTCTGCTACCCAATCCGAACTTTATTCCGAAGCTTGGTTCGCATACCAAAACTGCACTTGAACCAGAACCCCGTTGAAAACAATGGGGACACAGACTTTTGAGCTTGAAAAATAATCTCTCTGTCTCGTCAGTGAGTGCATGGAAATCATTAAACTGCACTCGGTTACCATCTGAGTGCAGTCCGATTTCCACGGACTGACACAATAGAGAAGATGGAGACATTTTTTTCTCCATCTTCTCCTCATTGGATAGAATCGGATCATACTGTGCTCACACTCTGATCAGAGTGTAATTTGCATAATCAACCTGATACTCTTTAATAAGCTGAAATATGGTGGTGTGACGCTAGCCTAAGCCAAAACCAGTAGTGAGTGACTCAAAAAGAGGTGGCATTTTTTTCCATTATTATTATTATTTTTTTTTTCTCATTGCTGGTTTTGGTCGTATGCAAAGTAATATCTGGCTCACAGGTAGCAAACTGTAATATTATTATTCACCCAAAAGTTTGCAATATTTTCTAACGACTTCTGAACATGGAGAAAGGTGTAATAAAGTAGTGACTCTGGAGGAAGTGGCCTCACATCACTAATCCCATAGAAACCTTTATGGACAAAAAGAAAATGTCTGCTTAAAAATTAAATAATAAAAAGCATATGAACAAGGAATGTAAATATCAAAAAACACTTATTGATAATGACTTATACAATGATTTAGTACATTCTTGTTGAAAAAGCCTGTTTGGTGAATAGTTTGATAAAGCAGAAAGAACATGGGAAGAAAATGAGAAAATTCTATAATCTACTGACCTGATGTTATTCTCTTTTCAGATGGTACTGTAAGCGCAGAAGAAATAGAGAACATTGCCAATGCAATTCTTGCTATTAAGCTTCCAGCTGCTCCTTATGATTTAATTAACATGTTAAACAAAATTAAAAAGTATTGTGATGATTACAAGAAAAACAAAATAAACTTGCAGAAACAACTAGAAGAAGTGAAAAAACTCACCCAGAGAGCAAAAGATGCTAAGTAAGATTTTGCTTGTCAAAGTTATGGTTATGATTCAGTTGGGTGGAAAAGGTTATTAAAGGGAACTTGTCACTTCCTATTAACTATTCCTTCCTATTAACCTGTTGATATAGGGTTAATCTGCAGTTAGGACGCCTTATTGGAGCAGTGGCTACAGGGAGAAAATTAACTTATATCCACCCTGTAGCCGTTCGCTACTAGACAAAGGGGCAGTGCAGGGAGTGATCACAGTCATCACTCACTCTACAGTAAGCATGCTGTATTCACTCACTGGCATTTTGATTGACAGCCTGCTCCTCAGTGTGTTTGCGCCAAGCCGACTGTCAATCAAAGTACAAGAGAGTAATTATAGAACACTCACTATATAGTGAAAAATTACTATAATTGCTCCCTGCACTGTCCCAATGACTGGAAGCAAGCGGCTGCAGGGAAGATATAAGTTCTATTTCTCCCTAGAACTGCTTCTTCAAAAAGGGGGCTGCACGTAATTTAAGCTCTATTTACTTACAAATTTACCCTATATCTATAGGTAAATCGCATTTCTAGATATGACATGTTCCCTCTAAAGCTTATCCATCAGTTCAAATAATAATCACATTAAGTATGTGAAAATGGTGCATATTACCTGAGCTTTGGTTTCATTTTCAACCCTTTTAGCAGGGTAAGATGGCAGTAGATTCTCATTGGAGAGAATCGGGGCCAATTATGCAAATGACACTCCGATCAAACTCTGATCAGAGTCTGATCATAGTGTGCTCCGATTCTCTTGGATGAGGAGAAGATGGAGAAAAAAATGTCTCCATCTTCTCCATTCTGTCAGTGCATGGAAATTAGACTGCACTCAGATGTTATCCGAGTGCAGTTCGATGTTTTCCACAGACTCATAGACTTGTACGGCCCAGTGTGATGCGATATATCGGATCAAACTTGGGCATGAAACGATTTTTTCCTCAGACAAACTCCGCTGGAGGAGAAAATTGGACCTATTCACGGCCCCATAGAATAACATTAGTTCAAGTGTGATCCAATGTTTTGTCAGATGAAACTTGGACAGATTCTCTTCTGCATCTACCATTTGCATGTAATTTAAACAGTAAAATAACACAGATTTCACATGGATCACTAAAGCAGACACCATACGATGATGCTTCCATTTTTCTGTAGCTCACTGGTCATCTGTGGTGCGTAGATTGTGACACCATCATTAGATTTTAGATAAGATAATTATTTTTAAATTATTCTGTTAAAAGGAATGTGTAATTAGAAAATAATTTAATGTTTACATTAGATTTTTCTATTGTATCTAGTTTTTATTCTTTTTTATTATGGTTTTTTTTTTACTTTCTCATATCACTATGTATATAAAAAAAATCAGAAATCTTTCAATTTTCACACTGTCCTCCAAGCCTAATATTAGATTCGTACCACTTCACACCATCCGCTCAGGAGTGCAATAAGGAAAGGAGATTATTGTATTTTTTTTTAATCAGTGACTGGTGGCCATAATAGAGTATGGAGGACAATGAGGGGTGCATTATATTCTATGGTGGACCATGAGGGGTGCATTATATTCTATGGTGGACCATGGGGGGTGCATTATATTCTATGGAGGTCCATGGGGATTGCATTATATTCTATGGAGGACCATGGGGAGTGCATTATTTTCTATGGTGGACCATGAAGAGAGTATTGTATTGTATGGAGGACCATGGGGAGTGCATTATATGGTATGGAGGACCATGGGGAGCACATTATATTGTATGGAAGACCATGGGGAGTGCAGGAGTGCATTATACTGTATGGAGGACCATGGGGAGTGCATTATATTCTATGGAGGACCATGGGGAGTGCAATATATTCTATAGAGGACCATGGGGAGTGCATTATATTCTATGGAGGACCATGGGGAGTGCATTATATTCTATGGAGGACCATGGGGAGTGCATTATATTGTATGGAGGACTATGGGGAGTGTATTATATTGTATGGAGGATCATAGGGAGTGCATTATATTGTATGGAGGACCATGGAGAGTGCATTATATTGTATGGAGGACCAGGGGGAGTGCATTATAATGTATGGAGGACCATGGGGAATGCAATATATTACATGGAGGACCATGGGGAGAGCATTATATTGTATGGAGGACCATTGGGAGTGCATGATATTGTATGGAGGGCCATGGGGAGTGCATTATATTGTATGGAGGACCATGGGAAGTACATTGTATTCTATGGAGGACCATGGGGAGTGCATTATATTGTATGGAGGACTATGGGGAGTGCATTATATTCTATGGAGGATCATGGGGAGTGCGTTATACTATATGGAGGATTACAAAGGGGCACATTATACTATATAGAGGATTATGGGGGGTTGCATTATACTATATGGAGGACTATTTGGAGCACATTATACTATATGGAAGGCTAAGTGGGGCCATTATAATATTTGGAGGACTATGTGGGGGCCATTACACTGTATGCAAGCAATTATACCGTGTGAAGGTTTGTGTGGGGTCCCTCATACTGTGTGGAGGGCTGTGTGGGGGCCATTATACTGTTTGGAGGGCCAGTAGGGGCCATTATACAGTGTGGAAAGGTGTGGGGCCATTATACTGTATGTAAGCCCATTATACTGTATAAAAGGCTGTGTGGGGGTCATAGTTGGGGGATCATACTGTGTTGGGGGTCTCCATACTTTGCCTTGGGAGTTGAGGTGGGGTACAGTAGGGTAATTATACTGTGCAAGGTAGGCTAATGTGGTAATTTAGAGGAATTTACCATGGGGGTATCATACTGTGTTTGGGGGGCACATTGTTGGCATCATACGTCATGGGGGCAATGAAAGAGGAATCTAGGACTTCAGCAGGAGGAAAATTACTATGTAAAGTCTGGAAAGTTGTGAGATATGTTTTTCTGTGACCCCATCAAGTATTGATTTTTTTTTTGAGGGGGGGCAATTACAACTTGTGAACTTGGTCTTTGGGGCCCCATGACTTCTATGTACGCCCCTGATTAGATTCCTAGAAGATTGAAAGAAAAAAAAAAGGAAAAAAAATAAAAATAGATACCTTTAGGCACGATGAGTATTGAATGCAGTTTTAATGCTGTAGCTGTCACGGGTCGCCCTGCAGTTGGTTGCAGGAGATCAATTTGTTTGGCATTACAGACACCTTCTTAGAAATTGTCTCTCTAGGACACAGCAGCTACCTTCCTCTTGCTAATTAACACCCTGGCCTGGGTGTATAAATACCTGCTGTTTGCTAGAGGGAGATGCCGGCGATACTCACAGGACCCCTTGTGAAGGCTGGGAGCTAGTGCATTTCTTCTTCCTCTCTGGTGCTAAGAGGACGTGTGTTCATCTTTCTGAAGTTGACTAAAGCTAAGTTATCTTCCCTTGTTTGTTCCCCCTTGTTGTCTTTAGTTGTCAGTGGGGATTGACTAGGGCTCATCCCATCCCTTCCCTAGCCAGGGCCAAATGCCAGGGAAAGACAGGGCGAGGTTCCTGTGCGGCGATTTGTGCGGAACCAATATAGGGACGTTAGGGGAGACAAGGTGATATAGGTCAGCCTAGAAGGTCTCCACTACCGCCTTTCCCTAGAGTCTTGACCCCCTTTTCCGCCTTCCCTTTGTGTTGCACTTAGTCTTTCCTACAACTTGCGTGACAGTAGCATTTTTGCACCAGTTAGCTGGTGGGTCTTTTTTGGTGCCTTTTTAGTGTGTTTTTAACATGTTATTGCTTTTTTTCAGATGCAGTTTTCATCTCTTTTTAATATTAGTAATATTTCATGTTTTATTAAAACTGCTTTGTTTTGGAAACTTCCTGGTACTTTGCTTTTATAAAACTTTATAAACAAAGTCATGGGTAGATTATATGCGTTTTTGCAGCATTTTTTGCATGGTGGCTGTAGTTTTTATTGGTGCCATTTTAGACTAAATCCAATGCTTTAATTGAAGCAACAATTATTTTTAGTATTTATTTATATTAACCTTTTAATGACCAGTGAATTTTACGTATTTGTTTTTTTACTAACGCTGTTCCAAGAGCTATAACTTTTTTATCTTTCTGTCAACATAGACTTGTGAGGGTTTTCTGTGCAGGAGGAGTTGTAGTTCTGAATGACTTCATTAATTTTACCACACAATGTATTGAAAATGTAAAAAAAATGTGATGAAATTGCTAAAAAAAAACAGCGCAATTTTGCCATTGTTTTTTTTTTTTTTTTATGACATTCATTATGTGGTAAAAATTAACTGGCAATATGATTCTCCAGGTCAGTATACTTACTGCGATATTAAATTTTCCAGTTTTTTATTATTTTAGTGGTAAAAAAAAAATCTGAAATGTAAAAAAGTGTAATTTGTGTTAACATTTCTGAGAACTGCAACTTTCTTATTTTCCCTTCGATGGAGCTGTGTGAGGGCTGTTTTTTTTGTACTGTGAGCTGACAATTTTATTGATACCACTATGGGTACATACGATGTTTTTGGGAAATGCAGCGACTAAATTAATGGCAATTCTGACTTTTCAATTTTTTTTATCTTTTCGGCGTCTCTTGTATGGTTTAAATAATTTTAGATTTTGATAGCTCAGACTTTTTTAGCCACACAACTATATCAAAAATTGTATTTTTTTTTAAATTTTTCAATGTCTTTATTTTTTGAAAGAGGTGAAAGGTGGTGATTTTTTTTTGTTTGTTTTAGGGGGGAACATGAACCTGCAATCATTTTATTGTTCATACAGTATATTGCAATACCACAGTATTGTAGTGTATAGCAAAATTGTGTTGATCCTTTGCAGCCCAGTCTGTGACTGAACTTGTGAGAGTCGTCTGCATTCCCTTGGCTACCATAATAACCCATCGGTTTACCATAATCATGACAGCACTAGTATGGTTAAACTGTCTTTAAGCAATTAATTTTTTTATTCTTTTTTTTAATATATACAGTACTGACCAAAGTTTGGACACACCATCTCATTTAAAGATTTTTCTGTATTTTCATGACTATGAAAATTGTACATTCACACTGAATGCATCAAAACTATGAATTACCACATTTGGAATTAAATACTTAACAAAAAAGTGTGAAACAACTGAAAATATGTCTTATATTCTAGGTTCTTCAAAGTAGCCACCTTTTGCTTTGATGACTGCTTTGCACACTCTTGGCATTCTCTTGATGAGCTTCAAGAGGTAGTCACCGGAAATAGTTTTCACTTCACAGTTGTGCCCTGTCAGGTTTAATAAGTGGGATTTCTTGCCTTATAAATGGGGTTAGGACCATCAGTTGTGTTGTGCAGAAGTCTGGTGGATACACAGCTGATAGTCCTACTGAATAGACTGCTAGAATTTGTATTATGGAAAGAAAAAAGCAACTAAGTAAAGAAAAACAAGTGGCCATCATTACTTTAAGAAATGAAGGTCAGTCAGTCTGAAAAATTGGGAAAACTTTGAAAGTGTCCCCAAGTGCAGTTGCAAAAACCATCAAGCGCTACAAAGAAACTGGCTCACATGAGGACCGCCCCAGGAAAGGAAGACCAAGAGTCACCTCTGCTTCTGAGGATAAGTTTATCCGAGTCACCAGCCTCAGAAATCGCAGGTTGACAGCAGCTCAGATTAGAGACCAGGTCAATGCCACACAGAGTTCTAGCAGCAGACACATCTCTTCAACAACTGTTAAGAGGAGACTTTGTGCAACAGGCTTTCATGGTAAAATAGCTGCTAGGAAACCACTGCTAAGGACAGGCAACAAGCAGAAGAGACTTGTCTGGGCTAAAGAACACAAGGAATGGACATTAGACCAGTGGAAATCTGTGCTTTGGTCTGATGAGTCCAAATTTGAGAGCTTTGGTTCCAACCACCGTGTCTTTGTGCAACGCAGAAAAGGTGAACGGATGGACTCTACATGCCTGGTTCCCACCGAGAAGCATGGAGGAGGAGGTGTGATGGTGTGGGGGTGGTTTGCTGGTGACACTGTTGGGGATTTATTCAAAATTGAAGGCATACTGAACCAGCATGGCTACCACAGCATCTTGCAGCAGCATGCTATTCCATCCGGTTTGCGTTTTGTTGGACCATCATTTATTTTTCAACAGGACAATAACCCCAAACACACCTCCAGGCTGTGTAAGGGCTATTTGACCAAGAAGGAGAGTGATGGGGTGCTACGCCAGATGACCTGGCCTCCACAGTCACCAGACCTGAACCCAATCGAGATGGTTTGGGGTGAGCTGGACCGCAGCGTGAAGGCAAAAGGGCCAACAAGTGCTAAGCATCTCTGGGAACTCCTTGAAGATTGTTGGAAGACCATTTCCGGTGACTGCCTCTTGAAGCTCATCAAGAGAATGCCAAGAGTGTGCAAAGCAGTCATCAAAGCGAAAGGTGGCTACTTTGAAGAACCTAGAATATAAGACATATTTTCAGTTGTTTCACACTTTTTTGTTAAGTATATAATTCCACATGTGTTAATTCATAGTTTTGATGCCTTCAGTATGAATGTACAATTTTTATAGTCATGAAAATACAGAAAAATCTTTAAATGAGAAGGTGTGTCCAAACTTTTGGTCTGTACTGTATATTTTTTAGTCCCCATAGGAAACTGTGATCATTCGGTCTCTTTTGCTATATATTACAGTACTATAGTATTAAGCGGAGAGAAAAAAAAGTTATAGCTCTCAGAATATAGCTATGCAAAAACAATTCTTATATCTATAAAATAGTTTTTATTGTGTAAAAGTGGCAAAACATAAAAAAATTAGATAAATGTGGTACCGCTGTAATCGTACTGACCCAAAGAATAAAGCTGCCTTATCACTTTTACCACACGGTGAATGGCATAAAAAAAACAATTCCTGAATTGCTGGATTTTGCTCATTCTCCCTCCCAAAAATGGGAATAGAAAGCGATAAAAAAATTCATGTGCCCAAAAATAGTACCAATAAAAAGTCAACTTGTCCTGCAAAAAACAAGTTTTTACATGTCTCAAAATATGGTGATGCAATAAAAAGCATTTTTTAGTGTGTGAAAATTAAAAATTTGGGGCTAAATCAATATTTTAGTGTGAAAAAGTAAAATTTTCATTTTTTCTTTCTATATTGCTTTAATTCTGGTGAAGCTGCTAAAGGGTTAATAAACTTTTTAAATGTGGTTTTGAGCACCTTGAGGGGTGTAGTTTTTAAAATGGTGTCACTTTGGGGTATTTTCTACCACACAGGGCCCTCAAAGTCACTTCAAATGCCATAAAGTCCACACACCCTGCTGGACTGAATAAACAGTTTGAAAAGTCAGTGTTGTGGGACTCAAATTTTGCCTCAAACAAAAGTGTATGTAAAATATACACTGCTCAAAAAAATAAAGGGAACACTCAAATAACACATCCTAGATCTGAATGAATGCAATATTCTCATTGAATACTTTGTTCTGTACAAAGTTGAATGTGCTGACAACAAAATCACACAAAAATCATCAATGGAAATCAAATTTATTAACCAATGGAGGCCTGGATTTGGAGTCACCCCCAAAATTGAAGTGGAAAAACACACTACAGGCTGATCCAACTTTGATGTAATGTCCTTAAAACAAGTCAAAATGAGGCTCAGTATTGTGTGTGGCCTCCGCGTGCCTGTATGATCTCCCTACAACGCCTGGGCATGCTCCTGATAAGGTTGCGGATGTTATCCTGTGGGATCTCCTCCCAGACCTGGACTAAAGCATCCGCCAACTCCTGGACAGTCTGTGGTGCAACGTAACGTTGGTGGTGGAGCGAGACATGATGTCCCAGATGTGCTCAATCGGATTCAGGTCTGGGGAACAGGCAGGCCAGTCCATAGCTTCAATGCCTTCATCTTGCAGTAACTGCTGACACACTCCAGCCACATGAGGTCTGGCATTGTCCTGCATTAGGAGGAACCCGGGGCAAATCGCACCAGCATATGGTCTCACAAGGGGTCTGAGGATCTCATCTCGGTACCTAATGGCAGTCAGGCTACCTCTGGCAAGCACATGGAGGGCTGTGCGGCCCTACAAAGAAATGCCACCCCACACCATTACTGACCCACTGCCAAACCGGTAATGCTGAAGGATGTTGCAGGCAGCAGATCGCTCTCCAGACTCTGTCAAGTCTGTCACATGGGCTTAGTGTGAACCTGCTTTCATCTGTGAAGAGCACAGGGCGCCAGTGACGACTTTGCCAATCCTGGTGTTCTGTGGCAAATGCCAAGCGTCCTACACGGTGTTGGGCTGTGAGCACAACCCCCATCTGTGGACGTCGGGCCCTCATACCACACTCATGGAGTCGGTTTCTAACTTTTTGTGCAGACACATGCACATTTGTGGCTTGCTGGAGGTCATTTTGCAGGGCTCTGGCAGTGCTCCTCCTGTTCCTCCTTGTACAAAGGCGAAGGTAGCGGTCCTGCTGCTGGGTTGTTGCCCTCCTAAGGCTACCTCCACATCTCCTGGTATCTGCTCCATGCTCTGGACACTGTGCTGACAGACACAGCTACCCTTCTTGCCACAGCTTACACTGATGTGCCATCCTGGATGAACTGCACTACCTGAGCAACTTCTGTGGGTTGTACTGTAGACACTGCCTCATGCTACTGTACCTCTAGGGGTGAGATCAATGGCAAAATGAAAAAGTGACTAAAACAACAGCCTAAAAGCATGACAACAGAGAAATGGTCTGTGGTCACCACCTGCAGAACCACTCCTTTATATGGGATATCTTGCTAATTGCCTATCATTTTTACCAGTTGTCTGTTCCATTTGCACAACAGCAGGAGAAATTGATTCACAATCAGTGTTGCTTCATAACTGGACAGGTAGATTTCACAGAAGTGTTATTGACTTGGAGTTACATTGTGTTGTTAAAGTGTTCCCTTTGTTTTTTGAGCAGTGCATATCCACCATACAGTGCTGCTCACCATTATTGACACCACTTCATTTTTTTCGTAAACTGTACAATATCTTCAGAAATAAAAGGAAATGTACCAAAGTTATATCCTCTGGATTTTTTAATTAGTGGTCCAAAGTAATACAACAATAAAACATTATTTTTCTACTTCCATGTTGCAATTTCAAAGAAGAAACAGAATAAACAGCATGTGCCGCAATAAAGGCACCCCTTATTAGTACTTGGTTGCACACCATTTGGAATTGATGACAGTCTCCAAACGTTTCTTGTAGTCATCTATAAGCTTCTTGCACTTCTCAGCTGGAATTTTCTCCCTCTCTTCCTTTGCAGATTGTTCAAGCTCTTGAATGTTTGCAGGGTTCTTTTCACCAATGGCAAATTTCAGCTCACCCCAAAGATTTTCAATGGGATTGAGGTCAGAACTCATTGCTTGCCAATTTAAAAAAGTCAATTTTTTCTTTTTTAACCATTCCTGTGTACTTTTGGATGTGTGCTTTTGGTCATTGTCTTGCTGAAGGACACATGATCTTCGACTCAAACCAAATTTTCTTACACTGGGTAGGACATTTCGCTCTAAAATCTTTTTATAATTCTCTGATTTCATGATTCCTGTGATACTGTCACGGCCTACAGTACAAGACACAGCACAGCAACCCCACAGCTTTATGGATCCTTCACCATGCTTAACTTTTCTTACGGTGTTCTTTTCCTTATAGGCTTAATTGCACCGTCTGTAAACAAACTGTTACTTTGCATAGCCAAAAAGCTCTATTTATGTGTGATCTGTCCACAGAACATTTCCCCAGAAGGATTGTGGTTTGTCAAGGTACTCTTTGGCAAAGATCAGTCATTCCTTTTTATGTCTTTACTTCAGCAACGGTTTCTTACTTGGCCTTCGCCCATAAAGCTCTGCTTGGTTTAGTATGCAGCATATGGTGCTTGTTGAAACCATGATCCCAGACTGTTCCTTCAGCTCTTTGGATGTTTGATGTGGTATTTTTTCTATCATTCGCACCAACCTTTGAAGACATCTCTTGTCAATTTTCCTCTTTCCCCCACATCCAGGGAGGTTCTTGATGGTTCCATGCTTGGCAAACTTCTTAATAACATTGCACACTGCTGAAACTAGGATACCAAGGTCTTTGGAGATGGCCTTATACCCTTTGGAAGTCTTATGTTTGCTAATAATAGCAGTACTGATGTCCTCAGACAGCTCCTTTGTCTTCACCATTGTGACAAAGTAACAGGGCCTACCATGTGGCTTTTTAAAATACCGAAGTCATCATTCATTGGCTAATTCATGTTACATGGGCACCGACAATTAATCACAGGCGAATCTCTTTTGTGATTTACCACAGCCGAGTCAAAATGTGTTTCCATACTAAATTAATGTTAAGGGTGCCAATAACAGTGTCACTGCAAGCTTTAGGCTTTTCTATTTTTCCTCCCATTGTTTTTTGTTTTAAATGATTGTTTATCATTTGCTCTTTTGTATTTAACACGAGTGCTTCATATGTGGCGCCCAGGGAATGGGGACTACTCGGCGCCCGGGCCTTGATGCCTGGTCTTGGGGGATGTCGCAGTGGTCGGCTCCCAGGCCCGTACCCTGGGGTCTCTCTTAAAAAAGGGGAAATTAAATGTCAAAGTTTGTGACGCCACCTGTGGTGTCTGGTGAGGGTCACCAGCGCTGCGGCAGTCCGCTGAGGCCAGTGTTGTGGCAGCTTAGATGATATCGCTCCCCAGAAGTGGAGCAGGGCCTCAGGGCAGCATAGGAGGGAAGATGCAGGAGAGAGGGGACCTAGCCGGGTCAGAGCAAGAATGGGAGCACACAAGCAAGTCTCTTCTGTACCTTTACTGGAATTAGTTCAGGAACACCCCGGAGCACTGTAGGGTGAGGGGTGCACGTCCGGATTCTCCCCAGTGAGCGGGTGTAGGGCCTCCTGTGTCTTGCCTCTCTGTAGTAAGTTTCTGACCTGCCTGCAGCTATACCTAACTTGGTTTCTGTCCTGCACCGGCTGACCTTGTGGTAGGGCCTTCTTTTGGAGAGCACTCTCCCAGCTTGCGGGGCCTGCGTGACTCCTGGCTCTGTTACGTATCAGCTCTTGGGTGATCCTAGGACTTGAAGTCTTCCAGGGGTCTCCGGTTGTCTCTACAGGGGGGTATACAGCCCTGAAGATGCGGACCCGGTGTCTGGTAGATGCTTTCTGGGGTGAGCTGGTAAAGCTCCTCTGCCCCCAATGCTATTCACTCCTCTAGCCTTCGGCCTACTCGGGCCCTCACTAGGCTATACACACTGGCAGTTAGCTGGCTGCCTCTTCTGCTGCTCTCTGAGCGTCGGCAACGCTCCTGGCTCACTAACCTGAGCTGCTTGAGTCTAGATTAGCAGGAGCCTCATGCTCCGCTGCTGAACCTTTAGCTGTGTTCTCTAGACTGCAAACTAAAACTAGACTGAGCTCCACTGCAGACTGACCTGTTTCTGTGTCTCACTCTGCAGGAACTGCTAGGCTCTGGCTCGAATGCACTGACTCCTTCTGTGTCTGAGCAGGAACTCCCTAGCTGCTCTGTACTCTAGCAGGCTAGGAACTGAACTGCCTAACTCCACCCTCCGTATTTATATCCCTATCCGGGCTCCCTCTGGTGGTCTGAGGTAGGGTGGAGGTCTGTGTATGCTGTGAGCGGCCTCTTGTGCAGAAATCCTTTAAATGCACCCCTCTAGGATCTGTGGCACTCATGCACAGCAGGGCGCCACATTCCCCCTAGTTAAACTCAGCACTCCGGGGCTGAAGCATATTTTGTAAACAATAATAAACAGTAACAATCTTCCCTTTATGGCAGGTTAGGACACTTTGAACGTTGCATAACCAAAACATGAATAAATATATATATACAGTATATTGCAAAAGCAGTAGGCAGTGAGCAACCAGAAAGTCCAAGTCTCTTCCGGAGTGCTTGCTAAAAGGGGCACTCCAGGGAGTTCAAATATATACAAAGAAAGTCTTTGGGCTGCACATAGTCCTCAGCCACAGAGTTCTTAGATACCCATAGGGTAATGGAAAATAAATAAACAAAGTGTCCATATCACTTGAATTGTCCATTCAGGAAAAAGACATAAATTAGATGCATATTTAAAGGCAATACACAGTATAATATACAATATACAATACACCATAATACCCCAGGGGTAACTATCTACATTTGTCAGAGTTTTAACTATTCACTATACTTGACAGGGGGTTGACCTCTCGTGCTACGTGTTGATCTGCGTAGTGCGGTGGTCTGTGAGGTATCAGTGTCTGTATTATCAGTTACCCTGTCTGCTCTTCGTGTGGGTAAGTTGTAAAATTGGCTTAACCTCTCTATGGGACTGGCAAGTGTACCATTGGCTGGGCCTTCTTGCTTAACTCCTGCCGGGGATCCTTCGTTCGGGGATCCTTCTTCCGGGGATTCTTCTTGAGCTGGCTCTTCTGCAGCACTTACAGGTTCAACTTGCTGTGGAGGGTCTTCTGGCTGTTGGAAGAAGTGGAGTACTGGGATTATGACTGCTCCTCCAATTTGAGGCCAATCTGCGGGGAAATCTCCTAAATCAGTATGGATTACTGCTTCTTCAGGTTCCTCCTGGATAATGAGAGGCACTTCTTCTTGGGGTTTTAGCAGATCTGGACACAACTTCAGATGGTCCCTAGATACTGTTGCAGTTGTTCTTCCTCCATCTTTGCTGATCAAACACATCTTCCTGTTATCAAACCTTGAATTCAACACAGTGTAGGGTTCTCTCTCCCACTGGTCATCAAGTTTGTGGTTTCTCCTCTTTCTTTTTAGCACTACTTCACCAGGTGTGAAGTGTTCTGCTAGTGCACTCCTGTTGTATTGTGCTTCCTGTTTATCCCTCACCCGAGTTAGACTGTCTTCGACACAGGCTTGTACTCTTCTGTACTGCTCCTGTCTGGTTGTGTCCCAGTCTTCAGTGGTCACGTCTGCTTCTGGTTCCACAACACCAAGCTCCAGGTCCATGGGCAACTTTCCTGGTCTAGCTCGCATGAGATAGGCTGGAGTGCAATTGGTGGAACTCACAGGTATGTGATTGTACAGATCTACCAGGTCAGGTAGTAGGTCTGACCACTGATTTCTCTCCTTAAGTGGTAAGGTCTTCAGCAGGTTGATGACAATGTTGTTCATCTTTTCACAGAGACCAATGGTTTGTGGGTGGTATGATGTAGTTCTTATCTTCTTACACCCATACAAATGGCAGAACTCCTTAAACAACTCTGCCTCGAAGGCTGGGCCTTGGTCTGTCAGCACCTGCTCAGGGTATCCATGGGGTCTGCAGAAGTACACTTGAAACGTCTTTGCTGCTGGCCTCTGCCGTCAGGTCTTTGATGGGGGCGACCACCAGGAAACATGAGTAGTGATCCACCATGGTCAGGGCATAGGAGTGTCCTGACCTGCTGGGTGACAGCTTGACATGGTCCAGGGCCATGATCTCCAGGGGTCTAGTCGTTTTGATGGGTTGCAGGGGTGCCTTCTGGCTGCTGTAGTCTTTTCTTCTGAGTCTACAGGGTCCACAGTCTCTGCACCACCTCTCAATGGAGCTGCACATTCCCACCCAGTAGAATCGACACTTCAGCAGGGTTTCTAGCTTCTTCCAGCCAAAGTGCCCCGCCTGATCGTGGTAGGCCTCCAACACCATCTGGATGTCCATCTTGGGAACCACTATCTGCCATACCATCTCGTGGGTTTTTGGATTGTCGTACCTCCAGCACAGCTTCTCACGGTAGATAAACAGCCTGCTTCTCTCATTCCACAGCTGCTTTGCTTGGAGAGACGCATCCTTCTCCAGGGAGGAACCTTCTTTGGTTATCAGCTCCTTGATACAGCTGACAACCGGGTCGCTGTCCTGGGTCTCCTTCCAGCTGTGGTGAGGCAAAGGGTTTAACGTCTTACCACGCTGCCTCCTAGAGGCTCGTTGCTCGTGGATCATCCCATTCCGGTGAAAGGCAGGTAGCTCAATCTCTTCCAGGTCGTCCACTTCTTCTTCTGTGTCTGACTAGTGAGGCATCCTGGACAGGGCATCGGCATTGGCGTTCTTGCGGCACGCCCGGTACTTAATAGTGAATTGGTAGTTTGACAGCCGAGCCATCCATCGCTGTTCCATGGCTCCTAGCTTGGCTGTTTCAAGATGAGTCAAGGGGTTATTGTCAGTGTAGGCAGTGAACTTACTGGAGGCTAGGTAGTGCTTGAACCTTTCAGTGATGGCCCAGACCCTAGCCAGGAACTCCAACTTGAAGCTGCTATAGTTCTCTGGGTTCCTTTCAGTCGGGCGGAGCTTCTTGCTTGCATAGGCTATCACTTTCTCTAGGCCATTCTGCTTCTGACTTAGGACAGCTCCCAGTCCTTCATTGCTGGCATCAGTATACAGCAGTAACGGTTAGCTGTAGTCAGGGTAGGCTAGGATCTCGTCGCCTGTCAGGATCTCCTTCATCTCCTTGAATGATTCAGCATGCTCTTTACCCCAGTGGAACGGGGGGATTCTGCCTTTGGGGGACTGTCCTACCAGGAGGTCTTGCAGAGGCGCCGCTTTCTTGGTGTAATCTTTTACAAACCTCCGGTAGTATCCTATCAGTCCCAGGAACGGACGCACCTCCTTGAGGTTCTTCGGCTCCGGCCATTTCTGGATGGCAGTAACCTTCTCCGGGTCTGGTGCTACCCCTTCTGGACTGACAATGTGCCCCAGGTACTGTACCTTTTTCTTGAGCAGGTGGCACTTTGAGGGCTTCAACTTCATCCCATACCAGGACAGTGACTCAAATACCTCCGCCAGGTGCTCCAAGTGGTCCTCATACGTCTTGGAGTACACTATCACGTCATCCAGGTATAGTAACACAGTATCGAAGTTGCGGAGTCCCAGCCAGCACTCCATCAATCTCTGGAACGTTCCAGGGGCGTTGCAGAGTCCAAACGGCATACTATTGAACTCGCAGAGTCCCATCGGGGTGGTGAAGGCCGTCTTCTCCCGATCCTCCTCAGCCACAGCTACTTGCCAGTACCCACTAGTGAGGTCAAGGGTGGAAAAATAATTTGCAGACTTTAAGGCAGCCAGGGATTCCTCAATACGTGGTAAAGGGTATGCATCTTTATGTGTAATGCGATTTACTTGTCTGTAATCTACACACATTCTCATGCATCCATCCTTTTTCCTGACTAGAACTAGGGGAGCTGCCCAGGGACTACAGCTATTCCTTACTACCCCTGCCTTCTTCATGTCGTGCAACATCTCCTTGGCTTTCTGGTAGTGTGCTGGTGATATAGGCCTGTAACGCTCTTTGATGGGTGGATGGTCACCTGTGGGGATATGGTGTTGTACTCCTCCTAAAGTCAAGTGGGTGCTTACTGAATACCTGCGCGTATTCCTGAACCACCCCCTGTTTCTGGTGGGCAGGAGTGGTGTCTGTCCCAACATGGAGCTGTTGACACCAATCCTCCACCTGGGTTGCCGGGTTATTATCCTCCACTACGTCTGGTGAGGTTAAGGACTCCGCCGTGTGAATGGAGTTGTTATTTGCAGCATGTAACTTGGCAACAGTGGTGTAGCGTGGTAATCTGACCTCATCTTCCCCATAGTTGAGAAGACGGACGGGCACCCTCCCATTGCGTACATCCACTACCCCTCTGGCAGTTAAGAGTGTAGGTCTGTGCTCTGAGCTAAGGGGTTCTACTACCGCCTGGTAGCTCTGTCCTTTAAGACCTATTGCTGCTCTACACCAGATAAGCATTTCACTCATTGTGGGGATCACAATGGGTATGGGGTCTGTTACCCGCACATTACCAATCTCATCACCGGATAGCTTTACTTGCTGCTGGTATATCAGGGCTCGGATCTCCTTCTGGATCGCTTTTCTCTGCCCCGGTCTGGCGGCGTTAGCGAGCTGTTGGAGCAAAAACACCACTTGCTTCAAACAGTTACCAACAATGTTAGTGCCTAGTACCATATTCTGTCCTGAGTCATCAGAGACAGTCTCTGCTACAATGAGTCCCTGGTCCTTCAGCCCCACTCTCCCCACCTTTACCGTCACATCCTTAACCCCGACTAGCTTAAGAGGGAGGCCGTTAGAGGCATATACCGAAAAATCTGGGTTCGGGGTTTGGAGACTGTCCATGGACCAGTATCTCTTGTAAAGGACATCAGGCATAATTGTTACCTGAGATCCAGTGTCCAGCAGGGCAGGTATCGTAATGCCATCCAGGATTATGGACAGGAAAGGTCTTCCTCCCACGAACCTGCTGTGCCAGTCTGAGGGGCCTGCTGAGTCTATTCCTGGGTGTTGGCCCTCGGACCCTTCTGGCAGCGGTGGCAGACAAACTCTCGTTGAAGGTGGCGCTGGTTGTTGGTCCTTCCACGGGGTGGCGTTGTCCTCCTCCGGGGCGGCAACGTCCTCCTCCTTCCTCTCATCCAGAGGAGATCCTCAGGGCAGTCGGCTAGCAGGATCTTTCCCTCCGTCTCTGGCTCCGTCCGTAGCTGCAGGGCACTCATTACAGTGGCCAGGTTTTTGGTCAGCTGGCGCACTTCTGAGCGCAGACAGTCCAGCTCAGTAGGAGTCGCTGCTTGCACTTTGGCTTCAGCAGCCAGAGGGGAAAAGGTGGGTGCTGCTGGCGTTGGAGTGGCCTCATCCTGGTAACGTTGGATTGCAGTATCTGCTGTCTCCAGGGGTTGCAGTCCCCTTATAGCCATGTCCTTAAGGGTGTCAAAGGTAGCCTCTGGATGATCCAAGGACCACCAACGCACAGTCCTGCTCTCCGCTTGGGACCTCAGCCCCCGGACAAATTGTTCTTTTAGCATTTTACTTTCATCAGTTATGCTGGTTGGACCAACCTGTTTAAGAGCTCGCAGGGCCCCTTGTAAACGGCAGGCATAGTCCCGACCGCTGTCCTCCGGTTTCTGAGAGCATTGGTAGAACCTCATCTGGAGGTCTGCCTCAGTGCGGTCCTCAAAGGCAGTCTGTAACTTTTTGAAAATTGCGGACACTGACTCCTGGTCTGCGGCTGACCAAGTCTCTACTTCTCTCTCCGCAGCACCAGTCAATTGTCCCATTACTACTGCAGTTCTTTGCCTGCCCGTCATAGAATACATGTCCAGTATGCTGCATATTTTGCGCTTGAATCCAGACAGGGTGTCTGGCTTGCCGCTGTACTGGGGGAGCCACTTTGCTCCAGGCATGTACGGTAAAGTCAATGGTACAATGGGGGCTACAGGACCTGGCGATGGAGCGGTTATTCCGTCCTGCGCGGCGGCCGCGGATGCATCATCGGGGCTGTCAGCTTGGGCCGCGGCGTCGGGCTGTTGCTGCAACATTTTGGCGCCCCCCTAGCGAACCGGGGCCTACCTTCTTTCTGTAGGCCGCAGCTCCGCAGGTGACGGACTCTTTGTAGGACCTTGCGTCACTTGCGTTTCACGTCAGAGCGTGCGTTTGGGCCTCTGCCAGGACCTGACGCTGCGTCAGTGCGTGGGGCGTGCCCTGGGTTTCGTGCGGTTATGCCCTTCTTCTCTCCACGAAGCAATAGGAAAAATGGCGGACAATGGCGGGAAACCTCCGAAATGGCGGGAAATCTTCACTACAGTAAGTTTTACGGTCTTTTAAGGCGCACAGTACCCGGTGGCAACAGGCACAACTCCTTCCGTTGCTGCGGGCACACAATCCTGTTCATGACACCAGGTAGAGAGATGTGGCACCCAAGGGATGGGGACTACTCGGCGCCCGGGCCTTGATGCCTGGTCTTGGGGGATGTCGCAGTGGTCGGCTCCCGGGCCTGTACCCTGGGGTCTCTCTTAAAAAAGGGGAAATGAAATGTCAAAGTTTGTGACGCCACCTGTGGTGTCTGGTGAGGGTCACCAGCGCTGCGGCAGTCCGCTGAGGCCGGTGTTGTGGCAGCTTAGATGGTATCGCTCCCCACAGGTGGAGCAGGGCCTCAGGGCAGTGTAGGAGGGGGGGATGCAGGACAGAGGGGACCCAGCCGGGTCAGAGCAAGAATGGGAGCACACAAGCAAGTCTCTTCTGTACCTTTACTGGAATTAGTTCAGGAACACCCCGGAGCACTGTAGGGTGAGGGGTGCACGTCCAGATTCTCCCCAGTGAGCGGGTGTAGAGCCTCCTGTTTCTTGCCTCTCTGCAGTAAGTTTCTGACCTGCCTGGAGCTAGGCCTAACTTGGTTTCTGTCCTGCACCGGCTGAGCTTGTGGTAGGGCCTTCTTTTGGAGAGCACTCTCCCAGCTTGCGGGGCCTGCGTGACTCCTGGCTCTGTTACGTATCAGCTCTTGGGTGATCCTAGGACTTGAAGTCTTCCAGGGGTCTCCGGTTGTCTCTACAGGGGGGTATACAGCCCTGTAGACGGGGACCCGGTGTCCGGTAGATGCTTTCTGGGGTGAGCTGGTAAAGCTCCTCTGCCCCCAATGCTATTCACTCCTCTAGCCTTCGGCCTACTCGGGCCCTCACTTGGCTATACACACTGGCAGTTAGCTGGATGCCTCTTCTGCCGCTCTCTGAGCGTCGGCAATGCTCCTGGCTCACTAACCTGAGCTGCTTGAGTCTAGATTAGCAGGAGCCTCGTGCTCCGCTGCTGGACCTTTAGCTGTGTTCTCTAGACTGCAAACTGAAACTAGACTGAGCTCCACTGTGGACTGACCTGTTTCTGTGTCTCACTCTGCAGGAACTGCTAGGCTCTGGCTCGAATGCACTGACACCTTCTGTGTCTGAGCAGGAACTCCCTAGCTGCTCTGTACTCTAGCAGGCTAGGAACTGAACTGCCTAACTCCACCCTACGTATTTATATCCCTATCCGGGCTCCCTCTGGTGGTAGGGTGGAGGTGTGTGTATGCTGTGAGCGGCCTCTTGTGGAGAAATCCTTTAATGCACCCCTCTAGGATCTGTGGCACTCATGCACAGCAGGGCGCCACACATACAAAATAAACTTTCACTTGATTCATTTTTTTCAGGAGATATTCAACATTATGTACTTAAACTTCTTGGGTGCCAATAGCGATGAGCAGGACTGTATTTAAATACACATCACATAATTTCTCTTCTACAGACTGTGTACATTGTCTGAAAACTACGTAAACAAAAATTTTTGATAAGGATTAATTAATTCTACATGAATTCCTGCAAAACTGGTAAACTGTTTTAACCACTTCACCACCTTGGGATTTTCTATTTTTGCGGTTTCGTTTTTTGCTCCTCTTCTTCCTAGAGCCATAACTTTTTTATTTTTCCGTCAATATGGCCTTGTGAGGGCTTGTTTTTTGCAGGACGAGTTGTGCTTTTGAATCACACCATTGATTTTACCATATAGTGTACTGTAAAACAGGAAAACAATTCTAAGTGTGGTGAAATTGCAAAAAAAGTGCAATTCCACAATTGTTTGTTGGTTTTTTTTTTTTTTACTATGTTCACTAAATGCTAAAACTGACCTGCCATTATGATTTTCCAGGTCATTATGAGTTTGAAAATACCAAACATGTAAAGGTTCTTTTTTATTTAAATGGTAAAAAAAAATCCAAAGTTTGTAAAAAAATATATATATATATAATGCCATTTTCCAAGACCCGTAGCATCTCCATTTTTTGGGATCTGGGGCTGGGTGAGGGCTTATTTTTTTGTGCGCTGAGCTGATGTTTTTATTAATACCATTTTGGGACAGATACGATGTTTTTATCGCCCGTTATTGCATTTTATTGCAATGTTGCAGCAGCTAAAAAAACGCAATTCTGGCATTTTGATTTTTTTCTCGTTGCGCCATTTACTGATCGTGTTAATTCTTTTTATATTTTGATAGATGGGCATTTCTGAGCGCGGTGATACCAAATATGTGTTTTTGATTTTTTTTTTTATTGCTTTATTTTGAATGGGGCAAAAGGGGGGTGATTTGAACTTTTATATATTTTTTATTTTTTTTATATTTTTAAAAACATTTTTTTCTACTTTTTACATGCTTCAATAGTCTCCATAGGAGACGTGAAGCTGCAATCATCAGATAACTTGAGCTACACAAAGCCCTGCTATGTGTAGCAGAAATGCTCATTGCTATGAACGCCGGCCACTGGGCAACACTCATAGCATATTGGCAATGTCATGCCAACCCATTGGCGTCCCACGATCATGTGAAAGGGGCGGTGATGGGCGGAGTTATGTCAGAGATTGACAGCGGCATTTAACATGTTAACAGCCGCGGGTGTATCGCGATTCTACCTGTGGCTGTTATGGGCAAATGACAACTGATCAGATCAGCTGTCATGTGCCTGAAAAGATGCGGGCTCAGCATCAAAGAGGAAAGGCGATCTATGATGTACCCATATGTCATAGGCTGAAAAGGTGAAAATTTATTTTAGAGATACATTATACAGTAAAAGACTCATTGCCAATTATCACAAACCCTTGATTGCAGTTGTTGCTGCTAAGGGTGGCCCAACCAGTTACTTATTAGGTTTATGGGGCAATCACTTTTTCACACAGGGCCCTGTAGGTTTGGATTTCTTTTTCCTTTAATAATAAAGACCTTCATTTAAAAACTGCATTTTGTGTTTATTTGTGTTATCTTTGTCTAATGTTTCAGATCACAAAACAAATTTAAGTGTGACAAACATGCAAAAGAATAAGAAATCAGGAAGGGGGCAAACACTTTTTCACACCACTGTATGTATGATTCACTTTGTTACTGAAAGTCAGTGTCTTTGAAGGTAAAGTTCAGCTATAAAAAAGTCTTCATGATGTGATTGGTAAGGGTGCCATATTACACTAAAATGCATAGGCACACAGCATCCTCTGATGTTCCCTTTATACCTGTAACACATGTACTATATATATTGGTGTCCATTTATGCGTATTTTTGGATTTACAAGTGAATTATAATGTGCTATACTCTACTTTTATACTACATTGTATTTTGTTTTCTTTGTATTTAGAAAAGCAGTGGAAAATCTACTAAATGGAGATGAAGTTCGAAATAATTTAAAACAAGCTGAAAATGCTCAGAAGAAAACAAATACTTTACTAAAAAATGTGAATAAGGATATCCAAGATATCAGGAACAAACTTTCTCAGGTATAGGAAAATTAATTCAGGATTATGTATTTCAACATACACTCCTCAACCCTGAAATTGCAACACCAAAAAGTTAAAGTCATGGAATTATGGAAATCACAGGATTGATGGACATGTTAATGATATGCAAATGATAAAAAAATAAATGGAAAGAGTTTTTAAAACATCTCGATTTATTCAGCATCAAGTATAAGTGCCACATGCAGAAATACATACACTTACCTTACAAGCTTTTCATGCTATTAATGAGGTTATTAATGGTTGTATGAGGAATATTCTGCAATGCTGAATGCACTTGGCTATGCAAATCATAAAGATCCGCTGCTGGCAGCTCCTTTGCAATTGCTGACCAATAAAGTCCAAGATGCACTCGATAGGAGACAAGTCAGGAGACGTTCCAGGCCATGGTAGAAGGTTTAAGCCACACAGGCTGCTCGCAGTAGCACGAGCAACATGCAGCCGGAAATGTTGCAAAATGGCTCGAGAGACTTTGGTGAAATGGCCGTACCATTGATCCTGTGATTTCCATAATTCCATGACTTTTCATTTTGATGTTGTAATTTCAATGTTTAGTAGTGTACATCCAATCTGTAAAAATGTTCAAATTTTAAACTAACATTTTGCAAAATTATACGAATCAATATTTTGTATATTATATATTTATATGAAACCGTCACATAATATATCTTGTCTTTTCTCAAGCAATTTGAAACCGGGAAACACCCCTTATAAAATACCTATCACCAGTCAGTGACTACTCTTTTTATTTAAAGGAAAGCATTCAACAGAAAATTACATATTATTATGTGTAATTTTTTTAAATGTTGGCAATGTTTTTGCTTTTTTTTCATATCATAATCTTTATAAAAACTAATTAAATAGAAATCTTGCAATCTTCACATGGGCCATTGGGTCTTTTTAGACCCATAGTTTCTATCCTTTCAGGAACTTTTCAGCCATATTATCACAGATAACACAGGATCCACCAATCACAAAAGTGATGTCACAGCTGACATTGCTCCTCCTCCCTTCATAATAACCTTTGCACATGCTCATTAAACACTTTAATACTAAAGACAGGTTAGGGATACAACCACTGTGGCTGATGTATTATTTCCTAAAGCAAAAGTAACTATGAGTCTAAAAAAGCCCCAGTGGCCAGTGTAAAAAATGCACGATTTCTAATTTTAATTTCTAATACAAATTGTTCAGTTTAAAAGAAAAAACTTAGAAAAAATTAATATACAGACCAAAAGTTTGGACACACCATCTCATTTAAAGATTTTTCTGTATTTTCTTGACTATGAAAATTGTACATTCACACTGAAGGCATCAAAACTATGAATTAACACATGTGGAATTATATACTTAACAAAAAAAAGTGTGAAACAACTGAAAATATGTCTTATATTCTAGGTTCTTCAAAGTAGCCACCTTTTGCTTTGATGACTGCTTTGCACACTCTTGGCATTCTCTTGATGAGCTTCAAGAGGTAGTCAACGGATATGGTCTTCCAACAATCTTGAAGGAGTTCCCAGAGATGCTTAGCACTTGTTGGCCCTTTTGCCTTCACTCTGCGGTCCAGCTCACCCCAAACCACCTCGATTGGGTTCAGGTCTGGTGACTATGGAGGCCAGGTCATCTGGCGTAGCACCCCACTCTCCTTCTTGGTAAAATAGCCCTTACACAGCCTGGAGGTGTGTTTGGGGTCCTTGTCCTGTTGAAAAATAAATGATGGCCCAACTAAGCGCAAACTGGATGGAATAGTATGCCGCTACAAGATGCTGTGGTAGCCAAGCTGGTTCAGTATGCCTTCAATTTTGAATAAATCCCCAACAGTGTCACCAGCAAAGCACCCCCACACCATCACACCTCCTCCTCCATGCTTCACGGTGGGAACCAGGCATGTAGAGTCCATCCGTTCACCTTTTCTGCGTCGTACAAAGACACGGTGGTTGGAACCAAAGATCTCAAATTTGGACTCATCAGACCAAAGCACAGATTTCCACTGGTCTAATGTCCATTCCTTGTGTTCTTTATCTCAAACAAGTCTCTTCTGCTTGTTGCCTGTCCTTAGCAGTGGTTTCCGAGCAGCTATTTTACCATGAAGGCCTGCTGCACAAAGTCTCCTCTTAACAGTTGTTGAAGAGATGTGTCTGCTGCTAGAACTCTGTGTGGCATTGACCTGGTCTCTAATCTGAGCTGCTGTTAACCTGTGATTTCTGAGGCTGGTGACTCGGATAAACTTATCCTCAGAAGCAGAGGTGACTCTTGGTCTTCCTTTCCTGGGGCGGTCCTCATGTGAGCCAGTTTCTGCTAGAACTCTGTGTGGCATTGACCTGGTCTCTAATCTGAGCTGCTGTTAACCTGTGATTTCTGAGGCTGGTGACTCGGATAAACTTATCCTCAGAAGCAGAGGTGACTCTTGTTCTTCCTTTCCTGGGGCGGTCCTCATGTGAGCCAGTTTCTTTGTAGCGCTTGATGGTTTTTGCAACTGCACTTGGGGACACTTTCAAAGTTTGCCCAATTTTTCATACTAACTGACCTTCATTTCTTAAAGTAATGATGGCCAATCGCTTTTCTTTACTTAGCTGCTTTTTTCTTGCCATAATACAATTTCTAACAGTCTATTCAGTAGGACTATCAGCTGTGTATCCACCAGACTTCTGCACAACACATCTGATGGTCCCAACCCCATTTATAAGGCAAGAAATCCCACTTATTAAACCTGACAGGGCACACCTGTGAAGTGAAAACCATTTCCGGTGACTACCTCTTGAAGCTCATCAAGAGAATGCCAAGAGTATGCAAAGCAGTCATCAAAGCAAAAGGTGGCTACTTTGAAGAGCCTAGAATATAATACATATTTTCAGTTGTTTCACATTTTTTTGTTAAGTATATAATTCCACGTGTGTTAATTCATAGTTTTGGTGCCTTCAGTGTGAATGTACAATTTTCATAGTCATGAAAATACAGAAAAATCTTTAAATGAGAAGGTGTATCCAAACTTTTGGTCTGTACTGTATATTATGTGCAAAGAATGATATAGAAGACATTGTGACTTGTAATTCAGTAGACTGTATCAACAACTTGCCTGGGTGAGGTTCTTTAACAGGAACCTGTCATGTGAAAAAACACTATTAACCTTCAGATATGGGGTTGATCTGCAGGTTAATAACATTCTCAACCTGCCTGGCAACCACACTAAGAGCCCCATTACCAAGAGGAAATTAACTTTATTTCTCCCGGCATCGTTCGGCGTTCAGTCATAGGGGTGGCACCAGCGCAGGTTCCATCACCGCACTGACTGACAGCCAGCTCAATATTAGGGCTGGCTATAAGTCAGTGTCGGGGAGATGGTTACAGCCGATGCTCTCTATACACAGAGAGGTGACTGAAACCGTGCCGGCGCCACCCTCATAACTGAAACCCAAACACTGCCAGGAGGAATAACTCTCTGAAGGCAGATTATCATTCAGATCTGTGCCTGGCCCATAGATCTTAACAGCTCATTTACATATTAAGAAATATGGAGTTCTCTGGAAATAAGACAACGAACATCAAGGTATCACTTTATTCAGCTTCCTATGACCTGCATGCCCATATAGACAGCTTAGGAGGGTTGATCCTACTGCCAGATTTCCTTTGAAGGGTCATTATTGACTTTTAAGATCCAATAGGTGGCACTAGTGTTCTTATCTTCTTCCTCTCTGATGATGCCATTTGCATGGGTAACAAAAAAATAAGTAAAGAATAATAAACACTATCTATATAGAAATGTAAAATAGAGTAAATATCACTGCTGCGTGGTTAATGATATCTTTATAATATATTTGCAATATATCCTATTTTTTATGTTTATCTAGGCTCAAGCAAGAGCAGATAAGGTTGACAGCAAATTAAAATCTATAAAAGATATGCACTCACAACTGGAGTCAAGAATTGCAGAACTGCAGGAAAAAATGCTGAAAAACAGGATTGTGGCTGATAACGCACAGGAAGGGGCAAGCAAAGCATTAACAGAGGCAACAGAAAGTGAAAATGTATGTAACTGTTTTCTATTACACAATGTTAGTGTAGCACCCTGAGGACTCGGCTGCTACAGGGGTATTGCGCCTCAAGCCAGAGGTGTGATATTCCACTCCCGGGTAAGGATGGAGTGTGGAACTGAGCTCAGTAGGCTGCATGCACTACACACATCCCATTTCCGAGGAACAGACCGATGGTACTCCCACTAGAGAAATGTGCAGGTACGACAGTGTCTGTTCCTGGCTGGAGTGGGAGGGGGGTGGAACATCCCAGTAGTGTAGGGGCAGATAGGGGGAGCAGTCTGGGTAGTGCTAGGAGCTCATTGGGTGCTGGTCACCTGAGCTCACACATAGAGGGAGTATATAAGGTGGGCACCATCTTAGGACAGGGTCTTTTGCAGAGTGAGGTCAGTCTGTCAGAGTTGAGTCAGAGAAGAAGAGCAGAGGAGAAGAGCAGCTCCAAGGCCCAGAGAGAGAGAGGAGAAAGAAGGACCCAGAGGGGGAGAAAGAAGGAACTCCAAAAGCCCAAATTAGACCAGAGGGTGAAGAGTTGGCAACAGGGTACCGGATCCCAAGCTGGCAGAGGCTACAGCACACCTTAGCCAGGAACCGGAGGTCGTGGGCAGGACCGATCTGCCACGATCACCCACTAAATCCACCCGGAAGGCAGACCAGGAATAGGGTCAGGGAACCCAGAGACAAGGGTTTACCACCAAGAGGCCCGAGGGAGCCGGACATAGGTGGATCCCTGGTGGGGAAGGCCAGAGAAGAGGACAGGACAGAAAGGGAGCTCAGGACCATGCTCCAGAATCACCTGGGGGTTGGCCGAGTCCAAGACCTGGTGGACGCAGCACGGCTCGGGTGGTCACTTAAGGCCGGAGTGACCAGAACAACTGCAGTAAGTAAACAAACCCTGAACTGCACAGCCCGACTCTGAGTCTCATTTCAATCCTCGCTGCACCATCACAACCCCCATCCTCTGCAACTGACCCCCTGAGGCTATACCCCTCCTGTTGGGGGTTATACTACCTGAGCTGCACATACATCACCAGCCTCAGCGGACCCTGCTGCAGCGGCGGCCGTATTGACCGCAAATCAACGGGTGGCGTAGTCAACACAAAGAACATCTAGTAACATCATAAGGACTGCCACACACTGAGTTTGACACCCTGGGCACGGACCGGGTCACAGCCACTCGGAGACTACAACCCCCATCTGATCCGGCTCCGGGTATCCCTAACAACATGGCCCAGGGGGCGCGTCAACTTTGGCGTAGTCGGCAGGATTACGTGCCCGCAACAACCGGGTACTGCGTGCCTGAAGAGAAGTTCACCGTTACCTCAAAAAGAAGTCTCCTGCCGGTTCCGGAGGGTCCCCGCCATTGGGCCCCATCACAGGTCGTTTCCCGCCGGTTGTCCGCCATTTGCAGCTTTTTCCCGCCATCCATGGAGTTTCCCGCCACTGGGAGACGATTCCCGCCATTTCCAAAGATTTCCCGCCTTGGAAGAGCGGACGCCATTATGGGCGTGCCAGAGGGTGGCAAGAGGCCACCTCCCATCGTGGGCCAGGTCGAAGAATGGCGCCAAAAGCGGAAACCGCGCCCACCAACAGAGACTGTGATGCTGGAAGTGTCCATCAGCGTAAGAGAACTGCCCCTGGAACTGACAATCACCAAGTTGCCCCGGGACCACCTTCAATGTGGGCGGAGACAGAAGAAGAGAGCAAAGATGGGTGTCGCCTGGAGGAGTTTGGAGAGAGCGCACCCGGAGACAAGACGTCTGGAAGAGAGTCCAGAGAAAGCCTACCCGGAGATGGAGGCAGAGTCAGGCAGCACCGACCCAGTGGTCAGGAGCCTGTTGCAGGTCGCCACTCCAGAAGGCCTGCTGGAGATCCTAGCACAGCTCCCCCGAGACCGGGAGTGTGCACAGACCGCGCTGGAGGGCCTCGCACGGAGGATGGCCCGGGTGCAGCGGGAGACGTTGGCGGAGTGGAGCCGAGAGATGGCCCAGCAGACCGAAACCCGTCAGCGGAGCACGCCACCCGAGACGAGGAGACAGACCGCCTCTGAGGAAGGCGCAGGAGGAATGAAGGCAGGAGACGGCGCCGAGAAGGGAGCTGAACGGACGGAGGCAGGTAAAGGGGACGTCTCTACCCCGAGCCGGGAAACCGCGTGCCTGCCCCAGCTCCCCGTCGCAGAGCCCGAAATTCCCCCTGCCGTGCCCGTCGCTGCATCGTCACCGCCGCCGACTAGGCCTCAACCGGAAACCGCGGCCGCGACCCCTGTGACGTCACACGCCTCGACCTCGAGCGTGGCCAAGCAGGAAATACCACCGGCCTGGTCGCAAGGCCTAGTACACCCGGGCGTCGCAATTCCAACAGCGCCCCCTACCTCCGCGGAGCCACCGGCCTGGTCGCAGGGCCGAGTAACCCAGGGCGCCGCCGTTCTTACGGTGCCCTTTGCCTTTAAGGTGCCCCAAGCCTGGTCGCAAGGCCTGGTCGACCCGGGCGCAGCTACCATCAACGCGCCCTCAACCTCTAGAATGCCGCACCTGGGTGAAAATCTATTTGCCCAGCATACGTGCCCGGATGGGCAGCCCTTCATATGGCCCCAGGAGTACATTCAGCTGGAACTCCAGAGAGCAAGGCCCATGTGCGAGCCCCTGATTCCGGCTCCGAAGCCCGTAAAGAGGACCTCGCCCCCGCTGGAGGAGGCACAGTTTGAGTGGGACCCCACCGGAGAAGACCTCATGGGGTTCACTCAGGAGACTCGGGCGGCCGCAGCAGAGCGTGCAGAGTGCTGCCACCAGCAGCTCGAGGTCTTCGAGAGGGAGCGGAGAGAGAGGCGGGTCCGGGAACAACAAGCGCAGATAAGGAGCGCGGAGCAGAAGAGCCGGACCAGGAGGAATCCCCGTGCAGCTCATGGTCCCCCTTCCACCGGGACTGTGATAAAATTCAACATGCAGCACGGATGGGGCTTTATCAGAGACCATCATACCCCCGGCGACGTCTTTGTGACCCGCAGAGACGTAGAAAGCCATCTGCCGGAGGGACACAGAGGTCGTGACCTGTACGTAGGGGACGAGGTCACCTTCACCCGGCACAAGTGTGCCAAAGGACCCTACGCCCTCCATGTGCATCGCCTGACGGAGGAGGAGCTGCGGTGTGAGGAGGAGCAAGAGGACCCGGACGGGTCTGAAGAATCTAAAGAAGGAGCAGGAGGACGCCGTCGTTGAAGTACGGTAGAGAGAGACTGTACATAGTTACCCGTCAGGGTATAAGAACTGTTCTAGTTAAAATATAGTCCCCGTTGGGACCAGCAGATTGAACTGAAACCCGTGTGTCCCTATTCCCACTGACCGAGGACTGAGAGCGGTCAATCCTCCCTAATACCTGGCCGAGGACTGAGAGCGGCCATAGTTCCCTTGTATATAGTTGCGCTTCCTAAAGCGCCCCCTACCGGTTTTATAGGAAACTGTTTTCTTCCAAAAGAGACTGTTGCACTTTACCCGGTCACAAGTTGCACCGTGACCGGAGGAACCAGAAACAAGAATGTTATATATGAAAAGTTTATTGCTGATGATATCTATATGATGTTTTCTATGTTTATGTTTATGAAAAAAAAATTGTATGTTTTGGATGTTTTTTATATCTTACAGCCCGAGGACGTGCTGTGATTTACCAGGGGGGAATGTAGCACCCTGAGGACTCGGCTGCTACAGGGGTATTGCGCCTCAAGCCAGAGGTGTGATATTCCACTCCCGGGTAAGGATGGAGTGTGGAACTGAGCTCAGTAGGCTGCATGCACTACACACATCCCATTTCCGAGGAACAGACCGATGGTACTCCCACTAGAGAAATGTGCAGGTACGACAGTGTCTGTTCCTGGCTGGAGTGGGAGGGGGGTGGAACATCCCAGTAGTGTAGGGGCAGATAGGGGGAGCAGTCTGGGTAGTGCTAGGAGCTCATTGGGTGCTGGTCACCTGAGCTCACACATAGAGGGAGTATATAAGGTGGGCACCATCTTAGGACAGGGTCTTTTGCAGAGTGAGGTCAGTCTGTCAGAGTTGAGTCAGAGAAGAAGAGCAGAGGAGAAGAGCAGCTCCAAGGCCCAGAGAGAGAGAGGAGAAAGAAGGACCCAGAGGGGGAGAAAGAAGGAACTCCAAGAGCCCAAATTAGACCAGAGGGTGAAGAGTTGGCAACAGGGTACCGGATCCCAAGCTGGCAGAGGCTACAGCACACCTTAGCCAGGAACCGGAGGTCGTGGGCAGGACCGATCTGCCACGATCACCCACTAAATCCACCCGGAAGGCAGACCAGGAATAGGGTCAGGGAACCCAGAGACAAGGGTTTACCACCAAGAGGCCCGAGGGAGCCGGACATAGGTGGATCCCTGGTGGGGAAGGCCAGAGAAGAGGACAGGACAGAAAGGGAGCTCAGGACCACGCTCCAGAATCACCTGGGGGTTGGCCGAGTCCAAGACCTGGTGGACGCAGCACGGCTCGGGTGGTCACTTAAGGCCGGAGTGACCAGAACAACTGCAGTAAGTAAACAAACCCTGAACTGCACAGCCCGACTCTGAGTCTCATTTCAATCCTCGCTGCACCATCACAACCCCCATCCTCTGCAACTGACCCCCTGAGGCTATACCCCTCCCGTTGGGGGTTATACTACCTGAGCTGCACATACATCACCAGCCTCAGCGGACCCTGCTGCAGCGGCGGCCGTATTGACCGCAAATCAACGGGTGGCGTAGTCGACACAAAGAACATCTAGTAACATCATAAGGACTGCCACACACTGAGTTTGACACCCTGGGCACGGACCGGGTCACAGCCACTCGGAGACTACAACCCCCATCTGATCCGGCTCCGGGTATCCCTAACAACATGGCCCAGGGGGCGCGTCATTAGAATATCTACACCCACTCTGATAGAAAGGTTTCTATTCATGTTAATGCTTGCATGGGTTTTATTTATTTATTTTCAAAATTAGAAGAAACGTAATGAAGGTGTTAATTTGATAGAAATGACAGAATACCAATTGCTTCTTACTGATATACCTATTACAGGAGACTATCATAGGCTTTTTTTAAAAAAAATTTGAATCTGTTACATCTCTAATGCACAATGAGAACATTCAGGGGCAAACACAGACTGCTGTGCAAGAAATATTTCTGCCTCCCCCCACCATACTGCAATAAAGTTATGTAAACACAACTATCAAATCTAAACAATAAATGTAAGTTCCATATTTAACAACTGAATATAACACAAAGCAGTCATTCAAATGATACGTCAAATTTGGATATGCTTATCGTGGCCTACCACTTATCAAGCAGTACAGACTTTCATTACTTTACATATTGGAGGAAATAGTACTGCAGTTAGGAGAATTGGATTTTTTTTTCAAAACTTCATGGGATTATCTAGGAAGGTTTTTTTTGTTTTTTTTTTACTATGAGCTTATGAACTAACAGGCAGGTGGTTGCTAACTACCTGTCTGTCCTACCCAGTGCTGGCATAGGGGGGTCACAGACGGCTCCTGTCTGTGATTCTGCCGATTCACATCAACAGAGCATCTCTTATTTTTCCGGGCTGCTCTGTTGATGGGAAATCGCTGCCAACATCATGATGATTGACAGGGGGCTTCTCCCCACAGAAGCCGCTGAATCACTGGCTGGAGCCATCTGTGACTGCTCTTTGCCAGCAGAGATCTACGCTGGGCTGGACAGGCAGGTAGTGTGCAATGCCTGTTAGTTTTTAGGCCCACAGTAAAAAAATTATATAGTCCTGGATAACCCCGTTCAGGATTTGATTGCAGAAAGTTCTGCTGCGTTTCTGCATTTCTTGTCAGGAAAAACACTGCATAAAAGACACGCTCATTTTGTCACGATTTTGATGCGTTTTTGTACATCAATGAATGCTTTTTGGAGCTAAATAAATATATTTGAAAAAAGAAACATGTGACATTGCTTTAACTCTTGGATTACCGTCAAACCTGGGGTGAGTATATTGGTTAATTTAAATGATTAAATAATGGGTCTGTTGTATTTCAAATAAAGTGTTTTACTCTGTGTGTGTGTTTTTATTTAACTCTTTACTTTACTTTAATTAGGTTTAGTAATTAAAGAGTCTGATTGACACCTTGTCATCACTAAACAAAAGGGCTAGGTGTCAGCTAACCAAATCTCATTAGCATTCCCATTCATGTAATTTCTGGAGCAGCTGAGAACTGCTATTTTTAACCTAAGAAGGTGCCATTAGGCAAACATGTTCCCTGGCTATTAATAACAGCTCACAGCTGTTTGTTTAGCTGCTACGTCCCCACGATCAGCAACCAGCAGCGCTCTGGATGCAGCGTATTTTAGCTGCATCCAAAACGCTGTGTTCTAATGCCGCACTTTTGTTGTCAATACATACAGATCCACCACATGTAATGACACTTCAATTGGTCAAAATTTGCAGCGGAGACTGGCATCTCCACTACAGAAATTGACATGCTGCGGGTGAGTTTGGGTACGTGGCCATGATCAGGAGCCGCTGCAGGTTTGAAGCTGCATGTTTATACAGCGTCAAACCCGCAGCGTCCAGGTTACAGCTGCGTGTTTATACAGCGTCAAACCCGCAGCGTCCAGAGGTTACAGCATAGTGGATGGTATTTATAGAAATCCCATGTCCACTAGGCATGCATCTGAGGCTGCGGATCACCTGTGGACACTGACATGCGGTGCGTCTTTCAGGACCGCAGCATGTCAATTTCTCTTGTGGAGTCGCTAGTCTCCGCAACAGAAATTTGATCACTAGAATGTTTTGAATGTGGTAATTCCCATGGTTTAGTGAACACATGTGGATTTACCTCCCTTCAATAGAATGCAGCATTTTGAACACAGCAAAAATATGCTGCGTCCAAAGCGCTGCTACGTCCGGATCGTGGGCACATAGCCTAAAATAAAAAAAAAATGCAGTGGGCTTCCGCGTCATTTTCATAACCAGCAGAGGGAAAGCCGACTGCAGGGAGCTGATATTAGTAGCCGGGGAAGGGGCCATTAGCCAAAAATGTTCCCTGGCTATTAACAACAGTTCACAGCTGTTTGATTAGCCTTTACTGGCTAGATTACAGGGGGACCACGGAACAAAATTGACGTAGGGTCCCTCTATAAAATCTAACCAGCAAAGTAGTTTTTTTTTTTAACACCTGGCACAGATGCCGGCTCGGATGAGGAGACTACTTCTCCCCTCAGCAGCGCCACTCTTGCTGTTGGACAGGAAACGCTGCAGAAACGCTACAAAGAATGGACATGCTGCGGATTTATCGTCAGTTATTTCAGTTATCATCATTCTGTTTAATATGAGATTCCCTAGCCCGCATCCTTCCCCCGCTCTTGTGGAGAATTTCAGTGTTACATTCCATGCAATTGCATCATACAAGAACTGCTATTGACTGAGATGATGAACCCCTTTCACATAACATAAAGCCATGCAATTCACAGGGATCACCATGTGATCACATGACCTAACTGAAGAGAAGTGTATCATGAATTTCCAAATAAAAATGAACAACCGAATAAGATAGTACTACCTGGATTATAAATATTGGGATACTAGTGGCAGGATTAATTTAAAAAAAAAAGGAGTGATCACAAATAATTCCTTTTGTGAGGCAAAACATTTCCCTGCCTGTTTTTAAACAATGTTTTACTTTAACCCCTTAACGACCTTGGGATTTTCCGTTTTTGCATTTTCGTTTTTTGCTCCCCTTGTTCCCAGAGCCATAGCGTTTTTATTTTTCGGTCAATATGGCCCTGTGAGGGCTTATTTTTTGCTGTAATTTTAAATGCCATTACCAGTTTTACCATATCATGTACTGAAAAACAGGAAGAAAATTCCAAGTGTGGTGAAACTGCAAAAAAATGCAATTCCACAGTGTTTTTTTTGTTTTGTTTTTTTGCTTCCAACGTTCACTGGATGGTAAAACTGACCTACCATTATTATTCTCCAGGTCATTACAAGTTCGTAGATACCAAACATTTATAGTTTCTTTTTTATTTAAGTGGTGAAAAAAAATACAAAGTTTGCTAAAGAAAAAAAAAATGGCGCCATTTTCTGAGACCCGTAGCGTCTCCATTTTTCGGGATCTGGGGCCAGGTGAGGGCTTATTTTTTGCGCACTGGGCTGACATTTTTATTAATAACATTTTGGGGTAGATCCGATGTTTTGATCGCCTGTTATTGCATTTTATTGCAATGTTGCGGCGACCAAAAAGCGTAATTCTGGCGTTTGGAATTTTTTCTCATTACGCCGTTTACTGATCGGATTAATTCTTTTTTTATATTGATAGATCGGGCGATTCTGAACGCGGCGATACCAAATATGTGTGTGGGGTTTATTTTTTATTATTTTGTTTTGAATGGAGCTAAAGGGGGGTGATTTAAACTTTTATATATATATATATTTTTTTATATTTTTAACCCCTTTACCACCGAAGGTGATTTGCACGTTAATGACCAGGCCAATTTTTACAATTCTGACCACTGTCACTTTATAAGGTAATTACTCTGGAACGCTTCAACGGATCCCCCTGATTCTGAGACTGATTTTTCATGACTGAAACTTTATGATTGTGGTAAAATTTCTTCGATATCACTTGCGTTTATTTGTGAAAAAAAAACTCAAATTTGGTGAAAATGTTGAAACTTTTGCAATTTTCAAAATATTAATTTTTATGCCCTTAAATCAGAGAGATATGTCACACAAAATAGTTAATAAATAACATTTCCCACATGTCTACTTTACATCAGCACAATTTTGGAACCAAAATTTTTTTTCATTAGGGAGCTATAAGGGTTAAAAGTTGACCAGTGATTTCTCATTTTTCCAACAAAATTTACAAAACCATTTTTTTAGGAACCACATCACATTTGAAGTCACTTTGAGGGGTCTTTATGACAGAAAATACCCAAAAGTGACACCATTCTAAAAACTGCATCTGTGCTTCACAGGAATTTTTGGAATGGGGAAGAAAAAAATGAACATTTAACTTTTTTCACAAAAAATGTTACTTTAGACTCAATTTTTTTTATTTTCGCAGGGGTAACAGGAGAAAATGGACCCCAAAATTAGTTGTGCAATTTCCCCTGAGCATGCAGATACCCCATATGTGGGGAAAAAACACTGTTTGGGTGCAAGGCAGGGTTCGGAAGAGAAGGAGCGCCATTTGACTTTTTGAATGTAAAATTTGCTTGAATAATTAGCGGACTCCATGTTGCGTTTGGGGAGCCCCTGATGTGCCTAAACAGTGGAAACCCCCCACAAGTGACACTATCTTGGAAACTAGACCCCTCAGGGAACTTATCTAGATGTGTGGTGAGCACGTTGAACCCCCAGGTGCTTCACAGAAGTTTATAACATTGAGCCGTAAAAATAAAATTTTTACATTTTTCCCACAAAAATGTTTTTCAGCCCCCAATTTTGCATTTTCATAAGGGTAACAGGAGAAATTGCACCATGCAGTTTATTGTGCAATTTCTCTTGAGTAAGCAGATACCCCATATGTGGGGGAAAACCACAGTTTGGGCGCACGGCAGGGTTTGGAAGGGAAGGAGCACCATTTGACTTTTTGATTGTAAAATTTGCTTTAATTAGCAGACGCCATGTTGCGTTTCGAGAGCCCCTGATGTGCCTAAACAGTGGAAACCCCCCACAAGTGACACCATTTTGGAAACTAGACCCCTCAGGGAACTTATCTAGATGCGTGGTGAGCACCCTGAACCCCCAAGTGTTTTACAGAAGTTTATAACATGGAGCCGTGAAAATAAAAAAAATCAAACGTTTTCCACAAAAATTATGTTTTAGCCCCAATTTTTTTATTTTCACAAGGGTAAAAAGACAAAATGGACCCCAAAAACTTTTCTGCAATTTCTCCTGAGTGCGCTAATACCCCATATGTGGGGAAAATACAGTGTTTGGGCGCAGGGCAGAGTTCAGAAGGGAAGGAGCACTGTGTGACTTTTTGAACGCAAAATTGTCTGGAATTGAGAGCGGACACCATGTCACGTTTGGAGAGCCCCTGATGTGCCTAAATAGTGGAAACCCCCCACAAGTGACCCCATTTTGGAAACTAAACTCCTCAAGGATTTTATCAAGGGGTATAGTGAACATTTTGAACCCAGAGGTACGACACAGAATTTGATAACATTAGGTCATCATATTGAATAAGTTGTCATTAGTCTTGAGCGCAAGTGCTCGCTACTTGAGTTTGCATCGGGTACTCAGGTATGCACCATGTATCGTGGGTGCTCGAGTGACATGCTTGAGTCCCCGCCCGCATGTTTCACGGTTATTAGAAAAAAAAACATGCAGGGATCGCTCGTGCATGGCAGCCAATCCCCACGAGTTTTTTTTTGGCTGCGAAGCATATGGGGCGGAGTCTCGAGCATGTCACTCAAGCACCCGTGATACTCAGTGCATACCTGAGCACCCGATGCAAACTCAAGTAGCGAGCACTTGCGCTCAACACTAGTCACCAAATCGTCAACTTTTTTTTTTTTACTTTTGAAAAAAATCCCAACCCTAGCCCAACCCTAACCCTAGCCCAACCTTAGCCCAACCCTAGCCCAACCTTAACCCCAACCCTAGCCCAACCCTAACCCCAACCCTAACCCTAGCCCAACCTTAGCCCAACCCTAACCCCAACCCTAACCCTAGCCCAACCCTAACCCTGATCCCAACCCTAACCCTAGCCCAACCCTAACCCTAGCCCAACCCTAACCCCAACCCTAGCACAACCCTAACCCGAGAGTTTATTTTTTACGCCGTTCCTCATGCGGTATAAATGATTAGACGACTATATTCTTCGGGCCGGTGCGATTACAGCGATACCAGAATCATATCGGGTTTTTATGATTGACAGCTGTCACAGACTAAAAGACGCATTTTTTTGTAAAATCTAGTTTTTGCATCGCCATATTTTGAGAGCTATAATTTTTCCATATTTTCGCCGACAGAATCAAGTGATGGCTTGTTTTTTGCGGGATGAGTTGACGTTTTTATTGGTGCCATTTTCAGGCACGTGACATTTTTTGATCGCTTTCTCTTCCGATTTTTGGGAGGCAGAATAAACAAAAGCTAACAATTCAGGAATTGTTTTTTTAAAAAAAAAAATTTATGCTGTTCCGCGTTAGGTAGCTTTATTTTTTGGGTCAGTACATTTACAGCGGTACCACATTTATATCGTTTTTCTATGTTTTGGCGCTTTTACACAATAAAAGCTATTTTATAGAAAAAATAGCTTTATTCTGAGAGCTATAACTTTTTTATTTTTCGGCTGATGGAGCTGTATAGTGGCTTGATTTTGCGGGACAAGATGACGTTTCCAGCAGTACAATTTTTATTTATATTCGTCTTTTTGATCTCGTGTTATTCCATTTTTTGTTTGGCGGTATGATGATAAAGCATTGTTTTTTGATACGTCTTTTATTTTTTTTTTTTTACCGTGTTCACTAAAGGGGTTAACTAGTGGGACAGTTTTATAGGTCAGGTCGTTCTGGACATGGCGATACCAAATATGTGTACTTTTATTGTTTTGTTGTTTTTTTTTTCATAATATTTATTGATGAGTACATTATATTTATATTTTTGGTGGATTATTTTTTTATATATATATATATATATAAATATATATATATATATATATATATATATACAGTTATATGAAAAAGTTTGGGCACCCCTATTAATCTTAAGCTTAATGTTTTATAAAAATTGGTGTTTTTGCAACAGCTATTTCAGTTTGACATATGTAATAACTGTTGGACACAGTAATGTTTCTGCCTTGAAATGAGGTTTATTGTACTAACAGAAAATGTGCAATCTGCATTCAAACAAAATTTGACAGGTGCATAAGTATGGGCACCTCACCAGAAAAGTGATATTAATATTTAGTAGATCCTCCTTTTGCAAAAATAACAGCCTCTAGTCGCTTCCTGTAGCTTTTAATGATTTCCTGGATCCTGGATGAAGGTATTTTTGACCATTCCTCTTTACAAAACAATTCCAGTTCAGTTAAGTTTGATGGTCGCCGAGCATAGACAGCCCTCTTCAAATGATCCCACAGATGTTCAATGATATTCAGGTCTGGGGACTGGGATGGCCATTCCAGAACATTGTAATTGTTCCTCTGCATGAATGCCTGAGTCGATTTGGAGCGGTGTTTTGGATCATTGTCTTGCTGAAAGATCCATCCCCTGCATAACTTCAACTTTGTCACTGATTCTTGAACATTATTGTCAAGAATCTGCTGATACTGAGTGGAATCCATGCGTCCCTCAACTTTAACAAGATTCCTGTTGCCGGCATTGGCCACACAGCCCCAAAGCATGATGGAACCTCCACCAAATTTTACTGTGGGTAGCAAGTGTTTTTCTTGGAATTCTGTGTTTTTTTGCCGCTATGCATAACGCCTTTTTGTATGACCAAACAACTCAATCTTGGTTTCATCAGTCCACAGGACCTTCTTCCAAAAAGAAATTGGCTTCTCCAAATGTGCTTTTGCATACCTCAGCCGACTCTGTTTGTGGCGTGCTTGCAGAAACGGCTTCTTTCGCATCACTCTCCCATACAGCTTCTCCTTGTGCAAAGTGCGTTGTATAGTTGACCGATGCACAGTGACACCATCTGCAGCAAGTTGATGCTGCAGCTCTCTGGAGGTGGTCTGAGGATTGTCCTTGACTGATCTCACCATTCTTCTTCTCTGCCTTTCTGATGTTTTTCTTGGCCTGCCACTTCTGGCCTTAACAAGAACTGTCCCTGTGTTCTTCCATTTCCTTACTATGTTCCTCACAGTGGAAACTGACAGGTTAAATCTCTGAGACAGCTTTTTGTATCCTTCCCCTGAACAACTATGTTGAATAATCTTTGTTTTCAGATCATTTGACAGTTGTTTTGAGGAGCCCATGATGCCACTCTTCAGAGGAGATTCAAACAGGAGAACAACTTGCAAGTGGCCACTTTAAGTAGCTTTTCTCATGATTGCATACACCTGGCTATGAAGTTCAAAGCTCAATGAGGTTACAAAACCAAAAAAAGTGCTTTAGTAAGTCAGTAAAAAGTAGGTAGGAGTATTTAAAACAATAAAATGATAAGGGTGCCCATACTTATGCACCTGTCAAATTTTGTTTGAATGCAGATTGCACATTTTCTGTTAGTACAATAAACCTCATTTCAAGGCAGAAACATTACTGTGTCCAACAGTTATTACATATATCAAACTGAAATAGCTGTTGCAAAAACACCAATTTTTATAAAACATTAAGCTTAAGATTAATAGGGGTGCCCAAACTTTTTCATATAACTGTATATATATATTTTTTTAAAAAATATATATATTTTTTCACTTTCTGACACTTTTTGTTCTTTTACACCTTGTCCCACTATGGGACTTTCACTTTTTTATTCTGATCACCTGTATAGCACAGGGATGGAGCACCATCCCTGTGCTATACAGGCTGTCAGCGCTGCAGATGCAGAAGATATTTTGGTCATGCACTGCGCATGACCAAAATATTTTCCTGCTGTCTGGTGACCCGGATGCCACCTAGTGGTCGGCGCTCATAGCAATCTTTACATGACAACCACTGGGGTCTGCTGCAGACCCCGGGTTGCCATGCCCACCCATCAGTGACCCGTGATCACGTGACTGGGTCACTGATGGGCAGAGTAAGTGACGCGCTTCCGGCTCGGCGCTGTTAAATGCCGCTGTCAGAGATTGCGGGCACATGTCAGCTGTAAGAATCAACTGACATGTGCCCGGTTCAGTGCAGGCTCAGTGCCAGAGCCCGTGCTGAACCGGGGGATTATCATTGCAGAAAAAAACGCAGCACTACCAATTATTTTGCGGAAGTGCTGCGCTTTCGCCGCCAATGACTTGCATTAGATCGCATGGATTCCGCATCACTGTATATGTAGATGAGCATTCCATGCGTTCTAATGTGCGGATGGTACCCAGGTCTAGAGGAGAGGAGACTCTCCTCCGGACCTGGGTACCATAGAAAACTGTGAATAAAAAAGAATAAAATAAAAAATATATACTTACCTTCTGGCGGCCCCCGCTCTCCTTTTCTTCACTTGCCGGCAGTTCGCGATGGACTGAAGGACCTGCGCTGACGTCATAGTCATGTGACGGGTCACACGACACTGACGTCGGCAGGTCCTTCAGTGTACCGCTGCCGGCAAGGGAGAACGGAGGGAAACAAAACACCGGGGGCCATCAGAAGGTTAGTATATATTTATTTTTTTATTTTTTACCATTCTTTCGGTCACACTATATAAATCCATGCCGTTTGCATGGATTTATATAGTGTGACCAAGTTGTCAAGCACTTTCCAAGTGATGCTAAAATCGCTTGGAAAGCGGTTGACAACCCGCATGCGGAAATGCATGTGGAGAACGCTTCACTTCCGCATGTCCCTGGCAGGAAAAGCACATGTACAATCCGCATGTACAATCGGCATGCGTTTTTTCTGCCAGGGAGATGCAGAAACACTCAGGAAAAAATCCTGAGCATTTCTGCATCGTGGGCACATAGCCTTACTGCTTCTGCGATATGTTACATATCAGAAAAGCTATTAAAGTCACAGGTAGGAGCAGATGAGTGATCCCGCTGCTACTAACTTGTGCAGTACTCAGATTCTGTTATATGGAAAAGATACAGGAGGAACGTATAGACTACAGCTCAGAGGAGACGCAGTGTGGCGCTGGGAACTGTAGTCTATCAGAAGTCACGTTATCAGAATCAGGACAGCCATTTATAAATCATTGCAAAAGGTGGCACACACAGGAGAAAGGAGGGAAAGTAGAATAAAAGGAGAATATTATAAGCTTTATTTTTGGCATGAGGCAATCTATTAAAACTATTAATAGTGTAAAAAAAATGATTCTAGGAATTTTCTACAATGTTTATTATTTTATATCTATTAATATAAGTAGTAGTAAGAGCACCCACCTCTCGTCAACACGCCCACTTCCGGGTTTTGACAGGTGCCCCGCCCCTTTTAGGCACCTGCCCGCCTCCACTTCCGGTCTAAACCCCTCCCCTCTCCTCCCCATTCTCCGCCCACTCTCCGCCCCTATGTGTGTCAATACCTGTTACGTCAGTTCCGTCCCCGCCCCGGAAGCCAACCCTTACCGCCCCTATGTGTGTCAATATCTGTTACGTCAGTTCCGTCCCCGCCCCGGAAGCAGCCCATGTTCAGCCTCTGTTATGTCCCCCATGACCACCCACATGCCCTTCACCCAAGGTTGTAGGTTAATGTGTAAGCGCCGTATGTAAGAAAAACATGTCAAGACATGTTTTTGTGAGAAAAGGCAGCCCCAGGATCCCTAGGGTTAGCATTCTGTAGTGTTCATAATAATGACGTAATAAAAGTGTTTAAAAAAATATACATTTATTGTAGATTCACTTAGAGGTATACACAAATCAAGAAATGGAAAAAAGTGTAAATAGATTTCAAAATACAACATTATATAAGCTAATCTATAGGTTACAATACATTTCAATGCTAATATTTAAAAAGTTAACCATGCGCTCGGCGACAGCGTCTCTGTAAGGTTGTAGGATAATGTGTAAACTTGGCACATTACCCATTAACAGCGGCTCGATTCTCTGTAAGGTAATAGGTTAATGTGTAAGCGCCTTATGTAAGAAAAAACATGTCAATACATGTTTTTGTTTTTTTTTCTGAGAAAAGGCAGTCCCAGGGTTAATGTTAACAGGCACAGCAAAATAGATTGAATGATTTATTGAACAAGAAATACTAAGATATAAACATTTGTAGTACACATTACAAAAAGGAAATATCTTTATAAACGCACATTAGTTCTATAGCAGAAATAGAGCAAGATCATGTTTCGCAGGGCGGTTTGCAAACCTGATTATAATCGCATAATGGCGTACGTAAAATCGTGATAGAGTTAGAAAGATTTTGTACAAATGCATCTACTAGACGATCATTATGTTTTAAATAATTTGTAAAGTTTTTCAGTAATCGCTTCAATGTTATTCCCGCAGCGACGTGATACAACACGTAAATACAAAACTGTCCGCAAAAACTCGACATAGAGTCTTGCAGCTGGCGGTTCTGATAGCAATACGTCGTGGTGTTTCTTCTTAAAAATTGTATAATCGTATTCGGAAATACGGCGGCGTCAGGTTGTAACCCATAACTGTCAAAAAATAAGGATTTGTTCCTGCATAGAATAATGAGTAGCCAATGCGTACTGGGCTCTTCCGAAGAATCTGTGTTGACGATATAGGCTCTAGGTCTATACCTGATAATGTGGCGTGGTAAGAGGTCGCAGGGAAATACGCCGCCAAACATACTCCGAGTAACGGGATTTCAGCTCAAAATGCATGACAGTTGCATAGTATTCATTATAGACGAAGTCCACTGTGGAGTCACAAAAGTTTAATTAAAGTCGTGTAGGACTTCTCGACGTTGGTTAATTTCCAGTGCAGCTGTGTTGACAGCATAAACGATCATATTCACCGTGTGTGGTGTGGCATCCCCAAAATGAATTTCGGCCCGTAGGTTACCCGTTTTAATGAGCGAAAAGTGAGCGCTCGGTTTCTGATCCGGCGACAAATCGAACGCGAAGAAAGTGTAGCCGCTCATAAAATCATCACTGTCTATGCTTAATTCTGCGTCGGCTTTTTGTTTTCCGGAGATGTGAACGAGAGCCATATATTCCCTCACAGCATGTTCAACGTCAAAATTAGGGTGAAACGGCTTGGCGGGGATCTGCTGTCCGTCCAAATACAGAGCAGCGTGGTTGATCCTATAATGGTGAAAGCAAAGTGGGTTTTTCTGGTAACTGCTGCTGAAGGCCTCGTTGTCCACAAAGCAAAGAATCACCGTTTTTGGTATTTGGCCCAGAAAAAGATTTTCATGATTACTATTTCTTGTTCCTCCAGGGATGCTATAGACTTCAAACAGGCTCTGTCTAGAGCGTATTTAGCGGGGCTTGATAGAAGAGCTTGGCTGTGACCGATCCTGACGGCTGGAGAGACTTGTACTCTCTTTACGTAGAGGGCTGCGTTCACTATCTGAACCTTAAACTGTTCCTGTTTGGGAGTCATAAGGCAAAACGAGTCCTTATTTCTTGATAACTTGATCTTAAGATCTAGACCGTTCAAAATGAGTTTCGGTTGATTAAAAATGTCATCGAAGATCGGGCCCACGAGTTCCACAGGCCTTGAGAGACGGGTTGCGTGGGCTCTGCGTGTGAACCCATGATTTTGATTTTCGCCGTCGAGAACGGTGGTCTGGTGATGGCCTGCAGTGTCTTTATAGAATAACCCCGCTGTAAATTGCGATCTCAACGCTTGCGTACTGTAGTTTAAAAGCGTTTCAATGTAGGCCCGGTAACTATAAAGGTTATCAGATTGTGAAATCAAACGGTCCCTCAGAGTAATGTCCACCTGATTGAAAAGTGTGGCTATGGGGTAATTAATAAGTCCCACACGCGTGCCGGCAGCGAGAACCGTACCGTCCTGTTTCAGGATGCGGCACTGGACGTTCAAGAGTGTATTATTTAAATCATAATAATATTCACCGCTTCCCGATACGAAAAATTTCAGGGGTGTGTTATCGGCTAGAGTGGCGATGGGTTGCACCTCGACAAAAAATGATTTTTCAACGCTAGTCTGCGTGGGAGGCAAAGTAAAGATATCCAGTTCGCTTTTAGTGCACTCTATCGACGCATCGTGATTAAACGCCATGACCTGTTATTAGAAGATGTCACTCGTGAGGCGTCTTGCGGACTTCTGACGCAAACTCGATTTACGTTGAGCGGTGTTATTCATGAGGCGCGCCGGGAATCGCGGTGAGCGGGGTCTTTTCGCTCGTGGTAAAGAGTTTATTTCTCTTTTTCTTTTACGCGATTTTGTGGTTACGTAGATTTGTCCGTCGCCCTCTTGATTGTTTTTAGAGGTGCGATTCAATCTGTCCACTACGGCCGTAGACATACTCGTGATAGCGTCTTTAGCAATGTTTCTTACGGCTGTTTTTACATGCGGTTTGACTAGTTCTAGGCCTTTTCTGAAAAGCGGTACTGCTCTTCTAAAAAGACTTCTAAACAGACCACCGAGACCGGCGCCGTACATGTATTCATCACCGCGGAACCCCTCTAAGCCAAGCCCTGCTTGAGCTACATAGTACCGGTCGTACAAGGCGGGATCGCCGTAAACTCTTTGAGACATAATTTTTACCGTGGCGTAGTCTTGCGAGGCCTAAAATGTAATCGCACTTTACAATTTCCGTATCTGAATTTAACCGGTGTACACTGGTCTGACATGACAGTAACAGTTACGGAGTCAAAGTGTTGTTTGCACAGCGGTATGTAATCTGGCCGCGAGTAGCGCACTGTGACAATATCGTTATCATCGCCGCTAACTTCTACGGTCCGTAACAGTTGAACGTAGCTGTCGCCCACAAGCTGATGTTGAATTATATCAGTGTATACAAAAAGCGAATAAAAACCCGCCTTTGAATCGGGGTAAAAGCGGCGATTCCACGGCATTAAAGCTGCGGGTGAATCATCGACAGTCTGTAGTCCGAAAATAAATTTTAGCTTAGTACCCAGAGCAAACTGTATAGGGGATGGGTCGGGTAGGATTACCTCTCGACGTAGATCATCATAACGTATCCTATAGGCAGGCGTGGATAAATTCAGCGATTCTATTCGCGCATTGACTGTACCGACCAGCTTTTGAATGTTCGGGTAAAATCCTGATTTTACATGAAAAACCTCTAATGGCTCGTTGTGTTTAGCAGCGTAGAAGTTCCCTTCAAAAGTGTCGAACGTGTTCCACGTATGGGGGTACTGTATTTCCGTTAACGCCACTTCATAAGCTCCTGAAAGATGAACGGCCTTTGCTAGCTTGGTGGTGTAACTCGAAATAGTATTTTCGGGGTAGATTTTGGATGATGAATTGCTAGGTAGTGTAACGTAAAACGAATCGTCTTCCATGCTTTATACGGTCGTTAATTGATTTTCTTCTATCCAACTATTGAATTTATCGGGATATCCGAGCCACTTCACAAAATAATGAGTTGCACCGCAACGCCTGCGTTTTTTCAACACTTTTTCAACTTTGTAGATCCTATTAGCGTCTTGCGGCACCTTTTGTAGTTCGTCTTCATAAAAAGACCCTTCTACGTTTTCACCGCTCAAATCGTTTAATGCATAGAGAGATTTTCTGAATCGTGTATTTACGGACGAGGCCACGAACATTTCACGCGTGTAGGTGTGCTCGTAGCCTTTTGAAAAGATATGCTTATGCTGTACAATCCGGACATTATCCCCCGGTTTTAATAGAGGTTTAAATCTTTTCGCTGTAGAGACGTCTTGAGAAGCGCTGCGCCATACGGTCATGGAGTTAGCTTTCGTGACAGAGGCAGGACTGCATCTTATAGTGCGATGATAAGCGTTATTGTAAGAGTGCACTAAATCAGGTAATACGTCTATATATCTCAATGTGTTATGAGTCGTTAAATAGCGCCACATACGAGCTTTCAACATGCGATTAAATCTTTCCACGACTGCAGCTTTCACCATATTATTCGTAAAGAACTGATGTACGTTATACTCTTTACAAAGCGTAGCGACGGGCTTATTCATAAATTCTTTCCCGCGATCCGTTTGTAGTTTTTGCAGGATACGTCGTTCGCTTTTAAAAATCATCTCAAAAGCTTTTGCAAGCTCCTTGCCGGTCTTGGTCCACAGGCCGATGACCCAGACGTATTTGAATAAGCCCGTCGCTACGCTTTGTAAAGAGTATAACGTACATCAGTTCTTTACGAATAATACGGTGAAAGCTGCGGTCCTGGAAAGATTTAATCGCACGTTGAAAGCTCGTATGTGGCGCTATTTAATGGCTCATAACTAGTGTTGAGCGATACCTTCCAATATCAGGAAATATCAGATCGGATTGGATCGGGCCAATACCCAAAAAGTATCGGATATCGCCGATTCCGATACCGGAAACCAATGCAAGTCAATGGGACACAAATATCGGAATGAAAATAAACCCTTTCTTTCCTTGTAGGTTAATTCTACATGAAGGAAAACAACTAACAATAATGTAGAATGTATTGGGGGAGGTGGTTGCCCAAATCGATGGGAACAGTGCTCACAGTGAAACATGAAAAGCCGGCAATTCAGCAGCGGCATACACCGGTACCCGACAATTTATAACAGAAAGAATAGAGCTTCACACATAGATTAGATAGATAGAAACATGTCAGTCACATATATATGAAGTACAGTGACAGTGTTGCTTACTGTACTTGTCATTTAGTGTAAAGGATTTATTAAAAAAAATATTAGTTTTTCATGCACCGTCTCTTTAAAAAAGCCGGCCGGCAATTCAGCAGCGGTACCCGACAATTTAGAATAGAAAGAATAGAGAATCACACATAGATTAGATAGATAGAAACATGTCAGTCACATATATATGAAGTACAATGACAGTGTTGCTTACTGTACTTGTCATTTAGTGTAAATGATTTATTTAAAAAAATATTAGTGTTTTCATGCACCGTCTCTTTAAAAAAGCCGGCCGGCAATTCAGCATCTGTACCCGACAATTTAGAATAGAAAGAATAGAGAATCACACATAGATTAGATAGATAGAAACATGTCAGTCACATATATAAGAAGTACAGTGATAGTGTTGATTACTGTACTTGTCATTTAGTGTTAAAATAAAGGATTTATTTAAAAAAAAATTGGCGTGGGGTTCCCCCTAATTTTAGTCTCTAGCGGAGGTTAAGCAGACGGCTGGGGCAGATGTTTGAAGCCTGGGAAGGGGGTAATACCCACGGAGCTTCCCAGGCTACTAATATCAGCCCCCAGCTGAATACCTAGCCTTTACTAGCTATTAAAATGGGGGACCCCCCCAAAAAAATGACGTGGGGTCCCCCCTATTTTAATAGCTAGCAAAGGCTAAGCAGACAGCTGGGGGCTGATATTAATAGCCCAGGAAGGGTGCCATGAATATTGGCCCCCTCCCAGGCTAGAAACACCAGCCGTCAGCCGCCCCAGAAATGGTGCATCCATAGGATGCGCCAATTCTGGCACTTAGCCTCGCTCTTCCACGCTGCCCTGGTGCGGTGGCAGGGGGTAATAGGGTTGGGGTTCATGTCAGCGCCAGCTGCCATGAAGCCCAGGTTAGTAATGATGGGCGTATATAAGACACCCCCATTACTAATCTACAAAGTGTTAAAAAGAAAAAAACACACTACACCCAGAAAAAAATAATTTATTTGAAATAAAACACACCATTTTATTTAATTCTTAGTTTACTAAAAAAAAAATAGTTACCTGTCCACGTTCCTGCGCTGATCTCCCATGCACAGCTGTCACATCTGGAGATGGCGACAGCTGTGCATGGCTGCTGTAAGCTCACGCTGCCGGGAACATGTCCGCTCCCGGCAGCGGGAGCCCCTGACTGAGGTCACCGGAGTGCATTCAGGCAGCGCAGCTCCGGAGACCTCCTTTACGGCACTGCTGTACCGTGGGAATTTCTCACGATACAGCAGGGCCGTAAAGGAGCTAACCGGAGCAGCGCTGCCTGAACTCCGGCGAACCCGCTTATGCAGTGACAGGGCTTCTTTACGGCCCCATCATTCTAGCGGCGGCAGCGGTTCAGAGCGGTCACATTTTATGTGGCTGCTCTAAACTGGAGATCTTCGTGGGACACTCTTGGACTACTAAGGAGGGGTAAGGATAAGGTTGTGGTTTATTATTTTAGATTTTATTACAGGAGATCGATGGCTTCAGGGAATTAGGTGTCTAGGTGAGTATAGGTGTATTTTTTTATTTTTTACTTTATTTTAGGTGGCGATCGGCGGGGACAGGTAATGTATGAACTAATTTATTGTAGGTAACCACTGGCCACCAATGAAATGTATTTAAAATTTATTGGGGACACAGTAGGGCAATTTAAATAGCAGGATCAGGCTGATGGGAACTACTGCTCCCATCGAGCTGATCCTGCTGGCACGAGTGGACGGGGGACAGACATAGGCCGATGGGAGTAGTTGTGTCACATCAGCCTATGTCTGCCTGCACGCATACCCCCCCCAGACATCGCACAGACACCGCGCACACCCGCACACACTCGCAGACATCACACAGACACCGCGCACACACCCGCAGACATCGCATAGACACCGCGCACACACCCGCAGACATCGCGCACACACTAATCATGACGGGCTGATGGTCTGGGAGGTGAGGCTGACCTGTGCGGCCGTGGGAAAGTTCATGTGAGTTCATGCAATGCAGTCAAGCATGAACTCACATCAACCCTCTGAGGGCACCGCGGCTACTTCAAATGAACAGCTGATCGGCATCACCTGATACCTCAGCTGTTCATTTGAAATAACTGGCGGGAAAGCGCAGCACAGAACGGGAAAGCCGGCGGTGAAGTCTTTTCTCTGCCGGCTTCCCCGCCCGGGTCCTTCGCTCCCCGCTCCTTGGTGCTGCGCTCCCCGCCCGGTCCTAACTTACGATCGGGATGGGAGGTGGCGAGGGGAGCGGAGGATCCGGGTCGGAGGCTGCGGGGAAGCAGTATGGGGCTGTGTGATTGTTTAAAAGCCGGCGGCTTTTTACCGCCCGCCGGCTTTTAAACAATCAGGAGAATTCTCTCACGCTGGGATGGCATTCTGATGACAGGCTGGATCGCAGCTGAGTGCTGCCATCCAGCTTGTCATCCTTCAGAGACACTGCAGAGAGCAGGCATTATGGGAACTTCCGATTCCGGTATTCAATATTGTAAAAGTATCGGAATTAAGTATCGGAATTCCGATACCGCGAATATCGGCCGATACCCGATATTTCAGTATCGGAATGCTCAACACTACTCATAACACATTGAGATATATAGACGTATTATCTGATTTAGTGCACTCTTACAATAACGCTTATCATCGCACTATAACATGCAGTCCTGCCTCTGTCACGAAAGCTAACTCCATGACCGTATGGCGCAGCGCTTCTCAAGACGTCTCTACAGCGAAAAGATTTAAACCTCTATTAAAACCGGGGGATAACGTCCAGATTGTACGGCATAAGCATATCTTTTCAAAAGGCTACGAGCAAACCTACACACGTGAAATTTTCGTGGTCTCGTCCGTAAATACACGATTCAGAAAACCTCTCTACGCATTAAACGATTTGAGCGGTGAAAACGTAGAAAAGTCTTTTTATGAAGACGAACTACAAAAGGTGCCGCAAGACGCTAATAGGATCTACAAAGTTGAAAAAGTGTTGAAAAAATGCAGGCATCGCGGTGCAACTCATTATTTTGTGAAGTGGCTCGGATATCCCGATAAATTCAATAGTTGGATAGAAGAAAATCAATTAACGACCGTATAAAGCATGGAAGACGATTCGTTTTACGTTACACTACCTAGCAATTCATCATCCAAAATCTACCCCGAAAATACTATTTCGAGTTACACCACCAAGCTAGCAAAGGCTGTTCATCTTTCAGGAGCTTATGAAGTGGCGTTAACGGAAATACAGTACCCCCATACGTGGAACACGTTTGACGCTTTTGAAGGGAACTTCTACGCTGCTAAACACAATGAGCCGTTAGAGGTTTATCATGTAAAATCAGGATTTTACCCGAACATTCAAAAGCTGGTCGGTACAGTCAATGCGCGAATAGAATCGCTGAATTTATCCACGCCTGCCTATAGGATACGTTATGATGATCTACGTCGAGAGGTAATCCTACCCGACCCATCCCCTATACAGTTTGCTCTGGGTACTAAGCTAAAATTTATTTTCGGACTACAGACCGTCGATGATTCACCCGCAGCTTTAATGCCGAGGAATCGCCACTTTTACCCCGATTCAAAGGCGGGTTTTTATTCGCTTTTTGTATACACTGATATAATTCAACATCAGCTTGTGGGCGACAGCTACGTTCAACTGTTACGGACCGTAGAAGTTAGCGGCGATGATAACGAAATTGTCACAGTGCGTTACTCGCGGCCAGATTATATACCGCTGTGCAAACAACACTTTGACTCCGTAACTGTTACTGTCATGTCGGACCAGGGTACGCCGGTTAAATTCAGATCCGGAAAGTGTATAGTGCGATTACATTTTAGGCCTCGCAAGACTACACCACAGTAAAATGATGTCTCAAAGAGTTTACGGCGATCTCGCCTTGTACGCCCGGTACTTTGTAGCTCAAGCAGGGATTGGCTTAGAGGGGTTCCGCGGTGATGAGTACATGTACGGCGCCGGTCTCGGTGGTCTGTTTAGAAGTCTTTTTAGAAGAGCAGTACCGCTTTTCAGAAAAGGCCTAGAACTAGTCAAACCGCATGTAAAAACAGCCGTAAGAAACATTGCTAAAGACGCTATCACGAGTATGTCTACAGCCGTAGTGGACAGATTGAATCGCACCTCTAAAAACAATCAAGAGGGCGACGGACTAATCTACGTAACCACAAAATCGCGTAAAAGCAAAAGAGAAAGAAACTCTTTACCACGAGCGAAAAGACCCCGCTCACCGCGATTCCCAGCGCGCGTCATGAATAACACCGCTCAACGTAAATCAAGTTTGCGTCAGAAGTCCGCAAGACACCTCACGAGTGACATCTTCTAATAACAGGTCATGGCGTTTATTCACGATGCGTCGATAGAGTCTGCTAAAAGCGAACTGAATATCTTTACCGTGCCTCCCACGCATACTAGCGTTGAAAAATCGTTTTTTGTCGAGGTGCAACCCATCGCCGCTCTAGCCGATAACGCACCCCTGGAATTTTTCGTATCGGGAAGCGGAGAATATTATTACGATTTAAATAATACACTCTTGAACATCCAGTGCTGCATCCTGAAACAGGACGGTACGGTTCTCGCTGCCGGCACGCGTGTGGGACTTATTAATTACCCCATAGCCACACTTTTCAATCAGGTGGACATGACTCTGGGGGACCGTTTGATTTCACAATCTGATAACCTTTATAGTTACCGGGCCTACATTGAAACGCTTTTAAACTACAGTACGCAAGCGTTGAGATCGCAATTTACAGCGGGGTTATTCTATAAAGACACTGCAGGCCATCACCAGACCACCGTACTCAACGGCGAAAATCAAAATCATGGGTTCGCACGCGGAGCCCACGCAACCCGTCTCTCAAGGCCTGTGGAGCTTGTGGGCCCGATCTTCGGTGACATTTTTAATCAACCGAAACTCATTTTGAACGGTTTAGATCTTAAGATCAAGTTATCAAGGAATAAGGACTCGTTTTGCCTTATGACTCCCGAACAGGAACAGTTTAAGGATCAGATCGTGAATGCAGCCCTCTACATAAAGAGAGTACAAGTCTGTCCAGCCGTCAGGATCGGTCACAGCCAAGCGCTTCTATCAAGCCCCGCTAAATACGCTCTAGACAGAGCCTGTTTGAAAGTCTATAGCATCCCTGGAGGAACAAGAAATAGTAATCATGAAAATCTTTTTCTAGGCCAGATACCAAAAACGGTGATTCTTTGCTTTGCGGACAACGAGGCCTTCAGCGGCCGTTACCAGAAAAACCCACTTTGCTTTCACCATTATAGGATCAACCACGCTGCTCTGTATTTGGACGGACAGCAGATCCCCGCCAAGCCGTTTCACCCTAATTTTGACGCTGAACATGCAGTGAGGGAATATATGACTCTCGTTCACATCTCCAGAAAACAAAAAGCCGACGCAGGATTAAGCATAGACCGTGATGATTTTATGAGCGGCTACACTTTCTTCACGTTCGATTTGTCGCCGGATCAGGAACCGAGCGCTCACTTTTCGCTCATTAAAACGGGTAACCTACGGGCCGAAATTCATTTTCCGGATGCCACACCACACACTGTGAATATGATCGTTTATGCTGTCAACACAGCTGTACTGGAGATTAACCAACGTCGAGAAGTCCTATATGACTTTAATTAAACTTTTGTGACTCCACAGTGGACTTCGTCTGTAATGAATACTATGCAACTGTCATGCATTTTGAGCCGAAATCCCGTTACTCGGAGTATGTTTGGCGGCGTATTTCCCTGCGACCTCTTTCCACGCCACATTATCAGGTATAGACCTAGAGCCTATATCGTCAACACAGATTCTTCGCAAGAGCCCGGTACGCATTGGCTACTCATTATTCTATGCAGGAACAAATCCTTATTTTTTGACAGTTACGGGTTACAACCTGACGGCGCCGTATTTCCGAATACGATTATACAATTTTTAAGAAGAAACACCACGACGTATTGCTATCAGAACCGCCAGCTGCAAGACTCTATGTCGAGTTTTTGCGGACAGTTTTGTATTTACGTGTTGTATCACATCGCTGCGGGAATAACATTGAAGCGATTACTGAAAAACTTTACAAATGATTTAAAACATAATGATCGACTAGTAGATGCATTTGTACAAAATCTTTCTAACTCTATCACGATTTTACGTATGCCATTATGCGATTATAATCAGGTTTGCAAACCGCCCTGCGAAACATGATCTTGCTCTATTTCTGCTATAGAACTAATGTGGTTTTATAACGATATTTCCTTTTTGTAATGTGTACTACAAATGTTTATATCTTACTATTTCTTGTTCAATAAATCATTCAATCTATTTTGCTGTGCCTGTTAACATTAACCCTGGGACTGCCTTTTCTCACAAAAAAAAACAAAAACATGTATTGACATGTTTTTTCTTACATAAGGCGCTTACACATTAACCTATTACCTTACAGAGAATCGAGCCGCTGTTAATGGGTAATGTGCCAAGTTTACACATTATCCTACAACCTTACAGAGATGCTGTCACCGAGCGAATGGTTAGCTTTTTAAATATTAGCATTGAAATGTATTGTAACCTATAGATTTGCTTGTATAATGTTGTATTTTGAAATCTATTTACACCTTTTTCCATTTCTTGATTTGTGTATACCTCTCAGTGAATCTACAATAAATGTATATTTTTTTAAACACTTTTATTACGTCATTATGAACACTACAGAATGCTAACCCTAGGGATGCTGGGGCTGCCTTTTCTCACAAAAACATGTCTTGACATGTTTTTCTTATATATGGCGCTTATGCATTAACCTACAGCCTTGGGTGAAGGGCATGTGGGCGGTCATGGGGGAAAAACGGAGCCTGAACATGGGCTGCTTCCGGGGCGGGGACGTAACTGACGTAACAGATATTGACACACATAGGGGCGGTAAGGGTTGGCTTCCGGGGTGGGGATTGAACTGACGTAGCAGGTATTGACACACATAGGGGCGGAGAGTGGGTGGAGAATGGGGAGGAGAGGGGAGGGGTTTAGACCGGAAGTGGAGGCGGAACAGGTGCCAAAAAGGGGCGGGCACCTGTCAAAAACCAGAAGTGGGCGTGTTGACGAGAGGTGGGTGCTCTTACTACTACTAATATACATTCATATTTTAATCACCCAGAAAACTAAACAGTAGTAAGAAAGTAGAGACATGTTTTGGAGGGACCAGTACTTTAGTTATACTGTATACTGGTATAGGTCAAGGTTTTCAATAACAGTTTATTCTTTTTGAGCTTTGTTATTACCAAGCATGGGCCCCTCTTAATTTAGATTTAATTGGAGGAAATATAAATTTGTAATGAATTTGCCTAATACGTGTCGTAATTATTATATTTACAGGATTTAAATAATCTAAAAGAAAAGTATGAGCTGCTGAAGGAAAAGTTAAAAAATCAGGATATCCCTCCAGAAATTTTAGAGAGGTTACAAAAGCTGAAGAAAAATGCTGAAGATCTGGTCAATGTTATTAATGAAAAATTTGAACGTATATCAGGTACCGTAAATATTCATTGTCTCATTAACAGGTTGCTGCAGTTTGTAGAATGTCATAAGGAAATAATGAATGAGTGCACAGCATACAGCCAAGGATTAGGGTTGAGCGAGTATGTTCTGGCCGAGTATGCTCGGGCCGAGCTCCGAGTATTTATAGCTGCTCGGTGATATGGTTGAATCGCTCCCGTGTGCATGATTTGCAACTGTTTGACAGCTTTATTACATGTGAGGAATGTGTAAGAAATAGACATTCCTCCCATGTAATAAAACTGTCATACAGTCGCAAATCATGCACACACGATTTAACCTTATCACCGAGCAGCTGTAAATACTCGAAGCTCGGCCCGAGCATACTCGGCGAAAGGGTTAATAGAACATACCCGCTCAACACTATCAAGGATGCCTTTCTGTGCAGCTTCTACGATGGGGACACTACGAGCCTATCTAAATCCCAAGGTTTCAGAAAACCTGCATCTCTAACATTGCAGTGGTCGTATTCATGTATCCCTTATAATAGCCAAGAGGAGAAGTGGTAATTAGCGAATACTAATGGTGCAATGGGGGGCTTGAGCTGTTATAGGGGAATACTGTTACTATAACTTTTATAGGAAAACTTTATGTGGCTGGCACTGTAAGACTGACAGTGTTATAGGGGGCATCGTGTGGCTGGCAACTTTTTGAGAAAAATGGCGTGCTTTGCATTGTATGAGGGAAGGTTTAAAAAAAAAGTTTAAAAGGAGTTTTTGAAGATAAAATGACTGTTCAAACCAAGCATAGCACCTTGTAGGGAGAATGCTACGAAGGTGCTCAGAGCACCTTTATTTCGGCCTTGTCAGTCATATTTCCATCTGTATCCGACCTCTAGATTCTGAAAAGCCAAAGCAGTCAACCAAGGAAGAGGGGTCACTGAACTGCTCGGCGACGCCAAGGGTGCAAAAGTATTCCTGGCAAACGTAGCAATAGATTTGGACTCTAATGGTATGATTTTTAGGGCTATGTCCCCTACAAAGACATGTGCTTGGTTGGAATGGTCATTTTGTACTGATAGATTTCCTTTTTTCAACTCATACTTTTTAAATACCTATCAACTTGCTTGCTTTAGAAATAGTAAACTCCTAATCAGTCACCTTCTCCTGATCTACTTACACCTCTCCGCTGCTGCTCCCGGTTTTTGTTGACAGGTTGTGATGACATAACGCCTATAATGAATGTCACCACAGTAGCCAGTAACTGATCTTAGCAGCTTTGCTGATGTCACCATATTAACAAAGCTTTGGAGCAGGAAGGTAGAGATAGAACTGGTGTAGTAGTCAGTAAGACAGTATTGACTTTGTTAATTTCAAATGCAGAACACTTATGGATTAAATCAGATTAACGATGGATATCCCCTTTAGTTATACACACTTTTTGCCAGTGAGTGGGTGTTACCTTACCAATTGTTTTGCAGTGACAACAGGAGCATTAGTAAAAGGGTGACACAGCTGAAACGTCATGGCTTTATTGAGACTGGATTTCTTACTTACTTTGGCTTGTCATTAGCCATGTAGTAAGAGGTTCCTATTCGTCTGCATTCTGCCATCACTATAGGTGCTAGAACGTACATTCTCTCACTTTCCATTAGGCATTGTGCATGCCATTGTCAAATGGCTTACCTGTCTCAAACTAAAAGCTTGCTTCTGATATGTTTGTATGCAAGTTTGACAACCAGCAAAGAGTAGGGGGCAGAGAACTGTCCCCACTAAACAGCATATAGTGTACAGCATGTTCGAGAGAAAGGAGACACCAGGTGTCCATTATAGTGACTTGTCAGGCTAACAATATCACTTTGCAAAAGTGTGTCAAACAGTAAAAAACTATATGCAATCTAAAAAAACATTCTGTAATCTTCTTGAGCTTTTACTAGTGCAGATAGTGCACATTAAATCTGTGCGCTTTACCTGGTCCTTAATTCACTTCCACCTTGGCACAGGGGCTTCAATGGTGCACACAACCAAGTAACTCCATCTCCTGCTCATTGCTGACTGCTAAGCTCATATAAAGGGACGCTTTTCTGTCTCTAGTAACAAAAGGAGACGGAAACAGATATTATCCCAGCTACAATGCCCTATTATACTAAGTGAGCACTGTGACTGCCATAGCCTGGGGGTGCTGTGATTTACATAATCAGGAAATATGTGACTGGCAAAGTAGTGGGCATTGTAATTGGTATAATCAAGAAGCGCTATGACTGCTAGATTGATGGGACCTTGTGGCTGGTATAGACATGGGGCACTATGGCTGACATAGTGATGGGGTACTGTGGCAAGTAATGTAATGGGGCTCTGTGGCTCATAATATAGTGGGGTTTTGTGGCTAGATTAAGCAGGAAGCACTATAATTGACAACATAATGGTGCACATGGTGTGGCTAGTAGATACTGACTTTCACATATTACTTTGTCTATGGTAAGTCAACTAAATATCACCTGTAGAATATCTACATTAAAAAATGGCTTTCCTATTTCTCTGCTTCTAACTACTGCTGCATATTGTGTACCAAAGCATTTTATCGTCTGAAAAGTAAGGTAGCAAATACTTTTGTTAGTCATTACATTGGTCATCAGATGAGGCTAAGGTTATTGAAGCGACAATGATCAGTCGAAGTGCTGATGATAGATGAAAAATAGACACAGTCCTTAGAGCTGAAACACAGGTTTCTATGCAATGAGTGTTCTTTGTTTTTTGCTTTCGATTTGGAGCAGAACGTTTATTTGGCTAAAAATGTCTTATTCTGAAGGAATTCTTGCATTTTTAAATGATTGGAAAAAAAAGACTTGTGATTGCCATAGAAAGACCATGCGATTTCTAAATAAACTATACATAGTATATATATTCAGCAAATATAGAAATTAATCTAAGAACAAAACAGGAGACAAAATCCCAAACTGAATGTGGCCAAAGCTGAACATGCACCCATAAACAGCAGCTTGTATTTTGTTGATGCACTTTGAAGAAAAGACCTAAATTCTGACATGTTGTAAAGGCAGAGAATTCAATAATGATATGGTAGATATCCAATTTATGTGCTATAGCTCAGCTGTCGAATCCTACACTTTATTACTTTTCCTTATAAGAAGATAGCACTTTTCCTTGACAGTTGGTTTTAAGTGGTAGCTCAACAAAGACATTCAATCCTACCAAGGCGAGAATTTAGCTTGACTAAACAGTATTAATGCATACCTTATAAAAGCATAAGAAATGCCTAAAACAAGTAGATACGCATACTACAGAACGAAACCACAGACCCTTACTCTGGGAAATTCCCATAATATAGGATGTGAATGGTGGGTGAATGAACAATGAGAATACAATATTCAGTAGAAGAGGCTGATTATTCCAATTACATGCAGACATCTGTTTCCCATAGTGTCTTGACATATTTTGATGTGAACCAGTTTCTCATAACTAAATGCGTAACTTAGATGAGATTTAGTTTTACAAGAATTTGAGGCCCACAAGAGGGTGTATGTTTTAAGTAGTCTTTTCTTTCTCTTACACTCCTGCTGTTAAATTTTGTTTTACTTTTTTGCCTGAAATACAATGGAATTAAAACGGAGAGATGTCTATGGGGTAACGCTTCTTCCTGTGGAGAGGGTCAAGTCAGGGTAAGAAGACTTATAAGCCATGCAGTGTCCCTGTGGGAATTTAAATATGCAAATAGAGGAAGAGGACTGAAAAGCTTGTGCCATATATTGGATGTAGTAATCCTAAAAGTCAATATCAACCCATTAATGAGCCTTACCACATGGCTTAGGATAAGAAGCCAAACTAGAAACTGCATGTGCAGATACAGTAGTGTTAAAAATAATAGCAGTCCAATATGTATAAATTATATTACAACATGTCAAACAATTTACCAGCTGGTGCAGTAGATTCTAAGAAAACCAACAGACTCAGCATTCAGGATCTGCATGTTTTTGAGTCTGTGTATGTGAATAATAATTGAAAGGGGGTGTGTTCAAAATAATAGCAGTGTGGAGTTCAATTAATGAGGTCAATCATTCTGTGAAGAAACAGGTGTGAATCAGGTCGCCCTTATTTAAGGGTGAAGCCAGCAAATGTTGTACATGCATTTCTCCTTGAAAGTCTGAGAAATATGGGTCATTCGAGACATTGTTCAGAAGAACAGCGTACTTTGATTAAAAAGTTGATTGTAGAGGGTAAAACTTATAAAGAAGTTCAGACAATGATAAGCTGTTCAGCTAAAATGATCTCCAATGCTTTAAAATGGAAAGCAAAACCAGAGAGACATGGAAGAAAATGGAAAAATAGAAGACTACCATTCAAATAGATCGAAGAATAGCCAGAATTGCAAAGGCTCAGCCAATGATCAGCTCCAGGATGATGAAAAGCAGTATCAAGTTACCTGTGAGTACTGTGACAGTTAGAAAACGCCTGTCTGAAGCTAATCTCTTTGAAAGAAGTCCCCTCAAAGTCCCACTGTTAAAAAAAAAACACATGCACTGAAGTGGATACAATTTGCCTATAGAGAAATGGAGAAACATTTTGTGGACTTGTAACGGGTCTGGGAGGCGGAACCTCTGAGCTACTATACAAGGGGGCGGTCCTTGTAAGGGAGCGGGTGGCGACCAGGCAGGCAGTCACAGCAGGTGACCGGGACAGTCTCTGAAAGAACGGGCAGGAGATCACGGCAAGTGACTGGGGCAGTCTCTGGGTGAACGGGCAGATGGTCACGGCAAGTGACCGGGACAGTCTCTGGAAGAACGGGCAGATGGTCACGGCAAGTGACCGGGGCAGTCTCTGGGTAAAGGGTTGGTACGACCTGTGGTGGCTGATGGTAGACTTGAGCTACCAGGTGAGCAGGCGAGAGTCTCTGGATAAACGGGTGGTCACAGCATGTGACGGCGGAGCCTCCAAGAAGACCAACAGACAGGCGGCAGATGAGCGCTCCCAGGTGAGCGGGCGAGAGTCTCTGGATAAGCGGGTGGTCACAGCACGTGACGGCAGAGCCTCCAGGTAGGCTAGCGGAGAGGCAGCAGATGAGCGCTCCCAGGTGAGCGGGCAAGCTGGTCCATAGACAGACTGACAGGAGTTGGAAGGCAGACCGTCGGACCTCAGGCAAGCAGGCAGGTAGCTGAAGTGCGCTCCCAGGTGAGCGGGCAAGCTGGTCCTTAGACAGACTGACAGGAGTTGTAAGGCAGACCGTCGGACCTCAGGCTAGCAGGCAGGTAGCGGAATATCAGGCAGGAAAGACAGCAAGCTGGCAGGAATCTGGCAGGTATCTGGCAGGTAACTGGCAACGGGACCTGAGGGCTGAAGCAGAGTAGTGAACAGTGCAACAACATTGCTCGGGCACCTCCATTTTGGAGGAGGTGCCTTATATATGGTAAAGTCCTCCGGCCATTGGCCGGGGACTCCTTAGGACGGCGCGCGCGGCCCCTTTAAGAGGGAGGGAGGGCGCGCGCGCGCGCCCTAAGCACAGTGGCCGGGAAGGAGCGCGCGCTGCCAGCAGAGCGGGAGAGGGACGCCGGGCACGGAGCAGAGCGGTGAGGGGAACAGCGTCCCTGCCTAGCAGAGGGCAGGGACGCCGGCACTACAGTACCCCCCCCTTTAGGCCCCCCCTTTTTTAGGCCAGATAGAAATTTAGCTAGGATGAGAGGGGCATGGATGTTCTCCCGGGGCTCCCACGTTCTCTCCTCAGGACCAAACCCCTTCCAATCTACCAGAAAAAAGGTCTTTCCTCTTACCCTTTTGGTGGCAAGAATGTTCTCTACCTCAAACTCGTCCTCAGCAGAAACCGGAGCAGGAGGCGTACCTGTAGACTTGGAAAAAGAGTTAAGCACCACGGGTTTGAGGAGAGATACATGGAAGGAGTTAGGGATCCGTAAGTTGGCCGGGAGTTTCAATTTATAGGCCACCGGGTTGATCTGACTGATGACCTCCAGAGGACCGATGAACCGAGGCCCTAACTTGTAAGAAGGTATCTTGAGTCGAACATATTTAGATGAGAGCCAGACTTTATCTCCTGGACGAAATTGTGGAGGATCCAGGCGTTTTTTGTCAGCGTGTCTTTTCATACGCTCGGATGACAGAAGGAGTGCGGACCGGGTACTCTCCCATATGGAGGAAAATTTGCTAACGAGAGATTCCACAGACGGGTTGTCCACAGAGGTGGAGACAGGAAAAGGAATCCGAGGATGCTGACCAAAGACTACAAAAAACGGGGATTTGGAGGAGGATTCGCTCTCGTGATTATTATAAGAGAACTCGGCCCATGGTAGGAGATCCACCCAGTCAGAATGGTGGGCATTAACGAAGTGCCGGAGGTAACTGGTCAGGTTCTGATTGATCCGCTCCACTTGACCATTGGACTGTGGGTGGTAAGCGGAAGAGAAGTCCAGGGTGACGTCTAGTAGTTTACAAGTGGCTCTCCAGAAACGTGAGGTGAACTGTACCCCATGATCCGACACGATGTGGAGGGGCAGGCCATGAAGACGGAAGATGTGGCGGATAAAGTCTTTAGCCAGCTCGGGTGCAGACGGAAGGCCTGGCAGGGGAATAAAGTGAGCCATCTTGGAAAAGCGGTCAGCGACCACCCAAATGACCGTACAACCGGCAGAGACGGGGAGATCAGTTATAAAGTCCATTGCTATATGCTGCCAGGGGGCAGCAGGTACAGGAAGCGGAAGGAGGCGTCCGGCTGGCAGATGTCTCGGGACATTGTTGCGGGCGCAGGACACACAGGCAGAAACAAAGTCTATTATGTCCTTGTGCAGGGTAGGCCACCAATAGTGCCGGGCAATAAGCTGGAGGGTCTTTTTCTGACCGGCGTGGCCAGCTAGTTTAGACGAATGGCCCCAGTGTAGGATCTTCTCCCGATCAGGTACTGAAACAAACGTCTTACCGGGAGGGAGACGATTTAGACTCACGGGAGCCACCTGCATTACTCTGGCGGGATCGATGATATGTTTAGGTTCTTCCTCGAGATCGGACACCAGAAAGGATCGGGACAAGGCGTCTGCTTTGACGTTTTTGTCAGCCGGGCGAAAATGAAGAACAAAATCAAAGCGAGCAAAAAACAAGGACCACCGGGCTTGGCGCGGGTTAAGTCTCTGGCATGCTGGAGGTAAGCCAAGTTCTTGTGGTCAGTGTAAATTATTACCGGATGAAGAGCCCCCTCGAGTAGGTAACGCCACTCCTCCAACGCCAGCTTGATGGCCAATAACTCTCGGTCTCCTATGGAATAGTTGCGCTCAGAAGAGGAGAAGAGTTTGGAGAAGAAGCCACAAGTTACCATTCTCCCGGAAGATGATTTTTGAGTAAGTACCGCTCCGGCTCCAGAGGAGGAGGCGTCAACTTCCAGGAAGAACTGCTTGTTGCCGTCCGGGCGATGCAGTACCGGGGCGGAAGAGAAGGCCTGTTTTAGGGAAAGAAAGGCCTCCTCTGCTTCGGGCGGCCACTCTTTGGGATTAGTACCCTTACGGTTGAGCGCGGAAATTGGGGCAGTCCGGGAAGAGAAGTGCGGGATGAAGAGGCAGTAATAGTTGGCGAAGCCCAGGAACCGTTGAATAGCCTTCAACCCCTCTGGTCGGGGCCATTTCTCGATGGCAGACAGTTTCTCAGGATCCATTTGTAGGCCGGTCTGAGAGATAATGTAGCCCAGAAACGGAAGCGAGGTCTGCTCAAAGAGGCACTTCTCATATTTAGCGTAGAGATGGTTCTGCCTGAGCCTGAGCAGGACCTGACGAACATCCCTCCGGTGAGTCTGGAGATCCGGAGAGAAGACCAAGATGTCGTCCAGGTACACCACTACGCAGGAGTAGAGAAGGTCTCGGAAGATGTCATTGACCAACTCTTGAAAGACGGCAGGAGCGTTACAGAGGCCAAAGGGCATTACCAGATATTCATAGTGGCCGTCCCGGGTGTTGAATGCCGTCTTCCATTCATCCCCCTGACGGATACGAACCAGGTTGTACGCCCCACGGAGGTCCAGTTTGGTGAAGATTCTAGCCCCCCTCAGACGATCAAATTTCTCCGGAATGAGCGGAAGGGGGTACTTATTCTTCACCGTGATCTGGTTAAGGCCTCTATAGTCTATACAGGGACGGAGAGAGCCGTCCTTCTTTTTGACGAAAAAGAAGCCTGCTCCCGCCGGGGAGGTAGATTTCCGGATGAATCCCCTGGCCAGATTCTCCTCAATATATTCGGACATCGACCGGGTCTCAGCAGCGGATAATGGATAAATACGCCCACGGAGAGGAGAAGTACCAGGTAACAGGTCGATAGGGCAGTCGTATGGTCTATGAGGGGGTAGTGTCTCTGCCTCCTTTTTATTAAAGACATCAGCATAAGACCAATAAGGAATCGGAAGTCCAGGTAGATTAGCTGGGGTAGGAGAAGGACGGACGGGATGAACGGGAACCAGACAGGTCTTATGGCAGCCCTGTCCCCAGCGAAGGACTTCTCCGGTCTGCCAGTCAAGAACGGGTGCATGTTTCTGGAGCCAAGGTAGGCCTAGCAAGAGGGCGTGAGAGAGTCCAGGCAGAACATGGAAGGAGATACTTTCAGAATGCAGCATTCCCACCTGCAGAGTAATGGATTCGGTGATGAGTTGGATGGGGCGTGGTAAGAGCCCCCCATCCACGGCAGCAACAGACAAGGGTACAGCCAGAGGTTTGGTGGGGATGCGGTATTTCTCTACCAGGGACTGTGAAATAAGATTCCCGGCTGCTCCAGAGTCCAGTTGGGCTAGTTCGAAATAACGGTTCTCCCCGTAGACGATTGAAACTGACAACAGCAGGGATGGAGAGGATTTATTCTTGTCTAGGTGGACCTCTCTGAGCGAACCTAGACACAGGCGTTTCCCGACCTCTCCGGGCAGGCACGGATCCGGTGCTCCTTACTGCCACAGTAGAAGCAGGTCCCCTCGGCACGGCGTAAGTCCTGACGGGTCTTGACCATCTTGGTCTGGTCGACCTGCATAGGCTCAGGAGGGTGTACCTGGTTAGAGACAGAAGGAGTGACGGGTTTCTGAAAAGTAGGAGCTAGACGTGGTAACCTCCTCTCACGGGTGACCTCTCTGGCACGCTCCTGGAACCGTAGGTCAATCCGGGTGGCAAGAGTTATTAAGTCATCGAGAGTGGTAGGAATGTCCCGACCGGCAAGTTCATCTTTAATACGGCCGGACAGACCCTCCCAGAAGACGGAAACCAGAGCGTCGTTATCCCAGGCCAGCTCCGAGGCAAGGGTACGGAACCGTATCGCATATTGGCCCACGGTGAGACTTTCCTGACGGAGGCGTAGCAACGATGATGCGGATGAGGTCTTCCGTCCGGGTTCGTCGAAGACTTTCCGGAAAGCCATGAGAAAAGCAGGCAAGTTGGACACCAGGGGGTCTCCTCTCTCCCATAGAGGATTTAGCCAGGCCAGGGCCTCCCCGGTGAGATGGGACATGATGAATGCAATTTTGGCTCGGTCGGAGTTAAACTGGTGGGACAATAGTTCAAAGTGCAGGGTGCACTGATTTATGAAGCCCCGAGCCTGGGCTGAGTCGCCTCCGAAGCGAGGAGGTGCAGAAAGCCGAGGTCCGGGGTAGGATATCATGGTGTTAGTGGACAGCGGAGCTGCCGGATTGCGAGACATGGCACTGGCGGAGGTTGTTGGTGGAGCAGTCAGAGTGTCCAGGCGAGTATTGACATTCCGCAGGTGACCCAGGATGGACTCCTGTTGGGACCTTTGACGGGACAGTTCATGACACAGGTCCGAGAGCGAGGGAGCTTGGGTGCCACCGGGTTCCATGGCCCGAGCAAACTGTAACGGGTCTGGGAGGCGGAACCTCTGAGCTACTATACAAGGGGGCGGTCCTTGTAAGGGAGCGGGTGGCGACCAGGCAGGCAGTCACAGCAGGTGACCGGGACAGTCTCTGAAAGAACGGGCAGGAGATCACGGCAAGTGACTGGGGCAGTCTCTGGGTGAACGGGCAGATGGTCACGGCAAGTGACCGGGACAGTCTCTGGAAGAACGGGCAGATGGTCATAGCAAGTGACCGGGGCAGTCTCTGGGTAAAGGGTTGGTACGACCTGTGGCGGCTGATGGTAGACTTGAGCTCCCAGGTGAGCAGGCGAGAGTCTCTGGATAAACGGGTGGTCACAGCATGTGACGGCGGAGCCTCCAAGAAGACCAACAGACAGGCGGCAGATGAGCGCTCCCAGGTGAGCGGGCGAGAGTCTCTGGATAAGCGGGTGGTCACAGCACGTGACGGCAGAGCCTCCAGGTAGGCTAGCGGACAGGCAGCAGATGAGCGCTCCCAGGTGAGCGGACAGGAGTCACTGGACAGGCAGGTGGTCACAGCACGTGACGGCGGAGCCTCCAGGTAGGCTAGCAGACAGGTAGCAGATGTGCGCTCCCAGGTGAGCGAGCAAGCTGGTCCATAGACAGACTGACAGGAGTTGGAAGGCAGACCGTCGGACCTCAGGCAAGCAGGCAGGTAGCTGAAGTGCGCTCCCAGGTGAGCGGGCAAGCTGGTCCTTAGACAGACTGACAGGAGTTGTAAGGGAGACCGTCGGACCTCAGGCTAGCAGGCAGGTAGCGGAATATCAGGCAGGAAAGACAGCAAGCTGGCAGGAATCTGGCAGGTATCTGGCAGGTAACTGGCAACGGGACCTGAGGGCTGAAGCAGAGTAGTGAACAGTGCAACAACATTGCTCGGGCACCTCCATTTTGGAGGAGGTGCCTTATATATGGTAAAGTCCTCTGGCCATTGGCCGGGGACTCCTTAGGACGGCGCGCGTGGCCCCTTTAAGAGGGAGGGAGGGCGCGCGCGCGCGCCCTAAGCACAGTGGCCGGGAAGGAGCGCGCGCTGCCAGCAGAGCGGGAGAGGGACGCCGGGCACGGAGCAGAGCGGTGAGGGGAACAGCGTCCCTGCCTAGCAGAGGGCAGGGACGCCGGCACTACAGGACTGATGAAAGTAAATTATATACCAGGGATCATGGACCAGGCAGCATATATTAAAATACTTGAAGAGGTCACGTTGCCTTTCGCTGAAGAGGATATGTCCTTGAAATGGGTGTTTCAACAAGACAACGACCCTAAATATACCAGTAAACAAGCAAAATCTTTGTTCCAGGCCAACAAAATTGAGGTTATGGTATGGAGTGGCCAGCCCAATCCCCGGACCTTAATCCAATAGAACACTTGTGGGGTGACATAAAAAATGCCGTTTCTGAGGCAAAGCCAACAAATGCCCAAAAAATTGTGGTATGTAGTCAAAGCACCCTGGGCAGGAATAACAGTTGACAGGTGTCAGAAGTTGGTTGACTCTATGCAACATAGATGTGAAGCAGTTCTAAAAAACTGTGGGTTTACAACTAAATATTATGTTAGTGATTCACAGGAATGCAAAATCCTCAAAAAAACAGTACATATTGTGAGTTTGCAAAGACAAATGCCGACACTGCTATTTCTTAGAACAGCCCAATGTTCATTTTTTGTTATTTTCTGTAAAGTAGTTAAAATTCTATACATTTCTCTTCATGTTTTGTATTAGAAAACAGTGTGTAATGTTCCCAATGCATGGAAATAAAACTAGTATAAAGATTTTGTGCTTAGCTCATGTTTTTGAACACACTGCTATTATTTTGAACACTACTATATGTGTTTTGGGGTGTGTGCCCCTCATCAGTGCGAAGCAGTAGAGCTGATTTGGCTTTTAGGATTGCTACATCCAATAGGTGGCATTAGAGTTCATTTCCTCTTCCTCTCTGAAGAGGCTATTTGCATATTTAAAGAAAATATATCTGCAGGCTTTTGCCACCTAATCCAAGAGGAGCATAATGTAGAGACAGAGACACTGATTAAAGTGGTGTATCACTTTTTGGGCTGCTTAGAGTAGTTGTGATAAAATCACTGTTTTATCAGCAAGTTATTATTATTATTAGAGTTTCTAATAAACCTGCTGCCAGATAGTCAAGCATATTCATGCGCTCTGTATAAAACTGCCAATCAGTGGTGTGGGAAGGGTTTTAGAGAGCTCAACGTTCAGATTACTTCTAAAACCTGCAGCAGAAAAAACAGTGGTTTTATCAAAATTAATGCAGGCAGCTCAGTAAGTTATACATAGCTGGCATCACAGTCTCTGCCCCTACATTATTCTGCTCTCAGATGGAGTAGCAAAAACCTGGTGACAGATTCCCTTTAAGCTACCAGAGTTAAATTGGATGGCATATAAGTCTCCTTACACTGACATGACACTCTCCAAAAGGATAAACGTTCCCTTTTAAACTTATTGTCAGAGGCCTCTCACCCAGCCAAATCAGACCTATTACTTTCCACTGATGGAGAGGAAACACCCCAAAGTATGTGTCTGTAAATGAAGTTTCTGGTTTGGCTTCCCATCCTAAGTCATATGACAAGGCTTGTTAAAGGGTCGATATTGACTTTTAGGATTGCTACATCCAATAGGTGGTGCTAGATTTCTCGTCCTCCTATTTGCATATTGTAGAGAAGCAAATATTAATAATAACATTATTTTACATAATTCGCTGAGTGTGTCATTGCAAGATAAATAACATTTCTTCTGAGATAAGACAGTGATGTGAAAGAATTCCAACAATTCACCCTCATTCAATGCTTTACTGATAATGTTCACTTTTGTGTACATATCTGGATTTGTTATCACAGTCATTAACTACTTCAAAGCTGACAAGAGCCTTGCTATAAAATTAGATTTTCATCAATGCAGCTTTTCTTCTATATTACATATTTCAGTCATGGAGCAGATTTACCAATACTATCTGAAATACACAGTGTAGCATTCGTCCTTACATACTTTAACACATCGCAAAACTTTTTGGGAATATGACGCACGTCACTTGAGCAATGAAAGGTGCAATCTACTTTTCCTAAATTGGAAAAAATTGTTGCACTTTACGTTTTCGGTTTGTGTAAATAAGGCAAACTTTGGGGTGTGTAATCATACAGCTAATTTTTAACCCATTCACCAAGGGGCCAATTTCCATTTTTTTCGTTTCAGTCTTACCCTCCCCTTCCTTCCAGAGCCATAACGCTTTTATTCCTTTGCCCACATAGATACACGAGGAATTGTTTTTTTGCAGGACGAGTTGTACTTTTCAATGACACCATTCATTTTACCACATAGTGTACTTGAAAATGGGAAGAAAATCCAAGTGCGGTGAAATTGTGAAAATAAAACGCAATTCTGACATTGTTATTTGGGAATTGTTTTTACGGTGTACATTTTGTGGTAAAAATGACCTTGCAATATGATTCTCCTCATCTCTTCATCAATATGATTACGGAGATACCCAACATGTCCAGTTTTTTTATTATTATTATAGTGGTGAAAAAAAAAATCAGAAGTTTACAAAAAATATTTTTTTTGGGTTGTGCCACCAATTTCCGAGACATGTAACATTTTTTTTTCAGCCAATTGAGCTGTGTGATGACTTATTTTTTGTGGAGTGAAACAATGTTTTTATTAATACCATTTTGAGATAGGTTTGACTTTTTGATCCCTTGCTTAAGCGCTCAGCAGAGAGCGCAGGACAAATGTGAGTCGAGCCTTATTCCAATTTTTGGGAGGCAGAATGAACAAATAGAAAACAAGAACAGTTCTTATCTCATCCGCTTATTTCATCCTTCATCATACTGGCAGCGTCCGTTCCAAACATTCATTGCAGTTCCAGCAACATAATTTTGGCGTTCTTGAATTTTTTTAGTTTACGGTGTTTACTGATCGGGTTAATTGTTTTTATATTTTGATAGATCAGACTTTTCTCAATGCAGCAATAAGGGTAGGTGCTCACGATGCAGAAATGCTCAGGATTTCTGCATCTCCCTGGCAGGAAAAAACGCATGCGGATTGTACATGCGGTTTCCTGCCAGGGACATGCAGAAATGAAGTGTTTTTCACTTTCATTTCCGCATGCGGGTTGACAAGCGCTTCCCAAGCGATTTTAGCATCACTTGGAAAGTGCTTGTCAACTTCACACTATATAAATCCATGCAGCCGGCATGGATTTATATAGTGTGTGAATGTCAAAAAAATAAAAAATAAATATATACTTTACCCTCTGATGGCCCCCGGTGTCCTGCTTCGCTCGGTCCCGGCTACCGGCAGTGAAGACTTTAGGACCTGCCGACGTCAGCGTCACGTGACCCGTCACATGACTCTGATGTCAGCGAAGGTCCTTCTTCATTCAACCCCGAAGTGCCGGGAACCAAGCAGGAGCGCTGCACCTGCTGTCCGAAGGTGAGTATATATATTTTTTTTATTTTATTCTTTTTTTTTTTAATGGTACCTGGGTCTGGATGAGAGTCCTCTCCTCCACACCCGGGTACCATCCGCAAATTAGACCGCACGGAATGCGCACCAACATATACAGTGATGCGGATTCCATGCGGTCTAATGCAAGTCAATGGCGGCAAAAAAGCAGCTTTTCCGCAAAATTAATTGACATGCTGCGGATTTTTGAGCGCAGCGTTTACGCTGCGGAAAAATCTGCATCATGGGCACAGCACATGCGGATTTCAATTGGGGAACATTGCTGCCTTTCTACCATGCGTTTTTAATGCGTTTCCGCGGCGTTTACGCAACTGCAAAAACGCCGCGGAAACGCATTAAAAACGCATCGTGTGAACTCAGCCTTACACGTAAGTGTGTTTTTTTATTCTTTTTTTTATTTTCAATGGGGAAAAAGGGGCTTGATTTCAACTTTTAGTTTTTTTTCATATACTGTATTTTAAACATTTTATTTTTAATTTACACTGTTCTTGCATCGCAACATATAGCAAAATCACAGTCTCCTTCGAAGCCCGGCCACAGGAAGGTTTCAAAGGAGCTCCGTAATGACAGGCACAGGGGTCATAAGCTGACCCCCGGCTGTCATGACAACTCATCTGCGAACTGCGATCACATAACGTGCTTGCCGATTGAGGGAGAGAATGACACACACACATGCTGGCGCATGTTAAATGCCACTGTCAGAGATTGACAGCATTATTTAACAGGTAAACAATCGTGGGTGGGGCACCACTCCACCCGAGATTGTTAGCGGCAAGTCCTGGCTGTAATACACAGCCATCACCTGCCAGGTATGGGACGGGCTCGCTGAGTGAGTCAGCTTCATACACCCGATTCCGACTTGTGCGGCTGATGTTATGTAGGGGTTAAATAAGCCTCTCTGAACATACTTTACTTATGAGTTGCATTAAAAAAATATATTACCAGAATGCCAATTAGCTTTAAAAATGTTAATATTTTTATCACTTATTTTTATTTATCATTTAAACCGCAAAGTTCCATAATAACTGCCCTCTCATAAGCACTAATGTATATAATTTAGTAAACCTGTGAGAAATTCAATCTCCACAGAAATCTATCACAAAAAAAACAATATAACCAGTAATAACTCTACATAAGAACATACAATGGTCACATGTTGGCCTAGATAGGTGTTCTGTAAGGTATAATCATTCTGTGAATTCAGTGTACTGTAATGAAAATATTAGAAGGAAATGCAGTGATTTACTAGATAGGTCTTCTCTGATTAAAGATGTTCACTATTATTTTTGTATCCATCTGACACATACCTCCATGAGGACTTCTCCTGGCCACGATCCATATCTCTAGAGTTTACAGCCCAAACATTTGACTTTTTTCTTTACTAGCACCTTTCACATCCCCTACATACTATAAACTTCCAATTCTGATGTTGTTCTCCTGGTAAAAAAAATACAGAAAGCAAAATTACCCTTAAACGCAACTTGTCACCAGAAATAACTCTGTTAACCTGCAGATATGTGGTTAATCTGCAGGTTAAGGCTGTGTGCCCATGTAGCGTTTTTCAAGCGTATATTCTGCGGAATTTCCGCAGCGTAAACGCTTGAAAAACGCATGTAGATCCGCACCCCATGGTCCCCAATGGCATTCCGCAATGTCAATGCCCATGCTGCGGATTTTTCCGCAGCGTATATGCTGCAGTCAAAAATCCGCAGCATGTTCATTAATTTTGCGGAAGTGCCGCGGAATCAATGTGCGGATGGTACCCAAGTCTGGAGGAGAGGAGACTCTCATCCAGACCTGGGTACCAAAGAACCTGTAAAAAAAAGAATAAAATAAAGTTTATACTTATCTTCTGATGTTTTCCCTCCGTCGCGCTGTTGTCTGAAGGACCTGCCACGTCATTGAGTCATGTGACCCACCACATGACTCAATGACGTCACCGCAGGTCCTGCACACAGCAGCGTGAGCCGCTCAAGCCTCCGGACGGGGCAGAGAATGCATCAGAAGGTGAGTATAAAGTTTATTTTTTTATTTTTTACCATTCTGAACAAGTTGTCAAGCACTTTTCCAAGTGATGCTTGGAGAAGTGCTTGATAACCCGCATGCAGAAATGCATGCAAAGACGCCTCACAAACGCTTCTACCTGGCGGGAAAACCGCATGTAATATCCGCATGCGATTTTCCCGCCAGGGAGAAGCGTAAAAAATATGCTTCAGGTCCGCAACGTGGGCACATAGCCTAAGGCTATGTGCCCACCATGCAGAAATGCTCCGGATTTTTCCTGAGCGTTTCTGCATCTCCCTGGCAGAAAAAAATGCATGCGGATATTACATGCGTTTTTTCAGCCAGGGACATGCGTTTGTCACGCGTTTGGCATCATGCGATTTCGCATGCGGGTTGTCAAGCGCTTTCCAAGCGATTTTTAGCATCACTTGGAAAAGTGCTTGACAACTTGGTCACACTATATAAATCCATGCAGCCGGCATGGATTTTATATAGTGTGACCAAGTTAGTTAAAAAAAAGAATAAAAACGGTAAAAAATAAAAAAAGAACATTATACTCACCTAACGATGGCCCCCGGTCTCCTTCTCCGGTCTTTCCGGTGTCTCGAGGTGGTGTAAAAGGACCTTCCATGACGTAATTTAGTCATGTGACAGGTCACGCGACCGTCGACGTCATGGAAGGTCCTTTTACTCCATCACGAGCCACCGGGGAGCCTAGACGTACCGGATAAAAGACCGCAGGCCATCAGAAGGTGAGCATAATGTGTTTTTTTATTTTAAATTCTTTTTTTTTTACAGGTACTATGGTACCCGGGTCTGGATGAGAGTTTCCTCTTCTCTAGACCTGGGTACCATCCGCACATTGAATAGCTTAATATCCGCATGTGCACATATAGTCATGCGGATATTAACCGATTCAATGCAAGTCTATGGCGGCCAAATCGCCGCGATTCTGCAAAATAATTGGTAGTGCTGCAGATTTTTCCGCAATCCGCAGCTGAAATATCCGCAGCATGTGCACAGCACATGTGGATTATCATTGGGGAACACAGCAGACCTACTAACAAGCGTTTTTCAAGCATTTCTGCAGTGGAATTGCCGCTGCGGAAACGCTTAAACCCATAGTGGGCACACAGCCTTACACCATTATTATGCTGCCCGGCAGTTGCACGCAGGCGAATGCAAGGGGGAGAAAATTAACTTTATTCTCTCCTCCAGAATTCGGTTTCAGTCATGGGACGGTGCAGGTTCTGTCACCGCTCTGAGAATACAGAGCGGCTGCTGTAACGGCGCCCCCCCCCCCCCCCTGACTGACACTCTCTTTGCATTTAACAATGAAAGCTGTAGTCACTGACAAAGGATTAATTTAGTAAATCATAGGTTATACTAAGACTTAAAAAACTATACTGTGTATCAATCTGCTCAGCCTCTCCCTGCTCTGTAACAGGGTGCCTGCAGATTACACTGCATTATCAAGATGACGGGTTTCCTTTAACATAGCTGTGACGCCTCTTCTCGGAAGCCCTTTTCTTTACCCTGAGAGATGGGGGACTCGGAGTCGGGTCCTGTGATGGAGAGATGGGGTGCAGCCGTGGACGGGACCCGCTCCGTGCCCAGGGCCATCACAATTTAAAAAAAAGGATGGTGTGGGCTTATCTGGGTTGAGTGGCTGATTACGACTACGCCACCTGTGGCACCTGGTGAAGGCCACCAGCGCTGCCGCAGTCCGCTGAGGCCTGGTGTTAGGGCAGCCGACGATGTTACTACTCCCCACAGGCGGAGCAAGGCCTCAGGGCAGAGAGAGACAGGATGGAGGGGGTAGTAGTAGAGGAGACCGGTTGCTGCGTCGTGCGGTGTAGCGCAGAATAACGAGTCCGGAGGCCATAGGGGTGAACTTCCAAGGCTTTACTCACATAAGAGATGGCAGAAGGAAGGCGACTTCCTGCTCCTCGCGGGGTTCTACGGTCACCAGGAATGGGGGACCGACAACCTCCGAGTAAGTCCAGCATTAGATCAGGACCCCACACCAGAGTGTTCCTGAACTACAGACCGTATCCTTTCCTGTCTGTGTGTGTAGATAGGCCGGGTCTCCCTCTGAACTCCTCTCAGAAAAAAGGGCACGGGTGGCAGCTCCGCTCCTTCCGATACCCGGTGGGATCCTCAGGGCCTACCGGGCTTTCCTGACCAGGACGTAGAGTAGCAAGGTCGGGTGTCGGGGGCCGTTACCCCTCTTGCAGCCGGACTCCCTCTGAATATATCAGGTTGGCGAGGACAGGTGGCGTACACCGCTCCGTCTGCATCCTCCCTGGGATCCATTTGCTATGGAGCTACACTCTTAAGCTCCGGGCCTTCTTGGTCATGGTCCTTGACCGGGTTGAGACATTCATTATCTGCAACCTGTCCCTCGACCCAAAGGCTAAGGTACGAGGGCCGTGTCTCCGTCCTCTGTAGGCCCACACAGGATCCACACTCAGGGTGGGAGATCACAGTAATTCACAGTTCAAAGACCCTTCAAAAGACCATGAACCAAGATGGCTTTTTATTAAATATGAAATTTAAAGTGTCACTAAAATGTGAGTCCTCCACCCTCACCCACTAAATGGTTCCCCTAGCTCTTGGTTCCCCAGTCTCCCTGTAACCAGGAGGGCAGCACCTAGTGCATTCTAGCCCCCTCTGGTGGAGAAAATGTGGTGTTGGATGTGGAGGTTGAGTCCTGACCATCACACTGTTCTTACCTCAGAGGAGGAACACTACACTCCATTAAGAAGTGCAGCATCCCTGTGGCGGTCGAACCCTCAGGGGTGCCACATAACAATGGCAAACAGATAGTGTCACACACTGTGATAATGCATCATGGTGTAATAGTACTCTCTTGGTTTAACCATTTAGTGACCAAGCCAATTTTAACCTTATTTTTTTTAATTTGACCAGTGCGACTGCATGTGCTAATAACTCTGGAATGCTTCAACCTATCTCAGTGATTCTGAGATTGTTTTAGACGGGTTAAAAGTTTTGTAGCAATTTCTCTTTTTCAAGAAATTAACAAAATCTGTATCTTTAATCTTTAAGGACCTATTCAGATTTAAATGAACTTTGAGGGGCCTATATATTATAATCTTCCAGAAGTTATACCATTTTAAAAACTGCACCCCTCAAACACTTCAAAACTGCTGTCAGGAAATTTTTTACCCCTTCAGGTGCTACACAGGAATTAATGCAAAGTGGAATAAAATAAAATTGGAGTTTTTACTCTAAAATGTTGCTGTAGCTCCAATTTTTTCACTTTTACGAGGAATAGTGTAGCACCCCGAGGATTCGGCTGCTACAGGGGTATTGCACCTCAAACCAGAGGTGTGGTATTCCACTCCCGGGTAAGGATGGAGTGTGGGACTGAGCTCAGATAGCTGCATGCACTACACTCACCCCATTTCCGGGGGACAGAACAACGGTACTCCCACCAAATAGTTGTGCAGGTATGACAGCGTCTGTCCCTGGCTGGAGTGGGGAGGGGGGAGGAACATCCCAGTAGTGTAGGGGCAGATAGGGGAGGGGCTCTGGGCATAGAAACCCCCGTGCAGCCCACGGTCCCCGCGCCACCGGGACCGTAATCAAGTTCCAACTGGAGCACGGTTGGGGCTTTATCAGGGATCACAGGACCCCTGGCGACGTCTTCGTCACCCGTAGGGATGTTGAGTCCCACCTGCCAGAGGGACACCGCGGACGTGACCTTTACCTGGGTGATGAGGTCACCTTCACCCGGCATCAGTGCGCTAAAGGACCGTACGCCCTTCACGTGCACCGGTTAACGGAGGAAGAGCTGCGGTATGAGGAAGATCAAGAGGACCCGGACGGGTCTGAAGACTACCCTCAGGAGGAGACAAGGAGAGGACACCGCTGCTGAAGGGAAGTAGCATAAACTGAAGCTGTATATAGTTACCCGTAGGGGTATTTGTCATACTGCTAATTAAAGTGTGTTCCCCGTCGGGACTAGTGTGAATTGTTCCCCGTGTGCCCCTATCCCCACAGGCTGAGGACTGTGAGCAGCCATTCCTTATCCCCACAGGCTGAGGACTGTGAGCAGCCATTCCCCTGTTCCCACTGGCCGAGGACTGAGAGCGGCCATATCCTGTGGTTAGTTGCGCTTCCTAAGGCGCCCCCTACCGGTTTTATAGGAGAACTGTTTTTCTATCAGTGATTGTGGCACTTTACCTGGTCACAAGTTGCACGGTGGCCAGGGATCAAGAACGTTTATTATGGAAAAGTTGTATATCAAAAGTTTATACTGCTAGAATAATATATAAGAAGTTACCTGTCATGTTATATTTGCTGATAATGTTTTATAATGTTTTACCTGTTAGTGTATGTTTTAAAAAAAAAAAAAAAAAAAAAGTTTGTAAGTTTTGGTATGTTTTACTCTTTTCCAGCCCGAGGACGTGCTGTGGTTTACCAGGGGGGAATGTAGCACCCCGAGGATTCGGCTACTACAGGGGTATTGCACCTCAAACCAGAGGTGTGGTATTCCACTCCCGGGAAAGGATGGAGTGTGGGACTGAGCTCAGATAGCTGCATGCACTACACTCACCCCATTTCCGGGGGACAGAACAACGGTACTCCCACCAAATAGTTGTGCAGGTACGACAGCGTCTGTCCCTGGCTGGAGTGGGGAGGGGGGAGGAACATCCCAGTAGTGTAGGGGCAGATAGGGGAGGGGCTCTGGGCATAGAGGTAGGAGCCCATTGGGTGCTAGTCACCTGGGCTCACACATAGAGGGAGTATATATGGTGGGCACCATCTAGAGACAGGGTGAGTTCTGAGAGAGAGTTCAGCCAGGAGGGCTGACAGGGAGCTGTGGCTCCGGCTGGGCCCAGCTCCAGGGCCAGGCCTGTAGTGGAGAGAAGGAGGAAGAGAGGCCCAGAGACACAAGACAAGAGGGAACCCTGAGATCCCAGAAGTAAACCAGAAGGGTGAAGGGTTGGCAGAAAAGGGTACCGGATCCCAAGCTGGTAGAGGCTAATCATCCTTAGCCAGGAACCGGAGGTCGTGGACAAGTTTTGGCGCGACACCTCGCCATATCCACCAGGAAGGCAGACCACGAATAGGGTCAGGGAAGCCGGGACAGGTTTCGCCACCAAAAGGCCCGAGGGAGCCGGACATAGGTGGGTCCCTGGTGAGGACGGCCAGTAGGAAGGAAGAGAGGGGAGCTCAGGACCACGCTCTGGAACTGCCCGGGAGTTGGCCGAGTCCCGTACCTGGTGGACGCAGCACGGCTTGGGTGGTCACTCTTGGCCGAAGTGACCGGAGCAACACCTGTGAGTAAAAGCCTTGAAACTACACCGCACGTCTCTGAGCTTCCTTGCTTCACCATCACCACCACTGTCATCTACATCTGCTGCCCTGAGGCCATACCCCTCCCGTTGGGGGTTATACCATCTACGCTGCACAATCCTATCACCGGCCTCAGCGGTCTGCCCTGCAGCGGCGGCCTCATAGCCGCAATCAACGGGTGGCGTAGTCGAACATTTTAACATCTACTGCAAAACGCTGCTGCCTAGTTTGACTCCCTGGGCACGGATCGGGTCACCGCCACGAGACTACTACCCCCATCTGATCCGGATCCGGGTAAGCCCTCCCCCGTGCGCGCGATGCCGCGCAATGAAGGCCCAGGGGCGCGTCAATAGCACAAGAAAATAGACCCCATATTTTGTTACCTAGTTTCTTCTGAGCGTACTGATACCCTACATGTGGTCAGAAACCTCTCTTTGGACAAACAGTAGGGCTCAGAAAGGAAGGAGCACCATTTGAATTTTGGAACATAAATTTGGGTGAAATAGTTTGCGGGCACCATGTCACCTTTGCAGGGCCCCTAAGCCACCCAAACAGAAAACCCCCACATGTGACCCCATTTTGGAAACTACACCCTCAAGGATTTTATTCAGGGGTAAAGTGAGCATTTTGAACCTACAGGTATTACATCTAATTTGATAACATTAGGTCATCATATTGAAAATTGTCATTTTTTTATCACAAAAATGTTGCTATATCCCCAAACTTTTCACTTTTGCAAGAGCAAACATGAAAAAGTGTACCCCACAGTTTTTTTTACTGACTTTCTTCTGAGCACGATGATACCGCACATGAAGTCAAAAAGTTCTGTTTGGACACACGGCGAGGCTCGGAAGGAAAGAAGTGATATTTGGTATTTGGAATGTAAATTTGGCTCAAATAGATTGCAGACACCATGTCTCATTTACAGGGCCCCTGAGGTAACAAAAAAGCAGAAACCCCCACAAGTGACTGAATTTTGGAAATTAGAACTATCAAGGAATTCATCAAGGACTATGTTGAGCATGTTGAACCCATAGGTGCTTCACAAAACTTTTCAAAATGTAGATGTGAAAAGGGAAATTACATTTTTTCCCCTAAAATGTTGTTTTAGCCCCAAATTTGTAATTTTCTCAAAGGATAATTGGATAAAACGGACCCCTTAATTTGTTACTGTTACAAACTATCTCCCAAACGCGATACCACCCCATATATATTAAAAAACTGCTGTTTGGGCACATGGCAGGGCTCAGAAAAGCAAGAGCGCCATTTGATTTTTTTGAGTGTAAATTTGTCAAGAATAGATTGTGAATGCTATGTCGCATTTGATGACACCATGACATCCTAAAACAGCAGAAACCCCCCAAAAGTGACCCCATTTTAGAATCTAGACCCCTGCACTGAGCATTTTTAACCTACAGGTGATGCACAAAACTTTATAACATTTAGATGTGAAAGCAAAAAGTTACATTTTTTTTCCACTAAAATACTGTTTTAGCACCAAATTTATAATTTATATGAGGTGGAATAAGACAAAATGGACCCCTCAAGGAATTCACCTGGGGGGTGGGTAGTGGGTATTTTTAACCCACAGGTGCCTCACAGAATTTTATAACATTGGGACGTGTAAATATAACATTTTAGTGGTATAAATTTATTTTTTTTATTTGCTGCAAATTTGTCAGTTACATAAGGGTTAATAGGTGATACTGAACCCCACAATTTCTCCAGAACGCGGTGATGCTCTATATGTCATCGTAAGCTACCATTAGGCCACACGTTCAGGCTGAGAAGGCAGGAGAGCTATTTGTCTTTTGGAGCATAGATTTTGCTAGAATATTTTGTGGGTGACATTAACAGAGCCATTAGGTTCCAGAAGAGCAGAAAAAAACAAAGTGACCCCATTGTAGAAATTCCATCTCTATATAAATTCATCTATGGCTGCAGTGACTAATTTGTTACATCCATGTCAGGCTTTATTCTGGTGAATTGCAAATATTCCAGTTTAGTGCCCATACATTGTGCCCCCACACAGTGTATTGCCCCATATATTGTAGCACCCCCATACATCATTCCCAGCTTGTGCTTCTGGAGACACACACTCCTCATGAATTATTAATCGGGCTCTCCCCACTACAATAATGCCAAACATATGGCTGCTTTCTGAGGTTTAGGCACAGTGGGGCTCAGAAGGAGGGGGGCATTTGGATTTGGGAGCCCAGAATTCACTGGATTTTATTTGAGATGGGTGCCATGTCAATTTTCCAGAGTCTTTGTTCTACCAGTAATGTGGGATCCCCTATATTTCCAGTGACAGATGACAGACTTGAGTGGGGGTTGGTTTTGTGCGGGATACGTTAGTGGTTTTTTTGGTAACATTTTGGGATACATAACATTTTTTGATCACTTCCAGTATAAGGCTGGGATCACATTCTTGTGTTCTGATCACTTACCTTGGGGTTACCATGTAAATCTCTCAAAAATGTGATTCAGATGAAACCCCTGACAGAACCACTCACTGCAGTGAGGCAGATGGAGATACTTTGTGTAACGGGTCTGGGAGGCGGAACCTCTGAGCTACTATACAAGGGGGCGGTCCTTGTAAGGGAGCGGGTGGCGACCAGGCAGGCAGTCACAGCAGGTGACCGGGACAGTCTCTAGAAGAACGGGCAGGAGGTCACGGCAAGTGACCGGGGCAGTCTCTGGGTGAACGGGCAGATGGTCACGGCAAGTGACCGGGGCAGTCTCTGGGTAAAGGGTTGGTACGACCTGGCGGCTGATGGTAGACGTGAGCTCCCAGGTGAGCGGGCAGAAGTCTCTGGACAGGCGGGTGGTCACAGCATGTGACGGCGGAGCCTCCAGGTAGGCTAGCAGACAGGCAGCAGATGAGCGCTCCCAGGTGAGTGGGCAGGAGTCACTGGACAGGCAGGTGGTCACAGCACGTGACGGCGGAGCCTCCAGGTAGGCTAGCAGGCAGGTAGCAGATGTGCGCTCCCAGGTGAGCGGGCAAGCTGGTCCATAGACAGACTGACAAGAGTTGAAAGGCAGACCGTCGGACCTCAGGCAAGCAGGCAGGTAGTTGATGTGCGCTCCCAGGTGAGCGGGCAAGCTGATCCTTAGACAGACTGACAGGAGTAGTAAGGCAGACCGTCGGACCTCAGGCTAGCAGGCAGGTAGCAGGATATCAGGCAGGAAATAGACAGCAGACTGGCAGGAATCTGGCAGGTAACTGGCAACGGGACCTGAGGGCTGAAGCAGAGTAGTGAACAGTGCTACAACATTGCTCGGGCACCTCCATTTTGGAGGAGGTGCCTTTTATATGGGAGGTCCTCCGGCAATTGGCCGGGGACTCCTTAGGACGGCGCGCGCGGTCCCTTTAAGAGAGGGGGAGCGCGCGCGCGCCCTAAGCACACTGCCGGGGAAGGAGCGCGTGCCGGAAGCAGCGGGGAGAGCAGCGCTGGAGGACGCCGCGCCAGGAGCGAGGAGGTGAGAGGGACGGCGTCTCTGCCTAGAACGGGGCAGAGACGCCGATGCTACACTTTGGACTCAGTCTGGTCTCTGTTCTGGTGAGATCCATCTTTTTAGGCATGCACAGAACTTTGGTCGTTTACAATTCTGTGCTAAAAAGATGCCTAAAATGATGGGAGATTGCTGGAACAGAGACTAGAGTCCAAAGTGTCTCCATCTGCCTCATAAGAGAGTGGTTCCATTAGGGGTTTTGTTTGAATCGCGGTTTTGATGATTTACACAGATTTATGTAGCATCGGCGTCTCTGCCCCCTGCCAGGCAGAGACGCCGTCCCTCTCACCACCGCGCTCCCTGTCCGGCGTCCCCCAGCGCTCCTCTTCCTGCTCTGCCGGCGCGCGCAGCTTCCCGGGCACTATGCTTAGGGCGCACGCGCTCCCTCCCTCTTTAAGGGGCCGAGCGCGCCGCCTTAAGGAGTCCCCGGCCAATTGCCGGAGGTCCTCCCATATTTAAAGCACCTCCTCCAATATGGAGGTGCCCGAGCAATAGTTGATGCACAGTGTACTTACCTCTGCTTCAGCCCTCAGGTCCCGCTGCTAGCCTGACTACTAGTCCTGCTCGCCAGCCTGACTATCAGTCCAGCCCGCCAACCTGACTACTCTCCAGCCCGACAGTCTGTCTTCCATTCAGTCCGCCAGTCTGTCTATGGGCTTTGCCTGCCTGCTTACCTCGAAGCACCTGCCTGTTACCTGCCGTGCCTAACTGGAGGCCCCTTATTGCTACCTGCCCGTCACTTGCCGTGACCACCTGTCTGCCTACCTGGAGGCTCCTGCCCGTCACTTGCCATGACCACCTGTCTGCCTACCTGGAGGCTCCTGCCCGTCACTTGCCGTGACCACCTGACAGCCTACCTAGAGGCTCCTTCCCGTCACTTGCCGTGACCACCTGACAGCCTACCTAGAGGCTCCTTCCCGTCACTTGCCATGACCATCTGACAGCCTACCTAGAGGCTCCTGCCTGTCACCTGCCGTGACCACCTGTCAGCCTACCTTCAGGCTCCTGCCCGTCACTTGCCGTGACCACCTGTCAGCCTACCTGGAGGCTCCTTCCCGTCACTTGCCGTGACCACCTGACAGCCTACCTAGAGGCTCCCGCCTGTTGCCTGCTGTGCCCATCTGCTGTATCGGTCAGTCCCAGCCATCTGACCCGTGGGAGTCACCTGCTCTCTTACAAGGTCGTCCCCAGAGTAGCACCTGGTCCCTTTGCTCGGTCCCTCCCTGGTCACGGAGTCGTTAGCCACCGTACGACCTAGGTCGGTCTGAGTTGATACTTAGTTACACCCCTCTGGGTCCCTCCTTGCACTGCAGCACAGAGGTTCCACCATCCGGATCTGTAACAATTTACACAGAAGCCCCGGTGTAAGCGCTCAGCAGAGAGCGCAGGATAAATGTGAGCCGAGCCTTATTCCGATTTTTGGGAGGCAGAATGATCAAATAGATAACAGTACAAGAATAGTTCTTATTTCATCTGCTTATTTCATCCTTCATCTGCTGGCAGTGTCCGTTCCAAATGTTCATTCCAGTTTCAGCAATATTCGCCTAAGAACCAGCGGTTGGAGATGTAGCCGTCTCTAGAGGACTCATACGCCCTCTCCAGTGTTGTGCACAACCTCCCCAGATGAGCAGTGCACCATTTGGTATTTAAACAAGAGCTACAGATTTACACAAGTAGCGCTTTCACAAATTTTGTTTCTATTTTTGCACAGTTCAACATGCGATATAAGTGATAAGGAGGCTTTATTCTATGGGTCGGTAAGATTACAGCAATACTAGATTTATATTGGGTTTTTAATGTTTTGCTGCTGTCACACAGTAAAAATGCTTTTCTATAAAAAAATATAGTTATTTCATCCCCATATTCTGAGAGCTGTAACCTTTTATTTTGCTGAATGAGCCATATTAGTGCTTGTTTTTTCAGGATGGTTTGGTGCTTTCATATACTATTTTTTTATTTTATTTTTGACTTTTTGAGCGCTTTTTATTACATTTTTTTGTGTGTCCATCATACATCAGGTCGTTCTGGACACATAATTATATGTATTTTTTTTGTTTATTTTTGTTATACCAAAAAGGCTGTGTTTTTAGTGGCAAATCGGCTTTTTGTGATTTGTGTACACATTTTTTTTTTACATATTTTCTTTAACTTTTGTTAATTTTTCACTCTGTTCCACTGGAGGACATGAATATTTTTTACTTTGATCGTTGGACTCATGTATGATAGTTCTCGTGTACTGCAGTGCCTGAAACCTGTCAGTGAGTCATGTTTCCCATGGAGAAGCTTCCCACGATGCTCGCACTGACGTCATTAAGGTGAACCGAGTTCATTGACTCTGAACTCCGCTCAACTTTCTCATGTCACCACGAGGCACTGAGCTGCGCTAGCACACACATCTCAGTGTCTCTGCTGGCTGCCAGGCTGAACGCTAGCATCATACCAGCATTCAGCCTGGCAACTACAGTAGATATAACCGGCTAGGCTCCTTGCGGGACAACTGGATTATCTTCACATCGGACAGGTGAGGGATATGGTTGTTTATTAATTTTTGTCTATTACAGGGGACATGGGCATCGTAGGATTATCTTCATGTCGGAGAGTTGAGGATTATGTTGGTTCATTATTTTTATTCTTTTACTGAGGACATGGGCTTCAGTGGATTAGGCGTAAAGGTGAGTAAAATGTTGTTGTTTTATTTCAATAAAGAAGTGTGTCATTATTTCAAATAAAGGACTTTATTCTGCGTTTTTTTTATTTACAATTTGACTATGGAGTTAGTAATGGATGGTGTCTTATAGACGCCTCTCCATTACTAACCCCTGAGCTTGATGTCAGCTGCCAATACAAAGCTGACATAAACCCCAACCCTATTAACCCACTTGCCAATTCACCAGGTCAAGTGGAAAGAGAGGAGGCTAAGCGCCAGAATTTTCTGCGGCGGCTGAGAACTGATGTTCTTAGTCTAGGAGGGGGCCAATATCTATGGCCCCTTCCTAGCCTATTAATATCAGCCCGCAGCTGTCTGCCTAGCCTTTGCTGGTTATAAATTATATAGGAGACCCCACGTCTTTTTTTGGGGGGTCCCCCATTTTAATAACCTAAAATACAAGTACAGTAAGCTACACACGCAAAGCACTAATTATACATCTCACTCCAATATTTCTTTCTTTCTATGTTTAGAAGAATATTTCCTTTGAAAACTATCTTTAAATGACAGATTAATTCTCCATGTAGAAGCTAATTTTAATATCACATTGCATACGGACTGAAGTTGCATGTCACTTGGATGTAATTCGGAAGCTATTTGAGAAAAATCGCATGGTACTCGCATGAAAAACACATGACACGTGTCTGACTTTTCAGGAACAACATCAGACCTTTTTTTTTTTTTTTAATGGTGATGGGTATGAGCCGTATAGCACAAGCCACCATACCCCGGGGTCATCAGATGACCTCAGGGTACCAGGGTAAGGATCGGCACCTGAGAATATGAATGCGAGGATCGATCTTGTCAAAGGGGGTCTTTTAACTCCCTTTTAACTACTTACATACTGCTGTCGCGATTGATGACGGTATTTAAGGGGTTAATCTGCCCCGATTGGTTACAAAACCATCCGGAGTCGTTACTGCAGGGTGTCAGATGTTATGTACAGCTGTCACCAGCAAGAATTTGGGCAGTGGGGTGGCGCTATTCTCTTATTCCTGTTTGCTATTTTAAAACGGCAATTAGGGAATAAGGCTCCTTAATAACCATCATTTTAATGCGGTCATTAAGGGGTTAAAATGGCCATTTACTGGCCCTTAAACAATAAATATGTCTCTCTAAAGCTCCCTGCACAAAAATTATGCCCTGTACTGTAGTGGTACCCCCTTAGCAGTGGTGTACCACCAATGGTGGCAGGCCACACAACTGCTATGGGGCCTTTGAGCTGGCGTCAGCACCCACCTGGCGTACCCGGGAAAGTGGGCCCTGGACCATCAGGGGGGCTCACTCACCATTGGGGCCCGGCCGCTCTCTCCGCATCTCCACAGGACTGCCGGCGCTGCTGCTTAATTGCCGGCACTTCAGACATGGCCGTGCCGAAGTCGATCGCAGCCCTGCGGTGGCAAGGGGAGGTGATCGCAATATTCACCTCCTCTACCGGGCTCCAGCGCTATCTGCCGCTGCTTCCCGGATGTTGCCATGATGACCCGATGTCGTCATGACAACATCCAGGTCACTAGACAGCAGGAAGATATTTTGGTCATGCGCAGTGCATGGCCAAAGTATCTTCTGCATCTGCAGCACTGACAGCCTGTATATCACAGGGATGGTGCTGCATTCCTGTTCTATACAGGCGATCAGAATAAAAAAAGTGAAAGTCCCATAGACTAAAGTCCAAAAAGTGTTAAAAAAATAAAAAAAATAAAAACAAATTTGTAAAAATATAAAAAAATAAATAAAAAAAATAATCCACCAAAAATAAAAACATAATTTACCCATCAATAATTATTATTATGGAAAAAAAACAAAACAATAAAAGTACACATATTTAGTACTTGACCTGACCAATAAAACTGTCCCACTAGTTAACCCTTTTAGTGAACTCGGTAAAAAAAAAAAAAAAAAAAGCAAAAAACAATGCTTTATCATCATACAGCCAAACAAAAAATGGAATAACACGGGATCAAAAAGACGAATATAAATAAAAATGGTACCGCTGAAAACGTCATCTTGTCCCGCAAAAACAAGCCACCATACAGCTCCATCAGCTGAAAAATAAAAAAGTTATAGCTCTCAGAATAAAGCGATGCAAAAAAATATTTTTTTCTATAAAATAGCTTTTATTGTGTAAAAGCGGCAAAACATAGAAAAACGATATAAATGTGGTATCGCAGTAAACGTACTGACCCGAAAAATAAAGCTACCTTATCAATTTTACCACATGTGGAACAGCATAAAAAAAAAACAATTCCGGAATTGCTGTTTTTTTTTTTTATACTGCCTCCTAAAAATCGGAATAGAAAGCGATCAAAAACTGTAACGTGCCTGAAAATGGCACCAATAAAAACGTCAACTTATCCCGCAAAACACAAGCCATCATATGACTCTGTTGGCCAAAATATGGAAAAATTATAGCTCTCAAAATATGGCGATGCAATAACTAGATTTTACAAAAAAAATGTGTCTTTTAATGTGTGACAGCTGTCAATCATAAAAACCCGATATGATTCTGGTATCGCTGTAATCGCACCGACCCGAAGAATAAAATCGTCTAATCACTTATACCGCACGAGGAACGGCGTAAAAAATAAACTCTAGGGTTAGGGTTGTGTTAGGGTTGGGGTTGGGGTTAGGGTTGGGTTAGGGTTGGGCTAGGGTTAGGGTTGGGGTAGGGTTAGGGTTGGGGTTTGGTTTTGGGCTAGGGTTAGGGTTGGGCTAGGGTTAGGGTTGGGGTTAGGGTTGGGCTAGGGTTAGGGTTGGGCTAGGGTTAGGGTTGGGCTAGGGTTGGGCTAGGGTTAGGGTTGGGGTTGTATTAGGGTTGGGGTTAGGGTTGGGATTTGTTTCAAAAGTAAAAAAAAAAAAAGATGACGATATGGCGACTAGTGTTGAGCGCAAGTACTCGCTACTTGAGTTTGCATCGGGTGCTCGGGTATGCACTGAATATCGCGGGTGCTCGAGTGACATGCTCGAGTCTCCGCCCCATATACTTCCAGGCCAAAAAAACCTTGCGGGGATTGCCTACCGTGCACAAGCAATCCCCGCATGTTTTTTTTTGGGTGTCTAATAACCATGAAACATGCGAGCGGGAACTCGAGCATGTCACTCAAGCACGCGTGATACATGGTGCATACCCGAGTACCCGATGCAAACTCAAGTAGCGAGCACTTGCTATCAAGACTAATGACAACTCATTCAATATGATGACCTAATGTTATCAAATTCTGAGTCGTACCTCTGGGTTCAAAATGTTCACTATACCCCTTGATAAAATCCTTGAGGGGTGTATTTTCCAAAATGGGGTCACTTATGGGGGGTTTCCACTATTTAGGCACATCAGGGGCTCTCCAAACGCGACATGGCGTCCGCTCTCAATTCCAGCCAATTTTGCGTTCAAAAAGTCACGTAGTGCTCCTTCCCTTCTGAATTCTGCCGTGCGCCCAAACACTGTATTTTCCCCACATATGGGGTATTGGCGTACTCAGGAGAAATTGCACAACAGTTTTTGGGGTCCATTTTCTTCTCTTACCCTTGTAAAAATAAAAAATTTGGGGCTAAAACATAATTTTTGTGTAAAAAGTTAGATTTTTTTATTTTCACAGCTCCATGTTATAAACTTCTGTAAAGCACTTGGGGGTTTAGGGTGCTCACCACACATCTAGATAAGTTCCCTGAGGGATTTAGTTTCCAAAATGGTGTCACTTGTGGGGGTTTTTCACTGTTTAGGCACGTCAGGGGCATATCCACTAATTATTCAAGCAAATTTTACATTCAAAAAGTCAAATGGTGCTCCTTCTCTTCCGAGCTCTGCTGTGCGCCCAAACAGTGGTTTTCCCCCACATATGGGGCATCTGCGTGCTCAGGAGGAATTGCATAACAAATTGCATAGTGCAATTTCTCCTGTTACCCTCATGAAAATGCAAAATTGGAGGCTGAAAAACATTTTTGTTGCAAAAATGTGAAAATTTTATTTTTACAGCTCAATGTTCTAAACTTCTGTGAAGCACCTGGGGGTTCAAGGTGCTTACCACACATCTAAATAAGTTCCCTGAGGGGTCTAGTTTCCAAAATGGTGTCACTTGTGGGAGGTTTCCACTGTTTAGGCACATCAGGGGCTCTCCAAACACAACATGGCGTCCGCTAATTATTCAAGCAAATTTTACACTCAAAAAGTCAAATGCCGCTCCTTCTCTTCCGAGCCCTGCCGTGCGCCAAAACAGTGGTTTTCCCCCACATATGGGGTATCAGCGTGATCAGGAGGAATTGCACAACAAATTTTGGAGTCCATTTTTTCCTGTTACCCGTGCGAAAATAAAATTGAGTCTAAAGTAACATTTTTGTGAAAAAAGTTAAATGTTAATTTTTTTCTTCCACATTCCAAAAATTCCTGTGAAGCACCTGAAGGGTTAATAAAGTTCTTGAGTGTGGTTTTGAGCACCTTGATGGGTGAAGTTTTTAGAATGGTGTCACTTTTGGGTATTTTCTGTCATAAAGACCCCGCAAAGTGACTTCAAATGTGATGTGGTCCCTAAAAAAATGATTTTGTAAATTTTGTTGGAAAAATTAGAAATCACTGGTCATCTTTTAACCCTTATAGCTTCCTAATAAAAAAAAAATTTGGTTACAAAATTGTGCTGATGTAAAGTACACATGTGGGAAATGTTATTGATTAACTATTTTGTGTGACATATCTCTCTAATTTAAGGGCATAAAAATTCAAATTTTCAAAATTTTCACCAAATTTCCGTTTTTTTTCACAAATATACGCAAGTGATATAGAAGAAATTTTACCAAAATCATGAAGTACAATATGTTGCGAAAAAGCAATCTCAGAATCAGGGGGATCCATTGAAGCGTTCCAGAGTAATTACCTCATAAAGTGACAGTGGTCAAAATTGTAAAAATTGGCCCGGTCATTAACGTGCAAACCACCCTCCGGGGTAAAGGGGTTAAAATCCTGCAGTGCCCACCAAGGTCCCCCCGCTCAAGAAGGCACATGTGCCAACCTGTCTGAAGTTTGCCAATGAACACCTGCATGGTGGAAACATTATGTTTTGGGGGTGTTTCTCTGCTAAGGGCACAGGACTATTTCACCGCATCAATGGGAGAATGGATGGAGCCATGTACCGTAAAATCCTGTATGAAAACCTCCTTCCCTCCGCTAGGACATTAAAAATGGGTCGTGGCTGTGTCTTTCAGCAAGACAATGACCCAAAACATACAGCCAAGGCAACAAAGGAGTGGCTCAAAAAGAAGCACATTAAGGTCATGGAGTGGCCTAGCCAGTCTCCAGACCTTAATCCCATAGAAAACTTATGGAGGGAGTTGAAGCTCCAAGTTGCCAAGCGACAGCCTCAAAATCTTAATGATTTAGAGATGATCTGCAAAGAGGAGTGGACCAAAATTCCTCCTGACGTGCGCAAACCTCATCATCAGCTACAAAAAACGTCTGACTGCTGTGCTTCCCAACAAGGGTTTTGCCATCAAGTATTAAGTGTTGTTCGCCAGAGGAATCAAATACTTATTTCTCACTGCAAAATGCAAATACATTTATCTAATTTATACAACGTGATTTTCTTGATTTTTTTTGGATATTCTATCTCTCAATGTTAAAATTAACCTACCCTTAAAATTATAGACTGTTCATGTTTTTGTCAGTGGGCAAGCTTACAAACACAGCAAGGGATCAAATAATTATTTCCTTCACTGTCTGGTGTATATTTTAATCATTAGTTTTTCTGCCAGAATCCTACAGAAGCATTGTTTTTAGCGAAATTTGACTGTCTGAGAAAGATGCCCTTGAAAGGACAGTATTAGAAAAACTTTGCACTTGCTCTTCATTCAAAGTGAATTGATAATTTTACTGTTCACAGAAATTCCAGAATATATAAGATGTTTCGGTCCTCTCTCCTCCTGTACCAGTCGCTGACTTGTTTCTTTAAGATTATTGTAAGTGTTTTTGCTATGTATACCCCCTTTTTCACATGTAAAACGCCATGGAATAAATGGCGCTATAATAAGTAATAATAATAATAATATATATACAGTACAGACCAAAAGTTTGGACATACCTTCTCATTTAAAGATTTTTCTGTATTTTCATGACTATGAAAATTGTACATTCACACTGAAGGCATCAAAACTATGAATTAACACATGTGGAATTATATACTTAACAAAAAAGTGTGAAACAACTGAAAATATGTCTTATATTCTAGGTTCTTCAAAGTAGCCACTTTTGCTTTGATGACTGGTTTGCACACTCTTGGCATTCTCTTGATGAGCTTCAAGAGGTAGTCACCGGAAATAGTTTTCACTTCACAGGTGTGCCCTGTCAGGTTTAATAAGTGGGATTTCTTGCCTTATAAATGGGGTTGGGACCATCAGTTGTGTTGTGCAGAAGTCTCGTGGATACACAGCTGATAGTCCTACTTAATAGACTGTTAGAATTTGCATTATGGCAAGAAAAAAGCAACGAAAGTAAGGAAAAACGAGTGGCCATCATTGCTTTAAGAAATGAAGGTCAGTCAGTCCAAAAAATTGGGAAAACTTTGAAAGTGTCCCCAAGTGCAGTTGCAAAAACCATCAAGCGCTACAAAGAAACTGGCTCACATGAGGACCGCCCCAGGAAAGGAAGACCAAGAGTCACCTCTGCTTCTGAGGATAAGTTTATCCGAGTCACCAGCCTCAGAAATCGCAGGTTAACAGCAGCTCAGATTAGTGACCAGGTCAATGCCACACAGAGGTCTAGCAGCAGACACATCTCTTCAACAACTGTTAAGAGGAGACTTTGTGCAGCAGGCCTTCATGGTAGAATAGCTGCTAGGAAACCACTGCTAAGGACAGGCAACAAGCAGAAGAGACTTGTTTGGGCTAAAGAACACAAGGAATGGATATTAGACCAGTGGAAATCTGTGCTTTGGTCTGATGAGTCCAAATTTGAGATCTTTGGTTCCAACCACCGTGTCTTTGTGCGACGCAGAAAAGGTGAACGGATGGACTCTACATGCCTGGTTCCCACCGTGAAGCATGGAGGAGGAGGTGTGATGGTGTGGGGGTGCTTTGCTGGTGACATTGTTGGGGATTTATTCAAAATTGAAGGCATACTGAACCAGCATGGCTACCACAGCATCTTGCAGCAGCATGCTATTCCATCCGGTTTGCGTTTAGTTGGACCATCATTTATTTATCAACAGGACAATGACCCCAAACACACCTCCAGGCTGTGTAAGGGCTATTTGACCAAGGGGGAGAGTGATGGGGTGCTACGCCAGATGACCTGGCCTCCACAGTCACCAGACCTGAACCCAAACGAGATGGTTTGGGGTGAGCTTGACCGCAGAGTGAAGGCAAAAGGGCCAACAAGTGCTAAGCATCTCTGGGAACTCCTTCAAGATTGTTGGAAGACCATTTCCGGTGACTACCTCTTGAAGATCATCAAGAAAATGCCAAGAGTGTGCAAAGCAGTCATCAAAGCATAAGGTGGCTACTTTGAAGAACCTAGAATATAAGACATATTTTCAGTTGTTTCACACTTTTTTATTAAGTATATAATTCCACATGTGTTAATTCATAGTTTTGATGTCTTCAGTGTGAATGTACAATTTTCATAGGCATGAAAATACAGAAAAATCTTTAAATGAGAAGGTGTGTCCAAACTTTTGGTCTGTACTGTATATATATATACACTGCTCAAAAAAATAAATCGAACACTCAAATAACATATCCTAGATCAGAATGAATGAAATATTCTCATTGAATACTTTGTTCTGTACAAATTTGAATGTGCTGACAACAAAATCACACAAAAATCATCAATGGAAATCAAATTTATTAACCAATGGAGGCCTTGATGTGGAGTCACCCCCAAAATTAAAGTGGAAAAACACACTACAGACTGATCCAACTTTGATATAATGTCCTTAAAACAAGTCAAATGAGGCTCAGTATTGTGTACGACCTCCACGTGCCTGTATGACCTCTCTACAATGCCTGGGCATGGTCCTGATGAGGTTGTGGATGGTCTCCTGTGGAATCTCCTCCCAGACCTGGACTAAAGCATCCGCCAACTCCTGGACAGTCTGTGGTGGATGGAGCGAGACATGATGTCCCAGATGTGCTCAATCGGATTCAGTTCTGGGGAACGGGCGGGCCAGTCCATAGCTTCAATGCTTTCATCTTGCAGGAACTGCTGACACACTCCAGCCACATGAGGTCTGGCATTATCCTACATTAGGAGGAACCCAGGGCCAACCGCACCAGCAAATAGTCTCACAAGGGGTCTGAGGATCTCATCTCGGTACCTAATGGCAGTCAGGCTACCTCTGGCAAGCACATGGAGGGCTGTGCGGCCCTACAAAGAAATGCCACCCCCCACCATTACTGACCCACTGCCAAACCGGTCATGCTGAAGGATGTTGCAGGCAGCAGATCTCTCTCCATGGCGTCTCCAGACTCTGTCATGTCTGTCACATGTGGTCAGTGTTAACCTGCTTTCATCTGTGAAGAGCATAGGGCGCCAGTGGTGTCTTTGCCAATCCTGGTGTTCTTTGGCCAATTCCAAGTGTCCTGCACGGTGTTGGGCTGTGAGCACAATCCTCATCTGTGGATGTCGGGCCCTCATACCACCCTCATGGAGTCGGTTTCTAACTGTTTGTGCAGACACATGCACATTTGTGACCTGTTGGATGTCATTTTGCAGGGCTCTGGCAGTGCTCCTCCTGTTCCTCCTTGCACAAAGGCGGAGGTAGCGGTCCTGCTGCTGGGTTGTTGCCCTCTTACGGCCCCCTCCTTGTCTCATGGTGTTCTGGCCTGTCTCCTGGTAGCGACTCCAGCCTCTGGACACTATGCTGACAGACACAGCAAACCTTTTTGCCACAGCTTGCATTGATGTGCCATCCTGGATGAGCTGCACTACCTGAGCAACTTCTGTGGGTTGTAGAGTCCGTCTCATGCTGCCACAAGTGTGAAAGCACAACCAACATTCAAAAGTGACCAAAACATCAGCCAGAAAGCATTGGTACTGTGGTCTGTGGTCCCCACCTGCAGAAACACTCCTTTATTAAGGGTGTCTTGATAATTGCCAATAATGTCCATCTATTGTTTATTCCATTTTCACAACAGCATGTGAAATTCATTGTCAATCAGTGTTGCTTCTTAAGTGGACAGTTTGATTTCACAGAAGTTTGATTTACTTGGAGTTATATTCTGTTGTTTAAGTGTTCCCTTTATTTTTTTGAGCAGTGTATATATATATATATATATATATATATATATATATATATACACACACACACACACACACATATATACACTGTGATAGATCGGCTCACTTGGTTGCACACAGAGGTACACAGGAACACTGTCTCTGTAAATCTGTGTTTTATTAAGCGCAATGCATAAGCCACAGCATTGTTAGCAAAACAAACATGGCCCTCCTGGTCTAACAGGAAAATAACATAACGTATGGCACAGTCCTTGTTGCTACGGGTAACCGCCCGCTTCAGGAACAAAAACAACCCAAGGTTTAGCTCTCCTTAACATGAACACCACAGCTCCAGAGCTTGTGCCTCCAGGACCTCCCCACACAAATGCTCTAAAAGGCTGTGATTTTATCCTCTGAGTTCCTCCCTTTCTCCAGGTTTTTAATCGCCCTAGCACTAAGATGGCTGATTAGCCCGCTCGTGTGCTGGAACCTTTCTCCCTATGTATATTTTCTGCAGATATTAATCTTAGTGCTACATATCTCCCCTCCAGTACTTTGGCAGTGACTTTGTCACAACACACACACACACACACACACACACATATATATATATATACAGTACAGACCAAAAGTTTGGACACACCTTCTCATTTAAAGATTTTTCTGGATTTTCATGACTATGAAAATTGTACATTCACACTGAAAGCATCAAAACAATGAATTAACACATGTGGAATTATATACTTAACAAAAAAGTGTGAAACAACTGAAAATATGTCTTATATTCTAGGTTCTTCAAAGTAGCCACCTTTTTCCTTTCATGATTGCTTTGCACACTCTTGGCATTCTCTTGATGAGCTTCAAGAGGTAGTCACCGGAAATGGTTTTCACTTCACAGGTGTGCCCTGTCAGGTTTAATAAGTGGGATTTCTTGCCTTATAAATGGGGTTAGGACCATCAGTTATGTTGTGCAGAAGTCTGGTGGATACACAGCTGATAGTCCTACTGAATAGACTGTTAGAATTTGTATTATGGCAAGAAAAAAGCAGCTAAGTAAAGAAAAATGAGTGGCCATCATTACTTTATGAAATGAAGGTCAGTCAGTCCGAAAAATTGGGAAAACTTTGAAAGGGTCCCCAAGTGCTGTTGCAAAAACCATCAAGCACTACAAAGAAACTGGCTCACATGAGGACCGCCCCAGTAAAGGAAGACCAAGAGTCACCTCTGCTTCTGAGGATAAGTTTATCCGAGTCACCCGCCTCAGAAATCGCAGGTTAACAGCAGCTCAGATTAGAGACCAGGTCAATGCCACACAGAGTTCTAGCAGCAGACACATCTCTTCAACAACTGTTAAGAGGAGACTTTGTGCAGCAGGCCTTCATGGTAAAATAGCTGCTAGGAAACCACTGCTAAGGACAGGCAACAAGCAGAAGAGACTTGTTTGGGCTAAAGAACATAAGGAATGGAAATTAGACCAGTGGAAATCTGTGATTTGGTCTGATGAGTCCAAATTTGAGATCTTTTGTTCCAACCACATTGTCTTTGTGCGAAGCAGAAAAGGTGAACGGATGGACTCTACATGCCTGGTTCCCACCGTGAAGCATGGAGGAGGAGGTGTGATGGTGTGGGGGTGCTTTGCTGGTGACACTGTTGGGGATTTATTCAAAATTGAAGGCATACTGAACCAGCATGGCTACCACAGCATCTTGCAGCGGCATGCTATTCCATCTGGTTTGCGTTTAGTTGGACCATCATTTATTTTTCAACAGGACAATGACCCCAAACACACCTCCAGGCTGTGTAAGGGCTATTTGACCAAGAGGGAGAGTGATGGGGTGCTATGCCAGATGACCTGGCCTCCACAGTCACCAGACCTTAGCCCAATCAAGATGGTTTGGGGTGAGCTGGACCGCAGAGTGAAGGAAAAAGGGCCAACAAGTGCTAAGCATCTCTGGGAACTCCTTCAACATTGTTGGAAGACCATTTCCGGAGACTACCTCTTGAAGCTCATCAAGAGAATGCCAAGAGTGTGCAAAGCAGTGGTCAAAGCAAAAGGTGGCTACTTTGAAGAACCTAGAATATAAGACATATTTTCAGTTGTTTCACACTTTTTTGTTAAGTATATAATTCCACATGTGTTAATTCATAGTTTTGATGCCTTCAGTGTGAATGTACAGTTTTCATAGTCATGAAAATACAGAAAAAACTTTAAATGAGAAGGTGTGTCCAAACTTTTGGTCTGTACTGTATGTATATTTTTATTTATATATATATATACAGTTATATGAAAAAGTTTGGGCACCCCTATTAATCTTAAGCTTAATGTTTTATAAAAATTGGTGTTTTTGCAACAGCTATTTCAGTTTGACATATGTAATAACTGTTGGACACAGTAATGTTTCTGCCTTGAAATGAGGTTTATTGTACTAACAGAAAATGTGCAATCTGCATTCAAACAAAATTTGACAGGTGCATAAGTATGGGCACCTCACCAGAAAAGTGACATTAATATTTAGTAGATCCTCCTTTTGCAAAAATAACAGCCTCTAGTCGCTTCCTGTAGCTTTTAATTATTTCCTGGATCCTGGATGAAGGTATTTTTGACCATTCCTCTTTACAAAACAATTCCAGTTCAGTTAAGTTTGATGGTCGCCGAGCATGGACAGCCCTCTTCAAATGATCCCACAGATGTTCAATGATATTCAGGTCTGGGATGGCCATTCCAGAACATTGTAATTGCTCCTCTGCATGAATGCCTGAGTAGATTTGGAGCGGTGTTTTGGATCATTGTCTTGCTGAAAGATCCATCCCCTGCGTAACTTCAACTTTATCACTGATTTTTGAACATTATTGTCAAGAATCTGTTGATACTGAGTGGAATCCATGCGTCCCTCAACTTTAACAAGATTCCTGGTGCCGGCATTGGCCACACAGCCCCAAAGCATGATGGAACCTCCACCAAATTTTACTGCGGGTAGCAAGTGTTTTTCTTGGAATGCTGTGTTTTTTTGCCACCATGCATAACGCCTTTTTGTATGACCAAACAACTCAATCTTGGTTTCATCAGTCCACAGGACCTTCTTCCAAAAAGAAATTGGCTTCTCCAAATGTGCTTTTGCATACCTCAGCCGACTCTGTTTGTGGCGTGCTAGCAGAAACGGCTTCTTTCGCATCACTCTCCCATACAGCTTCTCCTTGTGCAAAGTGCGTTGTACAGTTGACCGATGCACAGTGACACCATCTGCAGCAAGTTGATGCTGCAGCTCACTGGAGGTGGTCTGAGGATTGTCCTTGACTGATCTCACCATTCTTCTTCTCTGCCTTTCTGATGTTTTTCTTGGCCTGCCACTTCTGGCCTTAACAAGAACTGTCCCTGTGTTCTTCCATTTCCTTACTATGTTCCTCACAGTGGAAACTGACAGGTTAAATCTCTGAGACAGCTTTTTGTATCCTTCCCCTGAACAACTATGTTGAATAATCTTTGTTTTCAGATCATTTGACAGTTGTTTTGAGGAGCCCATGATGCCACTCTTCAGAGGAGATTCAAACAGGAGAACAACTTGCAAGTGGCCACTTTAAGTAGCTTTTCTCATGATTGCATACACCTGGCTATGAAGTTCAAAGCTCAATGAGGTTACAAAACCAAAAAAGTGCTTTAGTACGTCAGTAAAAAGTAGGTAGGAGTATTTAAAACAAGAAAATGATAAGGGTGCCCATACTTATGCACCTGTCAAATTTTGTTTGAATGCAGATTGCACATTTTCTGTTAGTACAATAAACCTCTTTTCAAGGCAGAAACATTACTGTGTCCAACAGTTATTACATATATCAAACTGAAATAGCTGTTGCAAAAACACCAATTTTTATAAAACATTAAGCTTATGATTAATAGGGGTGCCCAAACTTTTTCATATAACTGTATATATATATATATATATATATATATATATATATATATATATATATATATATATATATACAGGTGCATCTCACTAAATTAGAATATCATCAAAAAGTTAATTTATTTCAGTTCTTCAATTCAAAAAGTGAAACTCGTATATTATATATAGTCATTACAAACAGAGTGATCTATTTGAAGTGTTTATTTCTGTTAATGTTGATGATTATGGCTTACAGCCAATGAAAACACAAAAGTCATTATCTCGGTAAATTAGAATACTTTATAACAACAGCTTGAAAAATGTTTTTAAAATCCGAAATGTTGGCCTACTGAAATGTATGTTCAGTAAATGCACTCAATACTTGGTCGGGGCTCCTTTTGCATCAATTACTGCATCAATGCGGCGTGGCATGGAGGCGATCAGCCTGTGGCACTGCTGAGGTGTTATGGAAGCCCAGGTTGCTTTGATAACAGCCTTCATCTCGTCTGCATTGTTGGGTCTGGTGTCTCTTATCTTCCTCTTGACAATGCCCCATAGATTCTACAGCAGCAGATGACATGGCTCCCCAAACCATCACTGATTGTGAAAACTTCACACTAGACCTCAAGCAGCTTGGATGGTGTGCCTCTCATCTTCCTCCAGACTCTGGGACCTTGATTTCCAAATGAAATGCAAAATTTCCTGGTAGACGGCTGCACTGACTTTGGTCTTGATAAAACACAGTGGACCTACACCAGCAGATGACATGGCTCCCCAAGCCATCACTGATTGTGGAAACTTCACACTAGACCTCAAGCAGCTTGGATTGTATGCCTCTCCACTCTTCCTCTAGACTCTGGGACCTTGATTTCCAATTGAAAATTGGAACTCTGGGACCTTGTGGAGTGTGTCAATGACTGCTTTCTGGATATCTGTCAAATCACCAGTCTTCCCCATGATTGTGGAGCCTACTGAAACAGAGGACCTTTTTAAATGCTTAGGAAGCCTTTGCAGGTGTTTTTTGTTAATTGTTTTAATTTACTGAGATAATGACTTTTGTGTTTTCATTGGCTGTAAGCCATAATCATCAACATTAACAGGAATACACACTTGAAATAGATCACTCTGTTTGTAATGACTCTATATAATATATGAGTTTCACTTTTTGTATTGAAGAACTGAAATAAATTAACCTTTTGATGATATTCTAATTTTGTGAGATGCACCTGTAGTTATAGCTACATAATTATAGCATAGTGCATCTATATAGTGTTTATTCAGTCCCATACCTAAGGTGATTATTATTTAAGGTTGGTAATGCATTACACTGCTTTATTATTACACATATTTCCTAACTAATTTAAATCTTGGCTTGTTTTAATACTTTGCAGAATGAGAGCTGATTCCCAGTTTTAGCCATCTATTGCTTATGATAAATCCTGGCTATAATTATTAGTGATGGAAACAAATATGAATCATTCATTGTGTGTTTGGGCAGCAACAAGTGTCATATATAAACAGTTTTTAGCCTTTACTGTATAGATGATGAGATTACTGCAGACGTGCTGCAGAATATGTTGCTGCTACAAGAATAAAGGATATTGGAAGACATAACAGACCCTGCTTAAATTTGTACATCTGAGACAAACTTTTTATGCTTTCTTCAAACAATGGAATTGCTTAGTCTGCAACCCTAGAAATGCTGGTTTTAAGTGAACATTAGATTCTCTTTGAATGGTGTTATTCAATATAGGAGATTTAAGAGACCTATTCTCCTGTAGGAAATGCCTAAATGCTTTTTTTTACTAAATTTAAATCACCCTGAACTGTAATGTATGAGCACATCTTTCTACCAAATAGGATTTCTGAAAACTAATTTATTGTACTCCATGTCATCAACTCTTCAACAATTTTCTAAGTACTATAATTAAGTCTGGAGTTTTGCAGGTTGCAGCAGGTTTTATCCTTAGATTGTGCCTATAACTACCTCATTCTTCCTTGCTCCCTTCTACAGACAAGGTTTGCAGTCACTGAAGCAGAGAATCAGGCTTTCCTATAGTCTTGTTGCACAGTTTGTCATAATAATTTTGGGACAATACCAGTGAAGATTGGCGTTTTATGCATGCATCATACTAACCCATAAGAACTACAAGTGTATGAGGCTGTGCAAACATTTTTATTATGTATATAAGCTCTAACATTACAAAAATATACAGTGCCTGAATTTTGAATATAAAAATGCTATATTTGGTCTGAGACTATTTCATATGTTGTCTTAGGCTATGTGCCCACGATGCAGAAATGAAGCAGAAAATTTCTGCAGCATTTCTGCATCTCCCTGGCAGAAAAAAACGCATGCAGATTGTGCATGCGTTTTTCCTGCAGAATACATGCGGATCCACATGCGGATTCACATGCGTTTCTGCATGCAGATTGACAAGCGCTTTCCAGGCGATAGCATCACTTGGAAAGTGCTTGACAACTAGGTCACACTGTATAAATCCATGCAAACAGCATGGATTTATACAGTGTGAACCGTAAAAATTAAAACAAATAAAGCTATACTCACCCCCGAGGCCCCGGCGTGTGCTGCAGCGCTGCTTCCTGGCTGGTTCCCGGCTGCCGGCATATCGCGAGACAGAGCGGTGAAGGGCCTGCGGTCACATGACTGTGACGTCACCGAAGGTCCTTCAGCGCTGCTGGCATTCAAAGAGAAGCCTTCGGAAAGGAGAGTATAAAATGTATTTGTTATTTTATTCTTTTTTTACAGGTACAATGGTACCCAGGTCTGTATGAGAGTCTCCTCTCCTCCAGAACTGGGTACCATCCGCACATAGAGACGCATAGAAGCCGCTTGTAAAAATGTACAGTCGCGGTTTCTGTGCGTCTCAATGCAAGTCAATGGCGGGAGTTCCGCTGCGCTTCCGCAAAATTAAATGACATGCTGAGGATTTTTGTACGCAGCATAAACGCTGCGGAAAAATCCGCAGCATGTGCATAGAACATGCGGAATCCCCTTGGGGACCATGGGGTGCGGATTACCTAGCGTTTAACAAGCGTTTCCGCTGCGGAAAATCCGCAGCAAAAACGCTTGTAATCCGCAACGTGGGCACGCAGCCTTAAAACATCTCTTAAATGTTTTTTACCATTTGCAAATCTCTGAAATACTCAGGAAGTTGTCCCTTCCCGTTCTACTTTATCCCATTTGCCGTAAAGAGAATCTATTGTTTTAGAGTAGTCCTGTGGCTCCTGGAGGCCTCCTAATTCCTCTTTTCAGAGGTTTTGTTTTGGAGTAAAGCCTACTCGAAACAAATTTGTAGCTGTCCTACTTTCTCACCTATGCTCCATGATATAATCCTCTAAAATCTTTTTATACAATATACAAAAACTGGAATTTTGTCAAAAGGCATTTTAACTATTGAGCAATGTTTGCAAATACTATTAAATTTGTGTTGAGATCTGCCATATATATTTATGTGCATTTTTATTGCGGATTTCCTTCATTTAATTCAGTGTGGGAAATTATCATAAATGGTTATACAGTGATCATAATAACACCACACCTACAGCATTGTGAATAACACTGCACAAGGCAAACAAAGCAACCAACAAAGGAATTCACTTCAACATGCAGACTAATAGCCCATTAACAAGACATTTTAGGGACTCTGATCAGCTCATCCTGTTCTATAACACTCCACCTGCAGATCAGATACCATTTTTAACATGGAAGTTTCCATTTAAGAAAAATAAGGAAAGTTTTGTGGCATCAGAGGCTCGTGGTAAGAGGCCTGACTTGCTACTTTTTTTTTAATGACCATTTATTTGCCTTGTCAGTACAAAGCAGCAGCTTAAAACACTTAAATATAAATCCTCTAGATATTGAAGCTGGCACTGGAAGAAGGTAAAGTATAATGGCATATTGGATGCACTTGGCTATCTATGAACTCAAGAAAATGTGAATGTGTTCCATTTGTGGTAAATTGAATTCAGCTTTCTGTAGTTCTCTTATTAGTGTTACTAATCTGTCCCGGCTCCAGCACCAAGTCTTGCTTCCTTCTGCTATGGCCCGCTCACTCTACACTCGTCCACATCAAGGTACTCTAATACCAGGCGAAACATCTCTGCCATCATCACCATAGGCATTTAAAGGCTGGCTCGGGTAGTTTTCAGCTACCACGTTGCTTCATCTTTCACTTGGCTCGGCCACAAACATCCTACACTGTATATACCATTAGACTCAACTTCTTCTATATACCCTGCTGTCCACAGATCGGACTGTATGTACAACGTGACAGGTTCCCTTTAGGCTAATTGTTATCAATGTGCACATTTATTAAACCCGTCTTACACAGTGTTTATTTGACATCAGGGGATTTAATTTTGAAATTAGTTTAAATCAATATTTATGTGTGATGTTAAATATCATCCAGCTCATTAAGAGCCCAAGAGATTATTTTCTAAGTACTTAAGTACTGGATGTAGTCAGTGTGATTTATTTATTTAACTGCTTTGTGCTTTACATTGCATATATTGGTTTGTTTTAAGGTAATATTGATATACAGAATTTTTAAGAACCTCATTTTCCTTAGGATTAATCATCCCTAATATTAAAACCCCTGTTACTCCAGGCTTGTTACCATTATTTAGAAGGTATAAGTGAGCTTTCAAATATTACCAGTATTATTATCAGCTTCACAATGTGGCTCTGACTTGTTTTTGTTATAGATTTAGAAGAGAAGATTGATGATCTGAACAAAGCGAATGAAGAAAAAGCCAATGAGCTACTACAACTGGAGAAGAAAGCCATAGAGCTTAAGGACTACATACTTCAGGAAGAAAATAAGCAAGCTAACTGCAGAGACTAGTTATTGCCTACTTGATTATTACATGATGTTTTCTTATATAACTGAAAGAAGTCTTAAAATAAAGTTGCTTTACACTCAATGTATACAATATTTATTTTGCCTAGAGATTTGCTTTATCATGGCCTAGCGACCTCTAAAAGGGGGTTTCTAATGAGCAAAGTACATTTTAATTAATAAATATTGTAATAAAAATAATTTCCACAATTGGATGTGATGAAAATAATATTCCTGTGCTGAGATAATCTTATAAATGTGGCCCTGCTGTGTACTGTGTAATGGCTGTGTCTGACCGTATAGGGACATGGTCTGATCATACCACATCTTCTGGGCAGGGGAGGAAGCAAATTTCTTAAAGTAATGATGGCCACTCGTTTTTCTTTACTTATCTGCTTTTTTCTTGCCATAATACAAATTCTAACAGTCTATTCAGTAGGACTATCAGCTGTGTATCCACCTGACTTCTGCACAACACAACTGATGGTCCCAACCCCTATTTATAAGGCAAGAAATCCCACTTATTAAACCTGACAGGGCACACCTGTGAAGAGAAAACCATTTCCGGTGACTACCTCTTGAAGCTCATCAAGAGAATGCCAAGAGTGTGCAAAGCAGTCATCAAAGCAAAAGGTGGCTACTTTGAAGAACCTAGAATATAAGACATATTTTCAGTTGTTTCACACTTTTTTGTTAAGTATATAATTCCACATGTGTTAATTCATAGTTTTGATGCCTTCAGTGTGAATGTACAATTTTCATAGTCATGAAAATACAGAAAAATCTTTAAATGAGAAGGTGTGTCCAAACTTTTGGTCTGTACTGTATACAGTTGAAACCAGAAGTTTACATGCACTATATAAAAAGACACATATGCATGTTTTTCTCAATATCTTACATGAAATCAGAATAAACCTTTCCCATTTTAGGTCAATTAGGATTACCATAATTTTTAATATTTGCCAAATGCCAGAAAAATAAGAGAGAGGGAATGTTTTAAGGCATTTTTATTACATACTGCAAAGTCAAAAGTTTACATAAACTAAGATTACTATGCCTTTAACCCCTTTACGACATAGGGCGTATTAGTACGTATCTGTGCCCTGGGACTTATGGACCAGATACGTATTTATACGCCCTGGTGATTTCGCCCGCACACAGGCTGTGCGGGCACGATCGCCGCCGGGTGTCAGCTGATTGTCACAGCTGACACCCGGTGCTATGTGCAGGGAGCGGTCCCGCACCGCTCCCGGCACATTAACCCCGCAATGCTGCAATCGAAGTCAATCGCAGTCGATCGCAGCATTGCGGTGGCAAGGGGAGGTGATCGCCGATACTCACCTCCTCTTCCGGCCTCCAGCGCTGTCTGCCGTGGCTTCCAGGATGTTGCCATGACGACCCGATGTCGTCATGACAACATCCGGGTCACCAGACAGCAGGAAGATTTTTTGGACATGCGCAGTGCATCTCCAAACTATCTTCTCCCTGTCCAGCGCTGACTGCCTGCATGGCACAGGGATGGTGCTGCATTCCTGTGCCATGCAGGCGATCAGAGAAAAAAAAGTGAAAGTCCCATAGTGGGACAAAGTAAAAAAGTGTAAAAACTGTCATAAAGTGAAAAAAAAAATTGCAAAAATATTAAAAAAAAATAAAAAAAATAATCCACCAAAAATAAAAATATAATGTACCCATCAATAAATATTATTATAAAAAACAAAACAATAAAAACAATAAAAGTACACATATTTGGTATCTCCGCGTCCGGAACGCCCTGACCTACACTGTGTTCCAAATTATTATCCAAAAAGTGTTTAGGAGTGATAAGGTAAGAAATTTTTTGTTTGTCAGTTAAACTCATTGATGGTGATGTGTGTCAGGGCTCTTTATATCACTGTAAGCAATTTCAGACACCTGTGCTAGATAGTTTGGCAGGTGTGTCCAATGAAAGGCAAGACTACTTAAGAAGGCTGTTCCACATTATTAAGCAGCCTACATTTTCTGCCAAAATGGGAAAGAAAAAGGATGTGTCGGCTGCTGAGAAGCAACAAATTGTGGAGTGTTTAAGTCAAGGCATGACCACAATCAACATTGCCAAGACACTTCATCCTGATCATCGCACAATCAAGAAGTATGTAGCTGATTCACAGTACACACGTGTGCGTGCTGATAAGGGCAAATTGAGGACTCTTTCCTACAGGCAAGTACGTCAGGTTAATAGAGCAGCGGCAAAAAAGCCTTGTCATAGCAGCAGACAAGCTTTTGAAGCTGCTGGTGCCTCCAACGTCCCCCGAACAACAAGATGCAGGGTCCTTCCGAGGTTTGCTGCTGTGCGTAAGCCATCCTGTCGACCTCCTCTATCCACTGCACACAAGCAGAAACTGCTCCAGTGGGCCAAACAATACATGAAGACTGACTTCAAAACTGTTTTGTTCACGGATGAGTGCCGTGGAATGCTCGATGGTCCAGATGGATGGAGTGGAGGATGGCTGGTTGATGGACACCCCATGCAAACACGGCTACGGCGCCAACAAGGAGGAGGTGGAGTAATGTTTTGGGCTGGAATCATGGAGAGAGAGATTGTCGGCCCTTTTTGGATCCCTAAAGGGGTAAAGATGAACTCCATAATGTATGTTGAGTTTCTCAAACAGCACTTCCTGCCATGGTTCAAGAAGAAGAACCGTGCATTCCGCAGCAAGATCATTTTCATGCATGATAATGCACTGTCTCATGCTGCACATAACACATCTGCATCTCTGGCTGCTATGGGCATAAAAGGGGACAAACTTATGGTGTGGCCCCCATGCTCCCCTGACCTCAACCCCATTGAGAACCTCTGGAGCATCATCAAAAGGAGTGCCTATGATGGCGGGAGGCAGTTCACATCTAAGCAACAGCTCTGGGAGGGTATTCTGTCCTCATGCAAAACAATTGAAGCAGAAACCATCCAAAACCTGACAAATTCAATGGACGAGAAAGTTCAGAAGCTCCTTTCGAACAAGGGGTCCTATGTGCAAATGTAACATCACCTAGAATAAAGTTTTGAGTTGAAAACTGTTTGATTTCAGTTTGTAATAACCTGCTAATGCTTATAATTTCAAAAATGACCATTTTTTTGTTCTTTATTAAAATGAAAAGGTTGAAAACTCTGCTGTGCATAATAATTTGGAACATGCATTTTGAGTGCAGTTTGAGTGTTTTATTTTTTTTTAAATATACTGTTATCATAGGCAGTTTGTACAAAAACCTTACAATTGTACTCTAATAGTTATTTGACTGGAAAATTACGACTGTAATTCATATAGGTAATTTGGGAAAATCTGAGAAAATATTATTTGCATAATAATTTGGAACACAGTGTATAAAATTGTCCCACTAGTTAACCCCTTCAGTGAACACGGTAAAAATAAAAAAATAAAAAACGAAGCAAAAAACAATGCTTTATCACCATACCGCCAAATAAAAAATGGAATAACACGCGATTAGTGTTGAGCGATACCTTCCGATATCGGGAAATGTCGGATCGGATTAGATCGGATCGATACCGAAAAAGTATCGGATATCGCCGATTCCGATACCGGAAACCAATGCAAGTCAATGGGACAGAAATATCGGAATGAAAATAAACCCTTTCTTTCCTTGTAGGTTAATTCTACATGAAGGAAAACAACTAAGAATAATGTAGAATGTATTGGGGGAGGTGGGGGAGATAATAAAGGCATAGAGCTTTAGCCCAATCAAATGGAATAGCAGGAATTAATATTTTTTTTAAGACGTTCTGAGTTACGGAAATATTGACTATGTTAAGTATTTTTATATTTTGTCAGATATTTATGTTTCACTACTTCCATGCTCTTCACCTTCTTTTTTACTTCTCCCACACTTTCTCCTTCATCATCCTCAGCATATTTTTCATCCACTTCTTCTTCACCTTCTTCATCTTCTTCTTCTTCACCTTCTTCGTATTATTCTTTTTTTTACATTCTTCATATTCTACTTCTTCATCTTCTTCATATTCTTCTTCTTCATCATATTCTTATTTGTGACAGGCATTCCTGTAGTTGTTATCTATAAAAGGTTGGACATTAGACCTTTCGTTCTGCCCGTCACAAAAGATTTACAACTGGATTTGTCCGCGTTCAGTTTGGCCTGCAGCAGCAGGTCTTTTCCAGGGGCACCACGAGGAGGAACGGACTCACCCCCATACACTGCTTAGTCATCTTCTGCTTATAATTTAGATATTATCTTTGGCTCTGATTTTTAGTCTTATGCTTAATGTTCTTCCGCTTTTTGTTCTGCAGCTTCTTGTATTTCTGCTTCTTGGTTTTCTGTCTCTTGTTCTTCTGTATCTTGGTGCTTGTCTTCTCTTCTTTGTCCTCTTAGTCAACTTCTTCAGGGTCATCTTCTTGGTCTTCTTCGGGGTGGTCTTCAGGGTCGTCGTCTTCAGGGGTCCTCGTCTTCGGGGTCCTCGTCTTCTTCGGGTTGGTCTTGTGGGTCCTCGTCTTCGGGGTCCTCGTCTTCTTCGGGGTGGTCTTCAGGGTCCTCGTCTTCTTCGGGGTGGTCTTCAGGGTCCTCGTCTTCAGGGTCCTCGTCTTCGGGGTCCTCGTCTTCTTAGGGTTGGTCTTCAGGGTCCTCGTCTTCAGGGTCCTCGTCAGGGAGATCCAGAGTGATTACCAAGAACCATTTCAAAAAGCTTGAACTTGGAAATGTAGCAGAAGGTACAAGAAAGCTGAGGAACTACCGAGGACCAGCTGACGGTACTGGAACCCGGAGGGGTAGCAGAAGGTACAAGAGCCAATGGAACTGCCGAAGACCAGCTGACGGTACTGGAACTCGGTTACTAAGCAGGAGGTACCTGTGCCAGAAAGCACTACCAAGGACCAGCAGACGTTAGTGGAACTTGGATACCGAGAAGGAGGCACCTAATCCAAAGGCACTGCCGAGAACCAGCTGACGGTACTGGAACCCGGATTGGTAGCAGAAGGTACCCATGTAAAAAAAAGTTCAAGGCCGCGAGCCGGCCGCAGTTACCAAAACCCACAGTCCTACAGGGGGTGCTTGTCCTATTGGCACTATGGAACCAGCCTTCTTTGCCAGATCCCGCAGCCCACATAGGAGTCACCTAAACTGCAGGCACCATAGAGTCGGCTAACCCGACCGCAACACGACAGGACAACGCATTGGAGGCAAAGTGACGTTGACACTACCCGGAAACAGCTGGCGTGCTGGAACCAGGCTGGGCAGGAGGGAGTACCCGTGCCAAAGTCACTGCCGAGAACCAGCTGACGGTACTGGAACCCGGATGGGTAGTAGAAGGTACAAGAGCAAATGGAACTACCGAGGACCAGCTGACGGTACTGGAACCCGGATGGGTAGTAGAAGGTACAAGAGCAAATGGAACTGCCGAAGACCAGCTGACGGTACTGGAACTCGGTTACTAAGCAGGAGGTACCTGTGCCAGAAAGCACTACCAAGGACCAGCAGACGTTGGTGGAACTTGGATACCGAGAAGGAGGCACCTAATCCAAAGGCACTGCCGAGAACCAGCTGACGGTACTGGAACCCGGATGGGTAGCAGAAGGTACCCATGTAAAAAAATGTTCAAGGCCGCGAGCCGGCCGCAGTTACCAAAACCCACAGTCCTACAGGGGGTGCTTGTCCTATTGGCACTATGGAACCAGCCTTCATTGCCAGATCCCGCAGCCCACATAGGAGTCAGCTAAACTGCAGGCACCATAGAGTCGGCTAACCCGACCGCAACAAGACAGGACAAGGCATTGGAGGCAAAGTGACTTTGACACTACCCAGAAACAGCTGGCGTGCTGGAACCAGGCTGGGCAGGAGGGAGTACCCATGCCAAAGTCACTGCCGAGAACCAGCTGACGGTACTGGAACCCGGATGGGTAGTAGAAGGTACAAGAGCAAATGGAACTACCGAGGACCAGCTGACGGTACTGGAACCCGGATGGGTAGCAGAAGGTACAAGAGCCAATGGAACTGCCGAAGACCAGCTGACGGTACTGGAACTCGGTTACTAAGCAGAAGGTGCCTGTGCCAGAAAGCACTACCAAGGACCAGCAGACGTTGGTGGAACTTGGATACCGAGAAGGAGGCACCTAATCCAAAGGCACTGCCGAGAACCAGCTGACGGTACTGGAACCCGGATGGGTAGCAGAAGGTACCCATGTAAAAAAAAGTTCAAGGCCGCAAGCCGGCCGCAGTTACCAAAACCCACAGTCCTACAGGGGGTGCTTGTCCTATTGGCACTATGGAACCAGCCTTCATTGCCAGATCCTGCAGAACACATAGGAGTCACCTAAACTGCAGGCACCATAGAGTCGGCTAACCCGACGGCAACACGACAGGACAACGCATTGGAGGCAAAGTGACTTTGACACTACCCGGAAACAGCTGGCGTGCTGGAACCAGGCTGGGCAGGAGGGAGTACCCGTGCCAAAGTCACTGCCGAGAACCAGCTGACAGTACTGGAACCCGGAACCCGGATGGGTAGTAGAAGGTACAAGAGCAAATGGAACTACCGAGGACCAGCTGACGGTACTGGAACCCGGATGGGTAGCAGAAGGTACAAGAGCCAATGGAACTGCCGAAGACCAGCTGACGGTACTGGAACTCGGTTACTAAGCAGGAGGTACCTGTGCCAGAAAGCACTACCAAGGACCTGCAGACGTTGGTGGAACTTGGATACCGAGAAGGAGGCACCTAATCCAAAGGCACTGCCGAGAACCAGCTGACGGTACTGGAACCCGGATGGGTAGTAGAAGATACAAGAGCAAATGGAACTACCGAGAACCAGCTGGCAGTGCTGGAACCCAGGGTAAATACTAAAAACAGAGTGGAGCCAGAGGTGTAATTGGAGCAAGTTTTAAATCAGTAGTACAGTGGATGTGGACAGAGCAGGAGAATTTGCCGGACACACAGCAGGGGAACAGCTGACGTTACTGAACCCCAATAACACTGGAGCAAGCGTTGACTGTGCAGACGGCACTTCTGAGCAGAAACTAGCAGTATTGGAGCCCAGGGTAAATACTAAAAACAGAGGAGCCAGAGGTGTATTTGGAGGAGGTTTTAAATCAGTAGTACAGTGGATGTGGACAAAGCAGGAGAAATTGCCGTCCGCACAGCAGGGGAACAGCTGACGTTACCGAACCCCAATAACACGGCAGCAAGTGTTGACTGTGCAGACGGCACTTCCGAGCGCCAACTGGCGGTGTTGGAGCTCAGGGATAATACTGAAAACAGAGGAGCCAGAGGTGTATTTGGAGGAGGTTTTAAATCAGTAGTACAGTGGATGTGGACAGAGCAGGAGAAATTGCCGTCCGCACAGCAGGGGAACAGCTGACGTTACTGAACCACAATAGCACGGCAGCAAGTGTTGACTGTGCAGACGGCACTTCCAAGCGCCAACTGGCGGTGTTGGAGCTCAGGGATAATACTGAAAACAGAGGAGCCAGAGGTGTAATTGGAGCAACTTTAAAATCTGTAGTAGTGAGAATGTGGACAGAGCAGGAGAAATTGCCGTCCGCACAGCAGGGGAACAGCTGATGTTACTGAACCCCAATGACACGGCAGCAAGTGTTGACTGTGCAGACGGCACTTCCGAGCGCCAACTGGCGGTGTTGGAGCTCAGGGATAATACTGAAAACAGAGGAGCCAGAGGTGTAATTGGAGCAACTTTAAAATCTGTAGTAGTGAGAATGTGGACAGAGCAGGAGAAATTGCCGTCCGCACAGCAGGGGAACAGCTGACGTTACTGAACCCCAATGACACGGCAGCAAGTGTTGACTGTGCAGACGGCACTTCCGAGCGCCAACTGGCGGTGTTGGAGCTCAGGGATAATACTGAAAACAGAGGAGCCAGAGGTGTATTTGGAGGAGGTTTTAAATCAGTAGTACAGTGGATGTGGACAGAGCAGGAGAAATTGCCGTCCGCACAGCAGGGGAACAGCTGACGTTACTGAACCCCAATAACACGGCAGCAAGTGTTGACTGTGCAGACGGCACTTCCGAGCGCCAACTGGCAGTGTTGGAGCTCAGGGATAATACTGAAAACAGAGGAGCCAGAGGTGTAATTGGAGCAACTTTAAAATCTGTAGTAGTGAGAATGTGGACAGAGCAGGAGAAATTGCCGTCCGCACAGCAGGGGAACAGCTGACGTTACTGAACCCCAATAACATGGCAGCAAGTGTTGACTGTGCAGACGGCACTTCCGAGCGCCAACTGGCGGTGTTGGAGCTCAGGGATAATACTGAAAACAGAGGAGCTAGAGGTGTATTTGGAGGAGGTTTTAAATCAGTAGTACAGTGGATGTGGACAGAGCAGGAGAAATTGCCGTCCGCACAGCAGGGGAACAGCTGACGTTACTGAACCCCAATAACACGGCAGCAAGTGTTGACTGTGCAGACGGCACTTCCGAGCACCAACTGGCGGTGTTGGAGCTCAGGGATAATACTGAAAACAGAGGAGCCAGAGGTGTAATTGGAGCAACTTTAAAATCTGTAGTAGTGAGAATGTGGACAGAGCAGGAGAAATTGCCGTCCGCACAGCAGGGGAACAGCTGACGTTACTGAACCCCAATAACATGGCAGCAAGTGTTGACTGTGCAGACGGCACTTCCGAGCGCCAACTGGCGGTGTTGGAGCTCAGGGATAATACTGAAAACAGAGGAGCCAGAGGTGTATTTGGAGGAGGTTTTAAATCAGTAGTACAGTGGATGTGGACAGAGCAGGAGAAATTGCCGTCCGCACAGCAGGGGAACAGCTGACGTTACTGAACCCCAATAACACGGCAGCAAGTGTTGACTGTGCAGACGGCACTTCCGAGCGCCAACTGGCGGTGTTGGAGCTCAGGGATAATACTGAAAACAGAGGAGCCAGAGGTGTAATTGGAGCAACTTTGAAATCTGTAGTAGTGAGAATGTGGACAGAGCAGGAGAAATTGCCATCCGCACAGCAGGGGAACAGCTGACGTTACTGAACCCCAATAACACGGCAGCAAGTGTTGACTGTGCAGACGGCACTTCCGAGCGCCAACTGGCGGTGTTGGAGCTCAGGGATAATACTGAAAACAGAGGAGCCAGAGGTGTATTTGGAGGAGGTTTTAAATCAGTAGTACAGTGGATGTGGACAGAGCAGGAGAAATTGCCGTCCGCACAGCAGGGGAACAGCTGACGTTACTGAACCCCAATAACACGGCAGCAAGTGTTGACTGTGCAGACAGCACTTCCGAGCGCCAAATGGCGGTGTTGGAGCTCAGGGATAATACTGAAAACAGAGGAGCCAGAGGTGTATTTGGAGGAGGTTTTAAATCAGTAGTACAGTGGATGTGGACAGAGCAGGAGAAATTGCCATCCGCACAGCAGGGGAACAGCTGACGTTACTGAACCCCAATAACACGGCAGCAAGTGTTGACTGTGCAGACGGCACTTCTGAGCGCCAACTGGCGGTGTTGGAGCTCAGGGATAATACTGAAAACAGAGGAGCCAGAGGTGTAATTGGAGCAACTTTAAAATCTGTAGTAGTGAGAATGTGGACAGAGCAGGAGAAATTGCCGTCCGCACAGCCGGGGAACAGCTGACGTTACTGAACCCCAATGACACAGCAGCAAGTGTTGACTGTGCAGACGGCACTTCTGAGCGCCAACTGGCGGTGTTGGAGCTCAGGGATAATACTGAAAACAGAGGAGCCAGAGGTATAATTGGAGCAACTTTAAAATCTGTAGTAGTGAGAATGTGGACAGAGCAGGAGAAATTGCCGTCCGCACAGCCGGGGAACAGCTGACGTTACTGAACCCCAATGACACAGCAGCAAGTGTTGACTCTGCAGACGGCACTTCCAAGCGCCAACTGGCGGTGTTGGAGCTCAGGGATTACAGTTCAGGTTGTAGAAACATGAACAGAACAGACCTGGATACTGTTGCCAACCAATTATTTATTCTGGAAGAGGACTGGCAAATTCATGAGAGATCCAGGCCTTGTTCATTTTGAGAAAAGTAAGGCGGTCAACGTTATCGGAGGATAGTCGCATGCGACGGTCTGTTAGTACACCACCTGCGGCACTAAAGACGCGTTCCGAAAATACACTAGCAGCAGGGCAAGCTAGCACCTCCAATGCATACTGACTAAGCTCTAGCCATGTATCCAGCTTACAGACCCAAAACTTGAAGGGAGAAGAGCCGTCTGGGAGTACACTAAGAGGGCAAGACATGTAGTCTGTCACCATCTGACGGAAACGTTGCCTCCTGCTGACTGGAGCTGTCTGTGATGGTGTAGACATTTGTGGCGGCGGGGGACACAAAACTTTGCCACATTTCGGCCATACTGGTCTTGCCTTGTGCTGAGGCGCTGCTTCTGCTCCCTCTTTGTGCAGAGCTTCCTCCACTGCCTCGACGCACTGAGCTGCTTTGTAAAGCACTAGCAGCACTGCTCTCGGTTGGAATGGAGAGCATGATGGAATGCACCAGTGCGTCTTGGTACTCCCGCATTTTACGCTCCCGGTTCAACGGTGTTATGAGGCTTTGTAAGTTGTCCCGGTAGCGAGGATCTAGGAGGGTGGACACCCAATAATCAGCTGTGTTGAGAATGTGGTTGATGCGGCGGTCGTTTCTCAGGCACTGCAGCATGAAATCAACCATGTGCTGCAGACTGCCAACTGGCCAAGAAACGCTGTCCCCTGCTTGAGGCATGATCTCTGCCTGCTCTGTATCACCCCACCCTCGCTCTAGATACTGACTACTAGAGCATTGTGTACCTCCCTCCTCTGGACAGATGTCTTCCTCATCCATTGACTCCTCCTCATCCTCCTCACAAAGTGTCCCCTGCCTAGGCCTTTGTGAGGAACCACGTTGCGCAGACTGTAGAGAAGCAGATGGCACTTGTGACTCCTCATCCTCCACCTCTTCCAAAACCTCGTCCCTTAGTGCTTGCAGTGTTTTTTCAAGCAGGCAGATAAGGGGGATAGTCATGCTGACTAGTGCATCATCTGCACTCGCCTTCCGCGTGGAATAATCGAAGGCACGCAAAATGTGGCAAATGTCCTTCATAGAGGCCCACTCAGTGGTGGTGAAGTGTGAACGGCGCGCACTGCGACTTGTTTGCGCATGCTGCAGCTGGTACTCCATTACTGCTGCCTGCTGCTCACACAACCTCTCCAACATATGTAACGTTGAATTCCACCTGGTGGGTAGGTCACATATGATGCGATGTTCCGGAAGACGTAATCGGCGCTGCAGAGCTGCAATGCGTGATCTTGCATTGCTGGAACGCCGCAAGTGAGCGCACTCTATGCGGACCTTGTGAAGCAGTGCATCAAGATCCGGATAGTCCCTCAAAAAACTCTGCACGACCAAGTTGAGCACATGTGCCAGACATGGGATGTGAGTGAGGTTGCCTAGGCTCAGAGCTGCCACCAGATTTCGGCCATTGTCACACACTACCATGCCTGGCTGGAGATTCGCTGGCACAAACCACACGTCGCTCTGCTGCTTGATGGCATTCCAGAGCTCCTGCGCTGTGTGGCTTCGATTCCCCAAAGAAATTATTTTAATACGGCCTGTTGACGTTTGGCCACGGCTGTGCTCATATTGGTCACCATAACAGGTAACCGTTCACGGGTCGATGTGGAGGTAGACCGTGACGGCTCCTGCAGCGCTGATTCAGAGGAACTGGAGTATGAGGAGGAGTCAATGTGTACACACTGGATTCCTGCAATCCTTGGAGTTGGCAGAACACGTACAGCGCCACTCTCAAGATCTGTACCCGGCTCCACAACATTTACCCAATGGGCAGTGAGGGAAAGGTATCGTCCCTGTCCATGCTTACTGGTCCACGCATCGGTGGTCAGGTGGACCTTGCTACTGACGGCGTTTTGTAGCGCATGTTTAATTTTTCCCTCCACATGATGTTGCAGGGCAGGGACGGCTTGCCTGCTGAAATAAAAGCGGCTGGGCACGTTGTATTGTGGGACTGCCAATGCCATAAAGTTACGGAATGTGTCAGTCTCCACCAGCCTGAATGATAGCATTTCAAGGGCCAGTAGTTTAGCAATGCCAGCATTCAGAGCCTGTGCTCGGGGGTGGTTTGCCGAGTATGGGCGCCTTTTCTCCCATGCCTGTGCTAACGATGGCTGTAGACTGGCCTGGGAGTGTGAGGATGACTGGGAAAGTGGTGCTGTGGGTGGAATTACACTGTGTCTCTGTAAAACAGTGCCAGAGATTCTTCCATGGCGATCCTGTGAGGAAGCCAAACCAGCTGTGTGTGAGCTGGAGGAAGAGGCTACAACACGAGCTGAAGAGGTGGTAGGTGGCGCTGTAGGTTGGCCTAGGTCTTCAGTGTGTTTTTGTAACTCCACCACGTGCTTGGTCCGCACATGTTTCCACATATTTGTGGTATTGAGGTTGCTGACACTTTTCCCTCTTTTCACCTTCTGATTACACAGCTTGCATTTGACAAAGCAAATGTCATCTGCAACTGTGTCAAAAAAGGACCAGGCACTGCAAGTCTTGGGAGCGCCCGCTTTGGATTTTGGAAGAGCCATGCTCCTAATGGGTGCCAAAGTGGAGGCTACAGGCAGCCAAGTCTGCCCCCTCCCTCTCCCTCCTTTTTGGGCTGTTCGGGGAATCTCTTCCTCAGAGCTGCTCCCACCACCTTCCTGTCCCTCACGCCATGATGGGTCAAGGACCTCATCATCTACACCACCCTCTTCAAACAACTGCTTCTCCTGGGTAGTCTCGACAGCACAGTACGCACCAGAAAGTGGCACCTGAGTCTCATCATCAGATGCGTACTGAGGTGTGCTGCTAACCATAGGCACTGGCCCACCCGCCTCTTCAGATTCAGAGAGACAAAACGGTTGCGCATCACTGCATACTACCTCTTCTTCAAATTCTCGAATTCTGCTTGGCTGGCCCCCTCTTTCCAAGCCAAGAGATTCAGAGAACAGAAATAGAGATGGCTCCTGTCCAGGGCTCTCTGACTGCCTGGGCAATTTGGCAGGTGGTGAAGAGACAGATGGGTGCTCTTCAGTGCTCAGGACCTGAGAGGATCTGGAACTAATTGAAGTCGATGCATTAGCTGCCATCGATCCGACAACGGTTTCAATTTGGTCCTCCCGCAGCAGTGGGGTACGGCTAGCTCCTACAAAGCTGCGCATAAAGGACTGTTCCCTGGTAAAACTGAGGGATGCTGAGTCACTGGTGCCCGCAGCAGGCACAGAATCCCCACGTCCTCTCCCTGAAGGCACAGAATCCTCACGTCCTCTCCCTGCAGAAACTCCACGCCCATGCCCACGCCCACGCCCACGACCACATGCCTTACTCCCTGCCTTCTTCATCTTGGTAGACTGATAAAGATAGGCAGAAAAGTACTAAGGGCTTAGTGTGCTTATTCCTGAACAGCTGCTAACAGGTATAAGAAACACTAATTTTCTAAAGTGTGGACTAGACTTTAATATGAGCTAATGTGGCCTACACAACAGTAAAGTGGAGTGTTTGGTGAACTTTATTTAGGTTTTTTTTGTCACAAAAAGACACTGGATGTGCCTAAAGATGTAATAACGATAGTATCACAAACTTTTTGTAGCTATTACAATGTAGGAAGGTAACCTACAATGCAATAGATGAGGCTACAAAAAATAATACTAATCTGGCTGGGGCTGCAGGGCCCAATGCTGCAGAAAGGCTCCTCTAACTACTCCTATATAGTGTGTTTAGAACCAATTTAGCTGAAACGGATGGAACTGACTCGCCCCCTGGGCCGTGGGGCACGCGGATCCGGGCGATAGGGGAACGATGGGGGGAGTAGTAGTGGCGGCCCGGTCCCGCGGCTCAGGGTGGTCAGGCCAATGGTAGTCTGCTACGTGCTTCAGATAATGTCCGACTACGCCACCCGTGGATTGCGGTTATTAGGAACCGCCGCTGCATGCAGACCGCTGGGGCTGATGAGCTGTGCAGCTAGGGTAGTGTGACTCCCCACTGGAAGAGTACAGCCCCAGGGTAGTGTAGTGGATGGTGGGAGTGATGGTGGTGAAGGTCCCAGTACCGGTAGTGCCGGAGGAGCGAAGGAGCACACGGACAACAAGTTACAGTCCAGGGTCTTTACTCACAGTTCGTTTGTTCCGGGTCACTTCCGTCGGCAGTGACCGCCCGAGCCGTGCTGGGTCCACCAGGTGAGGGGCTCGGTCAACTCCCAGGCAGTTCAGGAGCATGGTACAGGACCCCCTTTAATCCTTTCTCTGGCCTGCCTCACCAGTGACCCACTTTTGTGCACCCTGGATTCTCGTGGGTTCTTAGGGTCCCTTCCACCTTCTTGTTCCTGAGCCCTTCTGTTTCTCTCTCTCTTTCTTTGTAGTTCCTTTCTGTTTCTGTTCCTTTCTGTTCCGTTCTCTTGGAGCTGAGATGAGCCAAAATCTCAGCTCCCCTTCACCTCCTCCTCGGCCTCTCACTAGGCCCTTCTGGAGTAGAGCTCCTACAGAGCCTCTACTCCCTGTCTTCTCCTCTCTGGACAGAACTGAACACTGTTCTAAGATGGTGCCCACCTTTTATACCTCCCTCTGACCATGAGCCCAGGTGACCAGCAACCAATGAGCTCCTTCCTACGCTCAGGAACCAACCCCTATCTGCCCCTACAGCACTGGGTGTTCCACCCCCCCTCCCCACTCCAGGCAGGGACATAGTCGGTCGTGCCTGCACTTATGTCTAGTGGGAGCACCGTTGAGCTGTCCCTCGGAAATGGGGTGTGTGTGCTGTATGCAGCTAACTGAGCCCTGGTCCACACTCCATCCTTACCTGGGAGTGGAATATCACACCTCTGGCAGAGGTGCAATACCCCTGTAGCGGCCGAACCCTCGGGGCGCTACAGAACCACCACACTAATAGGAAAAATCAGGAAAAATTATGAATTGGCAAAAAAGGACAATGTATGAGGCAGTGACACACACTGAGTGCACTACAACCAGACGTGGTTGAAGCACACACTACAGGGTGAGCTGCACTCACACACCAGACCTTGCAGACAGCGGTGAACAGTACAGATGCAGAGCACTGTGCACTAGCGCTGCAAGACCAAAAAAATTTCTCTCTCTACTCCTATAGAGTGTGTTTGGAACCAATTTAGCTGAATACAGATGGAACCACCACTCTAATAGGAGATATCAGGAAAAATTATGAATTGGCAAAAAAGGACAATGTATGAGGCAGTGACACACACTGAGTGCACTACAACCAGACGTGGTTGAAGCACACACTACAGGGTGAGCTGCACTCACACACCAGACCTTGCAGACAGCGGTGAACAGTACAGATGCAGAGCACTGTGCACTAGCGCTGCAAGACCAAAAAAAATTCTCTATCTACTCCTATATAGTGTGTTTGGAACCAATTTAGCTGAATACGGATGGAACCACCACACTAATAGGAGATATCAGGAAAAATTATGAATTGGCAAAAAAGGACAATGTATGAGGCAGTGACACACACTGAGTGCACTACAACCAGACGTGGTTGAAGCACACACTACAGGGTGAGCTGCACTCACACACCAGACCTTGCAGACAGCGGTGAACAGTACAGATGCAGAGCACTGTGCACTAGCGCTGCAAGACCAAAAAAATTTCTCTATCTACTCCTATATAGTGTGTTTGGAACCAATTTAGCTGAATACGGATGGAACCACCACACTAATAGGAGATATCAGGAAAAATTATGAATTGGCAAAAAAGGACAATGTATGAGGCAGTGACACACACTGAGTGCACTATAACCAGACGTGGCTGAAGCACACACTACAGGGTGAGCTGCACTCACACACAGAGACCTTGCAGAAAGCGGTGAACAGCACAGAGAACTGTGCACTAGCACTGCAAGGCACAGCGATTTATAAAGTAGTTTGGGTAAAGCAGAATAGACCAAATAGGTAGCTAAAACTGTCCCTCAGAACAACAGCATCCTATCCCTAACTGCGGCGGCGGCTTTTATAGTGCATCATGACATCATTTCAGCAGCCAATCACAGCCATGCCATTAGTTAAGATGCCTACATGCCTAACAGGATGTGCCCACACTTCTTAGGATCCTCATTGGCTGAATAAAATGAAAATGGCTCATTGCATTATGGGAAATTCCGATTCCGGTATACGATATTGCAAAAGTATCGGAATTAAGTATCGGAATTCCGATACCGCGAATATCGGCTGATACCCGATATTTCAGTATCGGAATGCTCAACACTACACGCGATCAAAAAGACGAATATAAATAAAAATGGTACCGCTGAAAAAATCATCTCGTCCCACAAAAAACAAGCTGCCACACAGCTCCATCAGCCGAAAAATAAAAAAGTTATAGCTCTCAGAATAAAGCGATGCTAAAAAATAATTTTTTCTATAAAATTGCTTTTATTATGTAAAAGTGCAAAACATAGAAAAACGATATAAATGTGGTACCGCTGTAAACATACTGACCCAAAGAATAAAGCTGCCTTATCAATTTTACCACACGCGGAACGGCATAAAAAAAAAAAAAAAAAAACAATTCCTGAATTGTTGGTTTTTGTTTATTCTGCCTCCCAAAAATCGAAATAGAAAGCAATCAAAAAATGTCACGTGCCTGAAAATGGCACCAATAACAACATCAACTCATCCCGCAAAAAACAAGCCGTCACATGACTCTGTCTGTCAAAATCTGGAAAAATTATAGCTCTCAAAATATGGCAATGCGAAAACTAGATTTTACAAAAAATGCGTCTTTTAGTGTGTGACAGCTGTCAATCATAAAAACCCCATATGATTCTGGTACCGCTGTAGTCGCACCGACCCGAAGAATAAAGTAGTCTAATCACTTATACTGCACGAGGAACGGCGTAAAAAATAAACTCCCGGGTTAGGTTTGTGCTAGGGTTAGCGCTGGGGTTGGGGCTAGGTTTGGGGTTAGGGTTGTGATGGGGTTGGGATTTTTTTCAAAAGTAAGAAAAAAAGATGACGATATGGTGACTAGTGTTGAGCGCAAGTGCTCGCTACTTGAGTTTGCATCGGGTGCTCTGGTATGCATTGAGTATCGTGGGTATTTGAGTTACATGCTCGAGTCTCCGCCCCATATGCTTCGCGGCCAAAAAAACTTTGTGGGGATTGCCTGCCATGCACGAGCGATCCCCGCATGTTTTTTTTTGGGTGTCTAATAACTGTGAAACATGCGGGGCAGGGACTCAAGCATGTCACTCGAGCACACGCAGTACATGGTGCATACCTGAGTACCCAATGCAAACTCAAGTAGCGAGCACTTGCGCTCAAGACTAATGATAACTTATTCAATATGATGACCTAATGTTATCAAATTCTGTGTCGTACCTCTGGGTTCAAAATGTTCACTATACCCCTTAATAAAATCCTTTAGGGGTATAGTTTCAAAAATGGGGTCACTTGTGGGGGAGCTCCACTGTTTAGGCACATCAGGGGCTCTCCAAACGGTGTCCGCTAACAAATTGAATGGAAAATCGGCTCAAATTGTTAGCGGACGCCATGTTGCGTTTGGAGAGCCCCTGTATGCCTAAACATTGGAGCTCCCCCACAAGTGACCCCATTTTGGAAACTAGACCCCCCAAGGCACCTATCTAGATGCATAGTGAGCACTTGGAACCCCCAGGTGTTTCACAAATTGATTCGTAAGAATGAAAAAGCGGAAAAAAAAAATACTTTTTCATTTTTATGAATCAATTTGTGAAGCACCTAGGGGTACCAAGTGCTCACTATGCATCTAGATAGGTGCCTTGGGTGGTCTAGTTTCCAAAATGGGGTCACTTGTGGGGGAGCGCCAATGTTTAGGCACACAGGAGCTCTCCAAACGCAACATGGCGTCCGCTAATTATTCAAGCAAATTTTACAATCAAAAAGTCAAATGGCGCTCCTTCCCTTCTGAGCCCTGCCGTGCGCCCAAACAGTGTTTTTTCCCCACATATGGGGCATATGCGTGCCCAGGGGAAATTGCACAACAAATTTTGGGGTCCATTTTTTCTTGTTACCCCTGTGAAAATAAAAAAAATTGGGTCTAAAGTAACATTTTTGTGAAAAAAGTTAAATGTTAATTTTTTTCTTCCACATTCCAAAAATTCCTGTGAAGCACCTGAAGGGTTAATAAAGTTCTTGAATGTGGTTTTGCGCACCTTGAGGGGTGCAGTTTTTAGAATGGTGTCACTTTTGGGTATTTTCTGGCATAAAGACCTCTCATAGTGACTTCAAAGGTGATGTGATCCCTAAAAAAATGGTTTTGTAAATTTTGTTGGAAAAATGAGAAATCGCTGGTCAACTTTTAACCTTTATAGCTCCCTAACAAAAAAAATTTTGGTTCCAAAATTGTGCTGATGTAAAGTAGACATATGGGAAATGTTATTTATTAAGTATTTTGTGTGACATATCTCTCTGATTTAAGGGCATAAAAATTCAAATTTTGAAAATTGCAAAATGTTCAAAATTTTTGCCAAATTTCCATTTTTTTCACAAATAAATGCAAGTGATATCGAAGAAATTTTACCACTATCATGAAGTACAATACGTGACGAAAAAACATTCTCAGAATCAGGGGGATCCGTTGAAGCATTCCAGAGTAATTACCTCATAAGGTGACAGTGGTCAGAATTGTAAAAATTGACCTGGTCATTAACGTGCAAACCACCCTCGGGGGTAAAGGGGTTAAACAATTCTGGACTGCCCATATGATGATGTCATGTGTTTGGAAGCTTCTGATTTTTGTGGCAACATCTGAGTTAATTAGAGACACACCTGTGAATGTATTTTAATGCACACCTGAAACACACTGCTTCTTTGTGTAGCATCGTGGGAAAGTCTAAAGATATCAACCAAAATATGAGGAAGAGAATTGTGGACTTGCACAAGTCTGGATCATCCTTGGGTACAATTTGAAGATACCTGAAGGTGCCTCGTTCATCTGTACAAACAATTATACGCAAGAACAAACAAGATTGGAATGTCCCCCATCATATCGCTCAGGAAGGAGATGGGTTCTGTGTCCCAGAGATGAACGTGCTTTTGTCCGACATGTGCATATCAACCCAAGGACAAAAGACATTGTGAAGATGATGGCGGAAGCTGGTAAGATTGTGTTAATAACCACAGTGAAACGGGTGCTGTATCAACATGGACGGAAAGGCCACTCTGCCAGGAAGAAGCCATTACTCCAAAAGAAACATAAAAAAGCCAGATTAATGTTTGAAAATGCACACAGGAACAAAGACCTTAATTTTTGGCGACATGTCCTGTGGTCTGATGAAACTAAAATTGAACTTTTTGGGCATAATGACCATCGTTACATTTGGAGGAAAAAGGGAGATGCTTGGAAGCCTAAGAACACCATCCCAACTGTGAAACACGGGGATGGCAACATCATTTTCTGGGGTTGTTTTTCTGCAGGAGGGACTGGTGCACTTTACAAAATAGATGGCATCATGGGAAGGAAGATTATGTGGCAATACTGAAGCAACATCTCAAGACATCAGCCAGGAAGTTAAAGCTTGGGCGCAAATGGGTCTTCCAAATGGACAATAACTCAAAGCATACTACCAAAATGGTAACAAAGTGGCTTAAGGATAACAAAGTCAAAGTTTTGGAGCGGCTATCACAAAGCCCTGATCTCAATCCTATTGAAAATGTATGGGCAGAGCTAAAAAGGCAGGTGCGAGCAAGGAGACCTACAAAACTGGCTTAGTTACAACTGTTTTGTCAGAAGGAATGGACTCAAATTCCGACCAAATATTGTGAGAAGCTTGTGGAAAGATATCCCAAACGTTTGACCCAAGTCATTCAGTTTAAGGGCAAGGGTACCAAATCAGGCCCGGCGCCAGCACCCGGTGCACCCGGGCAAGTACCGGGGTCCTGAGCAGGCGGGGGGGCCCACTCGCCATCGGGCACCCTGCCGCGCTATGGGACCTGTGAGCGGAGCAGAGTGGTGCCAGCGCCCCCCTCCCTTCCCCCCGCTTGCTCAGGGCCCCGGCAGCTGGCATAATACTTACCTCTCCTCGTGTCTCCGCAGAAGGCCCTGCATCTTCCACGGCTGCAGCACTATGATTTCTCAGGTCAGAGGTGTGACGTCTTTCCACTGCACCCTCCCCTGAGCAGTCACAGCGCAGAGCAGGAAGACACTAGCGACACTAGAGTCCAGAGCTGAGCAGCGGCAGCAGATGAGTAGAAGTGAGGTGAGTATTTGATTTTTTTTATGCATGGACACATGGGGCATTATCGGGGAGGGGGGGGGTGACATCCTGCATGGGGCATTATATGGGGAGGAAGTGATATCCTGCATGGGCCATTATAGGAGGGGAATGACTTCCTGCATGGGGCATTATAAGGGGGTGGGGGTGACATCCTGCATGGGGCATTAAATGTGGGGGAACAGCCTGCATGGGTCATTATGTGGGGGGAACAGCCTGCATGGGGCATTATGTGGGGGGAACAGCCTGCATGGAGCATTATGTGGGGGCACAGCCTGCATGAAGCATTATATGGGGGCCAGTATTCTGTATGGAGCGATTCGCCGGTTTCTGAGCTATTGTGGAATTTACAATAGATATCGCTCATGTAATCTAAGAAGTGAAATCTTTGGCTTTGTACTATATATATATTTCTCTGCTGTATCTGTGCATCATGAATCGTGGTATGAGTTAAAGGGGCCCACTGAGACTCTTTCGCCCAGGGCCCACAAAAACCTGGAGCCGGCCCTGTGCCAAATACTAATGAAATGTATGTAAACTTTTGACTTTGCAGTAAGTAATAAAAATGCCTTAAAACATTCTATCTCTCTCATTATTCTGGCATTTGGCAAATATTAAAAATGATGGTAATCCTAATTGACCTAAAACAGAAAATGTTTATTCTGATTTCATGTCAGATATTGAGAAAAACATGCATATGTGTCTTTTTATATAGTGTATGTAAACGTCTGGTTTCAACTGTATATGTGTATATGTATGCTAACTTAGAATTATAGTACTACACAAATATTGCAACAGCAAATGTAAGAGAAAAAGGAAAGGATAGTATGAGAAAATATATCTTTAATCTAAATTCACATGTATATGACATCGATAGCAGATTCACATATCATGCTCGTAAATCTCGAGTAACGAGCATGCTCGCTCATCACTAATGCCTAATCCTGATTTTTGGAGACAAAACACCTGAAGTAGGTCTCCAGATTCTGGTTAATGCGCTCGGTCAGTCCATTCGACTGAGGATGGAAGGCCAAGGAAAAGGACAGTTGCACCCCAAGTCAAGAACAGAACGCTTTCCAGAACTTGGAAACAAACTGAGTCCCCCGTTCTGACACCATATCGGAGGGAACCCCGTGAAGCTTCACTATCTCATTTATAAACACCTGAGCAAGAGTCTTGGTATTCAGAGGTGCCAGTAATGGGACGAAGTGAACCATTTTACTGAACCTATCTACCACAACCAAAACCACAGTTTGCCTGCAGATACTGGTAGGTCAGTAAAAAAATCCATGGACAAGTGTATCCATGGCCTGCTAGGAATAGGTAGTGGAAGAAGAGTATCAGATGGACGGGTATGCGATACTTTAAAATGCACACAAATATTACAAGCAGACACATGTTCAATTACACCCGATGCAACCACGGCCACCAAAAATGATGAGAAAGAAGGTCCGCAGTTGCTTCACCACCTGGATGACCAGCAAGCACAGAGTTGTTATGTTCCCTAATTACTTTGCGGTGCAGATTAGATAGAACAAATAACCTTCCTGATGGGCAGGAGGCAGGGTCGGCCCCCTGAGACTCCAACACCTCACTTCAGTTCAGGGTACAATGTCGAAATGACTACTCCCTTCTGAAAAATCGGGGCAGGAGTCTCATGGTCACCACCACCAGGGAAGCTTTGTGACAAAGCATCAGCCTTGACATTTTTTACCACTGAACGTAAAGTGACAACAAAATTGAACCTAGTAAAAAACAGGGACCATCTAGCTTGCCTAGGGTTGAGACGTTTAGCCGATTGAAGATATGACAGGTTCTTATGGTCTGTGATAACAGTAATAGGATGGACAGCCCCCTCCAACCAATGTCGCCATTCTTCGAACTCCAATTTAATCACCAAAAGTTCCCTATTACCCACGTCATAATTTTTCTCAGCCGAAGATAATTTCTTAGAAAAGAAAGTGCATGGACGCCATTTACCAGGGGACGGACCCTGAGACAACCCAGCTCAAACCCCCATCTCTGACGCATCAACTTCCACAATAAAGGATTGGGAAACATCGGGTTGACCGAGTATAGGTGCAGTAGCAAGACAGCTCTTTAGGGAGCAAGAAGTCTCCAGGGCAGCATCCGGCCATTTGGAAAAATCAGACCCCCTCTTATTCATGTCCGTAAGGGGTTTCACAATTGCAGAGTAATTTTGGATGAATTTCCGGTAAAAATCAGTATAGCCCAGAAAATGTTGTAGAGCCTTCAGTTTCTCGGGATGGTCCCAATCAAGGACTACACGGATCTTCTCTGGATCCATCTGAAAACCTGAAGATGACAACAGGTACCCCAAAAACTGCACCTCCTGGATGGCGAAAACACACTTTTCTAGTTTGGCATATAGTTTGTTATCCCTTAATATCTGAAGCACCTGTTTAACATATCCCCAATGTGTCTCAAAATAAGGTAAGTAAACCAAAATATCATCCAGATAGACCACCACAAAACTGCCCACCAAATGATGGAAAATATCATTAATTAAATGTTGGAACACCGCAGGTGCATTGGTCAAACTGAAAGGCATAACCAGACTCTCAAAATGTCCTTCAGGGGTATTCAACGCTGTTTTTAATTCACCCCCCTCTCTAAATCTAACCAGATTGTAGGCTCCCCTTAAATCCAACTTGGAGAACACCTTAGCTCCCACAACCTGGCTGTACAAATCTGGAATAAGAGGAAGAGGGTATGGATCTTGGATGGTAATATGAATTAATTCCCAGAAATCTAAACAGGGACATGGACCACCATCTTTTTTCTTCAAGAAGAAGAACCCTGCCACCACTGGCGAAGAAGAGGGTTTGATTTGTCCTTTCTCCAGACTTTCCACAATGGAATCCTTCATGGCTTGTCTCTCAGGGCCAGAAAGATTGTACAGTCTGAACTGTTAGTTTAGCTCCAGGGGTCAGGTTAACAGAACAGTCATATGCACAATGAGGAGGCAAATCCTGACACCCCGTCTCAGAAAAAACGTCCTCAAAACCAGACAAAACCGCAGGTAAGGTCTCTGTAGAGACTGTAGAAAGGGAAATGTTTGAACAGTTCTCATGTCAGTAATCTTCCCACTCAATGATCTCTCTGGATTGCCAATCCACTATCGGATTATGTTTCACCAACCAGGCAGATCCAGTACAATTGGAGTGGGAAGACCATCCAGGACATAACAAAGGATTATCTCACAATGAACCAACCCCACCCTCAGTCTTAAATTATGTACAATCTGAGTTAGAGCTTTCTGTGCACAGTGGCGCTGAGTTGATGGCAATGATGGGAATGGGCTTAGCTAATGTACAGCAAGCAAGACCATAAGTTCTCACAAACTCAGCATCAACCATGCTGACTCCAGCTCCACTGTCAACAAACACAGAAATTTTCTCAGTCTTGCTCTCTAGCACCACCTCTGCTGTCAGGACAAACTGAGAACTGCAGGTTGATGATAAACGCACCCCTTGATTATCCAACTCCAGACTACCAAGGGTTTATTGGGGTTCCTTTTCCTTAGGAATTGAGGGACAGACCCCAATAAAATGTCAATTTTTTCCACAAAAAAAGCACACGCCCAATTTTTTGCGGCTCTCAGGGGAAACGTATGATTCAGAGGCACCCCCTAACTGCATGGGCTCTTCCACCTCCTACAGTACTGGATCACCCCCAGACCGCTGCCCCGGCAAAGGAGCATTACCCTGCAAATTGGGCCATGGTCGAAGGTGTCTATCAACACGTATGGCTAAAGACATGGCAGTGACGCGCCCCCTGGGTCGTGGGGTACTCGGTGCCGGGCCGGTCGGTGCAGGGGATGTCACAGTGGCAGTGACCCGGTCCGTGAACAAGGGCGGTCAATAAAAAGGGGATTATAGTTTTTATAGTTTAATGTTCATGACGCCACCTGTGGTATGCGGCTATATGGGGCCGCCGCTGCGGTGCAGATCCTCTGGAGCTGATGGTGATGCAGCAGAGTTGGTACAGCTCTCCACAGGCAGAGCTAAGCTCCAGGGCGGTGCAGTGATGTTATAGATGAGGTAGATGTTGCTGTGCAGTGTAGTGCAGAGGATGGCACGGATAATAATTCAAGGACACAGTGGGGTGCAGTCTTCAAGGTTTACTCACAGTTGTTGAACTCCAGGTTACCAGTACCAGGGTAACCTCCCACGTCGTCCTGCATTCACCAAGGAAGGGGTTCAGTAATCTCTCAAGTAACTCAGGAGTACTTAAACGGGACTCCGTTATATGTGCCTTCCTCGGTCGTCTTCCTGCGCTGGCTCTCACCCTCCTGCCCTGCGCCTCACAATCAGTGTCAAAAGCTGGTAGCCTCGGATCTTATCGGGCGACCTGCAGTCCCCTGGACCCTCTGTGGCCACCTTTTCGGCGATGTAATTGTGGTGGTTGGCAGCTGCACCTTGCAAGTACAGCAGCCTCCGGTTTCTTGCTGAGCCTTGTAGTTCTCCATTAGTTTAGGGGCCCGTCCCCTCTGCGGCCTGATCCCTCTACGTTCCTGCAGAATCGGGCGCACGGGTGTCATCTGCACTTCCCGTGCCCCTAGGATCCCTTCTGTTCCTCCTGGAGCCTTCCCTGCTCCCTTCCTCGTCCTGCCAGTTCTCCTGGGCCTCTCTCTCTAGGCCCGCTCCTCTGAGCAGAGCTCCTACAGAGCTCGTGCTCCCACTCCTCCTCCTCAGGCTGTCTTCTCTGACTGGACACACTCTCTCAAGATGGCTCCCCTTTTTATACAACTACTGAAGTGCTCCCCTAAACTACTTCCTCCACCCACACCCACTACATGGTTCCACCCTCCAGCCAGGGACAGGGACTGTGCACTCCCTTATGAGCAATCTCGCCCTTCCCTCTGAAGTGGAGTGTAATGGATGCAAGTGTGTGGCTCCCGGGCAGTACTCCATCCTCACCTGAGAGTGGGATACCACACCTCTGTATGAGATGCAGTACCTCCATGGCGACTGAACCCGCAGGGGCGCCACATACCCCCCTGGTAAAACACAGCATGTAAACAGAGAAAAATCAAGGTACTTTAGACATACAAAAAGTTTTAGATGCATCACATATAAGAATAGTCAAAACTTTTTCTTACCTTTATGGGAGGCAAATTTTCTTGAACGTTACATGTTACTATATCACCTTACAAAACATTATAAAACTTTTTCCAATTAAAAAATTCTCTTCACGTCAATAAACATTTTTCATATAAAACAATTTTCAGTAAATTACAGTGAGATCTGTAACCGGGTGTCCATCTCACTGAAGAAGGTGCAATTTGAGGGACCCGTCCGAAAACTCTCAATGTAGGCCCTGGGCGTGGCTGCAGGGCATAGGTGATCCAGCCATTGAACCACGTCTTCGGCCACGCCAAATGGGTTTTTGTTCTGTGATCTATATAAAACCAATAAGAAGCACCTTAAGAAGTGCAAACTATATACAGTTAAAAGTTTTTGGCTGCTCACAGTCCTCAGCCTGACAGTTTTTATACCCTTACCGGGTAACCAAGTAAACACGCACAACTTTTTCAGTTCACTCAACAATGATGTACTCTTCCGGGTAACTATATACAGTACACTTTTTAAAGCAAACAGTTCAGTAGTGGGGTCCCCTCCGGGGGAACATTGGCCCACCACTAGATGGCCCAGCCGGGTCATCTTCTTCGGATGGCAAGGGTACACTCTCCTCCACCACCCTGTGAACATGGAGCGCGTACCAGCCCCGCTCTCCTCTGTGCCTGGTGTAGGTGACTTTGTCACCAGGGTACAGATCCCGCGCCGGATGTCCCTGCTGTAAATGGGACTCCACGTCCCGCCGATTCACAAAGAGGTCTATGCCAAGTTGTGGTTCCCGGATAAAGCCCCATCCTCCATCCAGGTCGAACTTGACTACGACCTCTTCTATCCGTGGATCGGGCGTGGCCGGCTTTGCGGGCCCGGGTTTTCTCCTCCACATTGCAGGCCTCCATCCTCTCCCAGCGCACCTGCCGGGTGCGCTGCTCCGCCTCTAGTTGGAGGAGATCCCGCCGGCAATGCTCTTCTCTGCGTGCGGCCTCCTTTTGGGTCTCCCGGGGAAATCCCATTAGGTCACCCGCCAGGTTATCCCATCTGAATTGGTTTCCCTCTTCCCTCTGGGCAACCGAGGGTGTGGGAGCGGGCAACAGAGGGAGGCTCTGGTCTTCGACCTTCGCGGACCAATCCCAGGCCGTGCATCCGTACACCCATTCTGGTGTGGCGGCAGGTGGCTCCTGCAGGGGGCCACGGAGCAGGTCGGTATTAGAAGCTCCCGGGGAAGGAGGTTCCTCTATGGGCAGGTCGACGTTGGAAGCGCCCGGGGAAGGAGGTTCCTGTAGGGGGACCAGGGGTAGATCAGCGCCACCGGCGCCCGGGACAGGGATGCTGCTCCTACCCGCTCCCGCGGCCACTCCGGCACTATCCGTTGCCTCCTGGCCCATGAGTAGCTCCGCCGGGGCTGGGGCACTGCTGGTCGCATGCAGCGCAGACTACTGCCGGGTCAGTAACTTCTCCAGGAGCTCGGCCCTCCAGAAGGCGACGGCAGCCTGCTGAGCCTCCTCCATTCTTCTGCCCTGCTCTTGCACCTCATCTCAGAGGAACCCAGTATCCTCCAGGGACAGTTTCGTTAAGATCCCCTCCAGGTTGAGGGATGATGCACTTGGCTGCAGGCCACGGCCCGGAGTCTGAGGCTGGTCTCCGTCCATGTCGCCTGCCAGGTGCGATCTGGCTGCTCTGCTGGAGACCCCGCCCTGTCTCCAAGGTTTCTTCTCTCCTCTCCCCCTTCTGAGGCGGTCCCATGGCTGCTTGCTGTCGGCCACACCAGGGGGAGGCTTCCCCAGACTGATGGACAGGTCTAAGTATATGGCCACAGGCGCATGGGGCGGGCTGCGCTTTTGGCGCCATTCTGGGACCCAGCCCACGATGCGAGGTTCCTGGTTGTCCTTGATAACACACATAATGGCGCCCGTTCTTCTGGGGTGGGCGCCACATTCAGTATACAACACAGTCTCTAGGCGCACAATACCCGGTTATAACGGGTTGGTTCATATCCTGTTCGTGACGCCAAGTTGACGCGCCCCCTGGGCCGTGGGGTACTCGGTGCCGGGCCGGTCGGTGCAAGGGATGTCACAGTGGCAGTGACCCGGTCCGTGACCCAGGGCGGTCAATAAAAAGGGGATTATAGTTTTTATAGTTTAATGTTCGTGATTCCACCTGTGGAATGCAGCTATATGGGGCCACCGCTGCGGTGCAGATCCTCTGGATCTGATGGTGACGCAGATAATAATAATTCAAGAAGACAGTGGGGTGCAGTCTTCAAGGTTTACTCACAGTTGTTGAACTCCAGGTTACCAGTACCAGGGTAACCTCCCACGTCGTCCTGCGTTCACCAAGGAAGGGGTTCAGCAATCTCTCAAGTAACTCAGGAGTACTTAAACGGGACCCTGTTATATGTGCCTTCCTCGGTCGTCTTCCTGCGCTGGCTCTCACCCTCCTGCCCTGCGCCTCACAATCAGTGTCCCAAACCGGTAGCCTCGGATCTTATCGGGGCGACCTGCAGTCCCCTGGACCCTCTGTGGCCACCTTTTCAGCGATGTAATTGTGGTGGTTGGCAGCTGCACCTTGCAAGTACAGCAGCCTCCGGTTTCTAGCTGAGCCTTGTAGTTCTCCACTAGTTTAGGGGCTCGTCTCCTCTGCGGCCTGATCCCTCTACGTTCCTGCAGATTTGGGTGCACGGGTGGCATCTGCACTTCCCGTACCCCTAGGATCCCTTCTGTTCCTCCTGGAACCTTCCCTGCTCCCTTCCTCGTCCTGCCAGTCCTCCTGGGCCTCTCTCTCTAGGCCCTCTCCTCTGAGCAGAGCTCCTACAGAGCTCCTGCTCCCACTCCTCCTCCTCAGGCTGTCTTCTCTGACTGGACACACTCTCTCAAGATGGCTTCCCTTTTTATTCAACTACTGAAGTGCTCCCCTAAACTACTTCCTCCACCCACACCCACTACATGGTTCCACCCTCCAGCCAGGGACAGGGACTTTGCTCTCCCTTAGGAACAATCTCGCCCTTCCCTCTGAAGTGGAGTGTAATTGATGCAAGTGTGTGGGTCCCGGGCAGTACTCAATCCTTACCTGAGAGTGGGATACCACAGCTCTGGATGAGATGCAGTACCTCTGTGGCGACTGAACCCGCAGGGGTGCCACAGCAGCCTCCAAGGACTCTGGGTTTTCATACACTGCCAAAGCATCTTTCAACCTTTCGGTAAGGCCCTGACAAAACTGGCTTCTGAGAGCCGGGTCATTCCATTTTGTATCAGTTGCCCATCTGCGGAATTCGGAGCTATATGTCTCTACTGACCGATTTCCCTGCTGAAGGCGATGCAGCCTTGACTCAGCCAAGGAGATTCGATCAGGATCATCATAGATGAGGGCTAGAGCCCCGAAAAACCCCTCCACAGACTGGAGACAAACCGAACCCAGTGGCAAAGAGAAAACCCAGAATTGAGGATCTCCTTGCAGTCGTGGGATCACAATCCCCACTCGCTGCTCCTCTTCTCCAGAGGAGTAAGGGCGAAGTTTAACATGCAGTTTGCAAGCTTCCTTGAACACAAAAAACTTATCCCTACCTCCAGAAAACCTGTCTGGGAGGCAAACTTGGGTTCAAGCTGGACCGGCCTACCCGCAGAGACCTCAAAATTAGGGACCTGCAGCCGCTGTTGCTGAACCTCATAGCAGAGGTCAGTCACCTCCAAAGATAGCCTGCGCAGCTGCTCTGTCAGCTCTGCAACAGGATCCATGAACCAAAGGAGAAAGAAAAAAAAACACCCCCGAAAAAAAAAAAAACACACACAAATAAAACCACGTGTCAGTTTTTTTTCTGTTACACGCAAGCCGCTAGGTTCAGATAGGGCGAGATGGGTTTCATGAATTTGTTGGAATCCTGGGGTAACCATTACTCAGGGCAATCATAGGCTGCAGCTTCTCTCAGGCGCACGATAGATTCAGTGGCTGACCAGACATATCTGACAAGAGTCTTTTTCAACAGTTTAACAGTGGAATTCAATCTGAAGCACGGCAAGTGCAATTCAGGGATATACAGCAACAACCTTCATTACAGTACAGTCTCATAAAGCAGGCACAGTAACATCAGTCTCTTCAGTAGCAGAACTCACTAGTACACAGCATTCTTTATCCTGCATGGAGATGGAGGGGGGGAGGGTGTGATGAGGGAGATGATCCCTATGACACAATTCCCTCCAGTCCTCATCTTTCTGCCCGATAATACTCCGCACTGTTAGCTCAGGGAGTTTATCTGACCTGTGTTTAGCTTCTCTTCTGACCTGAATTCTGTTCCCTTGTCTTCGGTGAGATACAGATCACACACCCACTTTTCTCTATGGTTCCAGCCAGAACAGTAAATAACTCCCCCACAATCCCCCTGGGGCACTGCTAAAACACTCCCTGTCTACTGTGACTGTGTTAACCTCTCTAGTTGCTGGATGCTTCTGGAGCACACCACTTCCTGTTTCCTGTGCTTGTGTTACTTCTAATAGTTGCTGGATGCTTTTGAAGCAACAGCACTACTTCTGCATGTCACACTCTTCCCTCCTTTTTAAATGTCATCCTCGACATTCACCTTATTTGGTCAATCTGACCAATTCTGGGACAGTGGTGAAAGTTTAGTAATTATATCTATAAATTTGTCATTGACAAATTGGTATAACATTTATAAACATTTATAACAACCTATTCTTACGACCTTTTTCTTGTAGGACTCCTGTAAGAAATAAACAATTAACACAATTAAAACAATCAGCATCTCTTCTGCTGGAGCTTTTCGTATGACTTCAACCAGCTCTCTCTCTCACTAGGCCAAAACAAGTCTTTCCACTAGGTAACATTGTCCATACTGTCTCTCGGTGGTGATTACCACTCAAGTGGGCTTACCTGGTCCGTAGGTAGAGATACCTGTTTTTAATCGACAATCCTTGGCACTTGGCTTGGTTAACCAAGTGTCTCATACGTCAGCATCACAGGCCTCCTCACTTCTCGTGTAGACATCCTCCTGGTGGGTTGTTCCTCAGATACCACGAGTTCCTCGGTTGCAGGAGTTTCTTCTGCCGCACTCATTTCTCGTACTTCCTCAGATGATCTTGGAACTGCCCCTGTAAGTTCCTGTACTTCTCTTGAATTGTCCATTTCCACCTGGTCTGGTAATTCTGCTTCTCCTGAGTGTCGATCAGTCTCTCCAGTGACCGGTGTTTGATCATCAGATCTGAATTGGACTTCATCTGTACTCCTTGGTACAAACTCTGGAGCCTCGGGACTTAGTTCACTCGCCTGAGAATGGAACATCCCTCTTCTTGCCGGTCCAAGAAATATAATGGCGTGCTGTTCTTCATCGGAACTTTCAAGGTCACTATCCACCACCAGAGCTTCAATCTGCGGAGGTCTCTTAGTCGATCTCGGTTAATGTCGGTCTGCTTCTGGGAAGTCTTGTTGTGGTGGGAGATAATCACAGGGTAGTAATAAATTCCGATGGACTATTCTGTTTCTTTTGTCCCCTCTTTTCAATTGGATTTCAAACACTGGACTGTCATCGGCTTTCCTCTTTACAACCACATACACCTTGTCTTCCCAGTAAGAACAAAGTGTTCCTGGACCACCTTTCTCACGTACGTTCTTGACTAGCACCCAGCTTCCCGGTGCCAATTCTGCTCCATAACATTTTCGACCATAGTACTCCTTACTCTTGCTCTGTCCTTGCGTAACCACTTTGGACACTATATTGTATGCCTCTGCCATCCGTTCCTACCATTTCCGAACGTACTCCGGATACATTCTGTAAGTCTCTGACACCAGAGTATCGAACATGATGTTGATTGGCAGTCTTGGCGATCATCCATACAATAGGAAGAAGGGTGAGTAACCCGTTGCATCGCTCTTTGTACAGTTATAGGCATGCACCACTTTTGACAGAGAACCCTTCCAGTCTTTCTTCTTGTCAGCTGTTAAAGTGCGCAACATCGACAATAATGTCAGGTTAAAACGTTCTATTTGTCCATTACCCTCTAGGTGATAGGGCGTTGTGTGGGATATTTGAATTCTACAGTACTTTCCTAGCTTGGCAAAGAGCTGGTTCTCAAATTCTCTTCCTTGGTCAAGTTGTAACCTCGTAGGGAACCCAAACTCAAAGCAAAATCATTGAAGATCTTATCTGCCGCTGTTCGACCAGCTTTATTGGTGGTGGCATATGCTTGGGCAAATCGAGTAAAATGGTCCATCACCACCAATATGTATTCATAACCACCCTTGCACGTATTGAGATGTAGAAAGTCTATTGAGACCATCTCAAACAGATACGTAGTTTGGATGTTGCCCATAGGTGCCCGGGTTGATGTGTTGGGACGTTTATTATTATTATTATTTATTATTATAGCGCCATTTATTCCATGGCGCTTTACATGTGATAGGGATATACATAACAAAAGCATTTACATAATCTTAACAAAACGAGTCAGCGACTGGTACAGGAGGAGCGAGGACCCTGCCCGCGAGGGCTCACAGTCTACGAGGGATGGGTGAGGATACAGTAGGTGAGGGTAGAGCTGGTCGTGCAGTGGTGTTTACTGCAGGTTGTAGGCTTGTCGGAAGAGGTGGGTCTTCAGGTTCCTTTTGAAGGTTTCCACGGTCGGCGAGAGTCTGATATGTTGGGGTAGAGAGTTCCAGAGTAGGGGGGAAGCACGGGAGAAATCTTGTATACGAGTGTGGGAGGAGGAGATAAGAGGGGAGTAGAGCAGGAGATCTTGTGAGGATCGGAGGTTGCGTGCAGGTAAGTACCGGGAGACTAGGTCACAGATGTATGGGGGAGACAGGTTGTGGATGGCTTTGTATGCCATGGTTAGAGTTTTGAACTGAATTCTCTGGGCAATAGGGAGCCAGTGAAGGGATTGACAGAGAGGAGAGGCCGGGGAATAGCGGGGGGACAGGTGGATTAGTCGAGCAGCAGAGTTTAGGATAGATTGGAGAGGTGCAAGAGTGTTGGAAGGGATGCCACGGAGCAGGAGGTTGCAGTAGTCGAGGCGGGATATGATGAGGGCATGCACTAGTGTTTTTGCAGAGTCTTTGCTGAGGAATGCACGGATCCGGGAGATGTTTTTGAGTTGGAGTCGGCAGGAGGTGGAAAGGGCTTGAATATGTGGCTTGAAGGAGAGATCAGAGTCCAGGGTTACCCCAAGGCAGCGAGCTTGTGGGACTGGGGAGAGTGAACAGCCATTGACGTTGATGGATAGGTCGGATGGGGGATGTGAATGAGAGGGTGGAAAGATGATGAACTCTGTTTTATCCATGTTGAGTTTTAGAAACCTGTCGGAGAAGAAGGATGAGATGGCGGACAAACATTGTGGGATTCTGGTTAGTAGGGAGGAGATATCGGGTCCAGAGAGGTAGATCTGTGTGTCGTCAGCATAGAGGTGATACTGAAAGCCGTGAGACTCTATGAGCTGACCCAGGCCGAAGGTGTAGATGGAGAAGAGCAGGGGTCCTAGAACTGAACCTTGGGGGACACCGACAGATAGGGGGCGAGATGAGGAGGTGGTGCGTGAGTGGGAGACGCTGAATGTCCTGTCTGTTAAGTATGAGGAGATCCAAGATAGAGCCAAGTCCGTGATGCCAAGAGATGAGAGAATCTGGAGTAAGAGGGAATGGTCCACTGTGTCAAAGGCAGATGACAGGTCCAGAATGAGGAGGATGGAGTAGTGTCGCTTGGATTTGGCATTTAGTAGGTCGTTTGTGACTTTGGTCAGGGCAGTTTCAGTCGAGTGATGCGGTCGGAAGCCAGATTGTAGACGGTCGAAGAGGGAGCAGGAGGAGAGGTGGGAGGACAGTTCAAGGTGGACATGTTGTTCTAGAAGTTTTGAGGCAAAGGGGAGAAGTGATATGGGGCGGTAGCTGGTCAGAGAGGAAGGGTCAAGGGAGGGCTTTTTGAGGATGGGTGTGATTGCGGCATGTTTGAAACATGAGGGGAAGACTCCGGTTGTTAGTGATAGATTGAAGAGGTGGGTTAGGGTTGGGATGAAGACTGAGGTGAGGTTAGTGATGAGGTGGGATGGGATTGGGTCAAGTTCGCAGGTGGTGAGGTGTGATTTGGAGAGTAAAGAGGAGACTTGACCTTCTGTAATGGTGGAGAAGTGGGGTTTGGAGGAGGATGGTTGAGTAGATATGAGGAGGGGTTGTGTGGACTTTAGGCCAAAGTTTTGTCTGATGGTGTCAATCTTCTGTTTGAAGAATGAGGCAAAGTCGTCGCCTGAGATGAGAGAAGAGGGAGGAGGTGCTGGGGGACGAAGGAGAGAGTTGAAAGTGTTAAATAGCTGTTTAGGGTTGTGAGATAGGGAGGATATGAGAGATGAGAAGTAGGTTTGTTTTGCTGTAGTGAGTGCGGACTTGAAATTAGTGAGGGATTGCTTGAATGCGATGAAGTGCTCGATGGAGTGAGACCTTTTCCATCTCCGCTCCGCAACCCTGGAGGCCCGGCGCAGTTCTTTGGTAAGTTTAGTGTGCCAGGGTTGCCTGTTGAATGTGCGAGGTGTGGTGTGTGTGAGAGGGGCGATCGAGTCTAGAGCTGCAGCTATTGTGGTGTTATATGAAGCAGCAGCAACGTCTGCATCGTGCAAGGAATTTATGTCTGTGAGAGGAAGGAGGGATTCAGAGAGAGAGTGTAGGTCAAGGTGTTTGAGATTTCTGCGAGGGTGTGTGAGTTTGTGGAGTGGGGATTGTGCACCCGGAGAGGAGAGGGTAGAGAATGTGAGGAGGTTATGGTCAGAGAGAGGGAGTGGTGAGTTAGAGAGGTTAGATAGGGAACAGAGGCAGGTGAAGATGAGGTCCAGTGTGTGGCCATCTTTGTGGGTGGGTGTGGAAGACCATTGAGTGAGTCCAAAGGAGGAGGTGAGGGATAGGAGCTTAGAGACAGACGAGTGGGGAGTGTCAATGGGGATGTTGAAGTCACCCATTATGATAGTGGGGATGTCAGTGGAAAGGAAGTGAAGCAGCCAGGTAGTGAAATGGTCTAAGAAGGTGGTGGCTTGCCCTGGGGGTCGGTAAACGACGGCCAGTTGGAGGTTGGAGGGGGAATAGATGCGCACACAGTGCACCTCAAAAGAGGGGAGTGTAACGGAGGGTGGCAGTGGGATTTTGGTGAAAGCGCAGAGTTCCGATAGGAGGAAACCTACGCCTCCACCATGTTTGCCATTGGGGCGGGGGGTGTGGGAAAGGTGGAATCCGCCATATGAAAGGGCAGCTGGGGAGGCTGTGTCAGTTATGTTTCAGACACCCACACTCCCTGGTCACGTACAGTACCTCTCAATATCTCTCTGCATGTACAGCCAGAGAAATGTTCACGGATCAAGTTGGCTGTCTTTTTCACTCCGAGGTGTCCCATGTTTTCATGGAGTTCTTTGAAGACTAACCCATGGAATGCTCTGGGTTGTACTAACTGCTGGTTTTGTCCTCCTTTACAATACAGGATATCGTCTTCACTGAGGTAGAGCTACATCCATTCTTTAACTAAAACAGATACTGCTGGTGACTCATTATCTCTCTCCCGTTTATTTGGAAACTGATTTTCCACATAAAGTAGTATTCTACTAATTATCTGATCTTGCCATTGTGCTCTACGGATTTTTCCTTTTGGTAGTTGTTGAATGGACAGGGGTGATCTTGTTCTCTCATTTTTATGGTGGTTTCCACCATCAACAGACACCACAATGGTGTGTCTTCCTCTTCATAAGCTTGCACTGCTTGGGTAGTGCTCTCAATTTCTTCCAGACTGACTTCCTCCGAGCATTCTTGCATGAACTCCTTAGGGTCTAGTGGCATTCTCGACAATCCATCAGCATCCGCATTGCATTTTCCTGGCCTGTACTTGATGCTGAAATTGAAGTCAGTTAGTTCAGTGACCCATCTCTGACCCATTGCATTCAGTTTGGCTGTAGTGAGGACATAGGTCAAAGGGTTGTTGTCAGTGTATACCTCAAACTATTTGCTGTAGTAGAGATAATCTCTAAATTGTACACAGATAGCCCATTTCAATGCCAGGAACTCAAATTCTCCAGAATGTAGATGGTAATTCTTCTCAGCATCTGTTAACGTTCTACAATCGTAACCGATGACTCTCAATTTTTCATCTTGATGCTGATACAGGGCAGCTCCCAGTCCAACTTGAGAAGTGTCACAATGAAGAACAAATGGTAAGTTGAAATCAGGATATCCCAAGATGGGTGGTTTTACCAGGTAGTCTACTAGTTCTTCCAATACCTCCTGGTGGTCTGTTGTCCAGAGAATGGGCTGTTGGGACGAAACGGTGTTGTTTCTTTTAAGCCCGGTCCTACCCACTTTCTTCTTTTTCCCCGTGGGTGGTGTTGACTCTGTCATCCCCCACAAGAGGAAGTATAGTGAGGCGACAATCCTGGAGAAGTTCCGAACGTAAGTACGATAGCAGGAGAGGAATCCTAAGATCTGCCTCAACTCCCTGACAGTAGAGGGCCGCTTGCCTTTTAAGGCCAGTACCAGAGCGATTTCTTCTGGGTCCATGGTATATCATTCTCCAGACACAATTTTCTCTAGAAATTGGACTTGCCTTTTGAACAGTTCACACTTATTTGGGGTCAACTTAACTCCATGTTGTTGATACCGCTGTAATACGGTCCTCACGTGTTCAACATGCTCCCGGAAGGTTTTGCTGTGTACCACATTGTCATCCAAGTACGGCTGGCAGATATTGTCCCTCAGTCCTTCTAAACATGTCTCCAAGCTGCTCTGGAATTCTGCTGGAGCTGAACTGAGCCCAAGCGGTATGCGTATCCGCTCGTATAACCCCCACGATGTGATGAATGCTGTCAAAGGTCTAATGGACTCTTCAACAAACCCTTGATGGTATGCTTTACCCTGATTGAGGACAGGGAACCAGGTACTTCCTGATAGGCTATCCAGCGTATCTTGAATCTTTGGTATCGGGTGCCGATCAGGTACTGATTTTCGGTTTAGTTCCCGGTAATCACAGCAGAGTCTCAATGTACCGTCCTTCTTCCTAACACAAACAATAGGAGAGGAATAAGACGATTTCGACTTTTGGACCTAACCTCTGTTGATTAAATCTTGTAAATACTCTTTCACTTCACTGTGTAATGGTTTCGGCACAGACATGTAACTTCTGGATACTGGGGTCATGTCTTTCAAATTGATTTTCAATTGCAACGACGGGATACAGCCTATATCAGAGTCATATTTAGAGAATGCATTACATTCTTCTCTCAGCATCTGTTTTGCTATCGCTATATCTTCAGCACACAAGTGTTCCATGTATACTGCGGGATCACAGGACCCTGAGGTGGGTGGTGCAATTTCCTCCCCTGGGCAACTCCTGTTCCTTAGTGGGGAGACTGAATTCACGGTAGACCCCCTAGGTGGGTCTCACACTGGCTAGATATACCATTTTAACGGTTTCAATGTGACCTAACACAGTCTTTGGATCCAGTCTAATTTTGTGTTTCATAGTATTCATCACCGATACTGTCACTCGAGCAAACCCACCAGTAGGAATCGTAAGCACAATCTCACCTTGAACTAGGCCTTCAGGAAGTTCTAAGGAGTCTTTTGGCACGAACAGTCTTTTCCGGACTTTTCTTCCCGGTTCTACCCGGACTCCACACCTCTCCCCCACCATTTGGTTTGCAGGGATTATGGTTGGGCACCAGCCTACCTTGACTTCTTTTAGGTCTTTTGTATTCTGTGCTTTCTTTACTCTATGAATCACATTTTCCGCCACGGCGTTGGGTATGGCAAGCGATGTGGCAATTGCATCCACCACCAGTGCCCCTGACTTGTGTTTTATGATGACCTCACTTATTATATGATAACCCAGGATAGGATCCGCTGCCACGTTCTGATCACTGGTCACGGGAAAAGGTACCAAAAGCTCAATGGTGTTGCTGTTCTTTGTGGCCCTTAGTTGGAAAGTCACTTCCACCCAGCCTATGAAAGGGATTTCGGTCTGGTTGACAGCTTTGCCGTGGAGTTCCACTGGTCCGAAGAGTTCTTCTAGCAACTGAAGGCAGGTATGTGGCAGGTAGCGCCTTCTCCATTCTTCATTTAAAAGGCTCGCTTGGGCTCCGGTGTTCCACAGTGCTTATACCAAGAGTCCATCTGGCTGGCACTGTATAAAGCATCTTTCACCAATTAGGCTGATGAGGCTATCTTTACTGACCGAGGAATCCTCCTCCCAGGAGTACATCATTTGATCTACACACTGTGCATTATGTAACTGATGCCCCTGTCTCTCTTGCAGCTGTTGAATACGGAAAACACTTGGGGATAGTACTGACGCAGCCGTTTTACATCATGCACCGTTCTGGGGTTTGATGAGATTTGGATTTCCTTCTGGGGCCTCCTCCATGTCACGGTTACCAGTCGCCCCGCACTGGCAACCTCCTGTCTTTTAACTCCAAACGACAGTGACCATTGGCATTCCTTGGCATAATTTCCTTCCTCACCATATCTTAGATAGTGGACACACACCGTACTCTGATTGGATGACTGGCACGCTTCCCAAGCCGGGTATCTTCTGTTTTGGAACCCACTCCTGGGTCTGAGGGATACAGGTTCTGACCTGGAACGAATCAACTTTTTCATCTCAATCAACTCGGCTCGCAATTCTCCTATTACTTCCTCCTAGTCAGCGCTGGCGGTCCTCTCTTTTGTTGGTGATTTAAGGTTCCCTCTTGGAGGTGGCACTGGAGGGTCTCCATGATGATCTCCGGACTGGCCACCGGGGGTCTCCAACTTCAGCTGACTAATTTTGGTGATTTTAAGAGCAGAGCCTTTCTTTAACTTCTGTTCGCTCTCTGACTCCAAACTAGCTGCCTCATTCATTTTTTCAATTAGGACTTCATCCAGAATGCCAGGATCTTCTAGGCACTGTTTCAGATGCAACTTGATGTCTTTGAGGATTAACCCCGTTCCCAATGATCTCAAGAACTTCTTCTGGACTAGTCCAGGATCAAACCTCTCCTCCACTTCTACATCTCTGGATGCAAACAACAGTCAATCCTTCAGTTCAATTGCTCTTAACAAGAAACTTTGGGGTGATTCATTATTTTTCTGTGAGAGGTTAATGAGTCGGTGGAACAATTCTGAAGTACTCTCTTCTTTATAGTGCCCTTTTAAAATCATCTTCAGCTGTTGCAAGGTCAATTGACTCTTCATTTCTAGCATACTACGGAGGTTCAATCCTGGGCTGATCGCTTTCACCACCCCCTCAACGATCTCATCTGGCTGGTAGCCTTTCTGTAAGCCTGCATCGATCTGGTGCAACAAGTTCATATAAGACAGTTTCTTTTTCTGTTCACACTCTCCAATTTGTCCCAGGATCTTGAATTCTTTCCTTATGGTGATTTGTGGTGATAGAGAGGACAGTCTTCCTGATTTATCTAACCCGAGAAGGTTAAAGGTTCTGTCTGAGCCTGTCACCTGTTCAGAGGTTTTGGTCAATTCCTGCAGGGCTGCTGTTAGGGCTTTGAATTGTTCTTTCAATTCCTGTAATTCAGTCTGCAGACAGAGATTCCTGCTTTTGGTAATTGATGCCACCCCTCCATCCTCCAACTTCAACCTCGTTAGAAACTGTGTTAGCTCCTGGAGGAACGTCCTCACTACGTCTTCAACTTCTTTCTCCCCCAGCTCATCCATTTTTGCATTAATGGCAGCTAACAGTTGCTTGCAGTTGTGTGCTTTAGAAATCTGTTCTTCTGACATCTTTATACGTTCTTCTACTGTTCTCAATCATTCACAGGTTAACTGAAGAAACAGCTCACTAATTCTGTCCATTTGTATTTCCACATCCATTGCTGCTAGTGAGTTTTCTTTAGGGCTGGTCCCCTTTAACTGGTGTAGCAGAGTTGAGTTGAGGTGCTGTGCTGCTGTGTTTTTCCAGAGACTTTTCCTCTTCTCCCTCTACACGCTAATTCCCACTCAGGACTCCCCGTACGGGTCCCCAATGTTACACGCAGATGGGTTTCATGAATTCGTTGGAATCCTGGGGGAATCGTTACTCAGGGCGACCATAGGCTGCAGCTTCTCTCAGGCACACGATAGATTCAGTTGCTGACCAGACACATCTGACAAGAGTATTTTTCAACAGTTTAACAGTGGAATTTAATCTGAAGCATGGCCAGTGCAATTCTAGGATATACAGCAACAACCTTACAGTCTCATAAAGCAGGCACAGTAACATCAGTCTCTTCAGTAGCATAATTCAGCACAGATTAGATCTCTTGGCAGCACACTTCTATGCATAAACAGCTGACTTTTCCTTCACAAGGACTCACTAGTACACAGCATTCTTTATCCTGCATGGAGATGGAGGGGGGGGAGGGTTTGATGAGGGAGATGATCCCTATGACACGATTCTCTCCAGTCCTCATCTTTTTGCCCGATAATACTCCGCACTGTTAGCTCAGGGACTCTATCTGGCCAGTGTTTAGCTTCCCTCCTGACCTGAATTCTGTTTCCTTGTCTTCTGTGAGATACAGATCACACACCACCTTTCTCTATGGCTCCAGCCAGAACAGTAAACAACTCCCCCACAATCCCCCTGGGGCTCTGCTAAAACACTTCCTGTGTCCTGTGTTAACCCCTCTAGTTGCTGGATGCTTCTGGAGCACAACACTTTCTGTCTCCTGTGCTTGTGTTACTTCTAATAGTTGCTGGATGCTTTTGAAGCAACAGCACTAATTCTGCATGTCACATTTTTTCACGGCCGGTGATAATGTCACGCATGGTGTGAGAAACACTAAGTACAACATAAAAGGAAGAGGGGGAGGAAGCCCAAACACTAGGGATAGGGGGAGTGGAGACCCCTAGGCAGATCTAATATCACCCTGCCTACCTTACCGTCCCTATATAGGTTCTACACCTATCGCCGAGCAGGACCCTAGGCCCTGGATGACCCTAGAGCTTGGCCCTAGATAGGGAGGGGGAGGGGTGAGCACTGCTCAGGCCCCACTACAAACTAAAGACAACAAGGTAGTCAAACAGAGGGGATAAACTTAGCTTGAGCAGACACCAGAGGAGAAACGCCAACTGTCCTCCAAGCTCACCAGAGAAGAAGCTAGCCGACTGCTAGTGCTTCAATCCTGCACAAAGGTACATAAAAATATCACCGGCGATTCTCTGGAGCAAACTGAGTGTTTTTAACTCCCAGGCAAGGGTGTGTCAATCAGCAGCAGGAGGGAGGCCGCTGCTGGGCCCAAAAGGAAGAAGGATTAAGTAGGTGTCTGTAATGCCAAGCGCAGTGACCTTCTACAGCCAGATCCAGAGATTGTCTATTACACCTGACACACAAGTGACACAATTGGGCTGTTCAGATGACAAGAAACAAGAAATGACAAGAAATGAATGTCCATGTGGAAGAAATTGCAGCATGCACTAGTTTCTTATGGATTTGACATGAAACTCATCTATTCAACTCTAAAGACATGCAAAAAAAAATCCATATCAATCAATCATATTACAAAATAGATAAGACAGGGAATTGTGGAGTAACACAAGTGAGACAGTGGAAAAAAACAGTTTGAAAATTCAGCCTCCTGATCAAAAGCTAAAATAATCTTTTTTTATTTCTTATCATTAAAAATACATTGGTACGTACCCATCATACAAAATGACAAGGGGGAACTTAAAATTACAATGCATTTTAGATTAACCTCCTTAATCATTGTAAAAAAAAAAAAACAAGAAGTTAGAGTAGAGAAGGAATGGTAGACAACTGAAGTATATTAGAAAAGTGATTAAATTATTACATTAACTAAGTAGAAATTTAGCATTACATTCTCCTTTAGTTTCAGACAACTCCTTTAAAGATAAAATTATTGTACAGCCAAATTGGTTCAGAGACGAAAACATTTCAACTTAAATAATTTTGCGGTGTTGAAAACGAATATGTTGCTTAAATTTGCTGATTGGCTTTAATTTTCAAAATCCAGAGGATCTCATAATCACTTTATTTCATCATAATTTATGCATTGTTAGTAGCTAGTCTATTACAACATCTATTTAGTCTATTGAGCCTTCAGTATTCTACTATCTTAGAGTGAACAATCAAAAAACGCCAACTCAACTCCGATGATGTAATCCTAATTACAGTTGCATCAACTACTTTTATAAATGCTCTCTGTGTAAGGTATACAGTTTTAGGATTTCTTAGCTTAGTTTCTTAGCATATTGGCATGTTTCTATATGCTATTTTCAGATATGCCTCGTTCTTGCATTAACAAAGTGAATAGTTTCTGCTAAATATGCGGAGAAGTCACTTTTGTGTCACAAAAGGAAAACTTGACTACCATGACAAGGAAAGCCTACAACCTGTATTTTGACTACAGAATAGTAGATCAGGACAAGAGTTGGGCTCCATACATGCTGCAATAGATGTGCATCACATCTTACCTAGTGGTTGCATAGGAATAGGCAATCTATACCTTTTGCAGTCCTATGGATCTGGAGAGAGCCAACCGATCACACTATCAATTGTTATTTCTGCATGGTGCTCTCCATTAGGAAAATAGTTTCAAGGAAGAAGAAGTGGACTTTACAGTATCCAAACATTCTATCTGCACTACGCCCAGTACCACACACAAAAGAACTGCCAGTTTCAAAACCACCAGAAACATTTTCAGTCGAGTCAAGTGAGGAAGAAGAGGACGCTTAGTGTCATGAAGTATCTTCCTGTCACGACCTAGACTTTCTGTCAGCAGCCTCAACTGAACCACACCTTATAAAACAAAGTGATCCACCTTTTGCCTCTGGTTCCCTTCTCCAACAAGTAAACCTTTCAATGGAAGCAATCCAGTGGATCCCATTTTAAGACCAGATCTCCTATACAGGGGTGGAAAGGTCAGAATCAAGAGGGCAGCAAAGGTACAAAATCTGCGAGCAAAAATGGTAAGGAAACAAGCCGTGGTCAGACAACAGGAAAAGGGGTTCAGCTCAGGGGGATGGGTGAAACTTCTGAGTGGGCCCCTAACCAGATATCCATGATTACAACTACAACGGCGCTCCTTATTAGTGATTAAAAGGGAACCACAGCAGATGATTAGGCTCTTACTGAAAATAAACATCTGTACAAAGACCAACATCAATATTACCACCATACGGTTACCATATTGGTAGATACCAGCCCTGCAGAACATATAAGAGATTACAGTACAGTCAAAGATAGTGACTTACAGGTGATGTTCTTTCTGATGGAGTCGTTCACTATTCCCATCTTTTTCATCTAGCCCAGACCAACATGACAACTTCTCCAGCAATGACTCTTCTGCAGAGATTACAACAAAGACATTTGACTTCGCACAATTTCAGCACAGACCCCATCTATTCCCAACCTGCACAAACTCCTCATTCTTCTGATACCACAATACTGAGCGGCTGCAGTATGTGTCACTGTTACTACACCTGTTGTGTGGCACAAAAACAGTGTTCCTCTTGCTGCCCCACATAAGGATGCCCACCACTGTGGCCCTTACATAGTAAAATGCCTCATTTGTGCATTCTAGATGGTAAAATTGCCCCATATAAAATATAAATGACTTGTGCAAATGACCTAGAAAACAGTGGCAATATTTTGCCCTCTAGAAACACCCAAGTGAGCACCTTAGACAGTCACAATACCCTGAGTGCCCCTATAACAATAAGTGACCATCTAACATTTAATAATGTCCTCTGAGTCCCCCCCTGTACAATTTCCCTATACACAACATAATGCACCCACAGCTCCCCTGTGCACAGTATGATGGGCTCACAATTCCTCTATACACAGTATGATGGGCCTACAGCTCCATTATACAAAGTATGATGTCTTCATAGCTCCCCTATACACAGTTTAATGCCCCAAAGCTCCCCTATACACAGTATGATGGGCCCACAGCTCCACTTTCCACAGTGTGATGAGCACACAGCTCCAATAAACACAGTATGATCTCTCCCACAGCTCCCTTATACACAGTATAAAGCCCCCAAAGCTGCCTTATACACAGTATGATGGACTCACAGCTCCCCTATACACAGTATAATGCCCCCAAACTGAATGATGGCCCCCTTAGTAAATCCCCACACAATATGAAGACCCCCACAGTAGCAGCCCTCTATATGATGGCCCCTTAGTAGCCCATATTCTGTATGAGGGCCCCATTACTAGCCCTTACTTTACATGAGGACCCCCTTACTAGCTTAAACTCCTAATGATGGCTCCCTTAAAAGCCCCCAGGTTGTATGAGGACCAACTTAGTAGCCTCCACTCTGTGTAAGGGCCCCCTTAGTAGCCTCCACTTTGTATGATGGTCCTCGCAATATTAAAATAAAAAATAAACATACACTCATCTAACCCCAGTAAGTCCACTGGCAAACCGCGAGCAGACCGACGTGGTAATATCATTGCACCAGTGCACACACAGGAAATAAGAGTCCAGTCATGAAGATGTAATCACATCTTTCCACCCGGGACCTGCTGTTCTACAGGCCTAAAGTGATCTGTGGGCTACAAAATGGAGAGCAGTAGTGCAGGGAGAGCATTTCTTCCTGCTCTACCCCAGAGTTTAACAGTAATGATGTGCTGTATATGCTGATACAGTTAAGGATGGTGGTCGCTCTGTGTGGGCCCCGCCGAGTCAGGGGCTCGGGGCGACTGCCCACTTTTCCCTCCTTGTAGCTATGCTACTAGATACAGTAGGTGATAACTTGCTGATTGCTGGGGCTATCGGCTACCCTTGGCAGAATCATAGACTATGCATGGAGCATTTTGGAGCCCTTTACTCAGGATTGGTGGGGATCCCAGTGACCAACATAAAAACTTGTGAAATTAAGAATTATCTTTTAAAACAGAATGTTTTTATTGCAACAAAATTAGATTTTTAATTAAATAGCTGTTGGAGTAAGCTGCAATTACGAATAGTGAAATGCCTACATTTAGTTTGAGAAGTCTTAACAAGATTATAGTTGGAGAATCAACTGTAATTAAACTAAAATATTCTCTCTTGTGTCTCCCCTGAGGCTTATTTCATTTATAAGTTTACTCTTTTTTTTTGAGCATCACTGAAATTCATTTTAGTTTATTGTATTGTTAATTAGTTAATTACACAAATTTACTGTAAAGTTATCTACAAACTGAAAGGCACATGATGAAAAGTCTTCATTTCTAATCATTTCTATTTAAATTAATGTTTAGATTTGAATTCAGAATCCCAGTTTTGCAAGATAACACTTCTAACACATATAGCTACAGGAAACATTAACATTTTTAATTGTTTTTTAACCAGTTGACCATTAATTCTTTATGATAAACAGTCCATTCATATTTTTGGAGGTTAGGTGTGATTTGTGTCTATCACAGTCTGTTTTGTATTGTTTTTCTATATGACGATCAACATTTTTTTTATCACATTTAGAATTTGCAAATTGCAAATTTTCCAAAAGTCTTACAACTTCTTTAAGATTCCTTCTTTAAGATGATGGAAAAAATGTTTTTCAAAGTGCACATATTCTCTGGGGGTTAAGGGAATTTTCTAAGTCTAGTAAAAAAAAAAGCCTAGAAGAATAAATGTGACAATAAAATAAATGTTATGTTCCTGTTAAAATCCACATCACTGCTAAAGCCAGTGATTGGTTGCAGTGGTTACAGGAACTTCCTTTTTGTCGCCAGGTAAGCAGGAACTAATTGGGAGAAACAGAGCAGAGTTTGAGTGGTGCAGGTGTTAAAGGGTTATTCTATACCCTATCTGGGGCTCTGAAGATCCCCATGTGAATAGAGTGGTGTTCAATCATGTGCATTGCAACTCCGTTCACTCTTATGAGAGTGCCAAAGAGTAGATGAGCTCAGCGCTTGGCTATTGCCAGCGGTCACATTAAGAGTGAATCAGGATCGGTGGGGTCCCAGTGGTCGGACCCCTAGCAATCTGGAAATTATCCTTCATCCAATGGATAGAGGATAACTTTCAATCTAGAAAATACCCATTTAAGTAAACGTTCTTTAAAAAAAACTGTCACCAGATCAAAAGTGGCAAATGTTTGCTCTTATTTTATTCCTGCTGCGCCCCTGGGTATATCATTATCTGTTTCTTTTTAAAATCATACAGTTCTGGAGATATTGGCTTTTTTATGTAGTGCTAATTTTTATTGTCTTTACCAAGAGGGTGCTACTCACAGGATTCTTTGAGAGAATGTCTTTTGACCCATATCTCTGGAAAACTTGTATATTCAGAGTAGCAACAGGAATGAAAAAAAAAAAACTAGTCGCTTTTGACCTGGAAAGGGGTCCTCTCTAATTATGTTATCACATTTCCTCCCGTTAGTCAATTTTTTAGTCAATTTTTTTTGTTGAATTTGGAAACTACATTTACCTTTATTGATACTATAGTAGGATGAAATTGTTTCCAAGGGTGCATTTACACTATGTGATCTGCATCATTAAACTCCTACCAATTGGTAACTATTTGCCAATTGGTGGTCGCTTATTTGCTGGTGGCCTGTACTTCAGATGTGATGCGCTCCCTGGGCCGTGGGGTACTCGGTAGCCAGGCCGGTTGGTGCTGGGGGATGTCACGGTGGCAGTGACCCGGTCCGTGACCCAGGGCGGTCAAATAAAGGAAAAGTAAAAGGGGAACAACGTTTTTAGGATAATATTCGTGACGCCACCCGTGGTATGCGGCTATATGGGGTTGCCGCTGTGGTACAGATCCTCTGGAGCTGATGGTGACGCAGCAGAGTTGGTTCAGCTCTCCATGGGCAGAGCTTAGCTCCAGGGCAAGATATAGTGATTTTATGAGGTAGATGTTGTTGGTGCGGTGTAGTGCAGGGCTGGTGATGGCGCAGCAATTATTCAAGGACACAGTGGGGTACAGTCTTCAGGTTTTACTCACAGTTGTTCAAGACTCCAGGTTACAGTTACTGGTGTATAACAGCCCATGTCGTCCTGTGTCCTCCGGGGTAGGGGTCCAGCAAACTCTCAGGTATCTCAGGAGCACTTAAACGGGACCCCGTTCTATGTACTTTTCCCGGTCGTCTCACTGTGCTGGCTCTAACCCTCCAGCCCTGCGCCTCACAATCAGTGTCCCAAGCAAGTGACCTCGGGCCTTGTCGTGCGACTTGCTCTCAATCCCCTGGACCCTACTGTATGTGGCCACCTTTTCGGCGATGTAATTGTGGATTTTGGCTGCAACACCTTGAAAATGCTGCAGCCTCCGGTTGGCTAGCTGAGCCTGGTTGTTCTCCACTAGGCTGGGGCCGGTCCCCTTCTGCGGCCTGATCCCTCCACGTCAGCGTGAATTCGGGCGCATGGGTGGCCTCTGCAGTCGCCGTGCCCCTGGGATCCCTTCTGTCTCTCCGGAGCCCTTCTGCACTGCTCCCATCTTCTCTCTTCACTTTCCTCCTCCTGGGCCTTTCTGACTGGGCCTCACTCTCCTTCCTTGCTCTCCTCAGCAGAGCTCCTCTTGAGCTCTCACTGGACTCCTCTCTACTGAACTCCTTCTCCTGACTCTGAACACACTCTAGAACCTTCTACACTCCTTTTTATACACCTCCCTTTGGTGCTCCACTGATCTTCTTCCTACACCCACCTCCTCTACCTAGCTCCACCCTCCAGCTAGGAACCAGGGACTGTGCTTAGGAGTAATCTCGCCCTTCCCTACTAAAGTGGAGTGTATTGGGTGTGGGTGTGTGGGTCCCGGGTAGTACGCCCTCCTTACCTGAGAGTGGGGTACCACACCTCTGGGTGAGATGCAGTACCTCTGTGGCAACTGGACTCGCAGGGGTGCCACAGATGCGCACTGAATGATCTGTAATAAATCATTCAGTGCACAGAACGATGTGCTGCCAAAAATAATGATCTTTTGGGTAATCAAATGATCATTTCACCTGATGAACAAGCATTTTGCTAATATAAAAATAATGGATTTTGTAAATCTAGTGCCAATTCCTTTAACTTCCATGATGACATTTAGGGCTGTTAATCCATCTTGGTGTGATATATTATAATTTATAGATTACAAATTCATAGTATAGTTACCTTCTACTAGGGATATATTGTTGTATTTATGTTGTTTTTTTGTTTAATAAAATCACCTTTATTCTAATAGTTGTAATTTCCAAGATCGCTCTGTTATTTCAGGTATTTGCATTACCTCGATGACTTTTTAGAAATGTACTGGCTTTCCACAAGATGTAAAAGACCTTCTACTTAAGATATAAATTATGGTCATCTAGAATCCACATCAAAGGCGAAAAACTGTCTCATTCCTTTGAGGAATTTCTAAGTAGTAAATAAAACTCTGACTCATGCTACATCTGTCTGGGAATCGTCTCCTCGACTAGCTTCTTGTGACAAGAATTTTGCCTTATTACAGGTAGAAGGCTAACCATTGGAAGACAAAACATCTACTTCTCACCGATGTAAAGTAATGGATGCTTTTATTACCTGCCCCACTCTGATCTTCTCTAGACGGGAGAGGAATCATATCAGACACATTTCCGCTCAGATCCCAGTCTAGTATTTGGGCAGTGACTACCCTGAAGTCAAGATTTGCGATAAGTGCAGGATGTTCACAGAGGATGTACAGAAAGCAGAAATGACAGTAAAGCTAGACAATGCTAGGAAAACAATTGCTGTACAACTGTATGAATCACAGCACACAGACATTGTGTAGAAGCAATGTACTGCTCAGTGACTGCATTTTACCTTTACATTTTTTTAACTGAACAAAAAAATAAAAGACATATACAGTGACAATCACTATAAACCTGAACTCATCTAACTCTTTCACAAACAGTCTAGAATAAAATTTCACATCTTATCTTATTAAAGTACTGCCAACAATAATTTTATTTCTTGAACCTTCCTCAGGCTGAGCTTACTCGCGCTTGGCAGTAAAAACGCTGTGTTCAAAACGCCCATTTTTCAGCTTTTTTACTGTGTTTTTTGCTGTTTTTTTGGCACGGATTACTTGTGCTATTTGTCTACAGTACATGTTAAATAAAGTTAGTTTTATTCACCAATAACGCAGCAAAATGTTTTGTTGTTTTTTTGCACTTTCTAATTACTTTCTATGGGTGAAAAAAATGCAAAAATGCTGAAAGAATTGACACGCTGCAGATTTCAAAAATACTGCAGTTTTCCAATTTGGTCAAGAAAAAACAAACAAGCGTGTGCATGAGATTTCTGAAATCTCATTGCTTTTACTGATACTGTAAAAAGGAGCTTTTTGCATAAAATTCAGCAAAAACGCAACATGTGAACATAGCTTAAAGAAGCACTCCTCCCATCAAAGTTTTTATCTTCTTAATATATTGCAACCATCATATTATATAGCATGGTGCACAATTGCTCATCTTGCCTTTCTACCCAGTTAATTCTTTTGTTTGCCATTACTGACTGGCTGAATCCTTCTAAACTCTATGTAGAAACAAGAAGTCAATTTTCCCTGTATTCATCTGTGCATCATCTCTAGTTGGGACTTGTGGATTATTTTTTGTTCATTTATTCACAGTCGGAGCCGCCAGAACTGTCTTATCTTTACGTAGTTTTAATTCATAAAATCTGGCTTTTTTGTGTCCGTAAGGCCATGTTCACACATTGCAGAAAAACTGTATTTTTTGTTTTCTGCAGATGTCCGCACCAAACTACACAATAACAATCTTCTCCCTCTTATTTGATGCATTTCTGGTGCAGATATGAAGGCGCGTTTTTAATGTGTTTTTTATAGTACAGAAAAACTTTGATTCTGCACTTAAAAAAGTATCTGCAGTTTTTTTACATACGTTTTTTTAGGCACCAAATAGAAGACAGGAGAGGAAAAAAAGCATCAAAACTACACAGTTCAGCAGCATCCTTGGGTGCACAGCGGGCACTTTTTTAGTTAAAATAGTTTTTATTAAGCATTTTTTACATAAATGGGGAAAAGAAAAAGGGGGGTAGACATATTATAAATACACAGTAATATAGAAGCAAAAAGCTAAATTTAACCCCTTCCTGACAAACGCCGTATACTGTATATACGGTGCCGAGGGAACTGTGTTCCCACAAACCTCTATATATACAGTACACAGCTTCACGATCGCGGGGGCTAACGATGAGCGCTGCAGCGATCGTGTGCAGGTGTCAGCTCTATATGAGAGCTGACACACCGCAGCAGCGCCAACAATCGGTGCTAGCACCGATCATGGGCATTTAACCCCTCTGATGCTGCTGTCACTATGGACAGTATGGACAGCAACATAGAGGAGCATCGCAGAGGGAGTGGGCTCCCTGTGTGCTCACATCAGCACAACGCGATCCGATCGTGTTGTGCTGACGGTCTCCATGGTGACCCCCGGTCCCAAGATGGCCGCGGGGTCCTTCAGAGAGCAGGCACTGAGATGTCTCTTTCCTGCCTCTCTGACGCTAATCTGATGCTCTGCAGTGCAGAGTATTAGATCAGCGATCAGGGCAGAGAAAGTTGATGTTCCATAGTGGGACAATGTAAATAAAAAGTTAACCAAAAGTTAATAAAATTATAAAAATCTTTAAAGAAAAATCACAAAATAAAGAACCAAAAAAAAAAGAAAAAATATTAATCCAATAAATACATTTATCTGTGTAAAAAAAAAAAAAAAGCACACATATTTGGTATTGCCGCATCCGACCCGACCTATAAAACTGTCCCACTAGTTAACCCCTTTCAGTGAACACTGTAAAAAAAAAAGAAAAACAAGACAAAAAATGATGCTTTATCATCCTACCACAGAACAAAAAGTGGAATAAAGACGCTTGTAAATAAAAATGGTACCCCTGAAAACGTCATCTTGCCCTACAAAAAAGCCACCAGTCAGGGGAAAATAAAAAAGATACAGCTCTCAGAATAAAGAGATGCAAAAATAATTATTTTTTCTATAAAATACGGTAGTTTTTATTGTGTAAAAGCGCCAAAACATAAAAAAATGATATAAATGTGGTATTGCTGTAATCACACTGACCTTAAGAATAAAGCTGCCCGAAAAAGGTACCAATAAAAACATCAACTTGTCCCGCAAAGAACAAGCTGTTCCATGACTCTATTGGCAGAAATCTGGAAAACTTATAGCTATCAAAATTAATGATGAGCGAATTTGTTCAAAATCCGATCTTACAACTTAAACACGAATATAGCACATTTGGATTCGTGATCGGAAATGCGAGCAAAATTTCTTTAATTCGGGAAAAATCGCCAACGTTCGGCGAATAAATGCGGGACCGTGATTGCGTGGAAACTACAGCGTTTTCTAACTGTTTTGCTGGCATAGTGCTTGTGTATGATGAGCGGGGGTAAGTGGTAGATGAGTGTGGGGGCTGGTGATAGCTTAGAACAGGTCAGGTCAGCGGCGCACTTGTAATTTTATTTTTTTCTTCCTGTAGGCGGTAACTTTAAGTCAGAAAAGCGCGGCTAGCCAATCAGAGCGCAAGAAGCATCCACACTGTCCAGACACAAGGGCTTCTGCAATTGGCTGCTGAAATCGCATACCCTCTCTATATAAAAACCAGCCATGTTCCCTCAGCGCCATTTTATCCATGTTACTGAAGGAGATAGACGCTGCTGAGTGTGCTCTGTCCTGTGAGAGATATTAGCTAGATAGATGGGCGCTTGTTTGGAAGTCAGATAGTGTAGATAAGTCCTCTGCTGTGTACCTGTTCATTCGACCTTGCAGAACATTTTTTTTTCTTGTGCAATTCCTGAGATTCTGACAAAAAAGAGCAGGGCCCATGCCATAGAACAGTGTTGTGCAGCGGTTGTATTGTGCTCCATGCACGAGTATACCTTCAATCTATTTTTGCACTTGTTAATGTGATAAAGCAAGCAAGCCCTTGTAGGCCACATTTTGATTTTGTAGGCTTGAAATTCAGCTATCTGCAGAGCTTGTCAGTGCAGAGCACAAAAAACTTTTTTTTTCATTTGCTAATGTGACAGTGCAAGCTGTGTTAGCCCAGTTTGTCATTTTTTGGTGGGTGAACTTCAGCTGTATGCACAGTAAAACAAATATATTTTTTTCTGTTGGCAGGTAGAGTCCACAAAAGATTTTTTTGTGTCGCAAACATGATACACTCTGCTAAAAGCCACCTACTATCTTAGTGGCAGTGAACTTCAGCTGTTTTCAGAGTAAAACAATAGATTTTTTTTTAGCTTGCTAGACAGAGTCCACCAAAGATTTGTTTGTGTGGCAAACATCATACGCTCTGTTAAAAGACACCTACTATCTTAGTGGCGGTGAACCTCAGCTATTTTCAGAGTAAAAAAAATTAATTTTTTCTCTTGCTAGGCAGGGTCTACCACAGATTTTTTTGTGTGGCCAACGTCATACACTCTGCTATACGTCAGCTACTTCGTTAGTGGTGGTGAACCTCAGCTGTTTTCAGAGTAAAAAATTAACTTATTTTGTCTTGCTAGGCAGAGTCCACAAAAGTTTTCTTTGTGTCGCAAACGTGATGCACTTTGCAAAAAGCCACCTACTATTTTAGTGGCGGTGAAATTCAGCTGTATGCAGAGCTTGTGCAGAGTAAAAAATCTATTTTTTACTGTGACTAACGTGATACAGCTGGCTATATCTGAGTTTGAAATATCTTGGAGCATACAGTAGTGCTCAAAAGTTTACATACCCCAGCAGAAATTTTCCTTTCTAGGCCTTGTTTCAGAGAATATGAATGATAACAAAAAAACTTTTTCTCCACTCATGGTTATTGGTTAGGTGAAGCCATTTTTTGTCAAACTACTGTGTTTTCTCTTTTTAAATCTTAATGACAACCAAAAACATCCATATGACCCTGCTCAAAAGTTCATATCCCCTCTTCTTCAAGCCCACAAGGAATTTCTTCAGAAGAAGAGCATGAATGTTCTCCCTGGGCTCCCATTACCCCTCCTCAGGACCAAACCCTTCCAATCCACAAGAAAGAAAGTTTTCCCTCTTGGTGGACAGAATGTTCTCTACCTCAAAAATGTCCTCTGCGCAGACTGAAGCTAGAGTGGTGCCCCGATCATCAGAGACAAAATTGAGGATGATGGGCTGGATCCAGACATCTCTTATCTGCATGTCTCTTCATCCGCTCAGAGGATTGCAGCAACGTGGATTTTGTGTCCTCCCAGATTTCCGAAAAGTTCTTAACGAGAGATTTCACAGCGGGATTGTTGACAGAAGCAGAGACAGGAAACGGAACATTGGGATGCTGACCATATACTACAAAAAAACGGAGATTTGGCAGAGGATTCGCTCACATGGTTATTGTAGGAAAATTTGGCCCAAGGCAGGAGTTCCACCCAGTTGTTATGGTGGGCATTGACGAAGTGCCAGAGGAAGCTAATGAGGATCTGATTAATACGCTCAACCTGGCCATTGGACTGTGGTTGATAAGCCAAAGAGAAAACCAAAGCGACATTCAGAAGCTTGCACATGGACCTCCAGGAGCATGAAGTAAACTGGACCCCTCTATCCGAGACAATATGAAGGGGTAGGCCGTGCAGACCGAAGATGTGAAGAATGAACTTCTCAGCTAGTACTGGCACGGAGGGAAGGCCAGGCAAAGAAACAAAGTGAGCCATTTTGGAGAAGCGGTCAGCAACCATCAAAATGACAATACAACCGGCCAATACAAGAAGGTCCATGATAAAAATCCATCGCAATATGCTGCCACGGAGCGGAAGGCACAGTTAGCAGAAGTAGTCGGCCAGTCGGAAGTTGCCTAGGAGTCTTGTTACGGGCACAGGAAGAGCAGGCAGAGACAAAATCTGCAACATTATTGCGCAGGGTCGGTCACAAATAACATCGGGAAATGAGCAAAATCATCTTCCTCTGTCCGGCATGGCCTGCCAGTTTAGATGAATGACCCCAGAGTAGGAACCTCTTCCTAACCAGAGCCGCCACGAAAATCTTTCCAGGGGAAAGACGAGACAGATCAAATGGGGTGACGGAAATTATTCTGGAGGGCTCAATGATGTGTTGGGGCTCCTCCTCTTGGTCGGTCGACAGAAATGATCTGGAGAGCGCATCCGCCTTGATATTTTTATCAGCCGGCCTGAAGTGGAGGGAGAAATTGTAATGGGCAAAGAACAGAGACCATCTGGTCTAATGAGGCTTAAGTCGTTGAGCGGACTGCAAGTAGGCGAGATTCTTATGGTCCGTGTACATGATCACCGGATGCCGAGCCCCCTCGAGTAAGAATCACCATTCCTCCAGCGGCAATTTGATGGCAAGCATTTACCAATCACCAATGGAATAATTGCGCTCCGAAGGAGAGAAGAGCTTGGAAAAGAAGCCGCAGGTCACCATTTGCCCGGATGAAGATTTCTGGGTGAGGGCAGCTATGGCCCCTGAGGAAGAAGCATGTACCTCCAGGAAGAACTGCTTGTTGCGGTCAGGACGATGCAGCACCAGAGCAGTAGAGGAGGCTTGTTTCAAAGACACAAAGGGACTCTCCGCCTTGGGAGTCCATTCCTTGGGATTAACCCCTTTGCGAGTCAGGGCAGAGATGGAAGTAGTCCAGGAAGAGAAATGAGGGATGAACAGGCGGTAATAATTTGCAAATCCTAGAAACCTCTGAATAGCCTTCAATCCCTCTGGTCGGGGCCACTTTAGAACGGCAGACACCTTTTCGGGGTCCATCTTAAGACTGGTCTTCGAGATTATGTACCCCTGGAATGGAAGAGAAGTCTGCTCAATAACGCATTTCTCGAATTTGGCATACAGATGATTTTTCCTGAGCTTCTGCAATACCTGACGAACGTCTCTCCGATGTGAGGGCAGATCTGGAGAGAACACCAGGATATTGTCCAGGTACACTACCAAGAATGAGTATAGGACGGAGATCTCGAAAGATGTCATTCACCAGCTCTTGAAAGACTGCTGGTGCGTTGCAGAGTCCGAAGGGCATCACTCGGTACTCGAAGTGACCATCACGAGTGTTGACTGCCATCTTCCACTCGTCACCCTTGCCAATCTGGATCAGATTGTATGCGCCACGGAGATCGAGTTTAGTAAAGATTTTTGCGCCTTTTAGGCAATCAAACAACTCAGAGATGAGAGGCATAGAATGTTTGTTTTTAATGGTTATTTGATTTAGACTCCTATAGTCGATACAAGAGGAAAGAAAGCCATCCTTCTTTTTGATGAAGAAGAATCCTGCTCCAGCCGGAGAGGTGGATTTCTGGATTCAAGTCTCAGCCAATGACAGGGGGTAGATTCGACCATGGGGAGGTGAGGCACCAGGAATGAGGTCAATGGGACAATCATGCGGCCTATGAGGAGGTAGTGTCTCAGCCTCTTTCTTGTCAAAGACATCAGTGTATGACCAGTAGAGTGCCGGCAAGCTGGGTAGATTAGCTGGAGTGGACGAAGGTCAAGTGGGACGAACAGAGACCAGGCAGGTTTTGTGACACTCCTGACTGGAATTCCAATTCAAGACCAGCACATAGAAGAAGATTTCCTCCGAGTATAACATTCCTATCTGCAGTACTACAAGCTCAGTGTCGAACAAGATGGACTCGGAAAGGGGCCTCCCATCCACCGAGGAAACCGCCAACAGATCTGGGAGACGTTGGATAGGGATCTGATACTGCTCCACAATGGCTTGTTGGATGAGATTCTTTAGTGCTGACTGGGTGAATAGGGGCGTCTTTCCTGTGGGAGTGCACGTATATAGTGCGGGGCAACCCGCCTGATCTAATAGTATGGGCATCATCAATAGGCTGCAAGCCAGACACTGTGCATCACACATATCTGTGTGACTGTTATCCTATGCAAACTCCATCGGTGTGCATTTATAATACTACACAGCCACCCCCTCCATGAATTGGTAGGTTAGTGAGTGGCTGTCTGCATCAGTATTTTGCACATGTGCTGCCCCCGCCTTTATCATGGAGGCTTGCTGCATCCTGCAGTGCATTGGTAATCTGACCTGGTGTTGGTAAGGCATTATCTTTTACTGTGATGTTTTTTGAAATTATGTCCAATGTTCACCAGTTTAGTATTGCGACCTGTGAGTGGGTGGCTGGCTGCATACTTGCGCTTGCATTCCAAGTAACAGAAAACTAAGGAGATGGATGGCCTCATCATCATCACAACCTGCAAGGTTTGCGCTATGAACTCTCCTGATGGAGAAGCCAGGGCCCACCAGAGGAGTCTCCGTTTCTCTGGTGGGCCCGTCCAACCCTGCCGAGGCTAAGAAACGTCTGTGTGAAGGTTCCCGGACACTCTATGGCTGCTTTTTTACTGTGGACTGGCTCCAGCAATCCATAAGATTGCAATCTATAAGATCCCTTCACTGACTCCCAATTGCCCAGCGTATCCAGTTCAAACTACTAACACTGACGTGCAAAGCCATCTCTGAACTAATCTCCTGATATATTCCCTTACATAATCTCCGGTCCTCCCAAGACTTCCTTCGCTCTACACTTATTTGTTCCTCACCCAATCACCTCCAATACTTCTACCAAATATCCCCCATTCTCTGGAATTCTGTGCCTCAATACGTCCGATTAGCCACCACATTTGGATCCTTCAGACACAACCTGAGAACCCATCTCTTCAAGACAGCCTACAGCCTGCCATTGCCTCGCTGCCACCTCAACACCACCGGAGCTAATGCAACTCGGCAACCTACTGTCTCCTTCCCCACCATCCAGTAGAATGTAAGGACGCAAGTGCAGGGTCTATAAGACTTAAGATGCAATATGGCACTTTGGCAAAGCCCAGTTATGTTCTCCCTCTGATATCTAACAATAATAAACAGGTCATGCTGGAGAAACTTGCACCTACTGCCACTCAGTGTCTTCAGCTCCTTTGTGAGAAACTAATGTTTGCTCAGCCACTCTACCAAATAAAATTCCTGAGGTATGGAAATTGTGGATGGCTTTGCTTCTGGTACTGGGTGCTAATACCAAACCATGGCATGCCATTCACTGGATATTCCTGGCTGGTTGGAGACAAGCTCATTCCCACAGAAAAGTACCAGCAAGCCAAGGAGATGGTGGTCTCTATCATCATGAAGGAGTTTGCTCATTGTCTAGTAGTCTGGCTTTTATACTAAAGATCCTGCTCATTTTTATAGTTTTAAATGAGTATGCAGAGACCGTGGTTTCTGCAGCAGTGCTTCCAGGCCAGGATAGTGGCGGAGAAATTGCTGTACCATCAGGTTAAGGATGCGAACCATGCAAGGCACGTGTCTGAGGTTGCCCCGGCGTAGGGCCGCCACCAGGTTTGTACCGTTATCGCGCACGGCCTTCCCTTGCTCCAGGTTCAGTGGAGATAGCCATTGCTCAAACTCGGCCTGGAGAGCTGTCCACAACTCTTCAGCTGTATGACTGCAATCTGCAAGGCATATTAATTTTAACACTGCCTGATTGCGGTGAGCCCTGGCTGCACAGTACGGAGGTGGGGGGAATTCTCTGTGCACTGTTGGAACGTGTGTTTCATTAAGGCAGAGGTTGAGGGAGCAGGTGGAGGCCCTAGAGGAGGTAGAGGATGCAGAAGCACTGGAGGAAGTGTTAGATACAGAGGTTTGTCCTGAAAACTTTGGGGATTCCAACACTTGCTGTCTAGTGACACCTTGGCGTCTAGTGGTTTAGTTCTCCATCCTCTGGTGTGTAGTGGTTTTGTTCTCCAACCCTAGCTGTTTAGTAGGTTAGTTTTCCAACCCCTGTTGCCTTATTAGTTTAGTTCTCCAACCTCGGTTTTCTATTAGTTTAGTTCTCCATGTTCTGGTGTGTACTTATTTCTTTCTCCAACCCATCCATGCCCACCCTCAGGGGTTAACGTCTGGTGACGAGGGTTTGGATTCTTCGTCCGGGCCTGGATCAGCAGAAAAAAATGTTTGCCCATCACTACACATGCTTTCCCCCTCTATGAAGCTTCGGATCAGACCTCTGATGCCCCGGAATAGAATGTGTGAACAGCTTTGTAGACTTGCCCATCTGTGCTTCCCCACAGTCAGTTGGCCGGTTGGAGAGTTGTGACGTGGGTGAAAACAAGGGTAATTGAGGTGCCACCTCTGAGGACTGTACTGTGTGTGATGTTAAGGTGGAGGAAGAGGAGCAGAGGCCACTTTATGCAGCGCTTGTAATCTACTGGAGCCCATGTTCTTCCTGCCCATCATCTACAAGGCATACCGCTGAGCGACTGCCATAGAAAGGGAGTGGAGTCCAGTAACAGAAGTTTTAAAAATACTGCACAGTTGCTCACTGCAGCAAAACAAACCTTCTCATCTCTCATATCATACGTGTCTCACAACCCTAAACAGCTATTCAGTACTTTCAAGTCCCTCCTCTGTCCACCAGCTCCCCCTCACTCTCCTCTCATCTCAGCTGAAGACTTAGCCTCATTCTTCAAGCAGAAGATTGACAACATAGGGAAAAGCTTTTGCTTAAAGTCCCAACAGCCCCTTTTCATAACGACTCAACTCTCCTCCTCCAAAACCAGCTTCTCCGCCATCACGGAAGATCATCTTTACTTTCCAAATCACATCTCACCACCTGTGAACTTGACCCAATACCATCCCACCTCATTCCAAACCTTACCACAGTCTTCATCCCAAGCCTAACCCTCCTCTTCAACCTGTCACTAACAACACGTGTCTTCCCCTCATGATTCAAACATACCTCGATCACAGCCATCCTCCAAAAGCCCTCCCTTGACCCATCCTATGTTTAGCTATCGCCCCATCTCACCTCTCCCCTATGCCTTCAAACTACTGGATCAAAATGTCTATTTTGAACTGTCCTCCCACCTCTCCTCCTGCTCCCTCTTTGACCACTAACAATCTGGCTTCCGACCTCACCATTCCACTGAAACTGCCCTGTCTAAAGTCACCAACAACCTACTAACTGCCAAATCCAAGCAAGACTACTCTGTCCTTCTCCTTATGGACCTGTCATCTGCCTTCGACACAGTAGACCATACCCTCTTACTGCAGACTCTCATCTCTCGGAATGACAGACTTGACCCTGTCTTGCATCTTTTCATACCTAACAGACAGGACATTCAAGTGTCTCCCACTCACACACCACCTCCTCATCTTACCCCCTATGTGTCGGTGTCCCCCAAGGTTCAGTTCTAGGACCCAAGCTCTTCTCCATCTACAACTTCGACCTGGGACAGCTCATAGTCTCATGTCTTTCAGTATCACCTCTATGCTGATGACACACAGATCTACCTCTCTGGACCTGCTCACCTCCTTACTAACCAGAATCCCACGATGTGTGTCATGCAACATACCTGGCGGCGTCCTTGCATAGTGGTCCATCTCCCACTGTGCAAGAGAGCGCACTTGATCTCCAATTCAGAATGTCTCTCTGGCTTCCCTCCATGCTGTTTATTTGTCTCTGTTTCTGCTGCTTAAGGGCGGTGCCCGATCACTTCCTGCTTTTTGTACCTGCTGCAGGCACACCCCTTGTGCGTCCTCAGCCTATTGCTGTCTGTCACCTGGTATTTAAACCAGCTGCTCCAATTAACCCATGCCTGAGCATCTTGCCCTGTCAGTTGGCTTTTTGTCTCTGACATGCCAGGTCCTGTGTATGTTACCTGTCTTGCAGTATTTGTTCCCGTGTCTGTACTGTGTCCTACCTGTGTACTCTAACCTGCAGTCTGTACACGCTCTCTAGCCTGTTGTCTTCTGCCTATCCTGGAGGCTGTATTTCCAGGCCAGTGTGAACGCGCTCCTAGCCTGTTCTTTCCGCCTTCTAGGGGCCGCATACCTAGACCCATTCCTGTATCTTGCCTGCTCTTGTTTGTATACTCTTCTAGCCTGTTATCTGTTTTTCTCTATGTCCGTACCTTCCCTTTTCTTGCAGAATCTGATCCCATACCTATCTCCTACTAGTTGTCTTTGTACTCCCGTTGGTGAGTTTGGAGTCCACTCTCTACTTCATTGCAAGTATCCTGTGTGTATCTGGTTCTGCCTTTCCCTTCCAGTCTGTTCCGTGTGAACAGAGCCCTGTCCCCTCCGCGTCTGCGGGTTCGCTTTGCTCAGCCCTGTCCACCGCGTCTGCGGTTTCGCTTTGCTCAGCTCTGTCCACCGCGTCTGCGGTTTCGCTTTGCTCAGCTCTGTCCACCGCGTCTGCGGTTTCGCTTTGCTCAGCCCTGTCCACCGCGTCTGCGGTTTCGCTTTGCTCAGCCCTGTCCACCGCGTCTGCGGTTTCGCTTTGCTCAGCCCTGTCCACCGCGTCTGCGGTTTCGCTTTGCTCAGCCCTGTCCACCGCGTCTGCGGTTTTGCTTTGTTCAGCCCTGTCCACCGCGTCTGTGGTTTCGCTTTGCTCAGCCCTGTCCACCGCGTCCACAGTTTCGCTTTGCTTAGCTCTGTCCACCGTGTCTGCGGTTTCGCTTTGCTCAGCTCTGTCCACCGCGTCTGTGGTTTCGCTTTGCTTTGCCCTGTCCACCGCGTCTGCGGTTTCGAATTTGTCTCCCAGTCTGTACTGTACCCTACCCAGCCTGTGCTCTAGTCTGCCTGTTCCTGTATTCCCCGGTGTGGGTAAACAGCCGTGTCCGGAGTCTGACCGGGAGTAGACCCTGGTCCCTTTGCTCGGTTCCTCCCTGGTGCACTGGCGTCGTATGCCGTCGTGCGACCTTGGTCGGATCGGGCAGATACTTAGTTACGCCCCTCCAGGCACTCTCCGGTTCATGGCACAGTGGAATCACTACATACACACGCACACGCCACTCAGCCCGGGCGTGTGCATTACATGTCCTATATTTCATCTTTCTTCTCTGCTAGATTTGTAAAAATTAACATGGATAAAACAGAATGCATCATCTTTCCACCATCTCATTCATCTCTCCCCAACTGACCTATCCATCAAAGTGAATGGCTGCCCAGTCCCGCAAGCTTGACTCTGATCTGTCCTTCAAACATCAGATACAAGCCCTTTACACTTGCTGCTAACTCCAACTCCAAAGTGTCTCGGAGATCCGCACATTCCTCAACCATAAATTTAGAAAAACACCAATGCACGCCCTCATCATCTCCCACCTCGATTACTACAAGCTCCTGCTCTGTGACCTCCCTTCTACCACTCTCGCACCCCTCCAATCTATCTAAATTGTGCTGGCTGATTAATCTACCTGTCACCCCGCTATTCCCAGGCTTCTCCCCTCTGTCAATCCCTGCGCTGGCTCCTTGTTACCCAGAGACTCCAGTCGAAAAGCCTAACTTTGGCATACCAAGCCATCAAAAACCTGTCTCCTCCATACATGTGTGACCTAGTCTCCCTGAACTAGTTACCTGCACGCAACCTCCCATTCTTCCAAGATCTCCTTCTCTACTTCCCTCTTATCTCTTCTTGCCACGATCACATACAAGATTTGTCCTGTGCATCTCACCTACTGTGTAAAGCTGTACCCCAACACATCAGACTGTCGTCTACCGTGGAAACCTTGAAAAGGAAGCTGAAGACCCACTTGTTGTGACAAGCGTACAATCTGCGGTAACCCTTGCTCCAGCATACCGCTGCACGACTAGCTGTACCTTGACCTACTGTACCCTCACCCATCCCTTGTACATTGTTTGTGCGCCATCACGGGCAGGGTCCTCTCTCCACTTGTATCAGTCGGTGACCCATTTTCACATGTAACACGCCACAGAATAAATGTCGCTGTAATAGTAATAATAATTATAGTACTTGTACTCTGGGTCAATTGATGGCACGTTCCTGGTGTCTACCCCTAATTTGATGTGTTTTGGCAACTTTTGGGCCCGTTTGAAGGTGTTGTATATGCGTTTTTTTTTTGTCCTCCCATTGAATACTATAGTGTTCGGAAACGTTCGACAAATATTTGACGAATAAATTTGGCGAATGTTTAATTATTCGGTGATCATTTCCAAACCGAACATTGAAATGTTTGCTCATCGCTAATCAAAATATGTTGAAGCAAAAACTTGTTTTTACAATAAAAAGCATCTTTTAGTGTGTCACAGCTGCCAATCATAGAAACCCGATGTAAATCTGGTATTGTTGTAATCACACTGACCCGAAGAATAAAGTCACATAATCACTTATACCGCATGGGGAACAGCGCAAAAAATAAATAAAACTAATTCTTCACCTTCTGTTGATTTAGTCATTCTGCCTTCCAAAGATCGCAGTAAGGCTCAGCTCACATTTATCCTGCGCTCTATGCTGAGCACTTATACCGGGGTTTCCATGTAAATCTCTGAAATACGTGATTCAGATGGAAACCCCGATGGAAGATTCCCCATAATGAGGAAGATGTGGACACCATCTGACCTGTGATCTGGCGGTGTCCGTCTTTTTATCAGGCGTGGCATAAAAGTACCGTCAGCCACAGGTTTGTGCACTTCTGAAAAGGACAATGCTGAACAGAGGCCAGACAGAGTCCAGAGTAACTCTGCTGCCTCATTATAGTGAATGGATCCCTCTGCCGGTTTTCATTTGAATCACGTCACTCGGAGATTTAGATGGAAATCACGATATAAGTACGCAGCGTAGAGCGCAGGATAAATGTGATCCCAAATGTTATATAAAATGTTCCCAATAAAATCTTCAACTCCATTCACAAAAAAAAGCATATCCCCACTCAGGTCCATCATCTGTTTAATGGAAATATAGGGGGCTTCCACGTTAATGGTAGCACATAGGCTCTGGAAAAACAAAATATCTCCTCGCCCTCCATAAGAAATCCAGCGAATTATGTGCTCCCAAATCCAAATGTTCCTCTCCCTTCTGAGCCCCAGTGTGCCTAAACCGCAGTGAGCATCCACATGTTTGGCATTCCTGTAGCGATGAGAACCTGCCTAATTTACGGGTGGATGTCTCTAGAAGCACGAGCTGGGCATAACGTACTGGTCACTACAACGGCAGTTTGCAATCTTCACTTATTAACATCCACTGCTGCGTAGGGGCTCTGTATATGGAGTCTATCTGTGCTCCAGGAGGCAAAAAGCACTCCGTCCCTCCCGAGTCTTGCCGTATGGCTAAGCAGTACTGCACAGCCACATATGGGGTATTTCTACATTCAGCAGAAATTGTGGGACAAATTTTGGTGCCATTTTTACCCATTACCCAGTGTAAAAATTTAAAATCACACAATTAAGAATGAACTGGACACGCCTGTTGGAAAACATTTCTCTAGCCTGGGACACTGTATGACAGATTTAAAAGTCTTAATACTGAAAGGTCATTTCACAGACGACAGGGAGAGAAAAATCTGGGAATTCAAATTGATAAGGATGTTCAATTTCTTAACAACAGGACTCAATCTAACGTATGGGTTTATGACTCACTACATGGACACAATTCACACCTCCAGATAATTAAACATTCCCAGGGACTCTTCTACATTTGCAACAAAAAATCCTAATTTGATCGCCTTGACTTATCAGTAGGAGGCATCACCCCTTACACCTCATGAACAAATGTTTGCTGTAACATCTCTCAAATTTTATGCCTTGTATCTTCTGAATTCATAATATTGCCTGACGAAGGAGCCTCTGTGCTCTGAAAGCTTGCATATATATGTATATTTTTCTGGTTAGCCAATAAAATTATCACTCCGAGAATACTTTTGTCTTTTTTGGGCATAAAATTATTTATATCAATTTTTCTGGCTAACAAGGTACCACAATATAACTTTGTATTGTACATCAAGTAAATTTTGTTCGAAAAATGAGAAATCGCTGGTCAACTTTTAACCCTTCTAAAGTTCTAACAAAAAAAAATGATGTTTCCAAAATTGTGCTGATGTAAAGTAGACATGTGGGAAATGTTATTTATTAACTATTTTGAGTGACATAACTCCCTGGTTTAAGGCCATAAAAATTAAAAGTTTGAAAATTGCAAACGTTTCAACATTTTGGCCAAATTTCCAATTTTTTCACAAATAAACGTAAGTCATATCAAATAAATTTTACCACTATCATGATGTCACGGGTGTGTCGCCACGAAGATCGTCACGATTACACAGCCTGACTTCTCGCAGCTGAGTTTTTGGTGCTTTGTGTTTTTCGGCAGTGAGGGAGTTAACTCTCTCTCTCTCTCTGTGCTAGACGAGGTCCAGCCTCGCCCAGCTGCAATCAATGCTGCTGTAGTGGGACTCCTTCAAATGCCTGCCGGTCTGTTAGGGAAGTGTCGGTGAAAGCATTTCATGCAGACTAACAGAGCGGATCGTGGTATTTGGAGTTTCAGAGCTAAGTGCATTTGGAGTGTTTTTTCCCTTCCTCGCTTTATCATTCATCTCCTTTCCCGTTGGTGTTCCCTCTGTTGTAGTTGTGTAGTTTTTGTATGCAAGGTGGTTTTGGTTTTACCTAGAGGGATTAGTCAGGGCCCCAGCTTAGGGTCAGCTTAGGCCCCCTACCTCCAGTACACAGAGACAGCGTGACATTTTCACCGACCACTTAGATTTTCTCCAGCTACCATGGATCCAGTAGCCGGTCTAGCTCGGCAGTTGCAGAGTTTGTCCATGGAGCTGGCGGACGTTAGGTCCAAGGTTTTGTATCCTCAGGAGCAAGCCGGACCAGAACTTAAAGTAGCTCTCCCTGACAGGTTCACTGGGGGGCGGGACAAGTTTTTTGTTTTCCGGGAGGCATGCAAGCTGTACTTTCGGCTGGGGCCTCGGTCATCGGGGAGTGAAGAACAAAGGGTGGGAATTGTCATCTCGCTCCTACAAGGGGACCCACAATCTTGGGCGTTCTCTCTTCCCCCGGGCTCCCCGGCTCTCCAGTCAGTGGATAGGTTTTTTGCTGCTCTGGGTCTTGTATATGATGACCCGGATCGGATCTCCCTTGCTGAATCTAAGTTACGTAGGATCCAGCAGGGAGATCGTCCGGCGGAGGAATTCTGTTCGGAGTTCCGTAGGTGGGCCACTGACACCCAGTGGAATGACCCGGCTCTTAGGAGCCAGTTTTGTCAAGGTTTATCCGACAAATTACAGGATGTGTTGGCACAGTGACTCTCCCGCGTCACTGGAAGCCGCTATGGCCCTTGCTATTCGCATTGACAGACGGCTTCGGGAGAGGTGCGGGATAACTCCACCCCCTGTGATGACTCCACCTCCTACAAGGTCCCTTCATATGGTGGTTCCCCTGGTCAGTCCAGAGGAGCCTATGCAATTAGGAGGGACATCATTTCGGGGGAGGGGACCGGTGGTGCGCGATAAGACAGGAAGGTGTTTCTTCTGCGGGAGAAAGGGACATTTTATTGGGGGGTGTCCATTCCGTCCCTTGCAGAGTGAAGAGTCGTCGGAAAACTGTTGATCCCAGGTTGTGTGGTGGATGGCAATCTGGGAGTAGGTATTTCGTCCCTAGGTTCGTCTCAGTTTCTCGTACCGGCGGAGGTGGTGGTGGGTACGAGAACTGAGAGGATATCTGTTCTTCTGGATAGTGGGGCCGGGGCTAATCTGGTGGACGCTCGGTTTGCCCGGGTTCAAGGTATGCGATTGAGTGAGTTGGCTAAACCCATCCCCATATTCTCGATCGATGCCAGGCCTCTCGGTCAGGGAAGTTTTTTGCAAGCTGTGCATAACGTAAAACTTCAAGTGGGGGCGATACATAAAGAACTGTTGTCTTGCTACGTGTTGGAGGGTCTTCCCACTCCTATAGTGTTGGGCCTTCCTTGGTTAACTAAGCATAACCCGGTTATTAATTGGCAATCCAGAGAGATAAGCCAATGGAGTAAATTCTGTAATAAAAACTGCATGAATACGGTCATCGGTGCGGTTACTCCTAGGGTCTTACCTCCATTTCTGGTGGACTTTGAGGATGTATTCTCGGAGAAAGGGTGTCAGGAACTACCTCCTCATCGCGAGTATGGCTGTTCTGTAAAACTGCTCCCTGAGGCCAAGTTACCTAAAGCTAGGTTGTATAACCTTTCTGGTCCTGAGAGGCAGGCCATGAAGGATTATATTTCAGAAAGTCTGGCTAAGGGACATATTAGACCTTCATCTTCACCGGTGGCCGCGGGGTTCTTCTTTGTTAAGAAGAAAGATGGAGGCCTACGCCCTTGCCTGGATTTCCGTGAACTTAATCGGATTACGGTCCGAGATCCGTATCCGCTCCCACTTATTCCCGATCTCTTTAATCAGATCGTGGGCGCCAAATGGTTCTCTAAGTTGGATCTCAGGGGGGCGTACAATCTGATTAGGATGAAGGAGGGGGATGAGTGGAAGACGGCGTTTAACACTCCGGAGGGGCATTATGAGAACCTTGTCATGCCATTCGGTCTGACTAATGCCCCGGCGGTGTTCCAACACTTTGTTAATGACATTTTTCGCCGCCTGGTGGGACAGTTTGTTGTCATATATCTGGATGATATTTTAATTTATTCGCCGGATCTGGTGTCTCATCAGGAGCACGTTAGGCAGGTGTTACAGATCTTGCGGGATAATAAACTGTATGCCAAATGGGAAAAGTGTGTGTTCGCCGTACAGGAACTCCAGTTTTTAGGCTTCCTGGTTTCAGCGTCCGGTTTTCGTATGGACCCTGGGAAAGTGCGGGCAGTTCTTGAGTGGGATCGGCCAGAGAATCTTAAGGCACTACAACGTTTCCTGGGGTTTGCTAATTATTACCGGAAGTTCATTCGTAATTTCTCGTCCATGGTTAAGCCTCTCACAGACATGACTAAAAAGGGGACAGATTTTTCTAGGTGGTCTGACAAGGCTTGTCAAGCATTCTCCTCCTTGAAAAAATGTTTTGCCTCGGCACCCATACTCATTCAACCTGATGCGTCACAGCCATTCATTGTAGAGGTAGACGCTTCCGAGGTAGGGGTGGGAGCAGTATTGTCACAAGGTTCGTCCCCTGGTAAGTGGCATCCGTGCGCCTTTTTCTCTAAAAAATTGTCGTCCGCTGAGAGGAATTACGATGTCGGCAATAGGGAACTCTTGGCCATTAAGTTAGCTTTTGAGGAGTGGCGCCAATTTTTAGAGGGGGCAGTCCATCCGGTCACCGTCATCACCGATCACAAGAACCTGCTATATCTGGAGTCCGCGAAACGTCTGAATCCCAGACAAGCTAGGTGGTCATTGTTTTTTACCAGGTTTAATTTTGTCGTTACATATCGTCCTGGGTCAAAAAATGTAAAGGCGGATGCCTTATCTCGTAGTTTCCCTGGGGCCGGGAATACGGACGACCCGATTCCTATCCTTCAGGAGGGGGTGGTGGTTTCGGCAGTATGCTCTGAGCTTGAGGAGGAGGTATTGGAGGCTCAGGGGGACGCCCCTGTTGGACCTCCGGGGAGACTGTTTGTTCCAGATCAGTTGCGACAAAAGGTGATCGAGGCACACCATAACTCAGTTTTTGCAGGACACCCGGGGAGTAAAGCAACTGTGGATCTCCTCTCGCGTCGGTTTTGGTGGCCTAACTTACATAAGGAGGTGGTAACTTTTGTCGCGTCCTGTGGGGTTTGTGCGCGCTCTAAGACCTCACATACCCGTCCGTCTGGGGCCCTCTTACCTTTGAAGATCCCGGAGCGTCCTTGGACTCATCTGTCTATGGACTTTATTACGGACCTCCCTCCGTCTTCGGGTAAAACAGTCATACTCGTTGTAGTGGACAGGTTCAGCAAGATGGCACATTTTATCGCTCTTCCTGCTCTTCCTAATGCTAAAACTCTTGCGCAGGTGTTCATTGGGGAGATTGTGAGGCTTCACGGGGTACCCTCCGAGGTGGTGTCAGATCGGGGATCTCAGTTTGTGTCCAAATTCTGGAAGGCGTTTTGTATACGGCGGGGGAAGCATTTATCGTTCTCATCGGCTTTTCATCCTCAGACCAATGGTCAGACGGAACGTATGAACCAGAGCTTGGAGACATATCTCCGGTGTTTTGTGTCAGAGAACCAGGAGGACTGGGCTTCTTTCTTACCTCTGGCAGAGTTTGCTCTTAATAATAGGCGGAGCGAGTCCACTGGTAAGTCCCCGTTTTTTGGGGCATATGGTTTTCACCCCCAGTTTTGTACTTTCAGTAGGGGGGGCTCTTCGGGGGTTCCTGAGGAGGAACGATTTTCCTCATCACTCGCTTCAGTATGGAGAGGGGTGCTGAAGAATCTGAATACTATGGGGAACCGATACAAACGTATGGCTGATAGGAGGAGAGTGTCTGGTCCGGACCTAAGTGTGAACGATCGGGTATGGTTGTCTACCAGGAATATAAAACTTAAGGTTCCCTCCTGGAAACTGGGTCCCAGGTTCATCGGGCCGCACAGGATCAGTTCTGTAATTAATCCGGTGGCATTCCGTCTTGACCTCCCCCCTACGTTTAAAATTCACAACGTGTTCCACAGATCGTTGCTTAAGAGGTATGTGGCGCCGGTGGTACCGTCACCTTTACCTCCCCCTCCAGTGGTGGTCAATGGTAACTTGGAGTTCCAGGTATCGAGGGTCATCGATTCACGCTTTAATCGCCGGTTCCTTCAGTACCTGGTTCATTGGAAGGGGTATGGTCCTGAGGAGAGGATGTGGGTTCCTGCGTCGGATATTAACGCAGACCGATTAGTTCGGGCCTTCCACACGACTCACCCGGATAAACCTGGCCCTGAGGGTCCGGAGGCCCCTCGTAGAAGGGGGGGTACTGTCACGGGTGTGTCGCCACGAAGATCGTCACGATTACACAGCCTGACTTCTCGCAGCTGAGTTTTTGGTGCTTTGTGTTTTTCGGCAGTGAGGGAGTTAACTCTCTCTCTGTGCTAGACGAGGTCCAGCCTCACCCAGCTGCAATCAATGCTGCTGTAGTGGGACTCCTTCAAATGCCTGCCGGTCTGTTAGGGAAGTGTCGGTGAAAGCATTTCATGCAGACTAACAGAGCGGATCGTGGTATTTGGAGTTTCAGAGCTAAGTGCATTTGGAGTGTTTTTTCCCTTCCTCGCTTTATCATTTATCTCCTTTCCCGTTGGTGTTCCCTCTGTTGTAGTTGTGTAGTTTTTGTATGCAAGGTGGTTTTGGTTTTACCCTTGTACTGTCTCGTTCGTCTAAGTACTGAGTATGGGCATATTATTACCTGTCCCCTTTTGTTGTGATCAGGGGTCCTTCTCAGGACTAGATTACTTAGGTGCAGGGATCCTCAGGAGGTAGGGGTTACGCTGGCGGCCTGGACCTCTGTACCTTTAACAGTACCTCCAGGTACAGGGATTAGTCAGGGCCCCAGCTTAGGGTCAGCTTAGGCCCCCTACCTCCAGTACACAGAGACAGCGTGACACATGAAGTACAATATGTCATGAAAAACAATTTCAGAATCACCGGGATCCCTTGAAGCATTCCAGAGTTATTACCTCATAAAGTTACACTGGTCAGAATTTAAAAAATTAGCCTGGTCAGAAAGGTGAAAACAGACTTTGGGGTGAAAGGCTTAACCCCTTTAAAGCCCATGACGTACTAATATGCGTCTGTGCCCTGGGACTTAAGAGCCTGACCCGTATTAGTACGTCATGGCGATCGCGCGCGCGCACAGGCTGTGCGGGCGCGATCGCCGCCGGGAGTCAGCTGACTGTCACAGCTGACACCTGGTACTATGTGCAGGGAGCGGCCCCGCACCGCTCCCGGCTCATTAACCCCCGCAATGCTGCGATCGAAGTTGATCGCAGCATTGCGGTGGCTAAGGGGAGGTGATCGCAATTCTCACCTCCTCTTCCGGCCTCCAGCGCCGTCTGCCGCGGCTTCCCGGGTGTTGCCATGAGCAGGAAGATTTTTTGGTCATGCTCAGTACATGACCAAACTATCTTCTCACTGTGCAGCGCTGACTGCTTGCATGGCACAGGGATGGTGCTCCATCCCTATGCTATGCAGGCGATCATAATAAAAAAAAGTGAAAGTCCCATAGTGGGACAAAGTAAAAAAGTAAAAAAAACTGTCAGAGTGAAAAAAAAAAAAAAAAAATTGTAAAAATATAAAAAAAAGGAAAAAAAATAATCCACCAAAAATAAAAATATAATGTACCCATCAATAAATATTATTATGAAGAAAAAAAAAAAAACAATGAAAGTACACATATTTGGTATCGCCACGTTCGGAACGACCTGGCCTATAAAATTGTCCCACTAGTTAACCCCTTCAGTGAACACGGTAAAAAAAAAAAAAAAAAAACGAAGCAAAAAACAATGCTTTATCATCATACTGCCAAACAAAAAATGGAATAACAGGCAATGAAAAAGACAAATATAAATAAAAATGGTACCGATGAAAACGTCATCTTGTCCCGCAAAAAACAAACTACCACACAGCTCCATCAGACGAAAAATCAAAAAGTTATAGCTCTCAGAATAAAGCGATGCAAAAAAATAATTTTTTCTATAAAATAGCTTTTATTGTGTAAAAGCGCCAAAACATAGAAAAACAATATAAATGTGGTACCGCTGTAAACGTACTGACCCGAGGAATAAAGCTACCTTATCAATTTTACCACACGCAGAGTAGAATAGAAAAATTAAAAGAAAACAATTCCTGAATTGTTGGTTTTTGTTTATTCTGCCTCCCAAAAGCTGGAATAGAAAGCGATCAAAAAATTTCACGTGCCTGAAAATGGCACCAATAAAAACAAACGTCAACTCATCCCGCAAAAAACAAGTCATCACATGACTCTGTCGGCCAAAATATGGAAAAATTATAGCTCTCAAAATATGGCGATGCAAAAACTAGATTTTACAAAATATGTGTCTTTTAGTGTGTGACAGCTGTCAATCATAAAAACCCGATATGATTCTGGCATCTCTGTAGTCGCACCGACCCGAATAATAAGGTCGTCTAATCAATTATACCTCACTAGGAACGGCATAAAAAATAAACGCTAGGGCTGGGGTTGGGGTTAGGGTTGTGCTAATGTTAGGGTTGGGGTTAAGGTTGGGGTTAGGGTTGTTTTTTTTTTCAAAAGTAAAAAAAAAAAAAGATGACGATATGGAAACTAGTGTTGAACGCAAGTGCTCGCTACTTCGCGGCCAAAAAAAACCTTGCGGGGATTGCCTGCCATGCACGAGCGATCCCCGCATGTTTTTTTGGGGGTGTCTAATAACCGTGAAACATGCGGGCGGGGGCTCGACCATTTCACTTGAGCACCCGTGATACATGGTGCATACCTGAGTATCCGATGCAAACTCAAGTGGTGAGCACTTGCGCTCAAGACTAATGACAACTTATTCAATATGATGACCTAATGTTATCAAATTCTGTGTCGTACCTCTGGGTTCAAAATGTTCACTATACCCCTTGATAAAATCCTTGAGGGGTGTAGTTTCCAAAATGGGGTCACTTATGGGGGATTTCCACTATTTAGGCACATCAGAGGCTCTCCAAACGCGACATGGCGTCCGCTCTCGATTCCAGCCGATTTTGAATTCAAAAAGTCACACAGTGCTCCTTCCCTTCTGAACTCTGCCGTGCGCCCAAACACTGTATTTTCCCCACATATGGGGTATTGGCGTACTCAGGAGAAATTGCACAAAAGTTTTTGGGGCTAAAACATCATTTTTGTGGAAAAAATGTGATTTTTTTTTTTTTATTTTCACGGCTCCATGTTATAAACTTCTGTAAAGGACTTGGGGGTTCAAGGTGCTCACCACACATCTAGATAAGTTCCCTGAGGGGTTTAGTTTCCAAAATGGTGTCACTTGTGGGGGTTTTCCACTGTTTAGGCACATCAAGGGCTCCCCAAATGCAACATGGCGTCCGCTAATTATTCAAGCAAATTTTACATTTAAAAAGTCAAATGGAACTCCTTCCTTCCGAACCCTGCCGTGCGCCCAAACAGTGGTTTTCCCCCACATATGGGGTATCTGCGTGCCCAGGGGAAATTGCACAACAAATTTTGGGGTCAATTTTTTCTGTTACCCCTGCGAAAATAAAAAAAATTGGGTCTAAAGTAAGATTTTTGTGAAAAAAGTTAAATATTAATTTTTTTCATCCACATTCCAAAAATTCCTGTGAAGCACCTGAAGGGTTAATAAACTTCTTGATTGTGGTTTTGAGCACCTTGAGGGGTTCAGTTTTTAGCATGGTGTCACTTTTGGGTATTTTCTGTCATAAAGACCCCTCAAAGTGACTTTAAATATGATGTGGTCCCTAAAAAAATAGTTTTGTAAATTTTGTTGGAAAAATGAGAAATCGCTGGTCAATTTTTAACCCTTATAGCTCCCCAATAAAAAAAAATTTTGGTTCCAAAATTGTGCTGATGTAAAGTAGACATGTGGGAAATGTTATTTATTAATTATTTTGTGTGACATATCTCTCTGATTTGAGGGCATAAAAATTCAAATTTTGAAAATTGCAAAATTTTCAAAATTTTTGCCAAATTTCCATTTTTTTCACAAATAAACGCAAGTGATATCGAAAAAAAATTTCCACAATCATGAAGTACAATATGTCACGAAAAATCAGTCTCAGAATCAGGGGGATCCGTTGAAGCGTTCCAGAGTAATTACCTCATAAAGTGACAGTGGTCAGAATTGTAAAAATTGGCCTGGTCATTAACGTGCAAACCACCTTGGGTTGTAAAGGGGTTAAAGGGATGAAAGATATAGGCAAGATAAAGGGTGGAAAGGGTTAAGGAAAATATGGTTTATTAAGGAAAATGGAAAAAAGGGAAAAATAAAAAATTTAAAGGGATAGAAGGAAAATGAGAAACATTGGCATGTACAGGATATGCAAGGGACAAGGGTTACGATACACATATAAGATACCTTATATATAAAACATTTAAGAGGTAGGAGGGGAAGAAAAGGAATGGGAAAGACAAGGAAAGAAAAGGGAAAGTAAGAACACCTGTAAAACAGGTGGAGAGACAAGCATATAGAGAAATACTAACTTTTAAATAATGTAAAATACTGTTTGTTAATTCTAATAGCGGGTGTAGTTTTCATGAATTACATCCACTTTGCTTAGACAGTTAAAGACAGTAGAATTTGTATGCAAAAAAAGCAGCAGAAAAAAAGCAGCATTTACGTTACATGTGAACATGGTCTAAATTTCAAAGCAAAGTGGATGTGATTTAAATGAAATCTCCACCCTCTGTGGTCTAAAGACACTGCTGAACTCTGTGGTTTTGGTGCATTTTTTTTCTATAGACTTCTTCTGAAAAAACGCATAAAGGAAAAAATGCCTCAGTATCTTTAAGTGCAGAATCTACTATTAAAAAAGTGTTAAAAACTCTGCTTCATATCTGCACCGAAAACACATCAAATAAGAGGAAAACGCATAAAAGAAACGCAGCAAACACGGAATAATAAGAGAAGATTGCTATTGCGTTGTGTGGTGCAGACACCTGCAGAAAAAAAGCAGCAAAACGATCGCAGAATTTACGCTGCATGTGAACACAGCCTCGGCGTTACAGTTTTATTAAATTTTTTTATTGGTTTAACAGAGGAAAATATCAATCACGCCATTTTTTTTTACGTCATTTACCGATTCCTGTGAACAATCTGATTGATGTGTTGTGCACCAAATATGTCCATGTTATTTGCTGATTTGTGATGTTTATTATTTAAAAAAAAATGCATTAAAATGACTATTTTTTTCATTATTATTTTTTAGCAATTTTATAGGTTGAAAAAAATCTCTTATTCTCCCTCTAGAATACAGAAACATACATTGTACATAGAAATACATTGCTATCAGTATAATCTGCCGGTAGTCAGAGGCTGCAATACAGATCAAGTACATAAAAGTCTCCCAGTGAAATTAGCAGGGCTTGTGACTCAGCAGCTTAATTCCTTGTCTGTAATGTAAAGGTTGTGGATTTGAGACCTGGGGAGACTCACAGAACAAAAAACATTTTAATTGCTTATTAATTTTACTACTTTTATAGGAACAAAAAAATATTTTTCTACATCTCAGAATACAGGCACTATAAAAATACATTGTTATATACAATGTATCTCTATGGACACATATAAGCTGCTTCTGGATTCATTACCTGCAATAGAGATCAAGATCACTAAATTCTTCTGTTGCCAGCATTGTAGGTTGTAGCTTATTGGTAGAGCAACAGTCTGAAAACAGAGATGTAAGGAGATGTGAGTTTTAGTCCTGGGGAGACCTGTTCACAGGAGAAAGAAGAAGTGAGTAATTCAATTTAATTTATGCACTGAGCAGACAGCAGCCCTGCTCCCTGAGGAAGTGCTATGGATGGAGTGATGAAGACTCATTGGAGAGGTGAGTATAAATAGAAGCCAGGAGAGCAGCTGAGACATGAAGGGACAGTCCCTCCAAGTCTGAGACGGTTGGGAGCTATGTGAACTACCACATTGACTTGCATTGGTTAGTGTGCTGTCTATATTCTCTCTAAGATTTTAATACAGACAGCACATGAACGTTTAATATGTCCGCCCTAAAGCTGTCTGAGCCATTCATCAGCTAGTATCTGCATATGTCCAGATATGAAGTGCTACTGAGTACATGGAATGTGGGGGAGAATATAGAAACTAAATTCTGAGAAAAAATGTTGGAAGGGAGAACTGAGAAATTCGAGTTGTGAGGGCACGCTATTTTAATGTCTTGTTTCACTTTAGAAATCCATTTTTGTTGACTAGCACTGTCTCTGTCCCTGAAATTATTACAGTATGTATTTTGTGCAATTTGAATGAAATATTATCAGATATGTTGGCAGCACGGTGGCTCAGTGGTTAGCACAGCAGTCTTGCAGAGCTGGGGTCCTGGATTCAAATCCCACCAAGGACAACATATGCAAGGAGTTTTTATGTTCTCCCCATGTTTGCATGCATTTTCTCCCACATTCCAAAGACATACTGACAGGGAATTTAGATTATGAGCCCCAATGGGGACAGTGATGATAATGTCTGTGAAGCGCTGTGGAATTAATGGTGCTATATAAGTAAGTAAAATAAATAAATACTAGAGATACAATACAATGAATTAAATGCTCTCTTGCAAATGGAGTCATAGGTGATGTAAGATATACAGCACATTCCTAGAGATCAGTGGTTCTAAGAGTTGCATTCCAGGCACTTAATCACATAAGAGCTTGGTATAAATGCCAGGGTGTAGGAAACGTTTCATGTTAGTTAATAAAAAGAACTTAAAATCTACCATGGTAATATCACAGTCTGTGTATTCTATAAAAAAAATGACACATTTTTAAATGTTTTGTGTTTTTTTTTGAGACAAGAACGTTACAGCCAAATTCATAGAAATTACTAAACACAGTGCATTTTTTGGTGTGTTTTTGGTCCCTTACTGTTTTTGTTTTCCATAGACAGCATGCTCTACGTATAGTTTTTTTTATGTTTTTCCAAAAGCTTCTTTATAGGAATAAAAAGTATAAAGAGACAAGTATTTAGAAAAACAAACATGCCCTAGAAACACAGAAAAATCTTTCAGGATACTTCCAATTAAATATGAAACAATCTGTCAGCTCCCAAATTTAGTAAATACTAAAATCTAATGTCTGAGGCCAACTTCATGATAAGATATTTATGTGAGTGAAGGCTGGGTTTACACCAGCCAACTGGTGGAGTTAAATGATTGTTGACAGGCAACATATACAGTCATAGCCAAAAATGTTGGCACCCTTGAAATTGTTCCAGAAAATGAAGTATTTCTCCCAATTATTGCAATTAGACGTGCTGTGTTATACACATATTTATTTCCTTTGTGTGTATTGATTGGAACAACGCAAAATAACAGAGAAAAAAAGCAAATTGGACACAATTTCACACAAAACCCCAAAACTGAAATATCACATGGTCATAAGTATTCAGACCCTTTGCTCAGACACTCATATTTAAGTCACATGCTGTCCATTTCCTTGCGAACATCCTTGAGATGGTTCTACTCCTTCATTGGAGTCCAGCTGTGTTTAATTAAACTGATAGGACTTGATTTGGAAAGGCACACACCTGTCTATATAAGACCTCACAGCTCACAGTGCATGTCAGACCAAATGAGAATCATGAACTCAAAGGAACTGCCCAAGGAGCTCAGACACAGAATTGTGGCAAGGCACAGATCTGACCAAGGTTACAAAAGAATCTCTGCAGTACTCTAGATACCTTGAGGTTCCTAAGAGCACAGTAGCCTCCATAATCCTTAAATGGAAGACGTTTGGGACCACCAGAAGTCTTCCTAGACCTGGCCGTCCAGCCAAACTGAGCAATAGTGGGAGAAGAGACTTGGTGAGAGAGGTAAAGAAGAACCCCAAGATCACTGTGGCTGAGCTCCAGAGATGCAGTAGGGAGATGGGAGAAAGTTCCACAAAGTCAACTATCACTGCAGCCCTCCACCTGTCGGGCCTTTATGGCAGAGTGGCCCCACGGAAGCCTCTCCTCAGTGCAAGACATAGGAAAGCCCACATAGAGTTTGCTCAAAAGCAGATGAAGGACTCCCAGACTATGAGAAATAAGATTCTCTGGTCTGATGAGATGAAGATAGAACTTTTTGGTGATAATTCTAAGCAGTATGCGTGGAGAAAACCAGGCACTGCTCATCACCTGACCAATACAATCCCAACAGTGAAACATGGTGATGGCAGCATCATGCTCTGGGGGTGTTTTTCAGATGCAGGGACAGGACGACTGGTTGCAATTGAAGGAAACATAAATGCGGCCAAGTACAGAGATATCCTAGATGAAAACCTCTTCCAGAGCGCTCTGGACCTCCGATTTGGGCGAAGGTTCACCTTCCAACAAGACAATGACCCTAAGCTCACAGCTAAAATAACAAAGGAGTGGCTTCAGAACAACTCTGTGACCATTCTTCACTGGCCAAGCCAGAGCCCTGACCTAAACCCAATTGAGCATCTCTGGAGAGACCTGAAAATGGCTGTCCACCAACGTTCACCATCCAACCTAACAGAACTGGAAAGTATCTGCAAGGAAGAATGGCAGATGATCCTGGTGTGAAAAACTTGCTGCTTAATTCCCAAGAAGACTCATAGCTGTACTAGCTCAAAAGGGTGATTCTACTCTATACGAGCAAAGGGTTTAAATACTTATGACCATGTGATATTTCAGTTTTTCTTTTTAATAAATTTGCAAAAAAATCTACATTTATGTTTTTTTCAGTGAACATGACGTGCAGAGTGTACATTAATGAGAAAAAAAAAACTTTTTAAAATTTACCAAATGGCTGCAATGAAACAAAGAGTGAAACATTTAAAGGGCTCTGAATACTTTCTGTACCCACTGTATTTACAGGGTATAGTAGTATAGCATTAGATCCTGTACATGGACAGTGTATAGTGGTGTAGAATTAGATCCTATATACAGTATGTACAGTGTATAGCATTAGATTCTATATACAGTATGTACAGTGTATAGCAGTAGATCCTATATACATACAGTGTATAGTAGTATAGCATTAGATCCTATATACAGTATATACAGTGTGTAGCATTAGATCATATATACTGTATGTACAGTGCATAGTAGTATAACATTAGATCCTATACATGCACAGTGTATAGCAGTATAGCATTAGTTCCTGTATATATACATTGTATAGCAGTATAGCATTAGATCCTGTATATATACAGTGTATAGCAGTATAGCATTAGATCCTATATATGCACAGTGCATAGCAGTATAGCATTAGATCCTATATATGTACAGTGCATAGTAGTATAGTATGAAATCCTATATATGTACAGTGTATAGCAGTATAGCATTAGATCCTATATATGCACAGTGTAAGCAGTATAGTGTTAGATCTTATATATGCACAGTGTATAGCAGTATTTGCCGGCACCGCATGCGCAGGAGAATTCTCCCATGCTGTCAGTGACGTGCATGAGGTGAGCCGAGTTCATCTGGATGCCGTCATAGTGAGACACTGAGGAGCACAAGGCTTCTCAGCGTCTGCGGCATGGCAAGTTGGATGACAGCATTCTGCTGCGATCCAGCCTGCCATCTCAATGTAGCAGAGCTGGAGGCGTCGTGGGAACCATGGAAAGGTAAGGATGAGGTTGGTTAATTATTTTAGTTTTCTTGCAGGAGACATTGGCTTCAGCTGGAATAGGCTTAATGGTAAGTAGAGTTTAATTTAGAATATTAAAGTATTGTGTGTTTATTTCAAATAAAAGATTTTATTCTGGGTGTTGGTGTTTTTTTTCACTTTCACTATGGGGTTAATAATGGGGGCGTCTTATAGACGCCTCCCCATTACTAACTTTGGCTTGATGTCAGCTGGCATTATAAGCTGACATCAACCCCAGCCCTATTACCCCACTGCCACCGCTACAGGGCAGTGGGAAGAGCGAGGCTAAGTGCCAGAATTGGCACATCCTATGGATGCGCCATTTCTGGGGCGGCTGAGGGCTGGTGTTTCTAGCCTGGGAGGGGGCCAATATTCATGGCACCCTTCCTGGGCTATTAATATCAGCCCCCAGCTGTCTGCCTAGCCTTTGCTAGTTATTAAAATAGGGGGGCCCCCCCACATCATTTTTTTGGGGGTCTCCCATTTTAATAACTAGTAAAGGCTAGGTATTCAGCTGGGGGCTGATATTAGTAGCCTGGGAAACTCCATGGGTATTACCCCCTTCCCAGGCTTCAAAAATCTGCCCCAGCGGTCTGCTTAACTTACGCTAGAGACTAAAATTACGGGGGACCCCACGCCAATTTTTTTTTAATAAATCCTTTATTTTAACACTAAATGACAAGTACAGTAATCAACACTGTCACTGTACTCATTATATATGTGACTGACATGTTTCTATCTATCTAATATATGTGTGATGCTCTATTATTTCTGTTCTAAATTGTCGGGTACCGATGTTATAACTGTATGCGGCTGATGAATTGCCGGCTTTTCTTGTTTCACTGAGCACTGTTCCCATTGATTTGGGCAATCGCTGTAATTATTATTATTATTATTTATTATTATAGCGCCATTTATTCCATGGCACTTTACATGTGAAGAAGGGGTATACATACAAGAACAATTACAATAATCTTGAACACAATGTGACGGCGACTGGTACAGGAGGAGCGAGGACCCTGCCCGTGAGGGCTCACAATCTACAAGGGATGGGTGAGGATACAGTAGGTGAGGGTAGAGCTGGTCATGTAGCGGTATTGGTGGAATGGTGGTTACTGCAGGTTGTAGGCTTGTCGGAAGAGGTGGGTCTTCATGCTCTTTTTGAAGGTTTCTATGGTCAACGAGAGTCTGATGTGTTGGGGTAGAGAGTTCCAGAGTAGGGGGAAGCACGGGAGAAATCTTGTAAGCGATTGTGGGAGGAGAAGATTAGAGGGGAGTAGAGAAGGAGATCTTGTGAGGATCGGAGGTTGGGGGAGACTAGTTCAGAGATATATGGAGGAGACAGGTTGTGAATGGCTTTGTATGTCATGGTTAGGGTTTTGAACTGGAGTCTCTGTGCAATGGGGAGCCAGTGAAAATATTGACAGAGAGGAGAGGCCGGGGAATAGCGGGGGGACAGGTGGATTAGTCGGGCAGCAGAGTTTAGGATGGATTGGAGGGGTGTGAGAGTGTTGGAAGGGAGGCCACAGAGCAGGAGGTTGTAGTAGTCAAGGCGGGAGATGATGTGTTTTTGCAGATTCATGGTTGAGGAATGTGCGGGTCCGGGAGATATTTTTGAGTTGGAGTCGGCAGGAAGTGGAAAGGGCTTGGATATGTGGTTTGAAGGAGAGTTCAGAGTCCAGGGTTACCCCAAGGCAGCGAGCCCGGGGGACTGGGGAGAGTGGGCAGCCATTGACTATGATGGATAGGTCAGTTGGGGGTGTTGAATGAGATGGCGGAAAGATGATGAATTCTGTTTTGTCCATGTTAGGTTTTATAAATCTAGCAGAGAAGAAGGATGAAATAGCAGACAGACATTGTGGGATTTTGGTTAGTAAGGAGGTGATATCGGGTCCAGAGAGGTAGATCTGTGTGTCATCAGCATAAAGGTGATAATGAAAGCCATGAGACTCTGTGAGCTGTCCCAGACCTAAGGTGTAGATGGAGAAGAACAGGGGTCCTAGAACTGAACCTTGGAGGACACCGACAGATAGGGGGCGAGATGAGGAGGTGGTATGTGAGTGAGAGACACTGAATGTCCTGTCTGTTACGTATGAGGAGATCCAGGATAGGGCCAAGTCTGTGATGCCGAGAGATGAGAGAGTTTGTAGTGAGAGGGAATGGTCCACTGTGTCGAAGGCAGATGACAGGTCTAGGAGGAGGAAGACAGAGTAATGTCGCTTAGATTTGGCGGTTAGTAGGTCGTTGGTGACTTTAGTCAGTGCAGTTTCAGAAGAATGGTGGGGTCGGAAACCAGATTGTAGGCGGTCGAAAAGAGAGCAGGAGGAGAGGTGGGAGGACAGCTCAGAATGGATGTGTTGTTCTAGTAGTTTTGAGGCATAGGGGAGAAGTGATATGGGCGATACCTAGACAGAGAGGATGGGTCAAGGGAGGGCTTTTTGAGGATTGGTGTGATTGAGGCATGTTTGAAGCATGAGGGGAAGACACCAGTTGTTAGTGACTGGTTGAAGAGGTGGGCTAGGGGTGGGATGAAGATAGTGGTAAGGTTTGGGATGAGGTGAGGTGGGACGGGATTGGGTCAAGTTTACAGGTGGTGAGGTGTGATTTGGAGAGTAAAGAGGAAAGTTGATCTTCCGTAATGGTGGAGAATGTGGTTTTGGAGGAGGAGGGTTGAGTAGGTGTGGTGAGGGCCTGTGGGGGCTTTAGGCAAAAGCTTTGTATGATGGTGTCAATATTCTGCTTGAAGAATGAGGCAAAGTCTTCGGCTGAAATTAGAGGAGAGGGAGGAGGCACTGGGGGACAGAGGAGAGAATTGAAGGTGTTGAATAGTAGTTTGGGGTTGTGAGACAGGGAGGATATGCGAAGTATGTTTGTTTTGCTGCAGTGAGTGTGGACTTGAAGGTAGTGAGGGACTGTTTGAATGCGATGAAGTGCTCATTGGAGTGGGACCTTTTCCATCTACACTCAGCAACCCTGGAGGCCCGTCGCAGTTCTTTAGTTAGGCTGGTGTGCCAGGGTTGTCTGTTGATTGTGCGAGCTTTGGTATGTGTGAGGGGGGCAACTGAATCGAGAGCTGCAGCTGTTGTGGTGTTGTATAAAGTGGCAGCAATATCTGCATCATGTAAGGAACTAATGTCTGTAAGAGGGAGAAGGGATTCAGAGAGTGAGTGTAGGTCAAGGTGTTGGAGATTTCTGCGAGGGAATGCAAGTTTATGGAGTGGGGATTGTTGCCCTGGAGAGGAGACGGTAGAGAGTGTAAGTAGGTTGTGGTCAGAGAGAGGGAGAGGTGAGTTAGAGAGGTTAGATAGGGAACAGAGGCGGGTGAAGATGAGGTCCAGCGTGTGGCCGTGTTTGTGGGTGGGTGTGGAAGACCACTGCGTAAGACCGAAGGAGGAAGTGAGGGATAGAAGCTTAGAGGCAGCTGAGAGGGAAGTGTCAATGGGGATGTTGAAGTCGCCCATGAGGATAATGGGGATGTCAACGGAGAGGAAATGAAGTAGCCAAGTGTTGAAGTGGTCAAAGAAAGTGGTGGCTGATCCTGGGGGGCGGTAGATGACTGCCAGTTGGAGGATGTAAGGGGAGTAGATGCGCACGCAGTGCACTTCAAAAGAGGGGAGAGTAATTGAGGGTAGCAGTGGGATATGGGAGAAGGAGCAGTTATCTGAGAGGAGGAAAACTATTCCTCCACCGTGCTTGCCGGTGGGGTGGGGGGTAAGGGAGAGGTGGAATCCGCCATACGAAAGTGCAGCAGGAGAGGCCGTGTCGGAGGGGGTGAGCCAGGTTTCAGTGATGCCGAGGAAGGAAAGCTTGTTAGTGATGAAGAGATCGTGAATGTAGGAAAGTTTGTTGCAGACAGAGCGAGCGTTCCATAGAGCTCCTGTTAGGGGGACTGGGGAAGCGGGGGCTGGGCGGATGGGTATAAGGTTAGAAGGGTTACGAGAGTTTGGGATAGATCGTGGGTAGGAGGTGGAAGTGACTGTAGGGATGTGGTGAGGAGGGCCGGGATGTGGAGAGATGTCACCGGCAGTGAGGAGGAGCAGAGAAAGTGTTAGTAGGTGGGAGCAGGAGAGGGCATGAGGTGGCTGTCTGTGTTTGGAGACAAAGGATTGTATGTTGAGGAATAGCTCTGAGGAGGAGGTGAGATGGGTGGGGAGAATGGAGGGAGAGATGAAGAATTCGTTACCAGGTGTAGGGATTAGGGGTGGTTGGAAAAGGTGAAGGATTAAGGGGGTGAGAGTGAAAACAAACACAAACATTGTTTACTGTGACTTGGTATCCAGTTACCTTCAGTACCCTTCAGGTTTAATTCAGGATTAATTCATGTTTCTCACACTTCAGCTAATGGCTACACTTAAGGTAATGGACACAGACTAAAGTCTGACACAGACTCCTGACCCACAATATGTTTGTAACAGAATGCATTCAGCTTTGAACCAGAGGGGAGTGGTCTGTGCTCATCTTGATCAGCTGATTAAGGATGAACCAGATGCTAGATACTCAAAGGCTAAGTAAATAAGGTCATAAATGAAAGTGGGGGGTAACTGGTGTAACTTTAAGAACATACCATTAGTAAATAGGAGCAGAGAGGTATAGAGAAGTCTGCATGGAAATCAGGATGGGAAAGAGGGGTCACGAACCATTAGTAAATAGGAGCAGAGAGGTATAGAGAAGTCTACATGGACTGCGGCATTACAGTAAGTGGCAGACAATCCCTGCATGTTGATTGTCATGCATACATGCAGGACGGGGACCCGAGCATCTGCCCGAGCATCGTGCAAGTACTCGGCGAGCTCCGAGCATCTCGAGTACTGAGATGCTTGGGCTAGTAGTGAGCAGTGGCGAGCATGCTTGCTCATCACTATATAGAAGTATAGCATTAGATCCTACATATGTACAGTGTATAGCAGTATAGCATTAGATCCTATATACAGGGTGGTCCAAAAGTAGGTGGACAGAAAGTGTAATAAGGTTATGAAGGGGGAGATTTATCAAACACTAAATTGCAGCCGCCTGTCTGGATCATCCTCCAATAAACCATGAATTAGACGTGGACGATAAGCTTTCCACCCAATAGATTTCAGGATTCGCATGATAGAAGCTCGTGAAATTCCCAATTCCAAAGAGGCTCTTCTGGTGGACTTTTTTGGACTCTGAACAAATGTTTCAGCAACAAGTTGTTTATTATCTTCTGTACAGACTGTTTTGGGTCGACCAGTTTTTGGAGCATTAAGGATTGAGCCGGGGCATTGAATTTGTCACGAATGCGGTAAATGGTTTGTCTCCTTGGGGCTTGAGTACCAAATGTTTCAACCCAATTTGCTCTAACGGTTTCAGTATTTTGAGATTTCCAACACTGTGTTAAAATCCATTTTCTTTGATCTGTATCTAAATTATTTGCCATTATGTGTTATCTGAATTATCTGAAAAGAAAACAGATTTGGGGGAGATCTATCTGTGAAAAGGAGATCTGTGAAACTGGCTCAGTTGCCCTTAGCAACCAATCAGATTCCCCCTTTCATTTTCCAAAGAGTCTGTGAGGAATGAATAGTGGAATCTGATTGGTTGCTAAGGGCAACTGAGCCAGTTTCACTTTACACCATGTTTGATAAATCTCCCCCTTCATAACCTTATTACACTTTCTGTCCACCTACTTTTGGACCACCCTGTATGTAGAGTGTATAACATTAGCTCCTATATATGTACAGTGTATAGAAGTATAGCTTTAGATCTTGTAGATGTACAGTGTATAGAAGTATAGCATTAGATCCTGTATATATACAGTGTATAGTAATAAGGCATTAGATCCTATATATGTACAGTGTATAGCAGTATAGTGTTAGATCCTTTATATATTTACAGTGTATAACAGTATAGCATTAGATCCTGTATTTATAGTATAAAGCAGTATAACATTAGATCCTGTATATATACAGTGTATAGCAGTAAAGCATTAGATCCTATATATGTACAGTGTATAGTAGTATAGCATTAGATCCCATATACACTGCTCAAAAAAATAAAGGGAACACTCAAATAACACATCCTAGATCTGAATGAATGAAATATTCTCATTGAATACTTTGTTCTGTACAAAGTTGAATGTGCTGACAACAAAATCACACAAAAATCATCAATGGAAATCAAATTTATTAACCAATGGAGGCCTGGATTTGGAGTCACCATCAAAATTAAAGTGGAAAAACACACTACAGGCTGATCCAACTTTGATGTAATGTCCTTAAAACAAGTCAAAATGAGGCTCAGTATTGTGTGTGGCCTCCACATGCCTGTATGACCTCCCTACAATGCCTGGGCATGCTCCTGATGAGGTTGCGGATGGTCTCCTGTGGGATCTTCTCCCAGGCCTGGACTAAAGCATCCACCAGCTCCTGGACAGTCTGTGGTGCTAGGTGACGTTGGTGGATGGAGCGAGACATGATGTCCCAGATGTGCTCAATCAGATTCAGGTCTGGGGAATGGGTGGGCCAGTCCATAGCTTCAATGACTTCATCTTGCAGGAACTGCTGACACACTCCAGCCACATGAGGTCTGGCATTGTCCTGCATTAGGAGGAACCGAGGGCCAACCGCACCAGCATATGGTCTCACAAGGGGTCTGAGGATCTCATTTCGGTACCTAATGGCAGTGAGGCTGTGCGGCCCTCCAAAGAAATGCCACCCCACACCATTACTGATCCACTGCCAAACCGGTCATGCTGAAGGATGTTGTAGGCAGCAGATCGCTCTCCACGGCGTCTCCAGACTCTGTCACGTCTGTCACATGTGCTCAGTGCGAACCTGCTTTCATCTGTGAAGAGCACAGGGCACCAGTGGCCAATCCTGGTGTTCTGAGGCAAGTGGGCAAGCGTTCTGCACGGTGTTGGGCTGTGAGCACAACCCCCATCTGTGGACATCGGGCCCTCATACCACCCTCATGGAGTCGGTTTCTAATCATTTGTGCAGACACATGCACATTTGTGGCCTGCTGGAGGTCATTTTGCAGAACTCTGTCAGTCCTCCTCCTGCTCCTCCTTGCACAAAGGCGGAGGTAGCGGTCCTGCTGCTGGGTTGTTGCCCTCCTACGGCCCCCTTCACGTCTCCTGGTGTACTGGCCTGTTTCCTGGTAGCGCCTCCAGCCTCTGGACACTACGCTGACAGACTCAGCAAACCTTCTTGCCACAGCTCGCATTGATCTGCCATCCTGGATGAGCTGCACTACCTGAGCAACTTCTGTGGGTTGTTGAGTCCGTCTCATGCTACCACAAGTGTGAAAGCACAACCAACATTCAAAAGTGACCAAAACATCAGCCAGAAAGCATTGGTACTGAGATGTGGTCTGTGGTCCCCACCTGCAGAACCACTCCTTTATTGAGGGTGTCTTGATCATTTCCAATAATTTCCATCTATTGTCTATTCCATTTGCACAACAGCATGTGAAATTGATTATCAATCAGTGTTGCTTCCTAAGTGGACAGTTTGATTTCACAGAAGTTTGATTTACTTAGAGATATATACTGTTGTTTAAGTGTTCCCTTTATTTTTTTGAGCAGTGAATGTACAGCAGGGCCGACTCCAGGTGTTTGTGGGCCCTGGGCGAAAGAGTCTCAGTGGGCCCCTTTATCACATACCACGATTCATGATGCACAGATACCGCAGAGAAATATATATATAGTACAAGGCCAAAGATTTCACTTCTTACATTACATGAGTGATATCTATTGTAAATTCTATAATAGCTCAGAAACCGGCGAATTGCTCTATACAGAATACTGGCCCCCATAGAATGCTCCATACAGAATACTGGCCCCCATATAACTCTCCATACAGAATACTGGTCCCCATATATTGCTCCATACAGAATACTGGCCCCCATATAATGCTCCATGCAGGATTCTGGCCCCCATATAACGCTCCATACAGGATACTGGCCCCCATATAACGCTCCATACAGAATACTGCCTGGCCCCCATATAATGCTCTATGCAGGATTCTGGCCCCCATATAACGCTCCATACAGGATATTGGCCCCCATATAACGCTCCATACAGGATACTGGCCCCCATATAACGCTCCATACAGAATACTGCCTGGCCCCCATATAATGCTCCATACAGAATACTGGCCCCATATAATGCTCCATACAGAATACTGGCCCCCATATAACGCTCCATACAGAATACTGGCCCCCATATAATGCTCCATACAGAAACTGGCCCTATATAACGCTCCATTCAGAATACTGGCCCCCATATAATGCTCCATGCAGGATTCTGGCCCCCATATAATGCTCCATACAGGATACTGCCCCCCATATAACGCTGCATACAGGATACTGGCCCCCATATAATGCTCCATACAGGATACTGGCCCCCATATAAAGCTCCATACAGAATACTGGCCCCCATATAACGCTCCATGCAGGCTGTTCCCCCCACATAATGCCTCATGCAGGCTGTTCCCCCCACATAATGCCTCATGCAGGCTGTTCCCCCCATATAATGCCCCATGCAGGATGTCACCCCCCTTATAATTCCCAATGCATTATGTCACCCCCTAATAATGCTCCATGCAGGATGTCACCCCCCCTTATAATGCCCCATGCAGGATGTCACATCCTCCCCTCCCTTATAATGCCCCATTCAGGATGTCACTCCCCCCCCATATAATGCCCCATGCAGGATGTCACCCCCCCTTATAATGCCCCATGCAGGATGTCACCCCCCCTCCTTTATAATGCCCCATGCAGGATGTCACACACACACCCTCCCTTATAATGCCCCATGCAGGATGTCATACACCCCCTCCCTTATAATGCCCCATGCAGGATGTCACCCCCCCTCCCTTTTAATGCCCCATGCAGAATGTCACATCCCCCCTTATAATGCCCCATGCAGAATGTCACACACCTCCCCACCCTTATAATGCCCCATGCAGGATGTCACACACACCCCCTTCCCTTATAATGCCCCATGCAGGATGTCACACACCCCCTCCCTTATAATGCCCCATGCAGGATGTCACCCCCTTATAATGCCCCATGCAGGATGTCACCCCCCTTCCCTTATAATGCCCCATGCAGGATGTCACCCCCCCGCCCTTATAGTGCCCCATGCAGGATGTCACACACCCCCACCCCACCATATAATGCCCCATGCAGGATGTCACACACCCCCACCCCACCATATAATGCCCCATGCAGGATGTCACCCCCCCATCGCTTATAATGCCCCATGCAGGATGTTCCACCACCCCACCCCACCATATAATGCCCTATGCAGGAAATCACCCCCCCCTCGCTTATAATGCCCCATGCAGGATGTCACACACACACCCTCCCTTATAATGCCCCATGCAGGATGTCATACACCCCCTCCCTTATAATGCCCCATGCAGGATGTCACCCCCCCTCCCTTTTAATGCCCCATGCAGAATGTCACATCCCCCCTTATAATGCCCCATGCAGAATGTCACACACCTCCCCACCCTTATAATGCCCCATGCAGGATGTCACACACACCCCCTTCCCTTATAATGCCCCATGCAGGATGTCACACACCCCCTCCCTTATAATGCCCCATGCAGGATGTCACCCCCTTATAATGCCCCATGCAGGATGTCACCCCCCTTCCCTTATAATGCCCCATGCAGGATGTCACCCCCCCCGCCCTTATAGTGCCCCATGCAGGATGTCACACACCCCCACCCCACCATATAATGCCCCATGCAGGATGTCACACACCCCCACCCCACCATATAATGCCCCATGCAGGATGTCACCCCCCCATCGCTTATAATGCCCCATGCAGGTTGTTCCACCACCCCACCCCACCATATAATGCCCTATGCAGGATATCACACCCCCCCTCGCTTATAATGCCCCATGCAGGATGTCACCCCCCCCCACACACACCATATAATGCCCCATGCCTCCATACAATAAAAAAAAAAAAAATCAAATACTCACCTCACTTCTCACCTGCTGCCACTGCTCCGGACTCCTCACGCACGCCGGTGGCTTCCCGCTCTGCGCTGTGACAGCTCAGGAGAGAGCGCGGTGTAAAGACGTCACCGCACCCTCTGACCTGAGACGTCACAGTGCAGCAGCCGCAGAAGAGACAGGACCTGCTGCGGAGGCACGAGGAGAGGCAAGCATTGCGCCGGCTGCCGGGGCCCTGAGCAAGCGGGGGGAAATGGGCGCTGACACCGCTGTCCTCCAATCACGGGTCCCATAGCACGGCGGGGTGCCCGCCTGCTCAGGGCCCCCCGTCTGCTCAGGGCCCCGGCACTTGCCCGGGTGCTGATGCCGGCCCTGATGTACAGTGTATAGAAGTATAGCTTTAGATCTTGTAGATGTACAGTGTATAGAAGTATAGCATTAGATCCTATATATGTACAGTGTATAGTAGTATAGCATTAGATCCTATATATGTATAGTAGTATAGCATTAGATCCTATGTATGTACAGTGTATAGTAGTATAGCATTAGATCCTATATATGTACAGTGTATAGTAGTATAGCATTAGATCCTATAAATGTATAGTAGTATAGCATTAGATCCTATATATGTACAGTGTATAGTAGTATAGCATTAGATCCTATATACTGTATGTACAGTGTATAGTAGTATAGCATTAGATCCTATATATGTATAGTAGTATAGGATTAGATCCTATATATGTACAGTGTATAGTAGTATAGCATTAGATCCTATATATGTACAGTGTATAGTAGTATAGCATTAGATCCTATATATGTACAGTGTATAGTAGTATAGCATTAGATCCTATATATGTACAGTGTATAGTAGTATAGCATTAGATCCTATATAGGTATAGTAGTATAGCATTAGATCCTATATATGTACAGTGTATAGTAGCATAGCATTAGATCCTATATATGTACAGCAGTATAGCATTAGATCCTATATATGTACAGTGTATAGCAGTATAGATTTAGATTTTGTAGATGTACAGAATGAGAATGGCACCACTCCATTGTGTGTATATTTTAATTATACATGTGCATCTCATCTCATCTCATCTCATTCATTCCCACGTCTGAACAAGTCACCTCTGGAGGACACAGCAGTGCCCAGGATACAGAGGGTGTGACTACAGTGCAGCACAGGAGGTGGGGGACATGGCATCTGCACTGAGCATGCTCAAGAAAGTTAAAGTCTCAACTTTTTTGGGTCTGAAAAGAGAAATTCGTCAGTCATCCAGGGGGCAGGAGAGGAAGCGCAGCCTGTAAGACTGATGGTCTCCTCCTCATGTGTTGTACCCGGTCTACAGCTCGTGTCTTCATTGTCTTTTTCCTTCACAGGAGGGAAGTGATCGTGTGTGAGCCCCAGCCAGGAGGACAATGGGGCTGCTTCAGGTGCAAGCACTCATCCTAGGTAATGATCAGAGCTTGTCTGGGTGCAGCACCTTCATGTGATCTCTGCTCCTCTAGTGATGCAGATGCTGGGGCTAAACTTCACAGCTGAGAGTCCGTTGCAATGTGACCTTCAGCATTTGACTCTTTGCTGTATAGAGGGGAACCAGATCGTAGACTATGACACTTTTATGGACCCTGTTGCTTTTGTGCAGGATGTTGCTGCTGATAAAGCCTATATTTCATCCCTACAGTAGGTCTATTATTACCTGACCTGCTTCCATCTGAGCTGGTATAGATCTATGGATGAATGATTTCTGAATATGCAGAATTATCATTTTAATGATCCAGCAGATGGGACTGTTCACATGTTCATGTTCTGGTGCTGGGAGTGGACATTGATAAAAATCTGCTAAATTAATTACAAGCTAATTTACATGCTACAATGTTTTCATTGAAATCCATAATAGCTTCAGAGGTGATCATTTTAATATTTTTTTTCACATTATTTACACAGAGTGCCTATTGTTACATTATTTGGTTTTCATTCACACTACACATCACATAACACATCACATAACTGCTTGATATGACCATCGCTTCTTATAGTATGGATTGTAGAAAAAGAAAGCATGTTCTATGGCCAGCTCTGACAAAGGAACATTACTCTGGGTGTGTCTGCTGGGGGTTTGCTCCAATGTTGTACAACCCAGGTGAACATCTAATGAAGTCCTTATAAGACTACAATTTGAGGGAGGATGGCTAAAATGAGAAACCAAAGCTCATTAATCCATTATATATCATGCCTAAGCATTCTTGGGCAGCTTGTCTAGATCTGTGATGTCCTTCTGGGTCCTGTAGTTCTGCGGCAAGCAGAATTCAGTACTGACTAACCCTATAGTGAATGAAGCACATAAAGTTTCTGAATTCCTCTTCTGGCATAGTATATATTATACCACTTATCTCTTTGATAAGGAAGACCTTTTTGTGAACTTTCCTAATTTATCATGGACACTCCCTTGGAATTCGCTGACTTTAAACTTTATTCTCTGAAAGAGGAAAGTCTGTTCACTTCAAGTTTAGAAACATTTCAAACTTCATTTAGGTTTCTATTACTTTCATCGTAAGCTTCAAAGTTAGAACTACAGATGGATGCCATTTAAGACCCGCACAAAGTCCACCCACAGCATTATCTAGCTTTGCTCTGCTGGTACATCTGTTTTGTATTCCATTTCTTTAAAGACTTTATTAATACCATGCCTGAATGTCTTGTTTTTTCTCATGTATACTGAGGCATTGGGATATAAAACATGTAACTTATTTTTTGTTAGAAAAAGTATGGTTGTAATCTAGACATAACACTGAAAAGATTTTAATACCTGACCCCATAAAGGGCTTCACATTCTACAGCATGAAAATGCTTAATTACCCCCAACAAAGGGAACAGTAATGTAATGAGAAGTGGGGGAGTGCTCTGTAGGTTGCCAGCAGTAGGATTATAAAGGTTCTTAATGAAAGCTGCCCTTTTCTGTAGCCTCCCTCCTGACAGCATATCATTACAACTGGCTACAGTCACACGTTCAGTATTTGCTCAGTATTTTACATCAGTATTTGTAAGCCAAAACCAGGAGTGGAACAATCAGAGGAAAAGTATAATAGAAACACGTCACCACTTCTGTATTTATCACCCACTCCTGGTTTTGGCTTACACATACTGATGTGAAATACTGAACGTGTGACGGTAGCCTAAGGCTATGTGCCCACGTTGCGGAAATGTAGCCGAAAATTTGCGCTTCATTTCCGCATGTCCTTTCCCAGAAAAACGCATGCCTTTACGCGTTTTCGCCATGCGGAATTGCCTTGCGTTTTTTATTGCATTGAAAAGGCAATTCCACATGCGGAAACGCAAAATGAATGGACATGCTGTGGATTTTTGTGCGCATCAAAAACGCTGCGGAAAAATCCGCAGCATGGGCATAGAACTTGCGGATTCTCATTGGGGACCATGGGGGACGGATTAACAAGCGTTTTACAAGCGTTACCGCTGCGGAAATTCCGCATCAAATACGCTTGTAAAACACTACGTGGGCACATACCCTAAGGCTCCGTACCACCCGCCATAAATGCAAATATGTGAATGAAGGAGTATGATGGATATCATTTTCACACTAATCTATTGAACTGGGTTTTGGCAGAGTGCAACATGACAAAATAATTTACTATAAAATCTGTTTATTGACACCTATATAAAGATAAAACATAAAGGCACTTAATAAAAATTGGTATACCTGTAAGAAAGTATAAACATTTTTTTTTAAATAAATATGCAAGCAACAAACCAAAAAAAGCTAAGGTGAAAGTTTTATGATGAGTTTCTTGATGGAGATTCCTATATTTTTGAATCAATGTCAGGATCAACAAACATCAAGAAACTCTAAAGGCATAATATAATGGAAATGTGATAGAAGCACTCAAGTAGTTGTTTCCCTGTCCACCAGCAGACTCTTCAGCTTAATTAATAGCTCACTGTATAATTTCCTTTCCTGATGTCACAAGCAGTGAGATATCAATCAAGCTAACAAAACTGGTGCTGGGCAGGGAAACATCCTGGGGAGGCAGTAGCTTGTTAAGTGCTCTCTCATGCCCAGTGCACTTAATATCTAATTTGCATATTAATTAAAATGGAGATTATCGGTAATTCAACAACAGATAGAAGATGTAAAGAGTTACATTTGAAAGACCTGCATGGAGGTTGATCTTACTGATAGATTCCCTTTAAAGTACTTTAAGAAATTAGTCAATTGGATCTACGTCGTAAGTCATAATTTTTAATCTGATTTTTTTTTTTTTTTTTTTTTATACCTGGATTTTAACTTCTAACTTTGGAAATGTATAGAAAAAAATTGCATATAGCTTACATGATATGGTACATACCAATAACTCAAAAATGAATGCTAAACAAAGTAAAGTACAAAGCACATGCGGTGCTCTGAGTTCCCTGGGAAGGGCCACTAATTCTGGAATCCTAACATCTATTTGAGAAGAGGAAGACTATTGAGTCCCAATGTTTGTTTAGCCTTTGAAGTTAAACTGGGCTGTGGAATTTTGTGTGGTTAACTGATCAGTGTGGAGGGTTTTTTGTATGAGGAAAGTAGGGGGGTTTTCATTGCTGATGAGGTGACCAGGATTTTCACCGCTTTGTAAAGCAGAATTTTGAGTTGTCTTTTCAGCCTTATGTTGGTATGAGTCACTATAGATCACATAGACCAAAGTCATATAGACGTTAACTGTCATTTTTAGGGAGGTTGTAATGTTGCAATTGCTTAATTTTTTCCAAAAACCGGAGTGGATGTCATAAAATAAAGAAAAAAACAGCTTTCTTCTAATGGTGTCAAATACATTTTTTTTTTAAAGATGTATTCAGTTAAAATGAACCATAAATCGAGGTGTGTGACCTCACCCTAATATTACCGAGTGGTATAAAACACACACAAGCATTGTGCCAAGCCTTATCTGTCAAGCATAGATTTCATTTTTTCAGTGGAAAAATTCTGTCTTTAGACATTGATAAATACAGTCGTGGTCAAATGTTTTGACACTGACATATATTTTGTTTGCTGCTTCAGTTTTTTTCAGGTTTTTTTTTTTGACAAATGCTCGTTAATGCAAAGATTCAATATTCACACTGTCGGGCATTTTTGAGGATTGACCACAGGTTTTCAATGGGATTGAGATCTGGGGAGCTTCCTTGCATTGGACCCAAAATTTCAATGTTTTGTTCACTGAGCAAGTTAGTTATCACTTTTGCCTTGTGACACGGTGCTCCATCATGAAAAAACATTGTTCATCATCAAGTTGCTCCTTAATCATTTGGAGAGGTTGCTCTTTGAGAATCTTTAACTATCATTCTGTATTCATGTCAGTGCTCTTAGGCAAAAGTGTGAGTGAGTCCAATCTACTCCCCTGGATGAAAAGCAACCCCACACATGAATGGTTTCAGGATGGTTCACTGTTGATATGACACAGAACTCATGCTAGGGCTGACATTTTTGTCTCCAGATAATCATTCTTCTAGTCCCCTGCAGTCCAATCCCTGTATTTGTCCACAGTCTGATATTCTGCAGAAAGTACAGTGATCAGAGTTATTTTCTCTGATGAAGCCCCCTTCAGACTGTTTAAGATATCTGGAAGAATGAGTGGAGGAGAAAAGGTGAGTGCTATCATGAGTTCTGTGTCATGCCAACAGTAAAGCATGTTGAGATCCTTTAAGTGTGAGTTGCTTTGCAGTCAAAGCAGTGGACTCGCTCATTATTTTGCCGAAGAACACTGCCATGAATAAATAATGGGATCTAAACTAAACATCCTCCAAAACTAACTTGTCCCAACAATTCAGGAGCAATTTGGAGATGAACACTGTTTTGTCCAGCATGATGGGGCACTATGCCACCAGACAAAAGTGATAACTAAGTGGCTTGGTCAACAAAACATTGAAATTTTGGGTCTATGGCCAGGAAACTCCCCAGGTCTCAATCCCATTGAGAACCTGTGGTCAATCCACAAAAAGCAGGTCGACAAACAAAAACACAGAAATTGTGATGAATTCCAAGCACTGATTAGGCAAAGATGGTTCATCAGTCAGGATTTGGCCAAGAAGCTGACTTTCAGCATGCCAGGTCTAATTGCAGAAGTCTTGAAAAATAAGGGACAACACTGTAAATATTGGGTCTTTACATTATCTTGATGTATTTATCAATAAAAGTGTAAATCTTATGAAATGCTGATAATTGTACGTAAGTAACCATAGAAACATCCAACTAAAAGATCCAAAAACACTAAAGAAGAAATCTTTGTGAAAACCAAAATTTGTGTCAGTCTCAAACCTTTTGGCAACAACAGTATATGTAATGACTGTGATTAACCTTCCACATGCCAAACACCCCTATTATTTATTTTTTGAAACATAACATGGTTGTGGTCAGGTGGGTTGCAATATTTGTCTGTTTTACTATTATATTGTCCTTTATACTGGAGGGGTCCAGCAAAAATAAGTGGATTACGAGGGTTCCTACTGTGCTTTTGGTACCAAGAATTAATTTTTGGTTCATTAAAGGGGTTGTCCAGCACAACAAAAAAGTTTCATCGTGTTTGAAATGCAACTTACAGGTATATTTCATTTGTCAAATGTGTCCACGTCACACTCCAAGACCATGCCTGACTCCAGAGACTCAATTCCTGCCTTGTTTCAACACTACAGCGAGTTTCTTATTATGGCACCCATACTTAGTCAACAATCTTGTGTAGAGGAGCCTCCCAACTTTCCCCCAATAGATTGTCAGGGGAGGAAACAAGGATCGGGCATGTTAAATTTCAACACCTGTTGCTTTTGTTGTCAAAGGAGAAAAGCCACAGCCACAGTGGCATACCCCTTCTCCCTCCTGAAAACGTATGCATACTTTGCCGAAATAAGTTTTCATGTGATGGAGGCGAGGAGGAAATTAGGAAAAACACTTATTATGCTTACTTATTATATTCTGCAGCACTTTAAAGACATTATCATCACTGTCCCCATTGGGGATCACAATCTAGATTCCCTATCAGTATGTCTTTGGAGTGTGGGAGGAAACTGGAGGAGACCCACGTAAACACGGGGAGAACATACAAACTCCTTGCAGATGTTGTCCTTGGTGGGATTTAAACCCAGGACCCCAGCGCAGCAAGGCTGCAATGCTAACAACTGAGCCACTGTGCTGCCCTAAATATATTTGGCCTGAGCATTTGCTAAAACAGTGGTTACATAGAATAATAACCCATCATAGGGACATTATTCATAAGTGTATCCCAGTAAGTCTAAATTATTAAATACTAAGAAATATATTAAAAACTAAAATTCATGGGAAAACCCATAAACACATAAAAGGAATCTAATTCCGTGCCCTATTATTTATTTATTTATTTATTTTTATGCACACATTTTTGATCTTTCACATCTGTTGTACAGTCCTGTCTTACTAATTTGCTAATTGCTCTCCCTCTCATCTGGTATCTTTCCCTCTTCTTTTAAACACGCCAGCATACATCCATTACTTAAAAAACCATCCCTTGACCAGAACTGCACGGACAACTACAGACCTGTTTCCAATCTTCCCTTTATCTCTAAACTCTTGGAACGCCTGGTCCACTCCCGTCTAATCCGCTATCTCTCAGACAACTCTCTCCTCGACCCTCTACAATCTGGTTTCCGCTCTTTACATTCTACTGAAACTCCCCTCACTAAAGTCTCTAATGATCTACTAACAGCTAAATCTAATGGTCACTACTCCCTGCTGATTCTCCTGGATCTCTCTGCAGCATTCGACACTGTGGATCACCAGCTCCTCCTCACTATGCTCCGCACTAATGGCCTCAAGGACACTGTTCTCTCCTGGTTCTCCTCATATCTCTCTGACGGCTCCTTCTCTGTGTCTTTCGCCGGCTCCTCCTCCTCTCTCCTTCCCTTTACTATCGGGGTTCCTCAAGGATCAGTCCTAGGCCCCCTTCTTTTCTCCTTATACACCGATCCCATTGGACAAACAATCAGCAGATTCGGTTTTCAGTACCATCTCTATGCTGATGACACCCAATTATACACCTCTGCTCCAGACATCACCCCTGCATTACTACAAAAGACCAGTGATTGTCTTTCTGCTGTGTCTAACATTATGTCCTCCCTGTGCCTAAAACTGAATCTGTCAAAAACTGAACTACTCGTATTTCCTCCCTCCACTAACCTACCTGTGCCCTATATTGCCATTTCCGTTTGTGGCTCAACCATTACTCCCCAGCAACAAGCCCGCTGTCTTGGGGTGATTTTTGATTCAGATCTTTCCTTCACTCCTCACATAAAATCACTCGCTCGTTCATGTCCTCTACACCTCAAAAACATCTCAAGAATCAGGGCTTTTCTCACCTTTGACTCGGCAAAAACTCTTACTGTAGCTCTTATTCATTCTCGTCTGGACTACTGCAACTCTCTACTAATCGGTCTCCCTCTTACTAAACTCTCCCCTCTCCAATCCGTCCTTAACGCAGCAGCCAGGATCATATTCCTCACCAACCGCTACACCGATGCCTCTTCCCTGTGCCAGTCATTGCATTGGTTGCCCATCCAATACAGAGTTCAATTTAAACTTATCACGCTTACCCACAAAGCGCTCCATGCTTCAGTACCCCCCTACATCTCCTCCCTTGTCTCAGTCAACCACCCTACGCGTGCCCTCCGTTCTGCCAATGACTTAAAACTTAAATTCTCCATAATCCGAACTTCCCACTCCTGTCTCCACGATTTCTCGCGTGCTGCGCCAATTCTTAAGAATGCACTACCCAGGACAGTTCGATTAATTCCCAATACCCACAGTTTCAAGCAGACCCTAAAAACCCATTTCTTTAGACTGGCGTATCGACTAAACACACTATCTGTCCGTCCCAGTTTTCCCCCATATTAAAATCTTCTTCAATTTCAGGTTCATACCAACCATGCACTTAATAGCCTCGGTCAGGAGTGCACACATACTGGCAGGCGACCAGTCCATGTATTATTATTTATCCTATATAGTATATCAAGGCTGCATTATACAATATATGTACATTTTACCTTTTGTGTCTCCCCCATTTCCTCATAGACTGTAAGCTTGCGAGCAGGGCCCTCACTCCTTTCGAGATGAGATATGCTTATTCTGTATTGTCTGTATAAGTCCCCCCTAAAACTTGTAAAGTGCTGCGGAATATGTTGGCGCTATAAAAATAAAAAATTATTATTATTATTATAAGGGGTTCCTGTTTGTGTTCATGTCTCATGATGTCACTTCTTCTACATAAGGACAGTGACATAAATAACCATGTTAGTATTTTTTTTTATTATTGTTTCCTGTGTAGATAGTGTTTTTCTTTTCTTGAAGGTGTGTGTGTGTGTAAATGGAAAAAAAAAAAAAAAAAAAAATATATATATAATTTGTGTGTGTTTATTTTTTATGTGTACGGGGCCGCTTCCAGCAATTTAACACGTGAATAGAGAAGCCACCCAGACTTTTTATTAGCTGTAAAAATGCATTTAAGTGACTGTAAAGACTGTTTAAAGTATTCTGTCCATTTTTATGTATAAGCATAAGTAGCTCAAGTTCCCGATAAGGCCCGCGTTAAGTTCAGCTCTTCCATTGTAGCTTCATACACTTATTTATTGAATGATTCTTTACTTTGTTTTATTTCAGCGATCATTTTGGGAGTTGCCCATCCTCAGGATCCAGACTTCAGCCATGGCTGTGCTGAAGGCAGCTGCTACCCCGCCACCGGTGACTTGTTAATAGGACGTGCGGAACAACTTTTTGCATCCTCCACATGTGGGATCAAGAAACCTGAATCTTTCTGTATTGTCAGCCATCTCCAGGTAATCCTCATTCTAGATCCTCTTAAATATTAACCCTGTCACTGTCCACTCTCTTTTCAGTGGAATTATTTTCCCATGAAATTTGAGCGATAGAGAATGAATGCTATGCGTCCTATGGGGGATATGTAGATCTTCCCAGGCACAGATGCAGCTCTCCCCCTCAACATTCCCAACCAAACACAAAACATCTGGCTGTAAACTGACTGTAATGTGAATATTCACACACAGACACATTGTTTAAACAGTTGCATCTGTATAGTGTTTCCTGCCCTTGTTTACTCTGCTCTCTAACTTCAAGACCTTTTTCTTTCCTGCATTAACCCTTCAAATACTTATAAAACCACAATAAAGTCTACATTGATTAGCTATAATTTTAAAATGCTGCCAATCATAGCGGGCATTTACACTGCAAGATAATTGTGAACAAGCGTTGTTAAAAGTGCTCGTTTCACAATTATCTTGCTGTGCAAACAGGCTGCTGCTGATTTTGCAGCATAAAAGATCATCGTTCTCGGCGGTGCATCATCCTGTGTAAACAGGACTTGCTCTGCAGAGAACATTTGCAGCCTATGCGCAGTGAAAGTGTAGATTGCTTAGTGTGCATCATTTACCTTGTCTGCCTTTGTAAACAGGCAGTCAAACGAACCCTGATTGGTGAAAATTTACCGATTGGTGGTCTTATCGTGGAGCTGGTTGGTCTGTGTAAACGGACCCTAAGTTTCACTTAAAGGAAATCTCTTAGCAGGATTTCACACCGCCCGTCTATCTATCTATCTATCTATCTATCTATCTATCTATCTATCTATCTATCTATCTATCTATCTATCTATCTATCTATCTATCTATCTATCTATCTATCTATCTATCTATCTATCTATATCCATATGTGGCTCTTTCAAAGACAAATTCAGCAATTCCTTTACCTAGCCAGTCCGTTCCTCAGCTCCCAAAAAATCAGTGTTTGCATGTACATGCAAATGAGCATGAAGTGCTTTTGGCACGTGAAAGTGACGCACCCCCTGGGCCATGTTCAAGGGATACCCGGAGCCGGATCTCGATGGGGGTAGTAGTCCTGGTGGCGGTGACCCGGTCCGTGCCCAGGGTGTCAAACTAAGTGGCAGTCTATGGCAGTAGATGTTAACTTGATCGACTACGCCACCCGTTGAGTGCGGCTTTGAAGCCGCCGCTGCAGAACAGTCCGCTGAGGCCGGTGGTATATGTGCAGCAGTGATGGTATAACCCCCAACGGGAGGGGTATGGCCTCAGGGCAGCAGGTGTGGATGATGGGTGTAGTTATGTTGAAGAAAGGAGAGTCAGAGACTTGAGGTGCAGTTTCAGGGTTTTTACTCACGGTTGTTCTCTGTCACTCTGGCCTTGAGTGACCACCCGAGCCGTGCTGCGTCCACCAGGTCCTGGACTCGGCTAACCCCCAGGCAGTTCTGGAGCGTGGTCCTGAGCTCCCTTCTCCCTCTCTGTCTCTGGCCATTCCCACCAGGGATCCACCTTTGGCCGGCTCCCTCGGGTCTCTTAGTGGTCAAACCTCCTTTGGGTTCCCTGACCCTATGCTTGGTGTGCCTTTCTGGTGGATTTGGTGAGGGTCGTGGCAAATCTTGACCACGACCTCCGGTTCCTGGCTGAGGATAAGTGGCCTCCACCAGTTCGGGTTCCGGTACCCGTGTCCGCCAACCCTTCACCCTTTCTGGTCTGTTTCTGGGTTCTTAGGGTTCCTTCTGACTCTGCTTCTCTGGGCCTTTCTTCCTCCTCTCTCTCTTCAATGCAGGCTTGGCCCTGGAGCTGGGCCCAGCCGGAGCCACAGCTCCCTGTCAGCCCTCCTGGCTGAGTTCCCCTGCTCAAAAAGACCCTGTCCTAAGATGGTGCCCACCTTATATACTCCCTCTATGTGTGAGCCCAGGTGACTAGCACCCAATGAGCTCCTAGCTTTACCCAGAGTACTCCCCCCTATCTGCCCCTACACTACTGGGATGTTCCACCCCCCTCCCACTCCAGCCAGGGACAGACGCTGTCGTACCTGCACATTTACTTGGTGGGAGTACCGTAGTTCTGTCCCCCGGAAATGGGATGTATGTAGTGCATGCAGCCTACTGAGCTCAGTCCCACACTCCATCCTTACCCGGGAGTGGAATACCACACCTCTGGGTCGAGGTGCAATACCCCTGTAGCAGCCGAATCCTCAGGGTGCTACATTCCCCCCTGGTAAACCACAGCACGTCCTCGGGCTGTAAAAGAATAAAATATCCAAAAACATACAATTTTTTTTTTTTTTAAAACATCATAAACATATAAAACACTATATATATATATCAGCAGCATAATACTCTTCATATAAAACTTTTCATTATAAACATTCTTGTTTCTCCGGCCACGGTGCAACTTGTGACCGGGTAAAGTGCAACAGTCTCTTCTGGAAAAAACACAGTTCCTTTTAGAACCAGTAGGGGGCGCCTTAGAAAGCGCAACTATATACAAGGGGAGGTGGCCGCTCTCAGTCCTCGGCCAGTGGGATTAGGGAAGAATGACCGCTCTCAGTCCTCGGCCAGTGGGATTAAGGGACATACGGATAACAGTTTAATTTGCTGGTCCCAACGGGGACTATAATGGTAACAGTTCCTGTACCCTAACGGGTAACTATTTTACAGTTCCATTTACCGTACTTTAGTAGCGGCGTCCTCCTGCTCCTTCCTCCGTGTACCCTTCAGACCCGTCCGGGTCCTCTTGCTCCTCCTGACACCTCAGCTCTTTCTCTGTCAGTCAGTGTACATGAAGGGCATAGGGTCCTTTGGCACATTGGTGCCGGGTGAAGGTGACCTCATCACCCAGGTAAAGGTCACGACCTCTGTGTCCCTCCGGTAGGTGGGACTCGACATCTCTTCTGGTCACGAAGACGTCGCCGGGGGTGTGATGATTTCTGATGAAGCCCCAACCATGCTGCAGTTGGAATTTGATTACAGTCCCGGTGGCACGGGGACCGTGGGCTGCACGGGGGTTCCTTCGGGTCCGGCTCTTTTGTTCTGCACTCTTTACTTGCAGCCGCTCCTCGCGGACCCGTCTCTCTCTCCGTTCTCGCTCAAAGACTTCCAACTGCTGGCGGCAGCACTCCGCACGCTCAGTTGCGGCCGCCCGGGTCTCCTGAGTGAACCCGATGAGGTCTCCTCCTGCGGGGTCCCACTCAAACTGCGCCTCCTCTAACGAGAGCGGGGTCATCTTGACGGGCGCCGGAGCCGGGATTAGGGGCTCATCCAGGGGTCTTTCTTTCCGGAGTCGGGGATGGTGGTACTCCGGTGGCCACGCAAAGGGCTGCCCATCCGGGCAAGTGTGCTGGGCAAACAAGTCTTCACCCAGGTGCGGCACAGTGGAAGTTGAGGGCGCGGTGGTGGCAGCGGCGCCCGGGATCACTAGGCCTTGCGACCAGGCTTGGGGTACCCTGAAGGTAAAGGGCACCGTGAAGACGGCGGCGCCCGGGGGCACTCGGCCTTGCGACCAGGCCGGTGGCGTCTCCTGCTTGGCCGCGCTCAGGGTTGAGGCGCGTAACGTCACAGGGGGCGTGGTCGCGGCTCCTGCTTGGGGCCTAGTCTGGAGCGGTAGCGGTGCGGCAACGGGCACGATCAGTGGGACTTCGGGCTCTGCGACGGGGAGCGGGGGTAGGCTTACGGTGGCTGGGCTCGGGGTAGTAACGTCCCCTTTACTTGCCTCCGTCTCTTCAGCTCCCTCTGCGGCGTCGTCTCCGGCCTCCGTCCCTTCTGCATCCTCTTCAGGGGCAGGCGTGCTCCTCGTTGCGGGTGGTGTGCTCCGCTGGCGGGTTCCAGCCTGCCGGGCCATCTCCCTGCTCCACTCCATCAGCGTTTCTCGCTGCACCTGGGCCATCCTCCGTGCGAGGCCCTCCAGCGCGGTCTGTGCACGCTCCCGGTCTCGGGGGAGCTGTGCCAGGATCTCCACCAGGTCTTGTGGGGTGGTTGCTTGCATCAGGCTCCTGACCACAGGGTCGGTGCTGCCTGCCTCTCCCTCCATCTCCGGGTACGGCTCCTCCAGACTCCTCCAGGCTGCACCCATCTTCGCTCTTTTGTTCTCTATCCGCCCCCATTGAGGGCGGTCCTGGGCCAACTCGGTGATTGTCAGTTCCAGGGGCAGACCCCCCACGCTGATGGACATCACTAGCATCGCAGCCTCTGCTGGTGGGGGCGGTCTTCGTTTTTGGCGCCATTCTTGGTCCTGGCCCACGATGGGAGGTCGTCTCTTACCACCCTCTGGCACGCCCATAATGGCGTCCGCTCTGCCAGGGCGGGAAATCTTCTCAGATGGCGGGAATCGTCTCCCAGTGGCGGGAAACTCCGTGGATGGCGGGAAAAAGCTGCAGATGGCGGGAAACGACCCGTGATGGCGTCCGATGGCGGGGACCCTCCGGAATTGGCGGGAGACTTCTTTTTACGGTACAGATAAACTTTTCTTCAGGCACGCAGTACCCGGTGGTTGCGGGCACGTTATCCTGCCGACTACACCAAAGTTGACGCACCCCCTGGGCCATGTTCAAGGGATACCCGGAGCCGGATCTCGATGGGGGTAGTAGTCCTGGTGGCGGTGACCCGGTCCGTGCCCAGGGTGTCAAACTAAGTGGCAGTCTATGGCAGTAGATGTTAACTTGATCGACTACGCCACCCATTGAGTGCGGCTTTGAAGCCGCCGCTGCAGAACAGTCCGCTGAGGCCGGTGGTATATGTGCAGCAGTGATGGTATAACCCCCAACGGGAGGGGTATGGCCTCAGGGCAGCAGGTGTGGATGATGGGTGTAGTTATGTTGAAGAAAGGAGAGTCAGAGACTTGAGGTGCAGTTTCAGGGTTTTTACTCACGGTTGTTCTCTGTCACTCTGGCCTTGAGTGACCACCCGAGCCGTGCTGCGTCCACCAGGTCCTGGACTCGGCTAACCCCCAGGCAGTTCTGGAGCGTGGTCCTGAGCTCCCTTCTCCCTCTCTGTCTCTGGCCATTCCCACCAGGGATCCACCTTTGGCCGGCTCCCTCGGGTCTCTTAGTGGTCAAACCTCCTTTGGGTTCCCTGACCCTATGCTTGGTGTGCCTTTCTGGTGGATTTGGTGAGGGTCGTGGCAAATCTTGACCGCGACCTCCGGTTCCTGGCTGAGGATAAGTGGCCTCCACCAGTTCGGGTTCCGGTACCCGTGTCCGCCAACCCTTCACCCTTTCTGGTCTGTTTCTGGGTTCTTAGGGTTCCTTCTGACTCTGCTTCTCTGGGCCTTTCTTCCTCCTCTCTCTCTTCAATGCAGGCTTGGCCCTGGAGCTGGGCCCAGCCGGAGCCACAGCTCCCTGTCAGCCCTCCTGGCTGAGTTCCCCTGCTCAAAAAGACCCTGTCCTAAGATGGTGCCCACCTTATATACTCCCTCTATGTGTGAGCCCAGGTGACTAGCACCCAATGAGCTCCTAGCTTTACCCAGAGTACTCCCCCTATCTGCCCCTACACTACTGGGATGTTCCACCCCCCTCCCACTCCAGCCAGGGACAGACGCTGTCGTACCTGCACATTTACTTGGTGGGAGTACCGTAGTTCTGTCCCCCGGAAATGGGATGTATGTAGTGCATGCAGCCTACTGAGCTCAGTCCCACACTCCATCCTTACCCGGGAGTGGAATACCACACCTCTGGGTCGAGGTGCAATACCCCTGTAGCAGCCGAATCCTCAGGGTGCTACAAAAGCTCTTGTCAAGTCTCCGTCACTCCAGCTCTATTCCCTGCTTAGCGCTACTCCCTCTGCTTTTTTGACCACTCTTTAACTTAAAGTCAAGCAGAAGGTGGCAGAGCTGGAGTGACAGTCTTGAGAAGTGCTTTCATTGGCCTAAAGTGCTTAAATTTCATTTGCATATCTATTGAAACGTTAATTTCTCAGTAATGTAGGAATGGACTGTCTAGGTGAAGGTGTTGCTGGATTTGTCTTCGAGAGAGCAACATGTGGATATCAATATTTAAGGGGAGGGGTGGGAGAAATCTGGGTGACAGATTCCTTTTCAAAGGTTACCCAGGGGTATAAGAAGTTATTTTGATAGTTCAATGTATTTATATATGTAAATAAACATTTTATAATAAAATGATGAAATTAGCAGCGATGTTCACATGTAAGAACTTTTTCCTGATCCTAGAAGCTCCATTTCTACGTTCTTCCAGCACCGTCAGAGAGCTTGACCTTCTTTATGTGCCTACACTTGAGGAAGGGGCTGGTGTAGCTAATGATCTAAGCCAGCCAGAAAGACCCCTTCCATTATGTACAAACACACAGTAAGGAGGTTCAGCTCTCTGCCAGTGTCAGGAAGCTTCATAAACCTAGAAACAGGGCCTGAAATTGAGAACTTGGTGCCAATTTCATAATTCCAGTATATTAGTAAATCCTATAATTCATATTCACAAGCAATCTAAATGCCTTTTTATGTCTTTGGACAATCCCTTTAAAACCTTGACCTCAGAATTAAGATGGATGAGTAAACTCAAGAATTTATTGTATTGTTAATGATAAATTAATTGAAAGACAAAAATGAATATATTTTGATGTTCCATACAAAAATGCAACTTGCGGAAGAAGCAGCTTTTGAGGGTTTTATCAATGTAGTAGCTTTAATTTCCAAATGTTTTGTAACAACTAACAAGGGTTCACACCAAAACAGATTCTTGGACCAAAGCTTTGTGGCTTGATATCTCTTTGTTTTGAAGCACATTCCGGAATACGGTACATAGATTGAGGTTTCCAGTGTACAAAAAGAGCAGTGTCTAGACCGTTTCCTAATGACTGTAATTTCCTTTTTACTGACGCACAACTAATGTCTTTAATGGCATATCATAGAGGCTCTCATGGGGCCTGTGATAAAGGGGGCCCAACTCAGGCTGAACTCATCCCACTTAGGTAAACTTGAGCACTATAACCATAGTGAGGGGAAAATAACCAGAAATAGTTCATGTTCCACTTTCCAGGGTGCCAACCATCAAGAAATTCCAGGACAGTCAATAAAAATAATGCATTTTTTTCTTGTCAGTAAAAAAATAACTAAAATATATTTTTTAAGGCGTTCATGATTTCTTTTTTTTTTTAAGCTAAAGAAACATATACAGATTATTATTACTGTAATTATCCTCATTTTACAGTGAATGTAGCTAATGTCTACATATCAGAACTATGGGCTGTAGACATGTGCAAGGGCGGCCTTCTCTCCTAGAGTGGTTATGGAGATTGGGACCCTCCACCTTCCTGGGATGTCATTTTTGCTATAGATCTGGGACCCCCCCAGCACCATCTACCCTCTTATATCATGGCTGTGCTAGGACTAGTCATAGCAGTGCTCCTATTCAGTTTATAAAGTAGAATGATTTAGATTTTTTTTATTTTTAAGACAGGGAAAATATAGATTTTTGTACTGTGTATGCCAGTAGATAGAAAAATATTTAGATTTGAGAGTCCTCAGTGGTTGATACCTTTTAATGGCTAACTGAAAAGATGGTAACAAGTTGCAAGCTTTCGAGACTACTCAAGCCTCTTCATCAGGCTAGTATAACGCAAAATCTGAAGTCACATATTTATACTTGTCACATGGATTTATGTCATTCTACATCAACTAAGGAATGTGCTCATCAGACCTGTGGGGTCATCACAACCCTGGACCAAGTTACAGGATGATAAAACTTTCACACTCCTTATCTATTAACTGCTAAAATATTTATAGCCAGAACTGTTTATCTCTCTCTCCCATAGTAATAGCTCTGCTTTACGTCACCTGTCTCATCTATTGCATTATTTCTGTGTCCTATTGTGTATAAATATGTGACTTTTCAGATTTTGCATTATACAAGCCTGATAGAGAGGCCTGAGTAGTCTTGAAAGCTTGCAACTTGTTACCACCTTTTCAGTTAGCCATTAAAAGGTATCAACCACTAAGGACTCTCAAATCTAAATATTTTTCTTTACTTTTAAGAAAACTTTTGCATTATGTGTCAATATTTTCCTTCAATATTAAGCCAGAAGTGATGGTTATTAGCTTTGTGATGGTAGGTCTGTCCTTCTCTATTTGGCAGCTCTTGGGCAGCAGTCCTTTAACCGGTTCCCGACCGCCCACTGTACATAAACGTCGGCGCTGCCTGGGCTCTGTGCAGCGCCGACATTTAAAAACGGTGGGTGGTCCTGCAGCGCTCAGGACCCCCAGGGTCCTGCAAGCGCTGCGGTGCCAGTTCAGAGCGATAGCTCTGACATGTGGCATCATGGGGACCTGATTGGATCAGGTCCCCATGATGTTAACCTGTTCCTATCTTCTAGATGCCGCGATCCATAGCGATCGCGGCATTTAAAAGATAGTGACAGCCGGTGGTCGGCGATCGGGACCCCCACATACCTTAGCAGCGATGGGGATCCCGGTGCTGTGACCTCTGACATCATCGAGACCTGATTGGCTCAGGTCTCGATGATGTCAGCGTCACACCAGTCAATCAGAGAGATCACTAGGGAAGTTTGTTTTAGCAACAAACTTTCCCGGGCGATCTGGCTGATAAATACATTGTTTCTCCTCGGATCTCAGTGAGAGAGCAGAGGAGAATCAGTGTGACAAGAGCTGTCAGCCTTGCCACTGTAAAAGTGAAACAAAAAAAATCAAAAAAGAAAGTAAGAGTTAGGTTAGGGTCAGTCAGTCCTGTCAGATCAGTCAGTCCTGTCAGATCGGTCAGTCCAGTCCGGTACCGTCCGTTCAGTCCGGTCCGTTCAGTCCAGTCAAAAAATATAAAAATAAATTGGACCATCAGACTTATACTGCAGAGGAGGTGTATGCCCTGCTGTGTTCTGACACTAATGACAGTGCAATATCAGATGGAGATGTGGATTTTGAGGGCTTTAGTAGCGGCGACACTGAGAGCTCAGAAATGAGCAGTGATTCTGGTCCATCCTCAGCCCAAGGACCAGTACAGCAATAGGGGCAAATAGCGCTACTGGAGAAACGTCTCCAAATCAGGGAACACTGCCCAGTACAAGCGCTGTCCCTACTACTAGTGAATTGGCGCACGCCAGTGTACAAGGGGCTTTGCCACATGATCTAGCATTTCCCAGATGGGAGGCTTCGGATAAGGCTGCTCCATTCAGCCCTGATTTCAACGCCATTCCTGGTATAAATGTGGAGGTGGAAGATTTTGGACCAATTCACTTTCTTAATTTGTTTTTTACGGACAGCTTGCTAGAGCATATTGTCGTGCAAACAAATTTATACGCATCCCAATTCATAAGCCAGAATCCCCGATGTTACTATGCTAGGGCAAATTTATGGACACCAACTAATGTCCTGGAAATAAAAAATTTTTTAGGACTTACATTTGCCATGGGGCTTGTTAAAAAACCGAGCATTCGATCCTACTGGTCCAACCACCCTGTTCAAGCCACCCCTATGTTTTCAGTCGTTCTTACTAGGACCCGTTATGAAATGCTCATGCGGTTTTGGCATTTTAACGACAATAGTCAATGCCTGCCCAGAAATGCCCCAGAACATGACAGGTTATATAAAATTAGACCCATCATTGAAAATTTGTCAGAAAAATTCTTAAGGCTCCACACCCCAACACAAAATATTTCTATAGATGAGTCCCTTGTAAAATTCAAAGGAAGACTGCACCTCAAGCAATTTATCCCATCTAAAAGGGCAAGGTTTGGAATAAAGATCTATAAAATGTGCGAAAGTTCAACCGAATACACATCCGCTTTTTGCATATATGAGGGGAAAGATAGCCAACTAAACCCACCAGGATGCCCTACTTATCTGGGGACATCTGGAAAAATTGTTTGGGAGCTGATAAGTCCGTTTTTTCAAAAAGGCTACAATCTATATGTGGACAATTATTACACCAGCATACCCCTATTTAAAAGTCTGGTTGAACACAACATCGGGGCTTGTGGGACCATCCGTAAAAACCGTCAGGGGTTTCCACAACCATTGGTCAACCAAAAGTTTCAAAAGGGGGCAGTCAGGGGCTGTACGCAACGGAGAGCTGCTTGCCCTGAAATATAGGGATAAGAGGGATATTTTTGTCCTCAGCTCGATCCACACAGATGCCACAAGGGCCACTGTAGAACTAGGATCCACCACTCCGAAGCAAAAACCTGTGTCAGTCATTGACTACTACAAACACATGGGGGGTGTGGACCTTGCAGACCAGGTTCTACAGCCATACCAGGTATCAAGAAAGTCCTATACCTGGTATAAAAAGTTGGTTATTTATTTGTTTCAGGTGGCCACATACAATTCTTTTGTGTTGTACAAAAAAGCAGGAAATTCAGATCCTTTTCTTGATTATCAAGAAAAGGTAATTGAAAATCTTGTTTTTCAAAGTGTTAGCTCCACTCATCCATTAGAATCTGAGGATGTGAAAAGACTCTCTGAGCGACATTTTATTGCACTTATTCCAGCAACGGAAACAAGAAGGAACCCCCAGAAAAATGTCGTGTATGTACTAAGAGAGGAATGAGGCGTGATACCCACTACTATTGCCCACAATGCCCATCATTGCCAGCCTTATGCGTCACTGACTGCTTTAAAATCTTCCACACAGAACCACGTTTTTAAACTGTAAAAATGTATCCCAATTTGTCATTCAATCATTTGGTTCATTTAGTGAATGACACATTCGAGTAGAGCTCATTTAATTTCCAGTGGGGGGGGGGGGTTCTCCAAAATCTAAACCTTGTTTCTGGAAATCATCCATCGAGTTAAAATGGTCACTAAACCCATAGATGAATTCCCAGAGGGGTGTCATTTCCAAAATGGGGTCACTTCAGGGGGGATTCTTTAGTTCTGGTACTTAGCGCCTCTGAAAAGTGCCAGAACAGCAGAATCCCCCCTGAAGTGACCCCATTTTGGAAATGACACCTCTCTGGGAATTCATCTATGGGTTTAGTGACCATTTACCCATCTACTTATTTTCCCACCACTAGATTAATTTATACAGAGGAGTAGATTGTAAAATTCGGTCACTTGTTGGGGATTTCCTCTGTTTAGGCACCTCAGGGGCTCTCCAAAGGCAACATGGCGTCCGCTATCGATTCCAGTCAAATTTCCATTCCAAAAGTCAAATGGCGCTCCTTACCTTCCGAGCCATGCCGTGCGCCCAAACAGTGGCTTTGCACCACATATGGGGTATCAGTGTGCTCAGGAGAAATTGCACAACACATTATGGGGTCCATTTTTTCTGGCTGCCCTTGTGAAAATTAAAAATTTGAGGTTAAAGTAGCAGTTTTGTGAAAAAAAGTTAAATGTTCATTGTTTTCTTCCACATTCCAAAAATTCCTGTGAAGCACCTGAAGGGTAAATAAACTTCTTGAATGTGGTTTTGAGCACCTTGAGGGGTGCAGTTTTTAGAATGGTATCACTTTTGGGTATTTTCTGTCATAAAGGCTCCTCAAAGTCACTTCAAATAAGATGTGGTCCCTAAAAAAATGTTTTTGTAAATTTTGTTGTAAAAATGAGAAATCGCTGGTCAAATTTTAACCCTTATAGCTTCCTAACAAAAAAAAAATGTTGGTTCCAAAATTGTGCTGATGTGAAGTAGACATGTGGGAAATGTTATTTATTAACTCTTTTGTGTGACATATCTCTCTGATTTAAGAGCATGAAAATTCAAAGTTTGAAAATTGCTAAATTTTCAAAATTTTCGCCGAATTTCCGATTTTTTTCACAAAGAAACGCAAGTAATATCGAAGAAATTTTACCACTATCATGAAGTACAATATGTCACGAAAAAACAATCTCAGTATCAGGGGAATCCGTTGAAGCATTCCAGAGTAATTACCTCATAAAGTGACAGTGGTCAGAATTGGAAAAATTGGCCCGGTCACGAAGGCAAAAACAGGCTCTGGTGCGAAGTGGTTAACTGGCAAATGCAAGGAAAGATGTTTTCTGTGTGCTTTTTTTTTTTACCTTTTTTTTTCATATATATATATATATATATATATATATATATATATATATATATATATATATATATATATATATATATATATATATATATATATATATATATATATTTTTTAAGTTTAATATTTATTTTACATTGTTTCGATTCAAACCAGTCACAGGCAAACAACTATAATAGACATTTACCCCGCCCCTTCCCTCTCCCAAAAAAACAAGAAAAAAGGTATTCCCTCCCTCTTTTCTACACATCATCAACCCTACAAAATCCACTCCACACCTCTCCAGCTGTCGGGTTTTCATGTTCCCTAACCCTTTGTACAACAGCTAACCATTCTTTAACTGTAGGAGACTTCTTCTGCCGCTAGTGTCACGCGATTAATACCCATGCAATAAAGAATAATTTAATAATTAGTATTTTTTTTATCATCTGTACATTTTCAGCTTAGGGAAACTTTTTTTCTTAGTTTGTATTTCCATAAACACATTGTTTTTTTTCTTATGAATAGTTTGCTGGTATAAACTTTCAAAGCCCTTTGGTCTAGTTTCTATGGTACAGACTGTCTGGTTAGAGACAAGCTGCTGTGATAAAGCCCGTCATGGTGCTGTGAGCAGGAAAGGAGGAGGTGCAGCACAGCATAGAGTCAGTGGAAGTAGATTATTCGTGACCCATTGACCTATGATTATACTGGGACAAACTTTTTTTTTCTCATGGCAGTAACAGAAAAAAAGCGAAGACAGTATGTATTAACTTGTCAAGATACATGCGTATACACTTTCCAGCCTTAGCAATACGCTATATAGATTTATTTTAATAATTGCAATTGTTAACTAATACAATGAAAGATAATAAAAATTTGAGAGAGCGTTAACGCCCCCATACATATTAGATTATCATTGAGCTAAGCCGGCGATATTGACAGAATTGGCTGAAAATCTTAATGTGTATGGGAGCCTCTTGACCCTTCAAAATCCAAGTAAATCCGAGGCACCTGAAAACTTCTCATAGGGATAAAATATAACTTTTATTCTGTCTTTAAAAGCATATGGCAGTAGTTACAAATGAGGTAGATGACTCCATTAACGTTTTGCCTGTGGTAGACCTTTCTCAAGCCAAAAGTAGAAGTTACAAAAATCCGCCATCTTGTACTTTTGGCTTGAGAAAGGCCTACCATGGGCGAAATGTTGCTTGATTCATCTACCTCATTTGTAACTAGTGCCATATGCTTTTAAAGACAGAATAAAAGTTATATTTTATCCATATGAAAAGTTTTCTGGTGCCTCGGATTTCCTTGGATTTTGAAGCTGACTTGGACCTTGTGGGGGTCAGTCCGAGCCTGCACAGAGTGGGCTTTGGTGCATGAGAAACATCCACTGGACTCAGCCTCTTGACTCCTCCCTGACAGATGATGTCGGGGAAGAGAAGGATCTGGCATGTCTGATTTCATACTGCTGATCCTTGTGTTCTTCCTGAGATAAGCCACCACCAGAGGAGTCTGGCAGTAACTATCTCAGAGACAACACAGGAACGCTAGACTGAGCTGAGGGGAGTATGAGAGAGAGCTGTTGGCCGAACTGTCGTTTGGATGACAGCCATCTATATGGGAGCTTAAAACTGGGCACCAGATGGTAACTAAAATCGTTGCAAATGAGAATAAAAATATAATTTTGCCATTGTATTTTCAGACTTTTCAAATATAATTTTGTTCCTTGGTGCATTTTGTTAAAAAAAACAAAACAGAACACTGTCCGCACCTTCTCCAGGTCCACGGGTGAGTCTCGACCACTGTTCACAGTATGTGGCATTGGCTGCGGTGTTCACCTCACCTTGACAGGATGGCAGCCAATCAGTGAGCTTAGTGGATCTGAGCGGTGCATTCCAGTGTAGACAGAACACAATACCCAGCTCCAAGCCTTTGAGCCCACTGATTGACTGCCATGCTGTCAACGTGACTTAGACAAGCAGTGATGTCACACCTCCTTTCTGTCCATTTTGAACGTCGCGGGGCAAAACTGGTGGAGTTGCGCAAAGATTTTGTGACTTTTCAAAGTGATTTATGCCAGAATTCTGACATAATTGCTTTCATGAATCTGGGCTTAAGTTTGAATTGTATAAGAATTAGTTTGATAAATATGCCCCAATGTGTTTTCTCAACACTTTGCTAAGCCAAAATCTCTACAGTCTAGTGGAAACACTGGGATCAGTTCATAGTCTAGTGTTCCAACTAAAGGATTCGACTAGAGACTCTTGATGTGATTGTGGTTAAAAGTTTTTCTACTTATTCAAAATTTTACTTATTCAATGAGACAATCATTTCAAATTAACAAGATTTCACCCTTAGGGCAGAGTCAGACGACTTTATAAATCGGAGCAAGATTGAAACGCAGTTCACTGACTGACCGACAGCTCTCCCAACCCGAACGTGAAATTGGCTCAATGAAATTTGCCTAATTTCCTAGAAAACTTATCTTACATCGTTAAAAATCTTTGCTAATCATAATAATGACCATTCTGTGTGTTTTTTTTTACATTTTTTTTTTTATTATTTTTATGCGTACCTTATTATGTGGTGTTGCTCTGGGCCATTAATGTGCTGGTTACTTACAGGTCTTCATTGAAGTTTTGTTTGAAAACATAAATCGAAATATATTTCCTTTCTAGGATGAAAAGAAATGCTTCGTATGTGATTCAAGAACGCCTTATGATGCTGAGACTAACACAGAGAGCCATCGGATAGAAAATGTAGTCACTACATTCGACCCAAATCGCTTTGATCTTTGGTGGCAGTCAGAAAATGGTAAATTCTTTGTTTGCCTATTATAAAGAGCTTGTAGCGTCTTTAGCCTCACATACACATTAGACTAAAGTAGGCTGAACCCACTATATTGGCGGGATCGTCCCACAGGCTAATGTGCAGGAGGGTTTCCCGACTCTTCCCCAACAGATGATATTTGAATGATAAAGGATGTGCGGTTTCACTTTTAATATTTGACCCTTTTGTTCTCTAAGAGAACAAAGTGGCTTTCTCAGCTTTTCCCTTTGAAAACACATGAACATTCAGCTGAGCTTAACGTACAGTATATGTGTATGGGGGAACCGGGAGAGTTAGATTGATGGCCGAATTAGTCCTCGTATCTATTTTGACAATAAACTATTTGGGCTGCTATTTTCTCTATTTTCTTCCGATTGCCTTACTCCTGGTTGTACGGAAAACATATACTATGCAGTTTAGCTTTTCTAAACTTGTCTCCACTTTCCTCTAATGATGCGTAAACTTTTTTTTTTCTGCTTTTGTAAATTGGTTTCCGCATCTTTCATTTGTCTGTTTCTGTAACATATAATTTCAATGGTGCAACAGCCCAACCACCAATCTGTTCGTCTCCTCCTATTTATGAACTTTACTCAGTTTTATAACGCCACCATATTCCACAGCGCTTTACAGATATTACCATCACTGTCCCCATAGGGAATCTAGATTGTGAGTCCTAATCAGTATGTCTTTGGAGTGTGAGAGTAAACTGGAGAACCCGGAGGAAACCCACGCAAACACGGGGAGAACATACAAACTCCTTGCAGATGTTGTCCTTGGTGGGATTTGACCCCAGCGCTGCAAGGCTGCAGTGCTAACCAGTGAGCCACCGTGCTGCCCATATATCAAATGTTTACAATCTATCCTATCCATAGATGAAGATGGAAAAACTTCTTTTTACTAATTACTATCACAAACTTACTTTGGACATAAAAGCTACTATCCCTTGCACTTCAACTTTTGACAAAATAATAATAATAATCTCAAATAGTTCAGTTCTTAGAAATTAAATTGATTTCTTTTTTCTTTACAAAGGTCTGGAAAATGTCACCATCCAGCTGGATCTTGAAGCAGAATTCCATTTCACTCATCTCATCATGACCTTTAAGGTTAGGAATCCACGACTTCTGCTTTTGGATACAATGGCTACTAGTATGATATTTTCTTGTACAGTATAAGGGCCTATTGTTAAGGCATGCATGCATTGCAACCATTGAAGGGGAATTTACGTAGCTGGACTTGCCTTCTGAGCAGAATTATTGTGATTTAAGCTCCATTATTTATCTGTGCTGTTAAATGATATCTGTACATTTAGGAAAGGAAGTGTATTAATGTAATCCCTTGCTGCGTGTTTAGTGAGGCACAACATCTGCATGCAATGTCTGGGATCCAAACAGATGTCAGGAAGTGACATACGCTTTGTAAAGGACATACCGTGCTCCATTGATACACATAGGACATGTTAGACGTGCTCCTGTGTTTTTGGCAGGCTTACTTTCTAAGATGAATCTTGCCAAGAGCTTTAATTTTGCTCATTTTAATAGTTAAGTTCTACAAGCGGATGTCTTTGTTATAAGAAATTCTCCTTTTCCTTACAGACTTTCCGCCCAGCTGCAATGGTAATTGAAAGATCATCAGATTTTGGGAAAACATGGAATGTATACAGATATTTTGCATATGACTGCGAGTCTTCCTTCCCTGGAATCTCAGTTGGGCCAATGAAAAAAGTTGATGATATCATCTGCGACTCGCGATACTCGGATATTGAACCCTCTACTGAAGGAGAGGTAGTTTTTTTTTCTAGTTTATTTTTTTGTGTGTGCTTTTGTTTGTACATTTTTTTATTGCATGTGTATACAAACTAATATTTATGAAGTAGATTTCATTTATTACATTTATTTTATTTCATAATCTAGGTTATTCACCGTGTCTTAGATCCAGCTTTCCGCATAGATGATCCATACAGTACTAGAATTAAAAGTAAGTTACAATATTTGCACTATATAGTATTCCTTTTTTTACATATACATTTTTTATATGCTGTTTAATGTCCCATTATGCCAAAAGATTTTTTTTTTCCTTTTATAAGCCTCTTTAAATAAAATACATCCCAGGATTCACATTTAGAATTTATCTAGACATTAGACTTTTCCATTATTTCATGGTTCTCTTTTCATTTATATTATGGTTTATGATTATCTTTGCGTTTGTTTTAAGGTATGCTGAGAATCACTAATTTGAGAATTAAATTCTTGAAGCTCCACACTTTGGGCGACAACCTGTTAGATTCAAGAGTTGAAATTAAAGAAAAATATTACTATGCGATTTATGATATGGTTGTACGCGGTAATTGCTTCTGCTATGGACATGCCAGCGAGTGTGCCCCAGTTAAAGGCTACGCTGACAATGTTGAAGGAATGGTAATTATGACACATCTATTTTCTGCATCATTTTCTCCATGTGATGCACAATTTAATTTAGAGTTCTTATTTATGCAAGTTATGAAGATAATTCTGCATTTCATTCATGTAGATTTTAATGGAAATTTACAGCTCAGTTATTTCTCTTCAATGATGGGAAACCTTTTAAATGGATATTCTTAGATTTGGCGGTTATTCCCTAACCTTGGGATAGAGAATAACATCCCAATCGCTGGAGGCCAACCACTTGGCCCCCCAGCAATCCTTAGAACCGGAACATTGAAGATCCCCATGTGAATGGATTGGTGGTCGATCATGCATGCTGCCACTCCATTCATTCTTATTGGGACCACTGGAGATTTGAGTGCTGAGCTCGGCTGGTCTTCGACACTCCCATAAGAACAAACTGAGCAGCAGTGAGCATGGTCGACCATCACTCTATTGAGCCCCAGGTCTCAAGATCATTGGGGGTCCCAGCAGTCAGACCTCTAGTTATCGGTAAGTTATACCCTCTCAGAAGGTTGTGACAGATTGCTAGGGTATGCCATAACATTCGGGTAGGTGTGGGTCTGACCTATGTGCTCCTGCTAACCTGGAAAATAAAGCGATTGTTCTGGCTCTATCATTGCTCCTGCAGAGCAGAAATCTCAACCACCCACTTTGACGGGAACTGCCACACACATTGAGATATGTTGTAGCTCCCTGCATGTCTGGGAGAATTGCTGTGGAAAATCTAGTGCTGCTGAGAATTGTGGGGGTCCAGTCAGTCATAATCCTGTGGAATATAAAAATAAATATATTTTACATCTAAAGATATGTACAAAGCAAGAATGTAGCACAGAGAGCTGTTACGTGATATAGGATTTCTCTGTAGGCTCGGACAAAGATTTCCAGCATTTATTCCCACTTAGCTAGCTAACAATCCATATACACTTCATTCCGCTGTGTTCCCACAATAAAATACAGCAAAGATTCAGACAAACATTTCCCTCTAATAAAACTCTTTTCTTGTACTTGAGGTCCACGGCCGCTGTGTTTGCAGACATCACACAAAAGGTTTAAATTGTGAGCAATGTATGGACTTTTACCACGATTTGCCCTGGAGACCAGCGGAAGGTCGCAGCAGCAATGCTTGTAAAAGTAAGTGAACATCATTCATGGACGGCTTTTGGTTACCGGTTTAAAACTGTCAAAACCCTAAGAATCATCCATAGCCAAGTCATTAATTGCGATTATTTTTTTTCCTTCTCGTAGCTTACTTCCTATACAATATTGTGAACTTTTTTGGCTTTTTTGCAGAATGTAATTGTAATGAACACTCCACTCATTGTCACTTTGACATGGCTGTATACATGTCAACTGGAAATACCAGTGGTGGGGTATGTGATGACTGTCAGCACAACACAATGGGTCGGAACTGTGAGCAGTGCAAGCCATTCTTCTATCAGCACCCAGACAAAGACATCCGGGACCCAAATATATGTCAACGTAAGTATCATAGTTAAGAGAGAGCTTTTACTTTGCTGCCTTGCTTTTTGGCAGTCCTCCATCATTTCAAGCTCACAGCAGCTATTGTTTCTTTATTTTATTCGTGATGCCCCGAGAGAAGTGTTATATGACTTTATAAGGATCTATTCACAGAATAGTCTTGCTTGCCTAAAATTCTTTCAATTGATTGTATTGTCATGTGGTGGTAAGCTGCAGAATATATTGGTGTATATCAATAGAGAATAATTATGAAGTGCAAATTATTATTTTTTTCAGATTGTAACTGTGACCCAGCTGGTTCTCAAAATGGAGGCATATGTGACCGCTATACTGACTTCTCAGTTGGCCTCATTGCTGGGCAGTGTCGATGTAAAGCGAATATTGAAGGAGAGCGGTGCGATCGGTGCAAAGAAGGACACTATGAGTTAAGTGCAGAAGATCCAGAAGGATGTCAACGTAAGAATGAAAGCCTTTCACATTGATTTATGTAGGTTTTTTTTTTATTAATTAATGATCATTTAGTTCCATATATCAAAATGTTTTTCTGTCTCTTGCAGCTTGTGGATGCAATCCTCTGGGAACTATACCTGGCGGTAATTCATGTGACTCTCGAGATGGCAGCTGTTATTGCAAGCGTTTTGTGACCGGAAAGAAGTGTGACCAGTGCATGGTAATATTAATCTTAATGGACATGTTCCTACACTACCTTGTTTAAAAATAATCCCCTGTTATGCACTTAAAGTGAAGCTTCATGTTCTCCTTGTAAAAGGGAATCTGTCAGCAGGTGCTATGTAATCTAAGTACAACATGAGGTAGGGGCTGAGACACCGAATTCAGCACTGTGTCACTTATCAGGCTGTGTGCTGTTGTTTACTTACAATGAAGGTTTATCACTAGGAGATTATATACACTGCTGGACTAGGTCTCACATGACTGCTAGTCCGACCATGTGATAAGCAGCTCACTGTCTATAGACTATGTACATAAAGAGCCTTGCGTGGGTGGGGTTAACTCTCTCAGCTCTACTACATGCTACATCTAAAAACTCTGTGTCAGGACGGCTGCTTCCAGTAATCTAAGTGATACATCGTTGGAATCAGGGTCTCTTTTCCTACATTATGCTGCTCTCAGAAGAGGTAGCAAAAACCTGGCGAAAAGATTACCTTTAACATGAACATACTTGGAAATGGCTGGGTGAAACTGTAATGTTTGCTGCATAGAATAATATAGAATGTTTTTCAATTAATAAAACCGATCGATTGTGAAATTTTGAATTTTTTACTCCGCTATGTGCATATTAGTCCTAGAACTAGAAGTGGCATATAATTAGTGCATTAAATGTGCAGCAAGTAAAAGGGGCATGGCTGATATGCATAAAGCGATGAGCTAATGAATCTATTACTATTGATATATAGTGTAATGCAATGTTTGTGCCTTTTTCTATACAGACTGAATTCTGGGGTTTGAGCAATGATTTAGATGGTTGTCGGCCTTGTGATTGTGACCGCGGTGGATCATTGGACAATAAGTAAGCCAAATCTTCATATCTTCTCTTGTAATCATTCACTTGGAAGTGGTAACATGCCAACGAGTTAGCGGAGCAGTGCATTTTATGTATGTGCTGTAAATCAGGCGACCAATGGATTGTTAAACCTGCCAACCGGTAAAAAGCAGTTAAAACAACACTATGCTAATTAGAAATCCGATGTACTGGTATCAAGTTAATCCCTAAGGGCTCGTGCACACGACCGTAAATCGGACGAATGCTATCTGCTGTTTTGACGGATGGCACTTGTCCTCATGTTATTCTCTGGGGCTGTGAACGTGTCCGATTTTCTTTTCTCAGTCCGAGAGTTGCATCCGATTAGCGGATTGCGCTCAACCATTCGTGTCTATGGGTCCAGAGAAAATATCAGATTCCACACTTTTTCTTTTCTTCTCCACATCCGAGAAAATCAGTACAAACTTTGATCAGCGTGTAAGTAACAAAATTGGACCGATTTTCTCGGATGAGAGAAAAACAGTTGAGTGAACTTAGCCTAAAAGACAGGATAAGGTGCATTATCTGAATATTTCTGCGTCACAGAATAGGTACAGTGCCTACAAGTAGTATTCAACCCCCTGCAGATTTAGCTGGTTGACACATGCGGAATTAACTTGGCATTGTGACATTTGTACTGTAGATCAGCCTGGAAGTGGGAAATGCACTGCAGCAAATTTTGTTTTTGTTTTTTTTTGTTTTTTAAAAACGTTAAAAGTTAATTCAGAGTGTCATTTATTATTCAACCCCTCAAACCACAAGAATTCTGTTTGGTCCCACTAAAGTATTAAGAAGTATTTCAGGCACCAAGAATAATGAGCTTCACATGTGTGGATTAAAGATCTCTTTTGCCAGCCTTTTCTGACTATTTAAGACCCTCCCCAAACTTGTGAACAGCACTCAGACATGGTCAACATGGGAAAGACAAAGGAGCATTCCAAGGCCATCAGAGACAAGATCGTGGATGGTCACAGGGCTGGCAAGGGGTGCAAAACCCTTTCCAAGGAGTTGGGCCTACCTGTCTCCACTGTTGGGAGCATCATCCGTAAGTTGAAGGCTTATGGAACTGCTGTTAGCCTTCCACGGCCTGGACAGCCTTTGAAAGTGTCCTCCCGTGCCGAGGCCAGGCTTGTCCGAAGAGTCAAGGCTAACCCAAGGACAACAAGGAAGGAGCTCCGGGAAGATCTCATGGCAGTGGGGACATTGGTTTCAGTCAATACCATAAGTAACGTACTCCACCGCAATGGTCTCCGTTCCAGACGAGCCCGCAAGGTACCTTTACTTTCAAAGCGTCATGTCAAGGCTCGTCTACAGTTTGCTCATGATCACTTGGAGGACTAGGAGACAGACTGGTTCAAGGTTTTATGGTCTGATGAGACTAAGATCGAGATCTTTGGTGCCAACCACACACGTGACGTTTGGAGACTGGATGGCACTGCATACGACCCCAAGAATACCATCCCTACAGTCAAGCATGGTGGTGGCAGCATCATGCTGTGGGGCTGTTTCTCAGCCAAGGGGCCTGGCCATCTGGTCCGCATCCATGGGAAGATGGATAGCACGGCCTACCTGGAGATTTTGGCCAAGAACCTCCGCTCTTCCATCAAGGATCTTTAAGATGGGTCGTAATTTCATCTTCCAACAAGACAACGACCCAAAGCACACAGCCAAGAAAACCAAGGCCTGGTTCAAGAGGGAAAAAGTCAAGGTGTTGGAGTGGCCTAGTCAGTCTCCTGACCTTAACCCAATTGAAAACTTGTGGAAGGAGCTCAAGAATAAAGTCCACATGAGACACCCAAAGAACCTAGATAACTTGGAGAAGATCTGCATGGAGGAGTGGGCCAAGATAACTCCACAGACCTGTGCCGGCCTGATCAGGTCTTATAAAAGACGATTATTAGCTGTAATTGCAAGCAAGGGTTATTCCACAAAATATTAAACATAGGGGTTGTATAATAATTGACCCACACTTTTATGTTTAAAATTTAATAAAATTCAACTGAGCAACATAACTTTTTGACTTGTAAGATTTATGCTTCTGTTCATAAAACCTACTCTCGTTTGCAGTTTGAAGGCTCTAACTTATTTGCATCTTATCAAACCAGCTAAATCTGCAGGGGGTTGAATACTACTTGTAGGCACTGTATAACATGGACAAAGAGAGTTTCAGAATTGTTTTCATAATCTAGTATTTATTATAAATGGGAACAGTACAATTCTTAAAGGGGTTGTCCATTACTACAGATCAGTAGTAGTCCAATACCAGACACCCCTACCAAGTAGCTGATTGAAGAACCAGATGTAAACTGCGTACAGAGCTGGAATAGCACAGCTCTGTACACTGTGTGGTGACCACTCTCCGCTACTACAGCTCAGTTACTATTCACACTAGTAGGAACTGAGTTGCAGTACCTCACAATGGGCATTGTTTATGGGATCCGTGCTGCTCCTGCTCTGTACACTATTTCCATTCAACGCTTCAACAGTTGACCAGCAGGGATGTAGATGTTGGACCCACACCGATCTGATATTGATGATCTATCCAAAGCAGTAAATGGGCATTATAGAAATAGTGCTCAAGCATTATCAAAATACAGCTAAAGTGCAGTTCCAAAATCCAGCTGTGTATTCTGGATTGTTTCCTAGTACATCTTGGTTGTTATGTCACAGTTCTGCTGTAAATGAAATTTCTTAGGCTTGTTTTATGTCTACAGCTGTTCTCCTGAATCTGGCCAGTGTCGCTGTAGACCACACATGATCGGCCGCCAGTGCAATGAAGTGCAGTCTGGCTTCTATTTCATCTCTTTAGACCATTACATCTATGAAGCTGAACATGCAGATTTTGGACCTGTAAGTATTTAGCACTTTGTGTGTGGCTCTAGTTTCCATTTATTAGCAATGCTTAGTCCATGTTGTTTCCCAACAGGGTGTGAGAGCTGTGGAGAGGCTGCTCCCTCAAGATCGCACACCTTCCTGGACAGGACCAGGATTTGCCAACGTTCCAGAAGGAGCATACTTGGAATTTCATATCAATAATATCCCAACCTCTATGGAGTATGATCTTCTAATTCGTTATGAGCCACAGGTGAGTAGTTGTAACCCTGTATTAAAGGAACACTAAATGTAGAAATTAGTCATTCAATTTAACAAGAAATACAGTATAATGGTCAACCTAAAGGGAAGATATCATCAGAAAATGACCTATAGCTTAAGTCAACTTTGTATTTTTAAAAATAAAATTGGCAATGTTTTTTTTTTTCTTTACATAGCCTGATCTTTATTGAAAAATAAATGTGCAATCTTGCAAATTTGCAGTGTCCACTCGGACTTTTTTAGACTTGTCCTTCTCATCAGAGGCAGGACTAGAATGCCAATAACACCTCTATACACCACTGGTCACACAGGATCCACCAATCCAATACACGATGTCAATGCTTGCCCTGCTCCTCCCTTCATAGTTACCTCATTAGACACTTTTATACAAAATATAGGGTCATTGTCTGTTCATTGTGGCTAATATCCATGTATTGTTTCCTAAATCAACAGGAAGTATGAGTCTAAAAAAAAAGTGACCAGCGTGAAAACTGCAAAATTTCTATTTTTTTTTTTAACATAGATTGCCTTATGGGGAAAAAAAATTTTGCCTCAAAAAAACGTAACAAAGAAAAACATGATTGAAAGAAAAGGTCATTTTCTGATTGTACAACCCCTGGCAAAAATTATGGAATCACCGGACTCGGAGGATGTTCATTCAGTTGTTTTAATGTTGTTGAAAAAAAGCAGCTCACAGACATGGCACAAAACTAAAGTCATTTCAAATGGCAACTTTAGGGCTTTAAGAAACACTAAAAGAAATCAAGATTAAAAATGTGGTACTTGGTAAGGGTAATTTTTTTCAGACCAAGCAGAGGGAAAAAATTATGGAAACTCTCAATTCTGAGGAAAAAAATATGGAATCATGAAAAACAAACACACAAAAGAACACTCCAATACATCACTAGTATTTTGTTGCACCACCTCTGGCTTTAATAACAGCTTGCAGTCTCTGAGGCATGGACTTAATGAGTGCCAAACAGTACTCTTCATCAATCTGGCTCCAACTTTCTCTGATTGCGGTTGCCAGATCAGCTTTGCAGGTTGGAGCCTTGTCATGGACCATTTTCTTCAACTTCCACCAAAGATTTTCAATTGGATTGAGATCTGGACTATTTGCAGGCCATGACATTGACCTTATGTGTCTTCTTTCAAGGAATGTTTTCACAGTTTTTGCTCTATGGCAGGATGCATTATCATCTTGAAAAATGATGTCATCATCCTCAAACATCCTTTCAATTGATGGGATAAGAAAACTGCCCAAAATATCAATGTAAACTTGGGTATTTATTTAAGATTTAATGACAGCCATCTCCACAGTGCCTTTACCTGGCATGCAGCCCCATCGATGACTGTGGAAATTTGCATGTTCTCTTCATGCAGTCATCTTTATAAATCTCATTGGAACGGCACCAAACAAAAGTTCCAGCATCATCACCTTGCCCAATGCAGATTCGCGATTCATCACTGAATATGACTTTCATCCAGTCATCAACAGTCCTCGATTGTTTTTCCTTAGCCCATTGTAACCTTGTTTTTTTCTGTCTAGGTGTTAATGATGGCTTATGTTTAGCTTTTCTGTATGTAAATCCCATTTCCTTTAGGCGGTTTCTTACAGTTCGGTCACAGACATTGACTCCATTTTCGTCCCATTCTTTCCTCGTTTTGTTGTGCATTTCCTGTTTTGGAGAACTATTGCTTTAAGTTTCCGGTCTTGACGCTTTGATGTCTTCCTTGGTCTACCAGTATGTTTGCCTTTAACAACCTTACCATGTTGTTTGTATTTGGTCCAGATTTTAGACACAGCTGACTGTGAGCAACCAACATCTTTTGCAAAATTGCGTGATGATTTACCTTCTTTTAAGGGTTTGATAATCCTCTCCTTTGTTTCAATTGACATCTCTCGTGTTGGAGCCATGATTCATGTCAGTCCACTTGGTGCAACAGCTCTCCACGGTGTGATCACTCCATTTTAGAAGCAGACTAACAAGCAGATCTAATTTGATGCAGGTGTTCGTTTTGGAAATGAAAATTTACAGGGTGATTCCATAATGTTTTCCTCAGAATTGAGTGATTCCATAATTTTTTCCCTCTGCTTGGTCTGGAAAAAAATGACCCTTACTGAGTACCACATTTTTAATCTTGATTTCTTTTAGTGTTTCTTAAAGCCCTAAAGTTGCCATTTGAAATGACTTTAGTTTTGTGCCATGTCTGTGATCTGCTTTTTTTCAACAACATTAAACAACTGAATGAACATCCTCCGAGCCCGGTGATTCCATAATTTTTGCCAGGGGTTGTAGCTTCCCTTTAAAGCCCGTTCCTTCCATGATTTAGCATGGGTTTAGAAGGTTTTGTCTTCCTGTATAGAGGGCACAGCAGATTTCAGCTTGCCAATGCACAAGTCGTTCGGCGCCTATTTACACAGGTCAACGAACAATGATGACACGAGAATGATTGTTAATACGTACGTTCTGTCCCCATACAATACCTGGCTCTCAGAAGCACCGCTCTAGTTTGCATGGGGAGACATACTGCCACATATCAATGATTATTATACTAGCAAAAACTGATAATCCAAGCATAATCTGATCACCCAGTGAACAAGCATTTTCATCAGGTGATCAACGTGCTTGTGTATGGTGAAAGATGGTTCTGGAGGAACAAACTAATATACACCCAACAGTTATTTAATGTGTATGGATAAGTTTAGTCTTTTATTTAATGTGCATGAATAACTTTAGTCTTTGGCAGACAATCAGATATGTTATTCCAGATTTTTAATAATCTGTCCGCACTCTAATCTGTTTTGCTGTTTTTTTTGTGTAATAGCTTCCTGAACAATGGGAAGAAGCAGTGATTACAGTTATACGTCCGGGAAGAATAGCTACAAGCAGCAGATGTGGTAACACTGTACCCAGTGATGACAACCAGAATGTGGCATTGCCTCCAGGATCTCGGTGAGTAAAAATTTGGTGCTGAAAGTATCACATACCTGACAGTGTTATTGTGATTGTCCTTTACTTTCAGCAGCATAGCCAGAGCTGCAATCTACTGATAGGGTTTACAGTCACTACTTTCATATCACAGGAGAGGAGACAGCAAGCAGAAGAGATTTTAGATTAATTTGTAGAAAATTTAGGGAAATTGTATATATTATGGACTTGCTATAAGTATTATTACATTTGACTCTCCCTCACATTTTTTTCCAATTATGTTACATGCATGTAGTCACATATAGTAATCTAACCATTTAGTATTTAGCTAAACTGAATGAAAATAAGAGCAAACAACAAGAGTGTGGACAAATGATAATTGGTTGCCACAGTAAAAGAGTTTCCCATCTGATAAAGTGATGGCATATTGTAAGGGAATGCCATCACTTTATTACTGATGGTGGTGTCACCTATCCTATGAATGAAGGGGTATCGGCCTAGTGAAGCATTGCATCCTCTTCGCTGTTTGTTCCCGATGAAATGTCCCATGGCAAACTAGCTGTGCAGGGAAAAAACAATGAAGGAGTCTCTGCATGATACTATTACTGCTTCATTCTCGGGATAAGGCCACATTCCCACCTTCAGTATTTGATCAGTATTTTCTATCAGTATTTGTAAGCCAAAATAAGGAGTGGAACAATCCTAAAACATGAGGAAAAGTCTAAATAAAGAAACCAGTGCACAACTTCTGTATTTTTCACTCACTCCAGTCTACTGATGTAAAATACTGAACTTGTGTACGTGGCCTGTGTGGAAGTCCCAAAGATATGACATGCATTAACCGTAAAGTATATTCTTGCAATCTATATAAACTTTCTGCATGAATTCACCCAGACCAGATATTTGAGAAAACGTGCTTTGATATATAATTCCAGGTACATTGTCCTCCCTCGTCCCATATGTTTTGAAAAAGGCCTGAATTACACAATACGACTGGACCTGCCTCGGTATTCGGTTAACTCTAATGTGGAGAATCCATACACATTAATTGACTCTGTGAGTGCCTGTTTTTATGAATAATTAGATATTTTCTATATTAAAGAGAACCTGAAGAATTCTGCTTTGTTGTTCTTCTGTAATTAGATTTCGGTGAACAGGGGCCGGACTGTACACTTGATCTTCTCTTCCCTGTCCGTGATTACCCGGCCCCTCCGGTCTTTGAATGGCTGGTCACTGCTTTTCAATGACCTGCCTCCTGTGCTTGAAATCTTGCACCGTCATTGTCATGAGCAATACATGTGCAATCGTCTCTAAAAAAAAAAAAAAAAATAAATAAAATAATTGACCTGAGAACGCAATCTGGGAATAAGCCGCCCACGGCAATGATGGCGATTGCGGGAGATTTTAAGCACAGGAAGCTGGTCACTGATAAAGCAGTGACCTGTCATTCACAGACCTAAGGCAGGCGGAGGGACCAGGTAATCACAGACAGGGAGGAGAAGACCCCGTGCACAGTCCAGCCCTGTGCACCAAAATCTAAGTAGCAGAAAACTTCAAATGGTGATTAAAGAAGAACCACAAAGTGGATTTCTTCACAAAAGGTATCAATTAAATCAGTATTACAGCGCCATTACAGCCATGGCTTTACTTTACAAAATTGTTCTGATAGATTCTCTTACTGTTTCTTCTTTAAAAAATGTGATAAACTGCTTTCATAGGTTCGAGTTTAATCATTGATATTGCATATGAGCTACAATTGGTGCTACGCATTTTAACAGGGTTTTCTGGTCTGAGAAACAAAGTCTACAGTCACTCTTTGTGTTTGCAAGTTGCTGAATTCTGACACTATCACAATTCCCCTTTATGCCCCATGTGAGTGGGCAGTCAGTTGACCTCATGTATGTGATTTGCATACTTGTGGTCATTTGCCAACTAGTCTTATCTGGGTTCTCTCAACTTTCTTCTAGAAGCCGGATGAGACTATTCAGCTTTTGACAACAAGTATGTAAATATCATACATGTGGTCTCGTTATCCCCCCTCACACCGGGCATACAAGAGAATCCTTACAGTGTGCACATTGCACACTGTCACGATTCTGCAGTCATATAGAGTGACTGCAGACTTTGCTTCATTGACTGGACAACCCCTTTAAGTAGGATGGTTCTGGCTTCCCTTACAGAATATTATTGCTTGTGTGATATTTCCAGCCTTGTCCATGATTCAGCTTGCTTTGAGTACATTAGATTGCAGAGCAGCAATAAAGCCATCTAAGTTTGAGTGCTGCACCCTATAATTTATTGTCATTTAGTGGTTTTAGACTTAAATTTAGTTTGAGAATGTTTGTGTAATGTGTAATGCCATAATATACAAAAATCTTGATTTCTGTAAAAATTAATCTCCACAGATTGTTTTGCTGCCTCATGTCAAGTCTCTTGACTTATTCAGCATGGGAGGCTCAGGAGAAGATCCCAGCAACACCTGGCAGACGTTCCAGAGATACAGATGTGCAGAAAATAGCCAGAGTGTCGTGAAAACTCCATTGACAGACATCTGCAAAGACTTCCTCTTCAGTATCTCCGCAGTCCTACATGAAGGCGCCTTGGGTATGTCATTACATGCGTCTTATACAGACTCTGTATCTCTTTATGGCCATTTATTTTCTTTGCACAGTTGTGTGTAGCACTTTGATAGCAGCAGAATTACTACTCCCATGGTATGATAAGTCATCTGCCATCCAAAAGCTAATGTAGTCCTATTATGGATCCAAACTGATGGACCTTGTTGACTTATAAAAAGGTCCTACTGGGTTCTCATGAGGTTTCTAATTTTAAGGTGGTAACAACAGCTTTACATGCTCTTCTAAATCATGCAGTCAAAGGTGTCGAGACCTCAAATGATATACACTAGCATATGTGAAGATACAGTATGTACTAGGGCAGTGTGCTTTTAATGATTGACAGCTCGGACTAGTGGCATAGTTGTTCTGCTAGCCCAAACTGCGCTCTGGAAGCAGTGGCAGCTTTGCCTCTGTAGCATGGAAGAAGTGCAGGAGAACTGAAGCAGCTTGACGTCAGATTTTGCAAGTTCTAAAACAAAGAGCTTGCAAGCTTGTGTTCCTTGTCTAGGAAACTGGCCTCCTTTTGATACACTGCAGAGTTGGCTGGTAACCTAGGCAATGAGCAGTAATCTACAAAATGAAAAATCTCTGTTCTTGAGAACGAATAGGATTTATAATAAGGAATAAATTGCAAAGTTGCTAGTTTTAATAACCACTTTGCAATTTTACCCATTTAACAAGATGATACAACTTCTTTACTAAAACTATTTATGGAATGAAATAAACATATAATATTGTGAGAAAGTAATTTTACAATACTCTAGAAACATTTGTGAAGATAAGTATCTAAAACCAGAACTGTATTTGAGTGGATATAACTTGCAGAAGTGAGGCAACATCAGGACATAGAGAAAGAGGAGGTTTCAATTTTATTGGCAGAAGTTTTAGTATGGAGTAACCGATGACATTTACAATTTTACTATATTCATTTTATTCAGAATGCCATTGTGACCCACAAGGCTCCTTGAGTGCTTTATGTGACCCAAATGGAGGACAATGCCAGTGCCGTCCAAATGTTGTTGGCAGAAACTGCGATAAGTGTGCTGCAGGAACTTATGGATTTGCACCCAGTGGATGTAAACGTATGTATTGCAATGTATTATTACCTTGGTTTACTTCTCCAGTATTATTAGACTAGAAAAAACAATAGGGTTATTCCAACTTGACCAAAAACAAAAGGTAGCTGAGTTTCTGTTTATTTAATAGGGAAAGGGAGGGAAGCCCTGGGCATAAAGGATCAGCCATGTTGAAATACTAACTACCCAATCCTTGTTTCTGTTTTCAATTAATAATCAGTATCCCATCATGCACAGTAGATTGTCTGTGGAAACTGCTGGGAGTATCTTCAGACAATTGTCTACCATTATTTACCCCATGTAACCTTTGTTTTAGACACTCCCTTAGTTTACTTATATTTTTTCAGCTTGTGAATGTAACCTGAAAGGATCTTATGAAGCTTTTTGCCATAAGGAGACCGGTCAGTGCCCATGTTTTCCTGGTGCCTTCGGACGTCAGTGTGATAGATGTTTGCCTGGTTACTGGGGATTCCCCAACTGTCAGCAATGCCAATGTAATGGACATGCTGATGAATGCAACCCGCTCACTGGAGAGTGCACTAGCTGCAGAAATCATACTGAAGGCTACAGCTGTGAAAGGTATATCTTTTTGTTTTTTAAGCTATATATTTTTAATTTTGCGACTGTTATTTTATCAAGCAAATGGGACGTAAATGTAGATGTGCATCTTGGTGACACAGCTGGTACCTTTCTCCATCTGAGAGGCTGGTATGGATACGCTGAAGAGGCTTTCTGTGATACAAAAACAGGTACACAAAGCAGGGAAAATATATATATAATATTTACATGCCAGTCCCCCACAGCTCAGGTGGTCCTTGCTGGCCTTCTACGTGTCCTGCAGTGTCGATGTGCCAACTATGCAATCATGGCAACTGCATCCAATCAATGGCTTTGATTATATGCATGTATTATGGTTGACTGCAGTGGTCACATGCACTGTTGCACATCACTGCAAGACAGGTGATTCATGGGTGGAGGACTACAAGAGTAGCGGCGCAGGACTGGTGGGAGAATTTATCACATACCCTTCACATTTTATTTATTCTTTAAGTATATTTTTATATATGCTAGAAAGCTCCTTTCAATATCTGAAGTGAAATTCAATGCATAATTTGCCACAAATGTAAGTTCTATGAACTGTCCTGATATATATGGGAGTACGGAAGATTTGATCGCTGGTATCCTCTCTTAGAAATATGCCCACATTGCGGCTGTCCTGGGTGTGACTTGGACTGACTGTGAATAGATTTGAGATCTGTCCTGCTGGAAAGTAACATAACTAATTATATTAGCAGTATTCAGAATGCTTACCAAAAAACATAACTTTACTGTTTTATATACTAATTTGTAGGTGTCTAGCTGGCTATTATGGTGATCCCAGGTTAGGCTCCGGTGACCATTGCCGGCCTTGCCCATGCCCTGATGGACCTGGCAGTGGACGGCAGTTTGCCAGTGGATGTTACAAAGATCCTTCATCTGAGTATGTCATATGTTCTTGTAACAAAGGCTACACAGGTAATTCATTACACCATGTAAGACTCAGTCTCAGCGCCAATATCACCAGTTTATCACTGAAAAACTAATTGGGAGATTTTAACTTTCAATTAACTCCTTCACTTAAATCATCTACCATTTCCACAAACAGCAATATCTTTAATTCAATGTCCCATTTCAATCACAACATAAAAGCTTGTTGTAAAGTATGATAAATCCAATCTCGGGTTAATTAGCCTCTAATATTTATTTCTCCATAATGATCCTCATCTCTTCACAGCTTTTTCTTAGGCCGCATTCAGACATCAGTGTAAATCAGTCCGAGATCAGACTGCAATGTACAGATTGATCACGTGTCTCCTGATCTGAGTGTAACGTGGTGCGGGGCGGTAGCCGCAGGTGAGGTACTAGTATCTTATGCCCTGGCACGTTACATGATGGTGGAGGTCCTGGCTGGGTACGTGGACTTGTGCTGTGGGAGCAGAACGCCCTTGCAGGCTGCATTTAACCAATGATTTGGGTTGGCCAGGACCAGATGTTTGACTGTTCAATGAGGGAGACCACCAGCTCAAAATAAACTTTTTACTGAACGTTAACTTGGGGAGGGTTGTATACAGTAGATAGTGGGTGCATATCTTCTCAACTGTTTCCCTGATAATGTGCAACATCTTCCTCACACAAATTTGATCCTTTTTCTTCTCTCTCTTTACTTGTTCTTGTCTTCACTATTCCTCACTACTATATCACAACCAGCTCAATACTACTGTTCGACTAGCTAGAGTCTTTTTCTCAACCAGCTGTTCCGCGTCCTTTTCCTCCATAGTGCCAGTATGGCCGATACTTATCTTCTCTTCTACTGACGCTCTGGAATTCCTGCCTGGGCACTCTCTTCATCTCGCTTGCTCCGTCCTGTCTTGGCCCATTAGCTTTAGGAATTATAAAATCTAGGCCGTACTGTTAGGCGTCCTCTCTCAGGACCCATCTCCGGTAAATCACTATGTCTCTCAGTCACTCTTCCTCGTTTCTGCTCCGGACAAGGCTATCTCTTTTCTCCCTGTCTACTCTCACTGCTAGGGACACCCAAGAAATGCGGCAATCCTCACACTAGACGTTAAGTCCTTTCTCTGCACACTCTAGGCCTTTTCTGACTTCCTGACAGGAACTGTCTCTTGTCCCTTCAGCTTAGCCCCTTCCACTCTGGGCTAGTCCCAAACATTAACTTCAACTGTCACTGTCAACTATCTGTTGCTGGGCAGAATACAACTTCATCACTAACAATGCAAATTATTACACATACAAACTTCATTAAGTCATAACATTATTCACATTACACAGCATAACTTCACCCTTGTTCTTCAAGGCTGGATGTGGCCAATATGTCCATCTCCTTACATGAGTGTGACAGCTTCATGTGTTTCTAGGAGTCTGGCTGCGGCTTTCTCAACCTTCAGCATAACAATCTGTGCACTGCGGTCCGATCTCGGACTGATTTACACGGACGTCTGAATGCGCCTTTAGGTTGATTTAAAGTCTCATTGATGCTCGTCCTCGGGTCACAAATTCTCCCTTCTGCCTTTGACATCCCCAAGGTTATATTCCCATTAGCTTAGTTCATTCTTTACCAGGGGATCCAAAGACATCCCTATTCTGAATTGTTATTGTCCAGTACCTAACCAACAAAGGTGCTGCCCTGAAAACCTACTATTAAGAGGTATTTAGATATAAACGCTGGTTCTGTGTCCCCATTTAGGCATTAGGTGTGATGAATGTGCCTCGGGATATTTTGGAAATCCAGAAGAGATTGGAGGAATATGTCAGCCATGCAACTGCAACAATAACATCGATATGTCAGATCCGCTTGCTTGTGACAAACGCACAGGAGTATGTCTGAAGTGTCTCCATCACACAGAGGGCGAGAACTGCCAACAGTGCCAACTGGGCTACTATGGAAATGCTTTCCAACAAGACTGTAAAAGTGAGACTTTGCTTTACTGTTATTTCCCTGAGACATGCACCAGTTTGTTCATATCTGTATATTTGCAAGTTTACAAATTTGTCTTTTTACACAGCAAGGGGGGGGGGTGTGACGGCAATATAATATTAACGCGAGAAAAAAAAAGTTAAGGTCATCTTCTAATTTTTTAAAATATTTACACAATAACAGTTTTTGTGTGTGTGGTGTTTTTTCACACTTTTGGTACATTGTTTGGGTCTTGGAACTTCTGCCAGTATGCTGCATGCTAGGTATGGTGTGATTTTCATACCAAGCTTTACTCCACAATATTTCAAATATTTTTCTGCCCTCCTGGATTTCCTGTAGAAAAGTTGTCTGTTTTCTATTTGCATTTCTTTGCATCGTGGTATTACTCCAATTTCCTGCTCCTTCTGTCTTCCAGCAAGACACAAGTTACTTGTAGGAGATTTATTTATCACAATATTTCCGCTAAGGCCATGTTTTCACGTTCAATATTTGGTCAGTATTTCACATCAGCATTTGTAAGCCAGTAATGAATACAGAAGTGGTGACTTGTTTCTATTATGCTTTTCCTCTGATTGTTCCACTCCTGATTTTGGCTTATAAATACGGATGTAAGATACTGAACATGTGAACGTGGTCTAATGCTTCGTTTAGCGTTGGGCTTCTTCAGTCCGGCCTTGTAGTTCTATCTGTCACAATGCCATGCACCTTGATGTGCAGAGCAGTAAAGTCTGTTACACTATTGTATGGGGTGAAAAAAAATCGAAACCTAAGAAAAACTATAGAAAACACCTATACTTTAATTAGGAATACTACTACACTTGTGATATGCGTGGCATCTTTTCCGATAACTTTTACACCATTTGTTTTCTTTTTAGAGTGTGTCTGTAATTACCTGGGTACTAATCAGGATTACTGCCAGGGAGACGTCAGTTGCCACTGTGATATAGCCACAGGCCAGTGCCCTTGTTTGAGCAATGTGATTGGACAGAGCTGTGACCATTGTGCACCAAATACCTGGAATCTTGCTAGTGGCAATGGGTGCGAGTCCTGTGGCTGCGATCCTGGCCGCTCTCTGGGGTCATCTTGCAATCAGGTAAGTGCTTGATTATTTTTTGGATATACAGTACATATTTATTTATTCTTATTCATATAGCGCCATCATTTTCCGCGGCACTTTACAAACACAATCATCACATAGTATATACTAGAGGTGTGTAAATCTCAGATTTATGGCTTCCTTCACAGTTTACTGGGCAGTGTCATTGCATGGCTGGTTTTGGTGGCAGAAACTGCAGTGAATGCCAGGAACTATTCTGGGGTGATCCCGATATTGAGTGCCAAGGTAAGAAAAAAAAAAAAATCAACTTTTTGCTATAATTGTGAAGTGCAAAAAATATCAACTACAAGCAACTAAATATTTCTCCAATATATCTAAAATGAAAAAGAAGGAAACTCTGCAAATAGTCATTACTCACGACTATTTTGTGTTTTAGAGATACAGATCTGAATGTTTTGATTGTAACGAAAAACAAACAGACCCTGTATAGTGGGATCCAACACTTAAGGCCCCGTCACACTTAGCGACGCTGCAACGTTCCCGACAGGGATACGACCTGTCAGGGATCGTTGCTGCGTCGCTATGTGGTCGCTGGTGAGCTGTCAAACAGGCAGGCTCACCAACGATCAGGGGAGCAGCGACATCGTGGAAAGAATCTTTCCACGATGTCCTGCTCCTGGTTGCCAGCCTGCTGAATCAGGAGCAGGCTGGTAACCATGGTAAACATCGGGTTACTAGGGGCACACGCGCACCTAGTAACCCGTTCTTTATCATGGTTACACTCTGTTACAGTGAGCAGGAGGTTACCGCTCACTTTAGCAGGCTCGTAACCATGATAAACTTCGGGTTACTAGGGGCACACGCGCACCTAGTAACCCGTTCTTTATCATGGTTACACTCTGTTACAGTGAGCAGGAGGTTACCGCTCACTTTAGCAGGCTCGTAACCATGATAAACAGCGGGTTACTAAGTGCGCCCCTAGTAACCCGATGTTTATCATGGTTACCAGCCTGATCGCTGGTCCAGCTGGTCACACACAGCGATGTGTGCTGACCAGCGGGAGGGCAACGACCAAAAAATGGTCCAGGACACTTTGCAGCGATCAGCGACCTCACAGCAGGGGCCTGATCGCTGCAAAGTGTCACACATAGCGACATCGCTGGTGAGGTCACTGTTGCGTCACCAAAACCGTGACACAGCAGCGATCTCGCTAGCGATCTCGCTATGTGAGACGGGGGCTTTAGACTTCATCTGTACTCTGCTTTCTACAGTTAGAAGGAAGCTTGTTTGTTGACTGTTACCATGGAAATGCATAGTTCTGAATAAAAGCTGTAAACGCAATTTGATGTATTTTTGTATTTTCTGAAATTTTTTAAAAAAATGCCTGTTAAAACAGATGTCCACTACTGAACAATCTCCTATTAATAGCCCCAGTGTCCAATAAAGAAACAATTCTATATTTAATTCCCTGACCGACATTGATTGTCTAATCTCAGCACTATGTCCCCCACATAAACCGTGTAGCGTGACCACTGCAGCTAATTGTCTGTCTGCTGAAGTTAAAGGGAATTTGTCATCAGGTTTTTGCTGCCTATTCTGAGAGCAGCATAACACAGACCCTGATTCCAGCGACGTGTCACTTACTGGGCTGATTGCCGTAGTTTAGATAATCTCTTGCTGATAAATCAGTGATTTTATCACTAGAGGACTAGTAAACCTGCTACCATGTAGTCATTCATATTCATAAACTCTGTATAACCCCACTCCCACCACTTATTGGCAGCTTTTTGCCTATGCACAGTGTACACAGAAAGTTGCCAATCAGTGGTGTGATCGGGGTTATACAGAGATCAGCATTTGGAGATCTGTTAGATCTACAGAAGATAAAACTGCAGCAAGCAGCTTAGCAAGTGGCACATCACTGGAATCAAGGTCTCTCTTGGCCTGCTCTCAAATGGGTTAGCAAAAACTTAGGGACAGATTCCCTTTAACATTACCTTCTTAGGTCTTGTTGTGTTACCTGGCTGCTAAATGTCGAACGTTTTCAGGTAAAAACTTAAGGTTATACAATCATATATAGTGGAAGTCTGCCAGTTCTAAGGAGCGCAATGAACTTTGTCCTAGCAGACAAGTCCATCATCACAATCTGTTGTAGGGCTGTGTAGACATGTAGTAAGAGTTCATGCCCAACGCACAGATCTTGGGAATCGGAATCACGATATAAGATCAAAGACTTTTATCACATTGTTATTTAGCTGGGGAGTAAGTCATTGTCATTAAGGATTAACCAGAAGAACAGAAAACAACTGAATTTTCTTTATGCAAAGCTGCATTATTTAGCTGAAACCGCTCATTAGCCTGTAAGTTTGCGCCCTTTACCCCGAGCTGCAGAAGTCTCTCCTAAAATCACTAACTAAACAAATCCTTAATCCCTTCCATAGAAATGCATCTAAGTGCACAGTGTTTTAAAACAAGTCATGAGTGATGTGTTTTTTAACAGGAAGTAAATGTCACTCAGTTGATTAGTTTTTTAATCTGTCCATCTATTTGATCCAATTCTTGGAGTATGCTTTCTCATGTTTGGCACTGATGTGAACGTATAATAATCATCGGGTTGTTCGTTAATTATAGTGATTTAGTCGGTGCTGATAATTGGAGTCATTGTGTATTGTTTATAGCCTACACATTGCTGAATAGATAATGCTTTGTAGAGAACAGAAATAAAGGCATGCCAAATCTGAACAATGTCCTAACTGTTCACTTACAAATAGGGCCACTTTATTTTAGTAAGAGACGTGTGGGTGGGTACATTGACGACATGATAAAAAATAGTGAAACAATTTCAGAAGAATAGTTTCTTTAGGATGTAACGTTGGTTTAAAAAAGGTCCAAGAATCTGGTGATAATCACAGTATCCGTTGTATGAAGAGTGGATGCTTCACTATTGAATGTTCTCTATGTTACATTTATTTCTGTTTCTGCTCTGACAAAAAAAAAAGTAGAAGCTAAATTTCAACATGGCTTCCTAAATTAATTTACTGAGCATTACAAAGATGACTTGTTCCTAGCTCCAATGCCAGCGATAACGTTTTCATGCTTGGTTTAGTTTAATGAAAAAAAATTACTTTAAAGCTGTTTGTTTAATAATGGATGAGTAAGAAAGGATAGTATTCTTTGCAGTCGGACATGTTCCAGTTTTTTACTTTTTAATATTCTTTTGTACTTGAGTATACAATTTGCTCCATTAGTACATTAGTATTAATATACAGGGTGGGCCATTTATATGGATACACCAAAATAAAATGGGAATGGTTGGTGATATCAACTTCTTGTTTGTGGCACATTAGTATATGGGAGGGGGAAAACTTTTCCAGATGGGTGGTGACCATGGCGGCCATTTTGAAGTCGGCTATTTTGGATCCAACTTTATTTTTTTCAATGGGAAGAGGGTCATGTGACACATCAAACTTATTGAGAATTTCATAAGAAAAACAATGTTATCCTTGGTTTTAACGTGACTTTATTCTTTCATGAGTTATTTACAAGTTTATGACCACTTATAAAATGTGTTCAAAGTGCTGCCCATTGTGTTGGATTGTCAATGCAACCCTCTTCTCCCACTCTTGACACACTGATAGCAACACCGCAGAAGAAATGCTAGCACAGGCTTCCAGTATCCGTTGTTTCAGATGCTGCACATCTCGTATCTTGATGGTATGATGTGGTATATGGGGTACAAAGATAGTGGGGCCATTCTTCATCAATGGAAACCTCAGTGCCACTGGATATCTGAAATTGCTACATGATGATGTGTTGCCCTCTTTACGCACTGAAGATGGCACGTTCCCTGAGTTTTTCCAACAAGATGGGTGTGAGGTCTGAGCATTCCGACATGAACAATTTCCTGGAAAGTGGATTGGTTGTTGTGGGCCAGTTGAATGGCCACCAAGGTCTCCCGATCTGACCCCCTTAGACTTTTATCTTTGGGGTCATCTGAAGACAATTGTCTATGCTGCACATCTCGTATCTTCACAGCATCTGAAACAACGGATACTGGAAGCCTGTGCTAGCATTTCTCCTGCGGTGTTGCTATCAGTGTGTCAAGAGTGGGAGAAGAGGGTTGCATTGACAATCCAACACAATGGGCAGCACTTTGAACACATTATATAAGTGGTCATAAACTTGTAAATAACTCATGAAAGAATAAAGTTACATTAAAACCAAGCACACCATTGTTTTTCTTATGAAATTCTCAATAAGTTTGATGTGTCACATGACTCTCTTCCCATTGAAAAAAATAAAGTTGGATCCAAAATGGCCAACTTCAAAATGGCCGCCATGGTCCCCACCCATCTGGAAAAGTTTTTCCCCTCCATATACTAATGTGCCACAAACAGGAAGTTGATATCACCAACCATTCCCATTTAATTTGGGTGTATCCATATAAATGGCCCACCCTGTAGTTAATGTCCTTTCTAATTGGGAACATTTTTGGCTAAACATGATTTTTCCTATTGGGTTTCATGAAAAATTTTGCATCGATGCCTTCTATAGCCTCTGTGCGGCAGTGTATTACTGCTTGCACAATGGGTTAACTGAGATTCCATTAGTGAGCTTGTTCTGATGGTTGGATAGGAGAGTTTGTAGCCCTTTATCTCTTTCTCTGAGCTCCTCTTAGCCGATTTATGACCTCAAGCCGCTCAAAGGTGATTGTGCAGGGAATCAAAGAGCTTGTAAAACCTAAACGATGCAACATTTTTAATGAAACCCAATAGCAAAAAATATTTTTAGCTCAAAAATTGTCACCAAAGGTGGGCAACTTCTTTAATATAGTTCAGTACTCAATAGACACTAAAGAGAAAACTTTAATTACAATGTCCTATTAAAATATATAATATTCCCATTTATTAAAAAAAAATCACATTTGTTTTTCTCGCAATAAAAGTGCTTTTTCTGACATTTATCAAACAGATGTCTAATTGAGATAAATAGCAGAACATAACTCTAGGGTCTTCTGAAGATCAAAAGATCACTTATGTCGAATTTTAGTTTGTCATTCCTTTCATTGAGATTCCTAATGGTCCTTGTATTTGGTGTGTCCCTCCAGTTTTCATCTCTATGTAAAAAGAGTTTAAGTGACTTTTGCTGGATAGATCTTTGTTCTGCACTGGAGGAATTAGCTGCTTTGAAAGGCCCAGCAGGAGATCCTAATCAGTAATCACTTGGGGGCGTTGTGCACAGATCTTTGGGGTTTTGATGGGAACACAAAAAATGATTATTTGTTGAACCTGTGGGGCCAAAATAATTAACTCCACTGTCCATAATATTTGCATATAATTAATCCTCACCCATATAATGTATCCTCACCCATCCCTTGTAGTTTGTGAGCCCTCGCGGGCAGGGTCCTCGCTCCTCCTGTACCAGTCGCTGTCACATTGTGTTCAAGATTATTGTAATTGTTCTTGTATTATACCCCTTTTTCACATGTAAAGCGCCATGGAATAAATGGCGCCATAATAATAAATAATAATAATAATAATGTTGTACATAGTAAAGGAGCATTTACACTGCAAGATAATTGTGGACGAGTATTTCAAGAACACTCGTTTCATGATTATCTTGCGTGTAAACATCCTATCACCCAATGAATGAGCATAAAGCTGGGGTCACATGAACGTATATTCCCTTATCCGAGAGAATCTGGTCGATTATGCAAATCCCACTCTGATCAGATTGTGAGCGTATTGTGATCGGATTCTCTCGGACGAGGAGAAGATGGAGGAAAAAATTCTCAATCTCCATTCTGTCAGTTTGTGGAAATCAGACTGCACTCAGATGTCGTCCCAGTGCAGTCATATGGTTTCCACAGACTCATTGACTTGCATAGACGAGTGCGATATGAATATTGAATTATACTCGTTCATGCTGCCATTTTTTCCTTGGTCCAGCTCGGTCCAAGGGAAAATATTGGACATGTGCATGGCCCCATAGAATAACATTTGTCCCAGTGCGATCCGATGTTTTGTTGGAATGCACTCTGACCGAAAACAAGACCATGTGCATGAGCCTTAACGCTCGTTCATTGGGTGAAATGATCTTTTATGCAATGTAAAAGATCATCGTTCTCGGTGGTGCATCGATCTGTGTAAATAGGACTCACATTGCCGAGAACTTTGACAGCCTGCGTCCACTGTGCTTTTTAATAAAGAGCGGTCAGCGTGCATGGTTCACTGTGGTCTGCCTGTTTACAAAGGCAGACTAAATGACTGCCGATCAATGAAAGTATACCAATAGGCCATTGTCTCGTGCCACCAGTCAGTCAGTATAAACCAGGAGTTCACAACCTGCAGTACGGGGGCCAAATGCGACCCACCATGCCATTTTGTGCAGCCCCCAATCTGGGAGCTGGGGTAGTCAAGCATGAATAAAGCACTTTGTAACCATATCTGGGTCCCCCATAGATCTAGACACTAGGGTTCCTGGACCTTTAACTCCCATATGTCTTTCTGGAATGCTAGAGTGGTGGCTGCCTATGCATGCAGCGCTCGCCATTCTAGTTCATGGGAATTGTGAAATGCAGCCAGCTACTACAACACCCACAGTCTTCACTGGAGAGAGATACAGGTGTGCAGGGTCTCCTACTTTCTAGAGTACTGATTGGGAGAGCAGAGAACCCCCATTCTCCAGATATATATCATGGGGCGTGCTGATAGTGGAACATGCATCTCTTAGACATTTATGACATATACTTTTGCTATTCCATAAACCTCTCAAAAAGCAATACCCACTTAAGTTTTACTGCGGCCCTAGGAAGTGATTCAATATGACATTGTGGCCCTCGGTCCTGAAAAGTTTGTGCACCCATTGTGTAAACGGATCTCAGAAAGCACATCACTTCTTGTAAGACCTTTATTCGAAGGTCATATTAAAAAAAAGTTTAATGACCCAAGTTGAGAGCAAACATGTGTATCCATTTAACCAATAACCTGCTTTTGGCATATGCCGTGAAATAGAGAGAAAACTAAAGGTGCATTAATACTGTCCAGCCGCTTCCATAAACTGATCGCTGATTGGCTAGGTGTAATTTTAGAATCCTGTTTAGACACATTGACCACACTTCAATGCGCACAGAATGGCCATTAACATGATCGTTCTGTATATATAATATTGTGGTTTTGCTTGTTCTACAGGTGAGTGGAAGCTTGTTTAGACTGGCTGATATTCGGGAAATGAGTGTTCAGGCCAGTGTAAATGCACTCTTAGCCACTGCTGAACATATATAGCAAAAGTATCTGTAAGCCCCCATACACCCAGAGTATGCCTCGTGTCTGATATGCTAGGCTGCTATGTAGACATCCTATTGTGTACTGTAGGGAAGCATAATCTGTGACTTTTTCCTATACTGATCGATTAACTGAAAAATTGATTAGACATATTGTATGCCAATACTTCAGTCTGAAATATATCTTCGGGAATACTTCCGACTTATACCTCTGAAGGAAACATCATGTGAACAGAGCCTAAAGGCCCCTATGCACATTGGACCTAATTGTTGCCAATTTCGGCAGGTCCATCTAATGTCGGGAGAGAAAAACACTGAGCCTTTTTTACTCCAAAGAGATAAGCCTAAATTTACATGTTACTTGCTTCCTTTCATTTAAAGAAATCCTTACTTTGTACAATATACTTTCTTTTCATTACATTACATAGTGTTTAAAGGGTTTGTCTGGTCATTAGAGGCTTGCCAGGAGACCGGATTTGTAAAAAAAAAATAAATAACAAACTCCTGAATACTCACATACTGGCACCCACCTGGATCCAGCCCAGGCCGCTCCGTGGTCTGTGCCAACACAGAAAGAGGAGATGCCACCATTTAACCAGTCACTAGACTACTGCGGCCTATGATTGGCTGCAGCGGTCAGGTGATGTGAGCACAGATGTTTGTTTTTTTTCACTAAAGTGACATCTCTTTTTCCTGCATGAGTGTAGACCATGGAATAAACTGCTGGTGCTGAATCCAAATGGGTGCCAGTATGTGCGTATTAATGAGTTTATTTTTTACACATCCAATCCTCTGGGCATAGTTTTACCTTCCCCGGACAACCTCTTTCTGTATCTGCAAAGTAGATATATTTATTGCAGATGTCTTTTGCTTCTAAATTCACATTATACTTATTCATTTGCTGCCACAAGAGTTTGAGACACATGTATAAATTGTCATTTTTCTGAAATAAAAAACCTAAATGGAGTTATTAAATGTAATTATGCATGCATGCAGAGAATAATTGTCAGCCACTGACAGCCATACATTTTCAACATATTTATCAGTGAAAAAAACACATTTTTTTTACAATTTAAAAAAAATGTATGTATGGGACATTTAGTGTCCATGGTTTCTGAAAACTGTCCTTTTTAAATAGAATGTGAATATTTCCTAAATGTACATGCCTGACACCTCTTTTTGAGGTTATTAAACAGATTTGCAGTGGTTTTGTACATGATGTCCATTATGTTTTTAAATATCTCACAAAATAAACTACAAGAAATAATAAATATTCTGATGTATTTCTATTGAATGAAAGGCCGAGAAGTATAAATCTTACTTATTTTATCAGATCAGCCTTTATGTCAAAACATAATGCAATATTTTTTTTTTTAGGATAAGTTTACATTGTGAATTGTTGGGTTTGTTTTTGCAGCTTGTGACTGTGACTCCAGAGGTATACAGATGCCACAGTGTGACCGATCCACTGGAAACTGCGTTTGTAATGAAGGAGTAGAAGGAGTGCGTTGCGATAAATGTGCTCGTGGTTACTCAGGCATTTTCCCAAATTGTGTTCCCTGTCACAAATGCTTTGCCCTCTGGGATGTCATCATCCACGAGCTCTCCAACAGGACAAACAAACTTTTAAACCGTGCCAATGATATGAAAATTACTGGCGTTATTGGACCATACCAGAAAACCATCAGTAAAGTTCAGGAAAAATTGGAGGAAATTCAAACCATTATTTCCCAGAATCCAGCTACACAGCCATTGAAAAACATTGATAATCTTTTTGAAGAGGCTGAGTAAGTATCTGATTGATATTATGGGAACAAATATTGAGGAATCTGAGGGTGCCTTTCTAAGTATGGCAAGTACAAAACATTAGAAATGATTAGACAAATTTATAGAAAACCAAGCACATATATTAAAACTTGTCGGCTTCAAAAAGTTGATGAAACTGAGCAAAATTATATATAGGTTTGTGGAAAAAAATTCCGTATAGCTTATATTTTATGCATTGTGCTCATTCTAGGCTTGGAAGTCAAGAGGGCGGTCTTAATCCATGATTGAGATCTATCTCTGTAATGCACACTTATACAAGAAAGGCTGTACATCAATGATTAGGACTGGCCCCTGGACTGAAAACCCAATAATCAGTTTGGTTTGGAAGAAGCAATAAAACACTAGTTAGGTTTGTGGGAAAATATTTAGCCTACATATAAAGCTAAACAGGATCACCTGTTCTAAAGGCCCCCATACACATAGGCTTAAGTCGACTGAACCTGATGATATTGACAGGTTCCACCGAAGGCCTAATGAGTATGGGGGCGCCATTGGGAGCAATTTCGATTGCGCATGTCCAATTCCGAACTGCTGATTGCATTGTTCTCCCTGAAAAAAGCTGACATGTCATTCGGCGGCTTTCTCATAAGAGATCACAGGAACTGTCGGTCAAACGAGCTTGTGTATATAGGAGAGTCGGCTGAGATGGCTGTTGGTCGAACGATCAGCCGAAGTATTGTTTGGCCAACAGCCATCTAGTGTGGCCAGCTTAAGGTATTATGCTGCCAGTTCAGAATGCATAACACAGGTTCCCTTTAACTAGAAATTGTCCAAAATGAGCATTTCCAAACAGTTCACCTGCAAACTGTTAAATAAACATTAGTATTTTCATCAGTAACTTGAAAGGCGGCATATTGTATATAATGTCTGTGGCCAATTTAACTCTACTGCTGTATAACATTTTAGATTATCAAAGTATTTATACTGCATTTACTGTGTTTTTTCATAGATTTTTCATCTCTATCCTCTTTGCCTGCCCCCCATGTCAAGCAACTAGCACATCCTCGCAGAAAAACCCCGCACACCTAGACATTCACACTCTGACTCTATTCTACTGCTGTCCTCCAGATCTTCACTCCACGACACAGACTCTGTTTTCTACAATGCCACACTGACATCAGCTATTGATTCAGTCATTCCTCTCATGCATGATAGAGAGCATAGAGTCACTAGACAATCCTGGCACAACAACCTCACTAAAGAGCTTCGACAAATGTCCAAGGGTGTGGAGCGGTGCTGGAAGAAAAAGCACTCACTAGATGACTTCACCACATTTAAACAAGCAACTTTGACTTTCAAACCTCATATCCTCCATATCCCACAGCCCCAAACAATTATTTCAACACTTTTAACACCTTCCTCCGACTTTGCTGTACATTTAAAAGAAAAAAAAATCAAGGCAAGTCTTTAATGCTCCACCAGCACAACCCCTCCATATAACAGACCAATTCTTGTCCCCCATAACCTTCCTCCCCACCATCACTGAAGAACTTACTCATCTTCTCACCAAATCACACCTCACCACTTGTGCACTTGACTCCATCCCTTCCCACCTCCTCCCCAACCTCACCACTACACTTATCCCAGCCCTAACCCATCTCTTTAACCTATCATTAAGTTCTGGTACCTTCCCTTCTTCTTTCAAACATGCCACGTTCACACCTATTCTAAAGAAACCATCTCCCGACCCAACCTCTACGTCCAGCTATCGTCCCATATCGCTGCTCCTGTTCGCATCCAAACTCCTCGAACAGCATGTACATGATTAACTTTCTTCCCACCTCTCATCTAACTCACTCTTTGACAACTTATAATCCGGCTTCCACGCCATCACTTCACCGAATCCTCTCTGACCAAAATTACTAACGACTTATCTACTGCCAAAGCTAGCCAACAATTCTCTATACTCCTCTCTCTAGACCTGTCCTCTGCCTTCAACACAGTCGACCACTCCTTCCTACTACAAATCCTCTCTTCCCTTGGTGTCAGAGACCTTGCCCTCTCCTGGATCTCCTCATACCTTTCTAAACACACATTTAGCGTTTCCCACTCCCATATTACCTTCTAGTCCCACCCTCTCTCTGTCCGTGTTCCTCAAGGCTTTGTCCTGAGACCTCTACTCTTCTCAATCTATACCTTTTTACCTTGGGTATCCATAAAGTCCTATTGCTTCCAGTACCATCTATAAGCTGATGACACTCAGATCTACTTCTCTGGCCCAGATGTCGCCTCTCTGCTGACCAGAATCTGAGTGTCTATCAGCTATATCCTCCTTCTATCGCTTCCTAAAACTCAGTATGGACAAAATTTAACTCATCATTCTTTCCTCCATCTCACTTACTTCCCCCTGATATACATGCCGCAATAAATGACATAACACTTTCCCCTGTACCGTAAGTCCGCTGCCTCGGAGTAACACTCAACTATGCCCTGTCCTTCAAACCGCACATCCAAGCTCTTGCCACCTTCTGCTGACCCTGTGGCCTTCCTGCTAACACTCTCACACCTCTCCTCATCATCTTTAACTCTGCTGCCTGACTAATTCACCTTTCTCTTTGCTATTCCTCTGCTTCTCCCCTATGCAAATTCCTTCATTGGCTCCTAATTCCCCAACGTATTCCGTTCAAAATGCTAAAATTGAATCACAAAGCCATCCATAATCTGTCTCCACCGTATATCTCTGAACTAATCTCCCGATATCTTTAACAAGTAATCTCCGGTCCTCCCAAGACCTCCTTCTCTCCTCCACACTTATACATTCTTCACCCAATCGCCTCCAAAACTTCTCCCTAGTATCTCCCATCCTCTGGAATTCTGTGCCCCAACATGTCCCTTTATCCACTACACTCGGAACTTTTCGACAAAACTTGAAAAAACATCTCTTCAACAAAAGCTAACAGCCTGCAATAACCCCCTGCCGCAACACCCCCCCACCTACTGTTTCCTTCCCCATTACCCTGTAGACAGTAAGCTCTTTTCTGTACCATTCTGTCATTGTTAGTTTCTTGACTAATTTTATATTTGGATTTTGTATGTAACCCCTCTCTCATGTACTGCACCATGGAATCAATATTGCTCTAAAAATACATAATAATAATAATAATAATAATAATAATAATAATAATAGATTTGCTTTATTGCAAAACACGTTATGCTAACATCCAGCTATATTTTCTCCTTATCTTACAAGGAAACTGAAATCTGAGGTCTCTGAAAAAGTTACAGAATTAGAACAAAACCTTGCAAAGATCAATCTTAATGGTTCAGATGAGGTAGCCGAGCTGCAGGCAGATGCCGATCGTGTCAGTAAAGCACTAAAAGAGCTCGGGGAACAGCTGGAGTACATGAAGATTTCTAATGTTCGAGGTTGGTTTCTGCAATTGTTTTTTTAATTATTTGCTAGAATAGCAACACAGCTAAAAATGTCAATCAAAACATGACACCTATTTTCCTAGATAAATAGTTTATTCCCAGCTGTGTTAGATTTTATAGAAATAGTTATAAGATTTAGTATGTGTGCTAGAGGCAGTCATGCATTTTTATGTTGTTATAGGGTGTATTCTATCAATTGTGATCAAAGCCTAAAACTTTCCACATACACTTCTCAAAAAAATAAAGGGAACACTCAAATAACACATCCTAGATCTGAATGAATGAAATATTCTCATTGAATACTTTGTTCTGTACAAAGTTGAATGTGCTGACAACAAAATCACACAAAAATCATCAATGGAAATCAAATTTATTAACCAATGGAGGCCTGGATTTGGAGTCACCCCCAAAATTAAAGTGGAAAAACACACTACAGGCTGATCCAACTTTGATGTAATGTCCTTAAAACAAGTCAAAATGAGGCTCAGTATTGTGTGTGGCCTCCACGTGCCTGTATGACCTCGCTACAACGCCTGGGCATGCTCCTGATGAGGTTGCGGATGGTCTCCTGTGGGATCTCCTCCCAGACCTGGACTAAAGCATCTGCCAACTCCTGGACAGTCTGTGGTGCAACGTGACGTTGGTGGATGGAGCGAGACATGTGTCCCAGATGTGCTCCATCGGATTCTGGTCTGGGGAACGGACGGGCCAGTCCATAGCTTCAATGCCTTCATCTTGCAGGAACTGCTGACACACTCCAGCCACATGAGGTCTGGCATTGTCCTGCATTAGGAGGAATCCAGGGCCAACCGCACCAGCATATGGTCTCACAAGGGGTCTGAGGATCTCATCTCTGTAGCTAATGGCCGTCAGGCTACCTCTAGTGAGCACATTGAGGGCTGTGCGGCCCTCCAAAGAAATGCCAACCCACACCATTACTGACAGACTGCCAAACCGGTCATGCTGAAGGATGCTGCAGGCAGCAGATCGCTCTCCAAGGCGTCTCCAGACTCTGTCACATGTGCTCAGTGTAAACCAGCTTTCATCTATGAAGAGCACAGGGTGCCAGTGGCGACTTTGCCAATCCTGGTGTTCTGTGGCAAATGCCAAGCGTCCTGCACGGTGTTGGGCTGTGAGAACAACCCCCATCTGTGAACGTCTGGCCCTCATACCACCCTCATGGAGTCGGTTTCTAACCGTTTGTGCAGACACATGCACATTTGTGGCCTGCTGAAGGTCATTTTGCAGGGCTCTGGCTGTGCTCCTCGTGTTCCTCCTTGCACAAAGGCGGAGGTAGCGGTCCTGCTGCTGGGTTGTTGCTCTACTACGGCCCCCTCCACGTCTCCTGGTGTACTGGCCTGTCTCCTGGTAGCGCCTCCAGCCTCTGGACACTACGCTGACAGACACAGCAAACCTTCTTGCCACAGCTCGCATTGATGTGCCATCCTGGATGAGCTGCACTATCTGAGCAACTTCTGTGGGTTGTAGAGTCCGTCTCATGCTACCACGAGTGTGAATGCACAACCAACATTCAAAAGTGACCAAAACATCAGCCAGAAAGCATTGGTACTGAGATGTGGTCTGTGGTCCCCACCTGCAAAACCACTCCTTTATTGAGGGTGTCTTGATAATTGCCAATAATTTCCATCTATTGTCTATTCCATTTGCACAACAGCATGTGAAATTGATTGTCAATCAGTGTTGCTTCCTAAGTGGACAGTTTGATGTCACAGAAGTTTGATTTACTTGGAGTTGTTTAAGTGTTCCCTTTATTTTTTTGAGCAGTGTACATAAAATAGCCTTTCCACTCCTATATTTCTCTACTTCTCCTTAAATATGCATACTCTGCTTGCTGTATATCAAATAAGCAGTTAATAGATAACACTGGCATTTTGTTTGGAGGGTGATTTAGCAATGCAGCTCTCACACATATACTATGCTGTTTTGCAGGAGCTATGGACAGCATTAATAAATATTTCCAGATGTCTCTTGAAGCGGAAGAAAAGGTCAATGCATCAGCAGTAAACCTAGATAGCATTCTGGAGCACTCAGCAGCTAAACGGAGGGAAGTGGAAGATCTTATGGATGATAAGGAAACTGTTTTTAAGCAAATTCAAGATGAGCAGTCACAGATTTTGGGTGAACTTGCTGGTGAGATCCAGAATTTGGACCTTTCTTCTGTATCTGAAAAGGTATGTTATATGACCTTATGATTGGCACTCAAAGTGTTTCCTTGTAGATTAATGGAAATTTTAATGGGAATCTGTCACCAGATTTTGCTACCCCACCTGAAAGCAGCATGATGTATGGGCAGAGACCCTTATTTCAGCAATGTATAACTTACTGGTCTGCTTCCTGCAGTTTTGATAAAATCACTTTTTTCTGCTGCAGATCTACCAGTTCTCTGAATGCTGAGCTCTGTATAACCCCATCCACACCACCGATTGGCAGCTTTCTCTATACACTGTGCATAGGCAGAAAGCTGCCAATCTGTGGTGGTGGGGTAATACAGAGCTTATGAATATGAAAGACTGCCGGGCTGCAGGTTTACTGGTCCTCTAGTGATGATCTCCTCCTGTCATAAAACTGTGATTTTTAGAACATCTACAACAAGCAGCCCAGTAAGTGATACATTGCTTGCATCAGGGTCTCTGTCTCTGTATTATGCTGTTCTAAAATTAGGTTGCAAAAATCTGGTGACAGATTCCCTTTAAAAGATAACCATTGTCTTGAACTTTTCACACCTCATAGTGACATGTCAGAGGTTTTGATTGAAACCCCGAGTGCTGAGATCACTAATCTCCAAAAAAAATGGACATAAGCGCTCATTTTATGGCATGTCAAAAGATTTTTAATCTGTAATTTATTTCATCACTAAAATAAAAAAAAATATATAAAACTACTGTATCTTTCGGACCATAAGACGCACTTAGGTTTTAGAGGAGGAAAATAGAAAATAAATTGAAGCAAAAAATGTGGTAATGACACACTGTTATGGGGGAGGGTCTCCTGACACTGTTATAGGGGTAATGTCCCCCAATTATATACTAATGTCCCCAAACAGGTGTACATGGCCCCCAATCCAGGCCTCCATCCTAATCCTGGTATGCATGCCCTCCATCCCATCCCCATCCTGGTATGCATGGCCCCCTCATCCCCATCCTGGTATGCATGGCCCCCCATCCCCATCCTGGTATACATGGCCTCCATCCCATCCCCATCCTGATATACATGGCCTCCATCACGCTGCACACAGAAAAAAAAAATTAAATGATTCTACTCACCTTCCTTCCTTCTGCTCCAGCGCTTCGTCCTGTTTTGCTGACATCAGCGTGTAAGCAGTGCATGACGTCACTGCCATGCGCCCCCACACGCCGAGATCAGCTGCTGGAATATTCACTGCTCCCCACTCCCATGGGCGTGGGGAGCAGTGAGTATTCGTTATCTTTAATAGCCAGCATAGTGTTAGCTGCAGCCGCCGGCTTCCTGCAGCTGTTCGGCAATCACGTGTGCCCGCTATTAAAGAGAATGAATATTCACTGCTCCCCACACCCATTGGAGTGGAGAGCAGTGAATATTCATTCTCTTTAATAGCGGGCACACGTGATCGCCAAACAGCTGCAGGAGCGGCGACTGCGGCTAACACTGTGCCGGCTATTAAAGATAATGAATATTCACTGCTCTCCACTCCCATGGGCGTGGGGAGCAGTGAATATTCATTTTTTTTAACAGCGGGCACAGTGTTAGCCGCAGCAGCCAGCTCCTGCCTCCTGTGACCTTCTCCTCTGCCACACAGCCACAACCATAAGGTACATCCGAACTATAAGGCACACCCCTCCACTTTCCTCCATAATTTTGGAGGAAAAAAGTGCATTTTATAGTCCGAAAAATATGGTATACATGTTTAGTATCGCCATAATCATACTGCCAGATCATTGTAACTGAAATGAACACTATAGAAACCTTTTTTTGTAAAAAAAAATAAATCACAGAATCATGTTTTTTTGTTTGCCATTTCACCACACATTTTTTGCCCATTTTCCAATACATTGTATGATGGAATGAAAGGTGACATTCAAAACTACAGCTCGTTCCGCAAGAAAAACTAGCCCTAATATGGCTTTATTGATGGAAAACGAAAAAAATGATGGCTCTTGGAAGAAGAGGAAGAAATACTGAAAAATTGTCTAGTCATGAAGGGGTTAAAATAATGTTTAAATAATTACTTTCTAATATGATACTAATGGAATAGATCTAGTAATCAGGATTGATCCAAACAAACATACAACAAAGCAGCAAAGCTGTACTAGAACTTACAGAAATAGTTTGATAGTCTATACGCAGTCTGAAAGTGGCAGTCTGTAGTCTGCAAATTGACAGCAGTAAATTCTTGCAGAATTTGAATTGCCCATATCTCCCAAATGTATTTTTGATCTGCTCTGTCCTGCAGTAAAGCACGTATACCGTTACCCATAAAGTTTGCATAAAGTCCCCCTGTCCATTATGTTTTTATTTTTTCTTCCCAGCACACAGGAAAAATTCATGATCCCAATTTTAGAATTCTATGTATGGCATTGTAGATACATTTTTAAGTACCATACTCATTACTAGGTGTTCTTATGAGGTTTTTTTTCCCATAGACTTGTGGAAGCTCGGTTGGTGCATTATGTGGAGATTCACAATGTGGTGGCCTTGGTTGCACAACAAAAGATGGCAAGAGGAAATGTGGTGGAGAAGGCTGTGATGGGTTGGTAACTGTGGCCCATAATGCATGGAAAACTGCCATGAATTTCGATAGAGAGATTCTGAGTGCTATGGCAGAAGTGGAGGAACTCTCTAAACTGGTACGTGAGATGACCATTATCATAGATCAGATGCATTTCCCAGCTTACTTTCTCTGACTTAAAAATGAAATGTGTATATATATATATATATATATATATATATATATATATATATATATATATATATATATATATATATATATATATATATATATATATATATATATATATATATATATATATAATTTTTTTTTTTTTTTTTTTTTGTTTGTTTGTTTGTTCGGGGTTTTTTTTAATGTGCTGGACCCATTTTAGGTTTGTGCGGAAATTTTTTTCAATCCTTGTTGCATCTGATTTTTTGTTGTATGAAGGAAAAAAAATCTTAGGTTCTCCTAAACAGTAAAATACTTAAAGTACATGGGTGACATCAGTGTGCTATCCCTCTTTTTCTCACGGGAACATTGACTTTTATTAGCGAGTCTGATCCGCAACACACATTAAATTAGGACATGTCTCTGTTTTTTTTGATTGTTTGGAATACAATCAGTCCACAAAAAAGGACATGAGAAAAAAATAACAGATAGCAGCACACTCACAAAAAAAAAATAACTGATGTATGAAATGGCCCTAAAGGTTTGCACATTATTTTTCTCTGTTGCAGGTTGCTGAGTCGAAGCTGAAGGCAGAAGAAGCAAGACAAAGTGCTCAAAGTGTTCTCAACAAAGCAAACGCAACAAAGGAGAAAGTAGACAAAAGCAATGAAGATCTAAGGAATCTCATCAAACAAATAAGAGACTTTTTGATGCGTAAGTATAGTTTCTCGCTACGTGCATTGCTTGCTTGCCATGTCCACCCTTGAACCAATCAGTGCTGATTAATTTCTTAATGTATCTGTAAAAGGGTTGGAATTCCTTCTCAGAGATACAGATGTGTTATATATGTTATCTTTCCGATATCAAACTTGGCCATGAAACCAGGGGTCATCCATCATAGAAGGTGTTGGTCTTCCACCAGCAGATTCGGTCATTAAAATATACCAAATTGCAGAAGGACCCTATAAACACCATAAAGGGCTGATCTAATGGGCTTTATGTAGGATTCGCAGACATCAGAAGGAGCTAGCGGATCTTAAAGAATGGAATAGATAAGTTGTGTCTTTTATTCCTGACAGAGGATGGAGCTGACTTGGACAGTATAGAAGCTGTTGCCAATGAGGTTTTAAAAATGGAGATGCCGACCACACCTGAGCAGCTACAGGCTTTAACTGATGATATACGTGAACGTGTGGAAAGTCTTTCTGGAGTGGAGGCAATCCTTCAACAAAGTGCTGGAGATATAGAAAGAGCAGAATCTCTCTTAGAAGAAGCCAAACAATCCAGGTAATAAAATTATTGGGGAAGAATTGTACTAGGTGTACTGTAGGGGAGCCCGACAGATGATTGTGACGGGAGATAAAGATCCGGCATGTACAATTTCAGACTGCTAATCCTTTTCTTCATCCCTGAGATAAGCCTCCGATAGTGCTATTGTGGCAGCATCTCTCATAGAGGACACAGGAGCGCTCACTTGGCTGAGTATTGGAGAATCATAGAATCATAGAATGGTAGAGTTGGAAGGGACCTCCTGGGTCATCTGGTCCAACCCCCTGCTCAAAGCAGGATTCACTAGATCATCTCAGACAGATGTCTGTCCAGCCTCTGTTTGAAGACGTCCATTGAAGGGGAACTCGCCACCTCTCGTGGCAGCCTGTTCCACTCATTAATCACCCTAACTGTCAAAAAGTTTTTTCTAATATCTAATCTGTGTCTCCTCCCATTTAGTTTCATCCCATTGCTTCTAGTCTTTCCTTGTGCAAATGAGAATAAAGATGATCCTTCTACAATGTGACAGCCCTTGACATATTTGTAGACAGCTATTAAGTCTCCTCTCAGTCTTCTTTTTTGCAAGCTAAACATTCCCAAATCCTGCAACCGTTCCTCATAGGACATGGTTTGCAGACCAGTCACCATTCTGGTCGCTCTTCTCTGAACTTGCTCCAGTTTGTCTATGTCTTTTTTAAAATGTGGTGCCCAAAACTGTACACAGTATTCCAGATGAGGTCTGACCAAAGAGGAGTAAAGACCGATAATGACTTCACGTGATCTAGACTGTATGCTTCTGTTAATACATCCCAGAATTGTATTTGCCTTTTTTGCTGCTGCATCACACTGTTGACTCATGTTCAGTCTATGATCTATTAGTATACCTAAGTCTTTTTCACATGTACTGTTGCTTAGCTCTATTCCTCCCATTCTGTATATGCTTTTTTCATTTTTATTGCCCAGATGTAGTACTTTGCATTTTTCCCTGTTAAAAACCATTCTGTTGGTTGCTGCCCACTGCTCCAGTTTATTTAGGTCTTTTTGAATCCTCTCTCTCTCTTCTCTAGTATTAGCTATCCCTCCTAGCTTTGTGTCATCAGCAAATTTAATCAGTTTACCCTCAATTCCTTCATCTAAATCATTGATAAAGATGTTGAACAATACAGGTCCCAGGACGGAGCCCTGTGGTACCCCACTTGAGACATTCATCCAGCTGGATGTGAAGCCATTTACAACCACCCTTTGAGTCCGATCACTAAGCCAGTTATGAATCCACCTAACAGTTGCCTGGTCCATTGCATACTTGGTCATTTTTTCAATAAGGATGATGTGAGATACTTTGTCAAATGCTTTGCTGAAGTCAAGATATACTATATCTACAGCATTTCCCTGATCCACCCAGTCAGTGATTCTGTCATAGAAGGAAATTAAGTTAGTCTGACATGACTTGTTAGTTACAAACCCATGCTGACTCTGGTTAATCACTTCATTCTTATCCATGTACTTACATACATGTTGTTTAATAATTTGTTCAAAGATCTTTCCTGGTATAGAAGTCAGACTCACCGGCCTATAGTTCCCTGGGTCCACCTTCTTCCCCTTTTTGAAGATAGGAACAACATTTGCTCTTCTCCAGTCTTCTGGGACTTCTCCTGTTCTCCAAGAATTTTCAAAGATTATGGAGAGTGGTTCTAAAATTTCTTCTACAATCTCCTTCAGTACTCTGGGGTGTAATTCATCTGGACCTGGAGACTTGAACTCATTTATGTTAGCTAAATATTCCCTCACAATCTTTCTGTTTACTGATAACTTGGATTCCTCTATTCCTTTAAAAGGACAGTGAACATCAGTTGATGTTACATTTTCTTTCTGAGAGAAAACAGATGCAAAATAGGAATTAAAAAGTTCGGCCTTCTCAACATCCTCTCTTACCATTTCTCCATTTTCATCCTGTAAAAATCCTATAGCATCTTTGACTTTTCTTTTACTTTTGACATACCCCCAAAATCCTTTTTTATTGCTTTTGACATCTCTTGCAAGCCTTAATTCATTGTCAGCTTTAGCTAACCTGATACGTGCCCTGCAGGATCTGCAGACTGCATTATAATCTTCCTTAGATATGCCTCCCTCTTTCCATTTAATAAACATTGGGTCAGGTAGCTGTTGGCCAACAGCTAGCTAGACTGTATGGTGGGAACCTTGACTTAATAAACAATCTATCAAATCTCACATCAATTGTAATTATTGCTGCACTAGAAGGAAGAGGTTTTCTTAATACCATTCAAATCATATTTCATTAGTATGCCCTAAATCCTGGGATTTTCCTACATATAAGAAAACAAAATATACTGACGGACACATGCAAACGTTTATAGATTCAGAATTTCTCCTGGTCCATTGCAATTAGGAGGAACATACTTTTGTCTCAGACTGCTAACCTGTTTGCAGTCTGAGGCTACTAGTCCTCTGGCGTAAGCCACAGTCAGAGGTCCCACCTTGAAAACTGCATCCCTAGAGTTACAAAATCCCGACCCTGTGTTAGCTGAATTCCTTCTACCCTTTTTCTAAACTACACACTTTGCACATACATGAATATATAATACTGTAATAAAACTATATGCATCCAATTAGCATGTTTTGTCCCAGTCTAGTAATAGAATGATGTTCTGAATCCAGTGTCAAAGGAGTTTTGAATTTTTAATAAATTATTATGCACAATTTTATCAATACAACAATAAGCTTCTGCATATTGTATTTGATATCAGGCAGTATCCTGTTTCCTCCAAAATAAGTAATGCACATATTGTTTGGCATTTCCTTATTTCCCCTCTCTTTATTCGAGCTACAATCAACACACCTTTAAGGAAGAAATAGCTGTAGGCCAGATAATCTTTTAAAGGACAGTTATCTAATGTGTATCACTATCTTAAAGTGGTTTTCTGAGCCTGGCAGAAAATTCAGCATTGACTGAAATGTGCCGAATCCTAACAGTGTGTAATATACACACTGTTAAGATTCCGCTCTGCTTTCTAATTCAAGCAGTTGTCCTGCGACCACTCGTAGGTGAATTGCATACTTGCAGTCATATGCCTGTTTCTCTTAGTCGAACATTGGGAGAAGTAGGTAGAGAATGTAGTCAACATGTGACCATTCAAATTCCATATGAGCAGTCACATACTGACTGGTCGAACCAGAATCCTAGCAGTGTGTATATTACACACCATTTCTATTTGGCATGGTACGGTCACTGCTGAATTTACTGCCTTGCTCAGAAAACCCCTTTGAGTTAACATTAGATAACTGTCCTTTAAAAGATCATTTGGTCCACATGTTGTTCAATAAATGTGGTCATCACAGCCTAATAAAGAACGGGAAATAAGGGGATGCCAGACAATATGGTACCATTTATTTTGGAACAAAACAACCCAACTTGTCCAGTACTTGTTTTCTAAAGCAGCAGACACTGGGGCACAAAGAAATGTATCCGATGTAGATATGAGATTGTTGTATGGTAAAGGCCAACTCTAGTAGCCAGAAGGAAGGGTATGGTCCGGTATCCCTGCTCTTATAGAGTGACTTGAATCCAAGTGGTTGCCAGAAAGACCCTGCCAATTTCAATTGTAGAATCAAAAGAGAATTACAGTTTGAGGGTTGAAAAAAAAAATCTACTGGATAATAGTTTGTCTTCTCGCTTAGTTAGAATATTTTTCATTTAGTTTTTTTTCCCAACATCTGAAATGATTGAATGAACTTTAATCAACTTTCTGATCACAGCAAATCTGCATCAGATATTAAAGCTACAGCTGACATAGTGAAAGAAGCTCTGGAGGAAGCCGACAAAGCCCAAAGTGCAGCTGAAAAAGCCATTAAACAGGCAGATGACGACATAAAAGGAACAAATAACCTACTCACTTCCGTAAGTTAAAAATAAATTAAACTGGAGCAGTGAACAGATGAATCGCTTGTTTTCACGACTAATGAGGTTTCCAACCACTAGGTGAAAGGCAATACATTTAATAATATTAGAAAGTTCTTTTTTTTCTAATATTTATTTATTTTTTTAAAAACTTGTATATTTTTAACTACTTTTTAATTGTTTTAGGTTAAATAGTCAGAATATGATGACTTTTTCTGTTCACAGATTGAATCAGAAGCTGCGGCATCAGAAGAGACATTAAATAATGCAACCCAACGGATTTTTAATCTTGAAAAAAGTCTTGGAGAACTACTGAAAAAGTCAGCTGCCAATTCTGCAACGTTAAATTCAATAGAGAAATCAACTGAAGATGCAAAAGCGAATGCTGATGGTGTAAAGAAGGTTAGAGTATATAAAAAGGGTTAGAGTTTGTGGAATGCATTCCAGAGAAAGGCAGAGGATTTCTTTAATCCCTTGGCGATGCAACCATTTTAATTTTTTTTTCCTCCTTGCTTACCATGAGTTATAACTTTTTTTTTTCCTGTCACCAAAGAATGATTTGGTGAAACTTGATTTTCATGTGTAGAAGCTGTTTTGTTTTATATCCCCATCATTTTAGGGTCCACATGATTTTTCAATCTTTTTTTTATTTCACTTTTTTTTTGTTAAGCGGTGATGTGACCAAAAAAACCCTTAGATTCCGGTCACTCCCCCCCCCCCCCCCCACCCCGATTCATCATGTGGGGGTAAATAGTTTGGTATTTTACTAGTTTGGGTAATTATACACATGGCAGTACAAAATATATTATTTGTTTTTACTTCTTAGATGTCTCTATTTACGTTTTTGGAAAAGGGGATAATTTTAAGCATTTTTTTTTTCATGTATTTAACACCTTACCAACTTCAGCCGTACATCATGGCGCAAGTCTGTAGCAGGTGTATGGAGTGGGTTCACTGGATGAGCCTGCCCAATATCCAGCAGATCACTGTGACACACAGCCAGAACCTGCCTCCAATGTTAACCTGTTAAATGCAGTTGTCAAGCTCTGACCGCATCATTAACAGCGCGTCGGCATGGGGGCACCTCATGATATGACCTATCGGCGCCCCGTGACACAATAGTCAGCGCCCTCTGTTCCCGGGCATCAAAGGGGACGATGATTTTTACTTTATGCATATGCAGCATTACTGCATATATTATATGCAGCAGCATAAGCGGTCACACAATCGCAGGCACAAATTCCCTAAAGGGACTAATAAATACATTAAAAAAATATGAAAAAAATAAAAACTGAAGTTGAAATCACCTCTCTTTTCCCCCATTTAACATTAATAAATAAAAAAAAAATACGTGTGTGGTGTCGCTATGTACCTAAAACTCTGATCTAACAAAATATATAAAAAATGAACCCAATTGGTAAACTCCAAAAACAGAAGAAAATTGCATTTTTTTGGAAGCTGCAATACCGCAAAAAAGCTGTAAAAAGCGATCAAAATGCCATATCTATCCTAAAATTGTTTCAATAAAAACATTTTCTCGACCCACAAAAAAAATAAGCCCTCACACAGCTCTATTGACTGGAAAGTGGGAAAAGTTACGGTTCTCGAAAAAAAAAATTTTTTTATTTTTTTTTTACAAATTTGATATTTTATCATTACTAATATATATAATAAAAAAAAAAAACTGGATAAGTTTAGTATCGCCTAATCGTAAACTGATGAGAATCCTATTGCCAGGTCATATTTACCACACAATGTACATCGTAAAACACAATTGGTAAAAAAAAAAACAATATCAGAATTGTGGGTTTTTTCGCAATTTCACTGCCCGTGGAATTTTTTTCCCGTTTTCTAGTACACTATTTGGCAAAATGAATGGTGTCACTCAAAAGTACAACTCCTTCTGCAAAAACAGATGATTTCAGATGTCTGTGAATGGAAAAATCAAAAAGTTATGGCTCTTAGAAGGAAGGGGGAACGAAACGCAAAAATTGGCCAAGGCGGGTTAAAATATTTTCTAATATTCTTTGTACTTTTTAGGGGACTTGAACCTGCGATCACTTGATTGCTTATACAATATGTTGCAATATTATAGCAATGCAGTCTATTATCTAATTACCAATCTCCTATGAAGCCAAGTCACAGGCAAATACAACGTGATCCCAGGATGCCGATAGGTTGGCAACTGGTGGCCTACTGAAGAACTCTGTGTCTGCTATAGCAATCCATTGGTAGTCCGCGATCTTGTTGCGGGGGGGAGCCCTGTTCCTAATCTCTAAATAAAAGACTTGCAATCAGGGCTAACTCTAATTGAACTAGTTGCTCTCGGGTGCCAGCTGTACAACGCAGCTCCTAAGTCCACTCCATACAGTACGTGCCCATACCGTAAATGTATGGCCGATGCCAATGAGATGTATTCTTTCACAAACCGTGCCAGATCTGTCAATGGGTTGCCTAGTATTTCAGCTCAGCTCCATTGATGTGAATACCGCTCACATCCAGGTATGAGAATGCAACGGCATTTTTGTAATCCTGGACAAACAGTTTCCTTCTCTGATAAAATTCAATTGATTATTTCTACCATAACGCAGAATTTTATTTAAGCTTTACCCTGGAAAGTAACGAGTTAAAGCAACATGCTAGTGAAGATCAACAATCCCAAGAGCAGCTCTCGGGGTTTGGAATTTTTGACTCTTATTTCAGAGCGCACAGCTTAGAAGGATCAGGTCATGAAGGGTATTCATAGCCAGTAAAATGCATACTCCGTTCATGGAACCTGCCTGTTTACACCACACAACGCTTAACTAATGCCCCCTAATGGTAGTTTTCGATATTGCAGGTTTTGGATGATGAACTTAGTAATAAATATAAGGACGTTGAAGACTTAATAGCAAAAAGAGCTGAAGATTCATCAGAAGCCAGAAGGAAAGCAGAGCAACTTCAGAACGAAGCGAAAGCCTTGCTATCTAAAGCAAACAAGAAGCTTAACCTACTAAAAGGTAATTATTTTCTAACAATGACCTTACAGTTTCACAGATTCCATTGCGGTACAGGAACATTTACATAAAGGAATATCCTTCGGACAGAATCCCCTAACAGAGTGGTGAGCAGGGAGTACAATGTGACGTGAACCTTCCCTCACATATATTGTTTGTAATCTGTTGTGGCTTTTTGATGAATAGAAGGTACACTAACTATGGATAATATTGCACATTCTGTTTCTGATAAAATATTCACGAACATATTTCTGCCAACAATTGGTCTATATTATAATTTCCATAACACAAATCTAATTTTTTTGAATTTTTTTTTCTTTTGTTAGATTTAGAAAAATCTTATGAAGCCAACCAAAGAATATTGGAAGAAAAAGCCAAAACACTTGTGGCTTTGGAAGAACAAGTCAGGGAACTCTTACAAAACATCAGCCAGAAAGCGGCAGTATACAGCACCTGCTTGTAAACCACATTTTACCAATCGAAACCGAGTAATTGGGACCAATGGTTCTCTAATTTATTGGATGTTTAGTGGAACCCACGAAAATTCTCTTTATTCTCTATTTTGTTGAATAAAAAAAAAAGATTTGAGTAATGATTTGGAAACCAATGCAGTGTTTTTAACATTCCACGTTTCTATGTAGCCATCTGCTCACACAAGGCAAATTTTCTATTAGCATTTTATAATTATTATTGATTTCAGTACATATAGTCTGTGTGCACGCTAAAATGATTCTAGTAAATTCTTATTGTCTAAGTATAAATAGACCCATATCCTGCACAAAATAAGTCACACAATGTGAATTTTGCCCCATTGATATCGCTTGCTGTGAAGTCTTTGGATGACATGCTCCATTGTGTGTTATATACACTAAAACATTATATTGATTTAAAAAAACTATATTTAAGGATCCAAATACTGTATAAGCATGCTGCCTAAAATATTGTACCACTTCTCTGCACAAGGAGCACTGGCACACACTTCTACCGGTAGCGAAGTGCTGTACACGTATATACACTCCTAAATAAAGCACAAGCAATTACAACTATGACAATGGCTCTGTTCACTTCAAATATAAACCCTATAAAAATGTCAGGAAAGTTCAGTTTTTTTATGTTACATGATATCACTAATCAAAGAGGAGACTGAAAATCTGTATCCTCAGCTATAGAAAATACAGATCATACCAATGGTATAAAGTATAAGATATGGTTCTCAATTGTGCGATCATACAGAATGTAAAAAATTAACACTTCTAGTTACCAATTACTGATCGGTCATGTTGATACAGAAGAGAGTTGAAGAGGTCTGGTAAATACTAATTTATCCTTCTACAAAGGAGAAGGATAAATGATCTAACTTCTGTAGCCAGCAGATAGGCCTTAGTCCACACAAAAATGTGTTCAATAAGAAGTTTAAACTGTTTTATAGATGTCTATTTCCAGGACGTCCCTCCTGACAGCACCACCAGGAGGTAGTCCTTCTTATCGTTGATTAAAGACAGGAACACAGAAGAGGTTAAATAGCCCTTCACCACAACCACCCCTAGTGTTTTTCCTGTCCCTATCAGAGACAGACGCAGGAGACTGTGGGCAAAGTGAAGAAAAAGCACTTACTTGGAGGGCTCTGGAGGTTCGGCGGCTGTCATACCATCCCTCCTCCGGTGGCAGAGCCAAGATGACACCTCTAGGAAGGGGTCCCTCTGCATCCAGTTGAGCTGGGTGCTCCTGGGGGTAGTTGTATCCCTCTCTAGGGGGCTCTGGACTTCCTGCTGCTGGGTCCGAAAGCATGCGCAGACAGAGAGCTGTTTGAGAAACTCCTGGCCAGCATGCGTTCCATGATGGCGCGTACTCTGGAAGTACCAGCGACCTCTAGTGTTCCATCATGGAGCACATACGGGACAGGAATATGAAGCGTCATCGTGGCAGTGTGCGTTCCAGCGTGAACCTCCGGACCCTATTGGATAGTTTGATTGGCAGCAGATGGGGCTATTAGGATCTGACAAATCAAATAAATAGAAGCCAGGTGATAATGCTACTTAAATGGCCTAAGGGAGCAAGCTTCTACCAGCAGCCTATCTTACTATGGAGGGTCAAAGCACTGGCCTTTCAGACATTCAGTCCACAGAACCATCCCTGAGTCATGTGAGTAAGGCTCTTAACAGATGGTCACCTTACCTTCCTTATTCGAATCTACTCTCTAAGTATTGTTTAATCTTAGGACAAGGAAGCCCCTAAACTTTCTACCTCAACTAATAAGGGATTTTAAAGCTCGCCTTGCCTCTGACCGAGAAGAAATTACAAAAATTGATATACCAGTGGCCCGAGTTGCTAGGAACACCTCTATTCCCTTTGAGGATTCCTCAAGTCTTAAGGATCGAATGGATAAAAGATCAGAAGACCTCCTTAAAAATGCTTGGGACACCTCCTTGGCGATCATTACAGCAAATATAGCAGCCATTTCTGTTGCTAGGTCAATTTAGAAAATCATATAAGAAACAAAACCCCTAGAGAGGAGATATTAGAATCACTACCTTTTGCTTAAGATGGCAACCGCTTTTATGGCAGATGCCTCTGCGGAATCAGTTCGACTTGTGGCAAGGAATGGAGCACTGTCCAATGCTGCAAGACTGGCCTTATGGCTGAAGACATGGTCAGGAGATAACCACTCGAAAAATAAAATAAAGTTGTTACATTCCTTTCTCAGGCTTACAAGTATTTAGGCCTGTCCTAGATGACCAGCTAAAAAAGAGGTTTTCGAGAAGAAAAGCCAGAGGAAGACGCCTTCCTTTCGAAGGACCCGCTCTCATCCCAGCCAGGATTACAGAGGGAAAGGGAAGACATGCAGGTGGAGCTATCCCAAGGGTGGTAGAGGAAGAGGCTTGTGACAAAACAGCTTATCTTAATCAGCCAGACGTCTAGATTTGTTAAGCCAAGAGAAATACATTCACAAGTCAACACAAACACAATAGTGTATGTGTGTTTCTTTGGCTGGTCAAGAAGGACATACTATTATGTGTATAAACCTGAATGTTGACTTGTTAATATGCTAATTACATATTATGCTAAAGCCAGCTCGATGTTGATTTACAAGAGCCCCCTCTGCTATACCAACTATGTAAATTGATTAAATGCTCAAACAGACCTGAGCCCTGTGGAATAGTACTCTCCCTGGTCCCTGACCTGTGGATGTGTGCTTGAGGGAACAGTTGTAACTATTTAAGGGACATATTCCTCTGTAGCAGGCAGACTTTACAAGGAGAATCAAAGATCAGACAGATTCTTCAGGGCATCAGCTTGGTAGCATGGCTCGATCCAGAGAGACACAGATTTGGATTCTACATGATTCCGGCCTAAGGGTATACAGCCCTGGCTGGAAAGATACAGATTTGATCCATTGACCATCAGAGAACCCATGGATACAATTGGGGACACCAGGTTGGGACAATGAGGTCACTTGGCCCCATGGATATAGGGTTGCCAGGTGGGACCCTCCAGTTGTCTGGAATCCATTGAGATATTCAGAGAAGCCAGATTGGGACCAGATGGTCATCTGGCCCCATGGAAACTCTCGGAGAAGCCAAGGTGGGACCCTTGGGTCTCCTGTCCTTGTACCTCGATAGACTGTCAGCTTCCTAAGATTGCCTCTGTCTCCTCTCTGTGGGGGCCCACTGGTTGAGGTAGTAGGCCCTTGAAGTCTCAAAGTCTGCAGCTGCTCTGTTCCCATGGGGCCAGCGAAAGGGTGAGACTGCAATTTTGCACCATCTTGGTTATTTGCTGGGACTGTTCTATCTGTTTTTTGTCCGTTTGGTGGTTCAATAAAATATTGCCACACTGTTTTAACCTCACCATGTGTTGTCTGAGTAGCATTATGCCCACGGAAGACCCCGGGTCTTCACAAGGCTCCCTTCTCAATCCAGGCTCTAGAACAGGGAGACAATTATGCCAGAAGCGTCGGTGGAGGGCTTCCATATTTCCTAGAGGTTTGCCAGGGAATATCCAGGAATCAGTGGATACTTTAGACTATTTCTCTGGGATGCAGATTAAAATTCACCCACACACCTCCCAAAAGGTTCTAACATCTATCCAATCACCAGGAGTCCATCAGAGACTCCTAAAAGATATAAAAGAGCTCCTAGATTTATTGTTGGGACCGTGGGACTTGTACCACCTCTATCAGCGCCATTATTTGAGCCTGTTCTCCATTAAGTAGTAAAGAAGAGAGTTTCGATCATAAATCTAAATACACTGAATCGGTGGGTCTTATACAAGCCATTCAAGATAGAATCATTAAAATCAATCATACCCCTAATAAAGAAGGATTCGGTGATGTGTACGTTGGACCTAAAAAGTACCTACTATCATGTACCCTTACATCTTACATATCAAAAATACCTCCGGTTTGCAGTGAAAGATAATGGGAAAATCCTACATTTCCAGTTTCGTTGCCTACCATTCGGACTCTCTTCCGCAGCTCGCATTTTCACAAAGCTCATGGTGGAGGTGTTGGCCTTTCTAAGAAGAGAAGATATCCTAATCATCCCATACCTAGATGACCTATTGTTGATAGCAGATTCATTGAATGAGATGAGCTCGTATCTGGCCACAACCATCTCTGTACTGAGGAGACTTGAATTGCTAAAAAAGAAAAATCAGACTCCAAGCCGGAAAAGAGGAAAATATTTTGGACTCGGTACAGCAATATTCCTTCCTTCCAATGCACAAGCAGGAAATAGTCAGGAGGGAGATTCAGTCCATCCAGAAGAAGAAGCAAATTTCTTACAGCGGGAAGTAATATCTGCTTGGGACGGCCAAGCAGCCCGTCTAGATAACATGAAATTATCAGAATAGGTAAAAGAATCTCTAACCTGGTGGATCGTTACAAAAAGGGAAACCGTGGATCATTTCGTCATGCGTAAGCATCACTACAGATGCAAGCTGCAGTGGTTGGGGGCCCACATAGATGGTCAATATCTTCATGGTACACGGACCACATTAATACGCAACAGATCCTCAAATTACAGGGAACTTCGTGCAGTGTGGGACACGTTACGGAGATGCCAAACACGTCTCACAGACCAACATGTCAGAATATTTTCAGACAACTCCACTACAGTCTCTTTTCTTCTTCATCAGGGAGGACCAAAACATCATCATCTCCAGACCATATCCGAAGAAATATTTGGGTGGGGAGATAGCATGGTCCAGTCAGTCTCAGCCTTTCACCTGAAAGGATCAAAAAAAACAGGTGGCAGACTTTCTAAGCAGAGAGATGATTCAACCATTAGAGTGGACCCTGAACAGGGAAGTTTTCCACCAGTTAACACACAGCTGGGGCGTCACTGTAATAGACTCGTTTGCCTCCAGAAAAAAATGGAAAAACAAAGTTCTTTTCATTAAATCCAGGGGACAATCCAACCCGGGATAGACGCCTTATCCCAGACCTGAGATATGGAACTAGACTATGCCTTCCCGTCATTCTCTCTGATTCTGAAAGTATTAAGAAAGATCCAAGAGAACCGATCCACAGTGGTTCTAATAGTTCCATACAAGAGAAGTTGGTTTTCCCTGTTAAGACGGATGTCCTTGGTAGATACTGCCTTCCTTCCAACAATGCATGACCTTCAGGCTCCGGGTCCGCTATACCACCAGAACGTGGTGATGCAGCACCTATCAACTTGGATCCTGAGAGGGAGATCCTGAGATCAAAGGGGCTTTCAGAACCAGTCATGTCTACAATCCAGAGTAATAGGAAACCTGTGACCTGTGACCAGCTATGTATACCAAGATCTGGAAGACGTTCTGTGCACAAAACAAGGATCCCGCTTCCATTGCCTTGGGCTCAGATATTCCTAGAATCCTAGACTCTCTTCAATCAGGATTTGACAAATGGCTAAGACCCAGTACTCAAAGTACAGATATGCAAAAGCCCATATGAACCTTTATACCAGGCAGATTTAAGGTCCATATCTCTTAAGACAGCCTTCCTAGCAGCAATAACATCAGCAAGGCATATAGGGAAAATTCAATCTTTCTCCATAAAAGACCTGTACTTAAAAATTCAGGAAAATTGTATCATTCTGAGATTGGATCCAGTATTTCTACCAAAGGTGGTCACTGACTTCCACAGAAACCAGCAGTTTACCTTGAATTACTTCTGTCAGAACTTTAGCAATCAACGGGAGCTTTCATTCCACTCCTTGGACTTAAGGAGAGCGGTCTTACAACACAATACTAGTATTGCAGAGGATTGGAGAGTCTACTCAAATCTTTGTTCAAATTTCAGGAAAAAACAAAGGAAGGAAAGCGTCAGTCTACGCTAGCTAGGTAGATTAAGACAGCAATCAGCACAGCAGATGTTACAGAAGGACAATCTCCTCCAGAAACCATCAAGGCCCATTCTACGAGAGGTGTCAACTTCATGGGAAGAAAGAGCAAGAGCCACAGTAGATCAGATCTGAAGAACAGCAAAATGGCTAAACCTCAATACGTTCTGTAGACATTAAAAATTAGACGTTCTGTCAAACCAACAGACAGCATTTGGGAGGAAAAACCTCCAAGCAGTAATCCCACCCTAAAGAAGTTATTTGGTATTTCTCCTGGTGGTGCCGTCAGGAAGGACGTCCCGTAAAGAAGGAATTAGTCCTACAGTTAATGGTATTTCTAGGAGTCCATCATGACAGCACCTCATAGCAGACAGGAAATCCAAGGGAGTGAATATAATGGGTGCTCTCATGATGGACTCCTGGAAATACCATTACCGGTAGGACTAATTCCTGCTTTTTTGTAATCCTTCTTGGTAATACTTACTTGACTGTCACTTTTTAAGATGAACAGTACAACTTGTATACATACACCTATAGGTAGTTTGGAAACACAAGGTCCTTTGGTTGCGAATGGTGAGTAAAGGCCCCTATACACATTAAATCAATATCAGCTGAAAAATGCTTTGGCCGATAGTTCAGCCGACAGCTGTCTCTCCCATACATAGGAGCACTCATTCAACCGAGTGCTCCTGTGTTCTCTAGGGAAAGCTGCTAACACAAATATATGCTGATGGCTGATCTCAGGGAGAACAAAGCGATTGACCTCTTCCCCCAACATTCAGGCAGCCGTACCTGTTGATATCGGCGGGTGCAGCCAACATTACTCTAATGTGTATGGGAGGGAGTTTTAGATGTCATGTTGATATACAAAAGAAAAATGTGGTGAAAATACAATTATAACCCCCTTTTGCATCTATAGCCTCAGTCACTCAATAACAGAGCTAGGGATTAATAACTGAAGCTGGTGACAGATGTAAAGACAAGAGTGAATTACTCGCCACCCCACTGCTGTGTACATAAGGATTGCTTGTGGGAACTATGTTTGTTGTGAATGCACCCTTCCCAGTGCTTGAACAATTTCAAACCGTGTCTGACCATGGTGGCAGGTCTCATGACCCAAACTCAACATCTTCACAGTCATAGCTACTTGGACGTGTGGAACTTGATTTAAAGCACCATTACAGCGTTTTGCTTTTCTCATCTGGAGTGTTGTTACTAATCTAAGATCCCTTAGTATTATACTTAACACTCGCAGTCTTCACCTTTTATCTGCGCTGCTCCGGTCCCACAGCACCAACTTGTGACCACAACTTTTGACTGATCAGAAGACAGAGGTAATGGTCACAAGCTCGCAATGTATGTCTATGAGAACTAGAATGATTGCTATGGCAACAGAGCTGGCACCAGGGCACAGAAAGGCATAGAACTTGGCAGAAAAGGAATATGGGGATATTTAGGTGCATTATCCTTATGCATGTATGGCAAAGCCAGTAACTGGTTCAGGGTAGTGGACAACCTCTATAAGAGGCGCACACCTCTTAATAAATCAGGAGCTTCTGAAAAGTGGCGTGGGACTCGCTACATCACTTACTCAAGGCAGTGACTGGAATAAGATTTATAGCATAAGGAACACTACAGATAGTCATGAATTGGACGATGTGGGGTATCACACCCCTGCTTCGTTAATTGTGGCAAAGGAGATTTAAACAAGTGTGAAAAATGTCAAGAGACACAATTTTTGTGAGGCAACTCTGCGCTGTGCAAAAATTTTGTGACTATTCAAAACGATTTGTGCCAGAATTCTTATGTAATTGGTTTGATGAATCCAATCTAATATGTCCAATCCTTCTTTTCCCAAACTCATCTGATGGGGAAAGTCAGACAATCTTGCCGTGATTTGCAGGTTCAAGCAACTTTTGGAGTTTAAATCTGTTCAAATATCCAAAAGAAGAAGAAAAAAAATTGGATAGTTTGCAAAGGAATCTCCTTATTTTAAAGGTATGCATACACATGGCGTTTTTTTTGTCACTTTTTTTCTGCGCAGTTGTGACAAAACCTGAAAGGTTTCCTAATATCAGCAAAGTGAATGAGAATTCCGATGTCTCATGCACACACTGCTTATTTGTTTTCTTGCAGATTTGCAGCATGTCAATTCTTTCAGCGTTTTTTTTTTTAACTACAGATCTCACCCATAATAATGAGTGGGGGAAAATATGCAACAAAAACACACAAACAAAAAATAAACGTATTTTACACAGCATTATTCCTAGCAACACATCAGGCGTGAACACATGTGCACATACCCTTATTGTTTAGCTGCATGACGCCTATATAAAAAAAAAGTAAAATCATAAGTTTGCTGTCTAAAATGTACCTTACAGCTGTCGAGGCAACATGATTAACACTCGCTTGCATGAAAGATGCTCATACATCTTAGATAGCTGTTGGTTAATACTTATCGCCTGACTTCCCCATGCTCACTCAGTCTAAGCTGAAGGCAAAACTAACTGTACATTGAATTAGTACCTATTTGTGGATGTATGTTTTAGGCTACGGCCGTACTGTCAGTATTTTTTCTTAGGAGTGGGAGCCAAAACCAGGTGAAGAACAGAGAAAAGGTATAATACACTGCTCAAAAAAATAAAGGGAACACTTAAACAATAGAATATAACTCCAAGTACATCAAATTTCTGTGAAATCAAACTGTCCACTTAGGAAGCAACACTGATTGTCAATCAATTTCACATCCTGTTGTGCACATGGAATAGACAATAGATGGAAATTATTGGCAATTATCAAGACAAACTCAATAAAGGAGTGGTTCTGCAGGTGGGGACCACAGACCACATCTCAGTACCAATGCTTTCTGGCTGATGTTTTGGTCACTTTTGAATGTTGGTTGTGCTTTCACACTCGTGGTAGCATGAGACGGACTATACAACCCACAGAAGTTGCTCAGGTAGTGCAGTTCATCCAGGATGGCACATCAATGCGAGCTGTGGCAAGAAGGTTTGCTGTGTTTGTCAGCGTAGTGTCCAGAGGCTGGAGGTGCTACCAGGAGACAGGCCAGTACACCAGGAGATGTGGAGGGGGCCGTAGGAGGGCAACAACCCAGCAGCAGAACCGCTACCTCCGCCTTTGTGCAAGGAGCAACAGGAGGAGCACTGCCAGAGCCATGTAAAATGACCTCCAGCAGGGTACAAATGTGCATGTGTCTGCACAAACGGTTAAGATACCGACTCCATGAGGGTGGTATGAGGGCCCAACGTCCACAGATGGGGGTTGTGCTCACAGCCCAACACCATGCAGGACGCTTGGCATTTGCCACAGAACACCAGGATTGGCAAAGTCGCCACTGGCGCCCTGTGCTCTTCACAGATGAAAGCAGATTCACACTGAGCACATGTGACAGACGTGACAGAGTCTGGAGACGCTGTGGAGAGCGATCTGCTGCCTGCAACATCGTTCAGCATGACCGATTTGGCAGTGGGTCAGTAATGGTGTGGGGTGGCATTTCTTTGGAGGGCCGCACAGCCCTCCATGTGCTCACCAGAGGTAGCCTGACTGCCATTAGGTATCGAGATGAGATCCTCAGACCCCTTGTGAGACCATATGCTCGTGCGGTTGGCCCTGGGTTCCTCCTAATGCAGGACAATGCCAGACCTCATGTGGAGTGTGTCAGCAGTTCCTGCAAGATGAAGGTATTGAAGCTATGGACTGGCCCACCCGTTTCCCAGACCAAAATCCGATTGAGCACATCTGGGACATCATGTCTCGCTCCATCCACCAACGTCACGTTGCACCACAGACTGTCCAGGAGTTGGCGGATGCTTTAGTCTAGGTCTGGGAGGAGATCCCACAGGAGACCATCCGCAACCTCATCAGGAGCATGCCCAGGCGTTGTAGGGAGGTCATACAGGCACGTGGAGGCCACATACGATACTGAGCCTCATTTTGACTTGTTTTAAGGACATTACATCAAAGTTGGATCAGCCTGTAGTGTGTTTTTCCACTTTAATTTTGGGGGTGACTCCAAATCCAGGCCTCCATTGGTTAATAAATTTGATTTCCATTGATTATTTTTGTGTGATTTTGTTGTCAGCACATTCAACTTTGTACAGAACAAAGTATTCAATGAGAATATTTCATTCATTCAGATCTAGCATGTGTTATTTGAGTGTTCCCTTTATTTTTTTGAGCAGTGTAGAAACAAGTCACCAATTCTGTATTTATCACCCACTCCTGGTTTTGGCTCCCACTCCTGAGATAAAATACTGACCGTATACTGACCAAATACTGATAGTGGGGCTGTGGCCTAAAAGTTACATGCCATTAGTGTTCCCAGTCGATGTTATGGTATCAACCTACGCATTAGTCACTTTTTTTTTTAAGAGGTGGTGGCTTTTTATTTAGACTATACTTCACTTTGCAAACAGTATGCCGATGCACATGAGCCAGCAGCTAAATGGACATTCCTTGGGCCTCAGCCTGGGGAATGGAGGTACTGTAGATAGAAACGTTAATGCCTTCACACCCGGGCCATTTTCTGTTTTCGGTTTTCGTATTTTGCTCCCCTTCTTTTTATTTTTCCGGCTATATGGCTGAGTGAGGGCTTGTTTTTTACGGGACAACTTGTACTTTTGAACAATGCCATTAATGTTACCATATATTGTACTGGAAAACGAGAAGAAAATTTCCAAGTGCGTTGGAATTGCAAAAAAAAAAATGCAATTCCACAACTGTTTTTTGGGTGTTTTATTTATCACGTTCACTGAATGCTAAAACTGACCAGCCATTATGATTCTCCAGGTCATTACGAGTTCGTAGATACCAAACATGTATAGGTTCTTTTTTTTTTTTTATTAAAAAAAAAAAAAAAAAAAAAATCGCCATTTTCCGAGATCCATAGCATCTCCATTTTTCGGGATCTGGGGCTTATTTTTATGCGCACCAAGCTGACGTTTTTTATTCATACTATTTTGGGGTATATACACAATGTTTTGAGAGCCCGTTATTGTATTTTAATGCAATGTTGCAGCGACCAAGAAACCAACCATAATTCTGGCATTTTGATTCATTTTCTCGTTTCGCAGTTTACTGATCGGATTCTTTTTATATATTGATAGACGTGGCGATACCCAATGTGTATTTTTGATTTTTTTTTTTTTTATGGTTTTATTTTGAATGGGGCGAAAGTGGTGTGATTTGAACTGTTTTGTAGGGGCTTCAGCCCTGCTATATGTAACACAATTGATCAGCCGCTATGAGCGCCAGCCACGGGGCAGTGCTCATAGCAGTTCGGCAATGACAACCACAGGGGTCTCCTGTAGACCCCGGGATGTCATGCCAATCCATTGGCGCCCCATGATCATGTGACAGGGGCGCTGATGAGCGGAGCTAATGACACGCATCCAGTTTGTGCGAGTTAAATGACGCTGTCATAGATTGATAGCGGCATTTAACCAATTATTGCGATTCCACCCGCCGCTGTTAGGGGCACATATCAGCTGATGAAATCAGCGGTCATGTGCTGGAAAAGATGCAGGCTCAGCGCCGGAGCCCGCATCAAAAGGGGAAGACACGACATACGACGTATATATGCACATCATATTTCGTGAAGGAGTGAATATACAGACAAGGGCAGTCCAGCAAAACTGCCAAGTTTAGATAACCTGACTATGGGGCACTTTAAAGAGCCTGTCAGGACATAATGACTGTTCAAACCAAGTACAGGTGCTCAGTGCATCATGTTGTGGCCAATCATTTATATACATCTTACACCTACTTCTTTTCCATTTATCTACACTCTTCTCTAACTCTATGAAGCCAGAGCTGTCAAAGAAGAAGGAGAGGTTTGGGGAATGGAGATTGAGGCAAAACAAGCAGGTGGGAAGGTGTATGTAAATGATTGGCCGCATCATGGGGCTAGCGCCTGTTCTTGGTTTGAACAGTCATTATGTGTTAACAGTGTCCCTTTAAAGAAAATTTCTCACCAGGTTTTCGCTAACCCATCTGAGAGCAGCATGTTGTAGAAGCAAAGGCCCCGATTCCAGTAACTTAGTTTACTGGGTGCTGCTGTTTTTATTAAAAACTATTTTGTCTGCTGCAGACCTACCAGTTCTCTGAATGCCGAGCTCAGTACAACCCCAACAACACCACTGAATCGCAGCATTTTGCCTATGCAGAATGTGCACAGAAAGCTGCGAGGTTTACTAGTCCTTCAATGCCCTCATCAAAAAAGTGCGCAAATAGCCAAAAGATTGAGGTTTTTTTTTTTTACTTCTATCTTTATTACATGTAGCAATAATAGAAAACATAAAGCAAATTACTTAAATAGAATGGCAACACACACCACAGAACAGGGGCTCTGTCAGCACAGAATGATTGTTCAAACCAATTACAGGCACTATGTGCCAATCATTTATATACACCTTCTCACCTGCTTGGTTTCCATATCTCTCTCCCCTCTTAACTGGCTCTATGGAGCCAGAGCTGACAAAGAAGTGGGGAAGTGATGACTGAGGGAAAAAGCAGCAGGTGTGAAGGTGTATTTAAATGACTGGCCCTACGAGCAGCAGTACTTAGTTTGACCAGTCATCCTGTGCTGAGAAAGTACCTTTAATGGGACTGTAAGCACAGTATGACTGTTGAAACCAAGTACAGGCGCTTGGTGCACTAAGGCGTGGCCAATCATTGAAATACACCTTTCCGTTTTCCCTCTATAGCCAAACCCTCTTTGACAGCTCTAGCTTCATAGAGCCAAGGGGTAAAAGTGGAGATAAAAGGAAAGCAAGAAGGTGTACAGTCATGGCCAAAAGTATTGAGAATGAGACAAATAGTAATTTTTCCAAAGTTTACTGCTTCATTTTTTGTAATGGCAATTTGCATATACTCCTGAATGTCAAAGAGTGATCAGCTTAACAGCAATTACTGTACTTGCAAAGTCAATATTTGCCAAGAAAATGAACTTTAACCCCCAAAACACATTTCAACATCATTGCAGTCCTGCCTTAAAAGGAGCAGCTAACATCGTTTTAGTGATTGATCCATTAACACAGGTGTGGGTGTTGATGAGGACAGGGCTGGCGATCAATCAGTCATGATTAAGTAAGAATGACATCACGGGACACTTTAAAAGGAGGCTGGTTCTTGGTATCATTGTTTCTCTTCAGTTAACCATGGTTATCTCTAAAGAAACACATGCAGCCATCATTGCACTGCACAAAAATGGCCTAACAGGGAAGAGTATCGCAGCTACAAAGATTGCACCTCAGTCAACAATCTATCGCATCATCAAGAACTTCAAGGAGAGAGCTTCTATTGTTGTCAAAAAGGCTACAGGGCGCCCAAGAAAGACCAGCAAGCGCCAGGACCGTATCTTAAAACTGTTTCAGCTGCGGGATCGGACTACCAGCAGTGCCGAGCTTGCTCAGGAATGGCAGCAGGCTGGTGTGAGTGCTTCTGCACGCACTGTGAGGCGGAGACTCTTTGAGCAAGGGCTGGTTTCAAGGAGGGCAGCAAAGAAGCCACTTCTCTCCAGAAAAAAACATCAGGGACCGACTGATATTCTGCAAAAGGTACAGGGAGTGGACTGCTGAGGACTGGGGCAAAGTCATTTTCTCTGATGAATCCCCTTTTCGATTGTTTGGGACATCTGGAAAACAGCTTATTCGGAGAAGAAGAGGTGAGCGCTACCACCAGTCTTGTCTCATGCCAACTGTAAAGCATCCTGAAACCATTCATGTGTGGGGTTGCTTCTCAGCCAAGGGAATCGGCTCACTCACAGTCTTGCCTAAAAACACAGCCATGAATAAAGAATGGTACCAGAATGTCCTCCAAGAGCAACTTCTCCCAACCGTCCAAGAGCAGTTTGGCGCCCAACAATGCATTTTCCAGCATGATGGAGCACCTTGCCATAAAGCAAAGGTGATAACTAAATGGCTCATGGAACAAAACATAGAGATTTTGGGTCCATGGCCTGGAAACTCCCCAGATCTTAATCCCATTGAGAACTTGTGGTCAATCATCAAGAGACGGGTGGACAAACAAAAACCAACAAATTCTGGCAAAATGCAAGCATTGATTATGCAAGAATGGACTGCTATCAGTCAGGATTTGGTCTAAAAGTTGATTGAGAGCATGCCAGGGAGAATTACAGAGGTCTTGAAGAAGAAGGGGCAACACTGCAAATATTGACTTGCTGCATTAACTCATTCTAACTGTCAATATAACCTATTGGTACTCATAATATGATTGCAATTATATTTCTGTATGTGATATAAACATCAGACAAACACTAATAAAAACCAGAGGCCAGCAGATCATGTGAAAATATAATTTTGGTGTCAGTCTCAAAACTTTTGGCCATTACTGTATGTAAAGGATTAGGCCATGCCCTGATGCATCGAGCGCCTGTACTTGGGTCGAACAGTCATTCTGTGCTGACATAGTCCCTTTAACCCCTTAATTACCGGGGACGTATTAGTACGCATATTTGCGTACTGCCCGGTCAGTGAGGGCTGCTGCGCTGAGCCCTCACTGAACGGAGCACATGTCAGCTGATTCTTACAGCTGACATGTGCCCGCAACAGCCGCGGGTGGAATCGCGATCCACCTGCGGCTGTTAACATGTTAAATGCCGCTGTCAATCTCTGACAGCAGCATTTAACATGCGCTTCCGGGTAGCGCGTCATAAGCCCCGACCACCGGCGACCACGTCACGTGATCGCGGGTCGCCGATGGGTGGGCATGACAACCCAGGGTCTGCAGCAGACGCCTGTGGTTGTCATGATCTTGTCGCTATGAGCGCCACCTAGTGGTCGGCGCTCATAGCACAGGACCATTTCTGCTGCATGCAGGGGACCTGCTCGTCCCCTGTATGTAGCAGAGGCGATCGGATAGTAGCTGCTTCTAGTCTCCTATGAAGACTATTGAAGCATGCAAAAAGTAAAAAAAAAAAAGTTTTTAAAAATATAAAAGTTTAAATCACCCCCCTTTTGCCCCATTCAAAATAAAATAAAAAATAAACCCCACATACACATATTTGGTATCGCCGCGTTCAGAATCGCCCGATCTATCAATATAAAAAAAGAATTAATCCGATCGGTAAACGGCGTAACGAGAAAAAAATTCTAAATGCCAGAATTACGTTTTTTGGTCGCCGCAAAATTGCAATAAAATGCAATAACGGGCGATCAAAACATCGGATCTACCCCAAATGTTATCAATAAAAATGTCAGCCCGGTGCGCAAAAAATAAGCCATCAACCAGCCCCAGATCACGAAAAATGGAGACGCTACAGGTCTTAGAAAATGGCGCTATTTTTTTTTTTTTTTTTTTTTTTACCAAATTTTGGAATTTTTTTCACCACTTACATATAAAAGAACCTATACATGTTTGGTGTCTATGAACTCGTAATGACCTGTAGAATAAGAAGGGCAGGTCAGTTTTAGCATTCAGTGAACGTGGTAAAAAATAAAAAACAACTGTGGTATTGCACTTTTTTTGCAATTTTACCGCACTTGGAATTTTTTTCACGTTTTCCCGTACAGGATATGGTAAAACTAGTAATGGCGTTGAAAAGTACAACTCGTCCCGCAAAAAATAAGCCCTCACATGGCCATATTGACCAAAAAATAAAAACGCTATGGCTCTGGGAACAAGGGGAGCAAAAAAGAAAATGCAAAAACGGAAAATGCTCCGGGGGTTAAGGGTAAGTGTACACAAGTTGTGTTTTGCTGCGTTTTTGCAGCAGATTTTTTATGTAAATTTTCAGCTGTCTGGCAGTACCAGCAAAGTGTATTTAAAACCAAAATTCACTGTTCCCACATGTTGCTTTTTTTGTTTGCTGCGTTTTTTCAGCAGAAACTAGCATATTTGCTGCATTTTCCACCCATAAGAAGTAATGGGTGGTCAAAGATACACAGCAAAATACGCGCGTTTTTTACGCAGCTGTTTTCCTGCCAGAGAAAAGTTATCAGCAGATTTCATGCAGAAAATACAAACGTGTGTGCACATACCCTAAGTAGTTCGGCTTTACTAGTGCTTCATATAAATAGAATCTTTGGCTTATGTATTTTTGAAGAACCTCTTATGTGAATACTAATTCAGCTATACTATTCACTAAACCTCCTGAGGTGTGTGTCATTGTGCTGCTTAACATGCTACTCTAAGCAAGGAGAAAAGTTAGCCCTTGGATTCTGGTCAGATGCCTCTCACCCAGCCAAACCAGATCTCACAATTTATGTTTCAGGGTACTGCCCCTCCTCAGTGCAGTGTCTGCAAATTGAGATTCTGGCATGTATCCTAAGTCATGTGACAAGGCTCGCTAGAGAGTAGATATTGACTTGGGATTACTACTTCCTATAGGTGGAGTTCTAGTCCTCTTTCTCTCTGAAGAGACAATTCACTGTTCTGAGTAACTCCCTTTTTTTCTATTGTTGCAACATGTAAATTTTATTTCATGAAAAGATTGAGGTTTTTGCTTTGCTTTGCTTTATGGACATTTGCAAACATTTTCTAAGTTGGAGTTAATGGTTATTTGGGTGCTTTGTCTTTATCAACTTCCATGCGCTGGTGGCATACAGGATTATATTTTTTGTATCTATTAAATTCTCCAATATATTATGGTAAAACATTCTGTTTGCAGTACATGACCTAGTCCCCTAGGAGTACCCTTCTGCTGATAAAACAGTGACATCACTGGAATCAGGGACTCTTGTCTCTACATCAAGCTGGGTGACAATGAAGGGTTCGCTATTGAGCAAAAACACTCTAAAAAGTGACATTTTTCTAACAGCATTTGTTAAAAAGGGACTGTCAGCACAGAACAAGTGTTCAAACAAAGTACCGGCATTTAAAGGCACCTTCCCCGTTTATTTTCCATCTATCTGCAAATAGAAGAAAACCAAGCAGGTGGGAAGGTGTAATTAAATGATTGGTCACACTATGATGCACAGAGTGCCTGTACTTTATTTGAACAGTCATTCCATGCTGACAGAGTCTCTTTAAAGAAGGGATTATATTCTACCAAATTAGTAGTGTAGTAGAGCATAAGTACGGAACACCTCCATAGGCTGCCAGTAACATTTCAAAGATGAAGAACACAAGGTAAGCTTTGCAACATCACATCTTATGATTACTGATGAGTAGTGTTGAGCGATACCTTCCGATATCAGGAAATATCGGATCGGGCCGATACTCAAAAAGTATCGGATATCGCCGATTCCGATACCGGAAACCAATGCAAGTCAATGGGACACAAATATCGGAATGAAAATAAACCCTTTCTTTCCTTGTAGGTTAATTCTACATGAAGGAAAACAACTAACAATAATGTAGAATGTATTGGGGGAGGAGGTTGCCCAAATCGATGGGAACAGTGCTCACAGTGAAACATGGAAAGCCGGCAATTCATCAGCGGCATACACCGGTACCCGACAATTTAGAACAGAAAGATAGAGCATCACACATAGAAACATGTCAGTCACATATATATCTAATCTATCTAATAAGTACAGTGACCGTGTTGGTTACTGTACTTGTCATTTAGTGTTAAAATAAAGGATTTATTAAAAAAAAAAACTGGCGTGGGGTTCCCCGTAATTTTAGTCTCTGCTTAACCTCCGCTAGACAGCTGGGGCAGATGTTTGAAGCCTGGGAAGGGGGGTAATACCCACGGAGCTTCCCAGGCTACTAATATCAGCCCCCAGCTGAATACCTAGCCTTTACTAGCTATTAAAATGGGGGACCCCAAAAAAAATGACGTGGGGTCCCCCCTATTTTAATAGCTAGCAAAGGCTAAGCAGAAAGCTGGGGGCTGATATTAATAGCCCAGGAAGGGTGCCATGAATATTGGCCCCCTCCCAGGCTAGAAACACCAGCCGTCAGCCGTCCCAGAAATGGCGCATATGGATGCGCCAATTCTGGCACTTAGCCTCGCTCTTCCCACTGCCCTGTAGTGGTGGCAGTGGGGTAATAGGGTTGGGGGTTGATGTCAGCTTATAATGCCAGTTGACATCAAGCCCAGGTTAGTAATGGAGAGGCGTCTATAAGACACCCCCATTACTAACCCCATAGTCAAAAGTTACAAAAAAACACAAACACCCAGAATAAATTCCTTTAATTGAAATAAAGACAATTCTTTATTGTTCTAAATTAAACCATACTTACCATCACGCCCATTCCAGCTGAAGCCAACGATCTCCTGCAATAAAAGAAAAATAATAAAGCAACATCATCCTTACCTTTCCATGGTTCCCAGGACGGCTCCAGCTCTGCTACATCGAGATGACAGGCTGGACCGCAGCAGAACGCTGCCATCCAGCCTGCCATCCCGCAGACACTGAGAAGTGCAGGTATGCTTGCGCTCCTCAGTGTCTGGCTGTGACGGCATCCAGATGAGCCGACAATGAACTCTGCTCACCTCATGCACGTCACTGACAGCGTGGGAGAATTCTCCTGCGCATGCGGTGAGCGTGAGAGAATTCTCCTGCTGAAGCGCTGAGCGCAGGAGAATTTTCCCACGCTGTCAGTGATGTGCATGAGGTGAGCTGAGTTCATTGGACATGACCTCGGCTCATCTGGATGCCGTCACAGCCAGACACTGCAGAGCGCAAGCAAGCCTGCGCTTCTCAGTGTTTGCGGGATGACAGGCTGGATGGCAGCGTTCTGTTGCGATCCAGCCAGTCATCTCGATGTAGCAGAGCTGGAGCTGTCCTGGGAACCATGGAAAGGTAAGGATGATGTTGCTTTATTATTTTTCTTTTATTGCAGGAGATCGTTGGCTTCAGCTGGAATGAGTGTGATGGTAAGTATGGTTTAATTGAGAACAATAAAGAATTGTGTGTTTACTTCAATTAAAGGACTTTTTTCTGGGTGTTGTGTTTTTTTTAAATACTTTACTAGAAATTCATGGCGGTCATGTCTAATATTGGCGTGACCCCATGAATTTCGGGCTTAGGGCCAGCTGATAATGCCAAGCTGGCCCTAACCCCTTTATTACCGAGTGAGCCACCGCACCAGGGCCCTGGATGAGTTGAGTACAGCGCCAGAGGATGGCGCTTCTATGAACGCGCCATTTTCTGGGGTGGCTGCGGACTGCAATTTGCAGCGGGGGGGAATGGGCCTCCCTGTGCTGCGGATTCCAGCCCCCAGCTGCCTAGTTGTACCTGGCCGGACACAAAAATAGGGCGAAGCCCCACATTTTTTTTTTAATTATTTCATGAAATTCATGAAATAATGAAGAAAAAAAGGGCTTCCCTATATTGTTGTGTGCGGCCAGGTACAAGTAGGCAGCTAGTGGTTGGGGGCAGCCCGTTCCTGCCTGCTGTACCTGGCTGGACACATTATTTCAGGAAATTATTTAAAAAAAATTGACGTGGGCCTTCGCACTAGATTTGTGTCCAGCCAGGTACAACTAGGCAGCTGGGGGCTGGAATCCGCAGCGCAGGGAGGCCCAAGCTTTATGGGCACCCCCCCCCCCCGCTGCAAATTGCAGTCCGCAGCCACCCCGGAAAATGGCACGTTCATAGAAGCACCATCTTCTGGCGCTGTACCCAACTCATCCAGGGCCCTGGTGCGGTGGCTCACTGGGTAATAAAGGGGTTAAGGCCAGCTTGGCATTATCAGCTGGCCCCAAGCCCGAAATTCATGGGGTCACGCCAATATTAGACATGATCGCCATGAATTTCTAGTAAAGTATTTAAAAAAAAAATACAACACCCAGAATAAAGTCCTTTAATTGAAATAAACACACAATTCTGTATTGTTCTAAATTAAACCATACTTACCATCACGCCCATTCCAGCTGAAGCCAACGATCTCCTGCAATAAAAGAAAAATAATAAAGCAACATCATCCTTACCTTTCCATGGTTCCCAGGACGGCTCCAGCTCTGCTACATCGAGATGACAGGCTGGATCGCAACAGAACGCTGCCATCCAGCCTGTCATCCCGCAGACACTGAGAAGCGCAGGCTTGCTTGCGCTCCTCAGTGTCAGGCTGTGACGGCATCCAGATGAGCCGAGGTCATGTCCAATGAACTCAGCTCACCTCATGCACGTCACTGACAGCGTGGGAAAATTCTCCTGCGCTCAGCGCTTCAGCAGGAGAATTCTCTCACGCTCACCGCATGCGCAGGAGAATTTTCCCACACTGTCAGTGACGTGCATGAGGTGAGCTGAGTTCATTGGACATGATCTCGGCTCATCTGGATGCCGTCACAGCCAGACACTGAGGAGCGCAAGCAAGCCTGTGCTTCTCAGTGTCTGCGGGATGACAGGCTGGATGGCAGCGTTCTGTTGCGATCCAGCCTGTCATCTCGATGTAGCAGAGCTGAAGCGGTCGTGGGAACCATGGAAAGGTAAGGATGATGTTGCTTTATTATTTTTCTTTTATTGCAGGAGATCGCTGGCTTCAGCTGGAATGGGCGTGATGGTAAGTATGGTTTAATTTAGAACAATAAACAATTGTGTCTTTATTTCAATTAAAGGACTTTATTCTGGGTGTTTGTGTTTTTTTGTAACTTTGACTATGGGGTTAGTAATGGGGGTGTCTTATAGACGCCTCTCCATTACTAACCTGGGCTTGATGTCAACTGGCATTATAAGCCGACATCAACCCCAGCCCTATTACCACACTGCCACTGCTAGAGGGCAGTGGGAAGAGCGAGGCTAAGTGCCAGAATTGGCGCATCCTATGGATGCGCCATTTCTGGGGCGGCTGATGACTGGTGTTTCTAGCCTGGGAGGGGGCCAATATTCATGGCACCCTTCCTGGGCTATTAATATCAGCCCCCAGCTGTCTGCCTAGCCTTTGCTAGCTATTAAAATAGGGGGGACTAAACGTCATTTTTTGGGGGGGTCCCCCATTTTAATAGCTAGTAAAGGCTAGGTATTCAGCTGGGGGTTGATATTAGTAGCCTGGGAAGCTCCGTGGGTATTACCCCCTTTCCCAGGCTTCAAACATCAGCCCCAGCCGTCTGCTTAACCTCCGCTAGAGACTAAAATTACGGGGAACCTCACGCCAATTTTTTTTTTAATAAATCCTTTATTTTAACACTAAATGACAAGTACAGTAACCAACACTGTCAATGTACTTCATATATATATGTGACTGACATGTTTCTATCTATCTAATCTATGTGTGATGCTCTATCTTTCTGTTATAAATGGTCGGGTACAGATGCTGAATTGCCGGCCGGCTTTTTTAAAGAGACGGTGCATGAAAACACAATTTTTTTAAATAAATCCTTTACACTAAATGACAAGTACAGTAAGCAACACTGTCACTGTACTTCATATATATGTGACTGACCTGTTTCTATCTATCTAATCTATGTGTGATTCTCTATTCCTTCTATTCTAAATTGTCGGGTACAGATGCTGAATTGCCGGCCGGCTTTTTTAAAGAGACGGTGCATGAAAACACTAATATTTTTTTTAATAAATCCTTTGCACTAAATGACAAGTACATTAAGCAACACTGTCACTGTACTTCATATATATGTGACTGACATGTTTCTATCTATCTAATCTGTGTGTGAAGCTCTATTCTTTCTGTTCTAAATTGTCGGGTACCGGTATATGCCGCTGATGAATTGCCGGCACTCTAAACAATGATAGAGAGTCCATGGATATTTAAAAAAAGTGGATGCTTTAATAGATTCTCCAAAACAAGGGTTGCTCATAGAGTTGCCCAACGTTTTAACCCCACCGGCGTTTTCATCAGGGGCTCCAAATAAGCTTGAAATCAGAGCATAGACATAAATACATACATGAGTATTAGTAAGTGAAGATCACAAATTAATTAACACATAAAGAGTCACATAAAATTAGACAATATTCTGTACATATTGGAGAAAAAAAGGAAGAAACAACAAAACAAAAGGTGAGGAAAAAGGGAAAGGTATGTATAAATATACCAGACTGGACCCATCCAGGTGAAAAAAGGAAGGACTAAAGATATGAGGAACTAGGCAAATTTTAGCAGTACCTATATGGTAGAATCTCGTATCTTCCGTTTTGCATACGAGATTCTACCATATAGGTACTGCTAAAATTTGCCTAGTTCCTCATATCTTTAGTCCTTCCCTTTTTTCACCTGGATGGGTCCAGTCTGGTATAATTTGTGATCTTCACTTACTAATACTCATGTATGTATTTATGTCTATGCTCTGATTTCAAGCTTATTTGGAGCCCCTGATGAAAACCCCGGTGGGGTTGAAACGTTGGGCAACTCCATGAGCAACCCTTGTTTTGGAGAATCTATTAAAGCATCCACCTTTTTGAAATATCCATTGACTCTCTATCATTGTTTAGAGTGCCGGAACCACAGTTGGTATCACATAGAGGAGTTGAGTTCCTGGCACCTTTCCTTTATTAGTTGAGCCTGGACTTTATATTTTTGTGCTGATGAATTGTCGGCTTTTCATGTTTCACTGTGAGCACTGTTCCCATCGATTTGGGCAACCACTGTAATGCCACAACCACAATGGCTGTCGCATTAACGTCTTAAAAAAATATGAATTCCTGCTATTCCATTTAATTGTAATGTAAGGGAGATAATGTAATGTCAGCGCTTGAGCAGGAGAATGCTCTCACGCTGGGATGGTATTCTGATGACAGGCTGGATCGCAGCCGAGCGCTGCCATCCAGCTTGTCATCCTTCAGAGACACTGCAGAACACAGACATTATGTAAACTTCCGATTCTGGTATTCGATATTCTAAAAGTATCGGAACTCCGATACAGCGAATATCGGTCGATACCTGATATTTCAGTATCGGAATGCTCAACACTACTGATGAGTTGTGCGATAACCAATGACCTAACGCAACCATGACGTGACAGTTGCAGAAATACAGGACAAGTCAAATTTTGGTTGCAAGCTGCACACAAGCTTGCCATTGTAGTCCAGGTAGTAAGGACTCGGCTGTTTATTTTAGAATTGCAGTTTTGCTGTAAGCAGTCGTGTAGCTTTAGTCTTTTTTGTAGAACCTGCTCATTTTATTTAAGAATTAAGACTCCCGTCTGCATACACATACAAGAGAGTAGTTATTTACTTGCCTTACAGTGTTAGAGCCAAGCCACAAAATTTCTCAACAGTTTAATCTGAAGCCAAATAATTAGAGCGCAAGAGGCAGAAATTGAATTCAAATCTCGGTTCAGATTACACACCAAAAAAAAATATATAAATTAAAAAAAAAAAAAAAAAAAAAAAAAAAAAAAAGTGTTGTAGAGGATGACCCCTTGTTGTTATTGCTGGGTTAGTTGTAAAAAGATTACATTGGAGAAGAAATGGAAAAATAAGTTGTGGGGGCGCTCATTACAAACTGAATAACCCCCAAGTTTGATAATCTGTCTTGGCATTTCAGTTCACCCATTCCCTTATTAACCTTGGCAGCTCTTCTCTGCACAGACACTAGATTATAGCTACTATAAGCACCTAAAAAAAGCGCTTGGACATAAATAATTGGAGTAGAATCGTGTTTTTTGAAAATAAAGAATAAATAGACACAGATGCTGTTTGAAGTATGAATATATCTCCATTAGACAGATGAGACAACTAGTTCACAGATCTTTCGCATCAAACAATCACCTTAGACATGGCTTCCAGAATAGTGTATCAGGTTCTCAGTATAAACCAACATTTATATGAAGTGCTTTGTACACGGGCCTTAGTCATGTACATTTCTAATTCCAAACATTGTTAAATACTTGGATCTGACAAGAGCCCATTGGACTGAGTATGAAACATTGACCGGTATCTAATCGCCTGCCTTCGACCCCTATAAGAATCCTATGTACACACAACCGCTTTCTCCAGCTGCTTAAAAATTAATGGCTTTTCCAAACGATGCAGCTAGGTTTGCTTCTCTGAAGGCTTCTGATACCGTCTGCAAAGAAGAGACAACTTATTATTTAGGAAGAGAATGAAACTTTAAAAAAACAAAACAAAAACAAAGCTGAACACTTACTGGATGGGCATGGCATACTCTGGCTACATCTTCACAGGAGGCACCATATTCCATGGCAAGTGTGGCTTCATTAATCATCTCACCGGCACCCTGTAATCAGCGAGAATTAATAAGTAGTCTGGCCACATTCACAACACAACTAGTAATAAAAAAGAAAATGTTCCTAATTATTTAATAAAAAAAAAAAAATTAACACCACGTCATCTGAACAGTCCAAACGAACAACATTGGTCGCAGTGCTGTCCACGTCATGTCAGTTTTTCTCAAGGACACCACAAGGGCCAAGCAGTCTGCCAGAGTAACATAGAAGTGTAACGAAGATATATTCAGCTAAGAATTATACCAGAATTTAACCAGAAGGGAACTGAAGGTAACTGGATACTTAGTCACAGTAAACAATGTTCCTGTTTGTTTTCACTCTCTCCTCTATAGTCCTTCACTTTCTACTAACCCCTCTAATCCCTACTCCTAGTAAAGAACTGGTCATCTCTCCCTCCATTCTCCCCATCCATCTCACTTCCACCTCAGAACTGTTCCTCAACATACAATCCTTTGTCTCCAAGCAGACAGCCACCTCATGCACTCTCCAACTCATACCTGCTAACACTTTCTCTGCTCCTTCTCACTGCTGGCGATATCTCTCCAAATCTCGCCCCCCACCACATCCCCACAGTCACGTCTACCTCTCATCCTATACCTATCACACATTTCTGCAACCTTTCTAATCTTATACCCATCCGCCCAGCCCCCGTTTCTCCAGTCCCTCTAACAGGAGCTCTATGGAACGCCAGCTCCGTCTGCAACAAAGTTTTCTACATCCATGATCTTTTCATCACTAACAAACTTTCCTTCCTCGTCATCACTGAAACCAGACTCACCCATTCTGACACAGCCTCTCCAGCTGCACTTTCATACGGCGGATGCCACCTCTCCCCCACACCCCTGCCCCAGCAGCAAGCATGGCGGAGGAGTTTGCTTTCTCCTGTCAGAAAGCTGCTCCTTCTCACATATCTCATTGCCACCCTTCATTACCCTCCTCTCTTTTGAGGTGCACGGTGTGCGCATCTACTCCTTTCCAACCGGCTGTCATTTACCACCCCTCAGGTCCAGCTTCCACCTTCTTAGACTACGTCACCACCTGGCTACTCCATTTCCTTTCCACGGACATTCCCACTAACATCATGGGCGACTTCAACATACTCATTGACACTTCCTATTCATATGTCTCTAAGCTTCTATCCCTCACTTCCTCCTTCAGCCTCGCTCAATGGTCTTCCGCAGCCACCCACAAAGATGGACACACACTGGACCTCATCTAACCTCTCTAACTCACCTCTCCCTGACCACAACTTACTCACATTCTCTTCTCTCTCCTCTCCAGGTCCACAGTCACCCATCCAAGAACCTCAAACACCTTGACCTACACTCACTCTCTGAATCCCTTCTCCCTCCTACAGACAAATCCCTACACAATGCAGATGCGGCTTTATGTAACATCACAACAGCTGCAGCTATCAATTTGGTCGCTCCCCTCACAATCAACAGGCAACCCTGGCACACCAGCCTGACTAAAGAACTGAGACTGGCTTCTAGGGTTCTAGTTGGAGTGGGACCTTTTCCATCTCCGTTCAAGCACTTCATCGGATTCAAACAGTCCCTTACTACTTTCAAGTCCACACTAACTGCAGCAAAACAAACCTACTCCTCATCGCTCATATCCTCCCTGTCTCACCCCTGAACGGCTATTCAGTACTTTTAATTCTCTCCTCCGTCCCCCAACTCCCTCTCCCTCCCCACTCTTCTCAGCTGAAGACTTTGCCTCATTCTTCAAGCAGAAGATTGACAGCATAAAGCAAAGCTATGGCTACAAGTCCCCACAGCCCCTTCTCATAACTACTCAACTCTCCTCCTTCAAAACCAGCTTCTCCACCATCACAGAAGATCAACTTTCCTCTTTACTCTCCAAGTCACATCTCACCACCTGTGAACTTGCCCTAATCCCGTCCCACCTCATCCCAAACCTAACCCACATCTTCAACCTGTCACTAACAACTGGAATCTTCCTCCAATGCGTCAAACATGCCTCGATCACACCCATCCTCAAAGTCCTCCCTTGACTCATCCTCTCTGACAAGCTACCGCCCCATATCACTTCTTCCCTTTGCCTCAAAATTACTGGAACAACATGTCCATTTTGAACTGTCCTCCCACCTCTTTCTGCTCCCTCTTTGTAAGCGGTCAATCTGGCTTCCGACCGCCTCACTCCACTGAAACTGCCCTGACTAAAGTCATCAACGACCTACTGACTGCCAAATCCAAGCGACGCTACCCTGTTCTCCGCCTTTGACACAGTGGACCATTCCCTCTTATTAGAGACTCATCTCGGCATCACAGACTTGGCCCTATCTTGGATCTCCTCATACTTAACAGACCGGACATTCAGCGTCTCCCACTCTCACACCACCTCCTCACCTCCCCCATCTGTTGATCTCCCCCAAGGTTCAGTTCTAGGACCACTGCTCTTCTCCATCTACACCTTCAGCTTGGGACAGCTCATTGAGTCTCACCTCTATGCTGATGACACACAGATCTACCTCTCTGGACCTGATATCACCTCCTTACTAACCAGAATACCACAAGGTCTGTCCACTATTTCATCTTTCTTCTCTGCTAGATTCCTAAAACTTAGTATGGATAAAACCAAATTCATCATCTTTCCACCATCTCACTCAACCCCACCACCTGACCTATCGTCAATGGCTGTCCACTCTCCCCAGTCCCACAAGCTCGTTGCCTCAGGGTAACCCTGGACTCTGATCTCTCCTTCAAACCTCATATCCAAGCCCTTTCCACTTCATGCAGACTCCAACTCAAAAATATTTCCCGGATCCGTACATTCCTCAACCATGAATCTGAAAAAACAGTGCATACCCTCATTATCTCTCGCCTCAACTACTGCAACCTCCTGCTCTGTGGCCTCCCTTCTACCACTCTCGCACCCTTGCAACCTATCCTAGACTGCTGCTAAACTAATCCACCTGTCCCCCCGCTATTCCCCTGCCTCCACCCTCTGCCAATCACTGCACTGGCTCCCCAATGCCCAGAGACTCAAGTTCAAGACCCTAACCTTGGCATACAAAGCCATCCACAACCTGTCTCCTCCATACATCTGTGACCTTGTATCCAGTACTTACCTGCACACAACCTCCGATCCTTACAGGATCTCATTCTCTATTCCCCACTTATCTCCTCTTCCCACAATTGCATACAAGATTTCTCCTGTGCACCCCCCACCCCCACCTACTCTGGAACTCTCTATCCCAACATATCAGACTCTTGCCTACCGTGGAAACCTTTAAGAAGGAACCTGAAGACCTACCTCTGACAATCCTACAACCTGCAGTAACCCTCACTGCACGACCAGCTGTGCCCTCAGCTACTGTATCCTCACAAACCCCCCCCTCTTGCCCCATTCTAGATTGTGAGCCATTGCGGGCAGGGTCCTCTTTCCTCCTGTACCAGTCGGTGACTTGTTTTTGTTCAAACTATTGTACTTGTTGTCTGCTACGTATACCCCTTTTTCACATGTAAAGTGCCATGGAATTAATGGCATAATAATAATAAACCATATTTTCGGTCCATGATATATGATTGAAAGAAACTTACTGATCCAAGAATATGTGCTCCCAGCATTCTGTCAGTTGTCTTGTTACTTAGGATTTTCACCAAGCCGTCTGTGTCTGCATTTGTTTTCGCCCGGCTGTTGGCAGCAAATGGAAATTTCCCAACTTTGTATTCCACACCCTATGGAGAAACACTTATTAGCCAACAATGAAACATTTTGCCATTTAAGACAAATATGCAAGGGGTACTGAAAGATAAAAGAAAAAAAACATCCTGTGACAAAAGAGGGCCTGATTCATAGTTGCATTTGAGCCTGGTCTATTTTTTTTTTTTTTTACCACTTTAAAGAACATGTTCACAGTTTTGGGAGTGGAAACTCTATAAATCCTCCATGTCTGCCCTGAAAGCTCAGCAAAAAGACTTAACATAACCAAAGAAGCTTCTACACATTTTAAAGTGTATCTGTCTTTTCATTCAAACTTGACAAAGGGTCACCTACTTAAACAATTCCTTTATGTTAGAAGGGTCCCAAGTGAAAAGCTGATCACAGATGTTTTAGATTCTGATATAGAATATGTGATCTGTGGAGGAAACCTTGTGAGTTTACCTTCCCTTCAGCTATGATGAAGGGGAAATTAAAGAGAACCTATCATATCCAAAAGTAGGTAAAGAGCAATAAAATCCTGTTATGTTATGCAGGGAGCGGTGATCGTGCACTCAGTGTGTAGTGATTGACAGCCTGCTCTGCGCTTATGTATGCAGAACAGGCTGTCCGTGTACCGGGGAGGGATTACAGCAATCCTGATGACTGGAAGCTAGCACACACTGCTCTAGTAAAGCAGCCGAACATGATTTTACCGCCATTTACCTGCCAATTAACTCTAAGTCTGAAGGGAGATCGCTTTTCTGGTTCCCTTTAGCCTTTATATGCTTTTGTAGCCTCTAATGTGACCAGTCAGAATTTCTACTTGGATATTGGAAAACAGTCTTTTTAAACCAGGCAACAAATTTAAAACAGTGAAGTCTTAAACACAAATTTTATGTACAGTATGTACAGCAATACCTCTTCTTTTAACTGCTCTTCTGATTTTCCAACCCAAGCCACCTCAGGGTGAGTATAGATCACCGATGGCACACAGTTGTAATCAATGTGGACTGCCCCACCAGCCATGCCTTCAACACAGATTATACCTTCATCTTCAGCTTTATGGGCCAACATTGGTCCAGCTACTACATCACCAATTGCATATATACTGTGCAAAGTAAAAAGAGAAAGAACTGAGAGGCACTGAAATGTAAGATCGCTCAATACAATCTAGGGTTCCAATCAGTAGACACTAAGCTCATGACTGCTACTTTTTACTTTTTTTTTTTTTTTTTTTTAAGAAGGGTGTTGAAAGGGTATATGACTATGTCTTAAGTGGCAAGTTTTAGCCCCATTATTCTCGCTGCTCCCCCTGGTATTTTTTTTTTTTTTTTTTTTTTTTTAAATCCACGGTTCCAGAAATTTTTTTAAATTCAGTGCCAATTTCTGTAGTCTTTATTAAAAGGGGTGTTGTTCGCAGCAGGGCAGTAAAATAAGAGCAAAAACTGGACACTTTTGACCCAGTGACCGGTACTCTTAAGATACAGTTGAAACTCAGAAACCAACAGACTAAAAAATGTGTTACAAACTTTCTAGTCTTTTGGTTTTAATCCTGCATAGAGCTGCTCTTGTTCAAGCAATGTACAGGAACCTGGCCCCATTCTCTGTTAATTTTCAGTCCAGTTATTTACCGGGATCTAAGTTTCAGAAGCAAACCATCAAAGAAGTGATTTGTATAAAGCCCCACAGTACAAATGGATGTAGCACAAGTCTATGGTCCTGCATCAGGGTCCGAGCAATATTTTTATGCAAGGTGTCCAATGCGTGAAAGTAATTAAATATCTGAACTGGAAACAAGGTTTTCCTTACTTTGGGATTTTTGTCTGGAATCTAGTGTTGATTGGGATCCTCCCCCTGTTATCCAGATCAATTCCAAGCTCTTGTAGTCCAAGGTTTTGTGTGAAGGGACGACGACCAATGCACACAAGCAAAACATCGCAGGTTATTACTTCTTCCTTCCCACCAGCTGCTGCTTCAATGCTGTTAACAGAAATGAGAACACGGTTTTGTTATAGATCAGGGATAAAAGGGTCAGCCTTCCCCCTGCATTTCATTGCATATGCAAAGACCCTCCTTCACGCTGTGCACTCTACCGCAGATCCCACAATATCTATATTATAAACTTTCCTGTTTTAGATCACATTTTATAGTGCCAGGGATGTCATGTTATAGGAAGCATACCACACTTACGAAACATCAATTTTCCCATCTGCTCTTCTAGTCGCACCAGTGACCTTTGTGTTCAGCTTAAATTTCAGACCCTGCTTTTGAAGAATCCTTTGGAAGTTTTTGGAGATTTCCATGTCAATTCCTATTCCACCAACATGTCCCAAAAATTCAACTGCTGTAACATCTGCTCCCAATCGTTGCCACACAGATCCCTGAAAAAGATGAGTAGCCAAAAATATCAGGTGCAAGTAATTCTACATTGGATTAGTTACATTATTCTGTAGCACTGCATGATAGATGGAAGTGACCTGCCATAACAGTAGTTTGGATTTTGCAAAGCTTCTTTGTAATAGTTTTAGGCTGTGCTAGACTTTAAAGAGGTTGTGTTTGCCCCAGTTCAAATAAGAACACCTATATTCACTTCCTGTGATGTCGCAGCAGTGTCAACATTTGCGCGAGGTTGGTTTTTTTTTTTTGTCACGTGAGCCCTGCACCCAATCAGCTCTGGCGCCACTGTCCCCACCTTCGGACGTGTATAAATATTCATATTCAAAAGGAAATGAGAGCTGTACTTCTTCATGATTACTTATATGTCCGAAGAAGGAGACAGTGACGCCAGAGCTGATTGGGCACAGGGCTCATATGACAAAACCTTACGTGAGCCCCATGAACGCTAATGCCGACACCGCTGCAAGGGTGACAGCATGGGAGGGGAGTATAAGTGTTTTTACTTTAACAGGGGCAAACATTCAGAGTGAGGAGGTTGTCCTAGTAGTGGACAACCCCTTTAATGATACCTGTTGCCAATTGTAAAAGTCAATACTTGCATGTTAACTTACCAATTCAACACCAATTACTCCACCACCAATGACCACCATCTTCTCAGGCACTTTCTTCAGGGATAATGCACCAGTGGATGATACTACGGTTTCTTCATCAATCTGTAACATGACAGAACTAGATTACTAATGTAAAAAAAAAACTTTTTAAATACTTGTTTATCAGATCTGCATTATAACGATACAAGACCTCAATTCCTGGAAAGGGAGTAACCTCAGATCCCGTCGCAATAAGGATGTTCTTAGTGTTGATAACCTGCGTGCTGCCATCTGCTTTTGTTGCAGTCACTTGGTTTTTCCCGGTGATTTTTCCAAAGCCTGGAACATGTGCAACCTGCACAAGATACACTGAAAGTGAGTACGGAAATGTGCATGTATACACATAATTGTCAAGCAAGACATTTTCTTGTAGTATAAAACCATTCTATCAATAGATAAATCTAAAACACACACACAACTAAATCAGTGGCTTTCTTGGACCATCATAGCAGTCACTGCCTAACAGCAGGAATTGTGTGGACTGCTCCAATAACCTGGAGAATGTAGATACTGCAACAAAAACTGTATGTGGGCTTGTTCTCCGTGAAAAACGCAGCAAATTTTCCACCTTTATTCTTTGAAAATCTGCTGTGCTTGACAGTAGCAGTGCTGGTTGTCAAATTTTAAGAAATCTTATGCAAATGCTGCAAAAAAAGTCTACAGTGTGAAGTTGACCAGACCAGCAGATCATCAATTTCTGCTGCAGATAACAGTTTAAAATGCATTTCTCGCCAGCACTATTTTCACATTGTATTTACAGCTGTGGGGTACTTTGTAGTATTCACACTGTAGGAGATCTATAAAGAAAACAGTTGAACAAGCTCATTGTCACAAAGACATGTAGGTCTGTAGCGAAATGGTGACATGGGAACATACCCATTTTTTCCAAGCAAAGTATACATTATTTTTTTGGCTGCTAGCTCACTAGCCACAGTTAAAAGGGGGTTGTCCACTACTCAGACAACCCCTTCTCAATTGTTACTCCCCTGTATAAAAATAACAGGCTATACTCCCCTCCCTTGAGACCCTTCCCACATGAACCCTGCAAACAATTAGTGGATGCTAATGGGCATGCTCACCTTCACTTCCTTTAGGTGAAAATGACCCAAAAGTAGTGAAATCTGCTTCCGCCCCCTACGTCCAAAGTAGTAAGTAAAGTGGCTGCTAATATGCAGTGTGAGGCAAACAGCGTCACATGATCCTCAGGAGACCAGGTGTCGAAGTCACAGAAATGGCACTGGCACTCGAGGACAATATAGCCAGATTTTATATTGAGGAATATAACAAATAAGTAGGGGTTGCCCGAGTAGTGGACAACCCCTTTAAAAGGAGTCATGATAATCTCTTGAGGATGGGTCACCAATATCAGATCATTGGGGGTCCAGCACCTGGCCACCCCACTGATCAGCTGTTACTATGCTCTTGAATAGGAGTGATTCTGCAGTACCAGGCAGCGTGTGCTACACAGTCAGTCAATGGGGCTACATAGTAAACTCCAGTCAATGAGATTACATCTGTCAGAGTAAATAGATGATCTGTGGGGTAGCAGGTGTCAGACCACGAATGATCTGATACTAAATGATCCATCCTAACAATAGGTCAAATAACCCTTGCCAGGACAACCTCTTTAATGTGTGTTGACAATTAAATATATACTCAAAGGCTATATGCATATGTTCAGGTGTTATACAAGTGCAGCAATCAGACCTTATTCTGTTTGAACAGATGAGCAATGCCACCTGTAAGCGACTTCACTGCTCCACTTTTCTGTTCCATCATCTTCTCTAGATTTAAACTGATGCCAGTAACTAAAGAAATACAAAAAAAATAGAATTAGTGTCTTACAGTGAAAAAGACAGTAGACAAGTCATGATCACAATAAAACACATGACTGGAGAAAAAAATGGAGAAAGAGACTGAAATACTATTTAACCTACCTTCAATTCCTCTGCTCGCAAAGTCTTTTCCATGAGCTAAGTGATAAAGGTAGGAGTTATTCAGCAAAGCCTGGAAAAAGACATTGGAGAAGATCTATTATTGGCTTAAATTTAGGCACAAAGCGCACAAAATACATCCCATTGGTGTACTCTGTACGAGAAGTCTGGTGCATCTTTACTGACATGTCGGGCACTTTTCTCTTCCCTACTCCCCAATCGTTTGTCTTAATATTTTACATGTGTTGGCAAATTTTAAGATATTCCCATTTTCTAGTGTACAAGTGTATGCAATTTGTGGTGCATTAACCCCTTAAGCCCCGCGGGTGGTTTGCACGTTAATGACCGGGCCAATTTTTACAATTCTGACCACTGTCACTTTATGAGGTAATTACTCTCGAACGCTTCAACGGATCCCCCTGATTCTGAGATTGTTTTTTCGTGACATATTGTACTTCATGATTGTGGAAAAATTTCTTCGATATCACTTGCGTTTATTTGTGAAAAAAACGGAAATTTGGCGAAAATTTTGAAAATTTTGCAATTTTCAAAATTTGAATTTTTAAGCCCTGAAATCAGAGCGATATGTCACACAAAAGAGTTAATAAATAACATTTCCCACATGTCTACTTTACATCAGCACAATTTTGGAACCAAAATTTTTTTTTGTTAGGGAGCTATAAGGGTTAAAAGTTGACCAGCGATTTCTCATTTTTCCAACAAAATTTACAAAACCATTTTTTTAGGGACCACATCACATTTGAAGTCACTTTGAGAGGTCTTTATGACAGAAAATACCCAAAAGTGACACCATTCTAAAAACTGCACCCCTCAAGGTGCTCAAAACCACATTCAAGAACTTTATTAACCCTTCAGGTGCTTCACAGGAATTTTTTGAATGTGGAAGAAAAAAATGAACATTTAACTTTTTTCACAAAAATGTTAATTTAGACCCAATTTTTTTTATTTTCACAGGGGTAACAAGAAAAAATGGACCCCAAAATTTGTTGTGCAATTTCCCCTGGGCACGCAGATACCCAATATTTGGGGAAAAAATACTGTTTGGGCGCACGGCAGGGCTCGGAAGGGAAGGAGCGCTATTTGACTTTTTGATTGTAAAATTTGCTTGAATAATTAGCGGACGCCATGTTGTGTTTGGAGAGCCCATGTGTGCCCAAACTTTGGAGCTCCCCCACAAGTGACCCCATTTTGGAAACTAGACCCCCCAAGGCACCTTTCTAGATGCATAGTGAGCACTTGGAACCCCCAGGTGCTTCACAAATTGATTCGTAACAATGAAAAAGTGAAAAAAAAAACACTTTTTCATTTTTATGAATCAATTTGTGAAGCACCTGGGGGTTCCAACTGCTCACTATGCATCTAGATAGGTGCCTTGGGGGGTCTAGTTTCCAAAATGGGGTCACTTGTGGGGGAGCTCCAATATTTGGGCACACAGCGGCTCTCTAAATGCAACATGGTGTCCGCTAACAAATTTAACGCAAAATTGGCTCAAATTGTTAGCGACACCACATTGCGTTTGGAGAGCTTCTCTGTGCCCAAACTTTGGAGCTCCCCCACAAGTGACCCCATTTTGGAAACTAGACCCCCCAAGGCACCTTTCTAGATGCATAGTGAGCACTTGGAACCCCCAGGTGCTTCACAAATTGATTCGTAATAATGAAAAAGTGAAAAAAAAAAAACACTTTCATTTTTATGAATCAATTTGTGAAGCACCTGGGGGTTCCAAGTGCTCACTATGCATCTAGAAAGGTGCCTTGGGGGGTCTAGTTTCCAAAATGGGGTCACTTGTGGGGGAGCTCCAAAGTTTGGGCACAGAGGGGCTCTCCAAACGCAATGTGGTGTCCGCTAACAATTTGAGCCGATTTTCCATTCAATTTGTTAGCGGATACCATGTTGCATTTAGAGAGTCCCTGTGTGCCCAAACATTGGAGCTCCCCCACAAGTGACCCCATTTTGGAAACTAGACCCCCCAAGGCACCTATCTAGATTCATAGTGAGCACTTGGAACCCCAGGTGCTTCACAAATTGATTCATAAAAATGAAAAAAAGTGTTTTATTTTCACTTTTTCATTTTTACGAATCAATTTGTGAAGCACCTGGGGGTTCTAAGTGCTCACTATGCATCTAGATAGGTGCCTTGGGGGGTCTAGTTTCCAAAATGGGGTCACTTGTGGGGGAGCTCCAATGTTTGGGCACACAGGGGCTCTCCAAACGCAACATGGCGTCCGCTAACAATTTGAGCCGATTTTCCATTCAATTTGTTAGCGGACACCATGTCGCGTTTGGAGAGCCCGTGATGTGCCTAAACAGTGGAGCTCCCCCACAAGTGTCCCCATTTTGGAAACTATACCCCTCAAAGATTTTATTAAGGTGTATAGTGAACATTTTGAACCCAGAGGTACGGCACATTATTTGTTTACATTAGGTCATCATATTGAATAAGTTTTCATTATTCTTGAGCGCAAGTGCTCGCTACTTGAGTTTGCATCGGGTACTCAGGTATGCACCATGTACAGCATGTGCTCGAGTGACATGCTCGAGTCCCTGCTCCGCATGTTTCACGGTTATTAGACACCCAAAAAAAAACATGCGGGGATCGCTCGTGCATGGCAGGCAATCCCCGTAAAGTTTTTTGGCCGCGAAGCATATGGGGCAGAGACTCGAGCATGTCACTCAAATACCCACGATACTAAATGCATACCAGAGCACCCGATGCAAACTCAAGTAGCGAGCACTTGCTCTCAACACTAGTCGCCATATCGTCATCTTTTTTTCTTACTTTTGAAAAAAATCCCAACCCCAGCCCTAGCCCCAGCACAACCCTAGCCCCAAACCCAGCCCTAACCCTAGCCCAATCCTAACTCAAGAGTTTATTTTTGACGCCGTTCCTTGTGCGGTATAAGTGATTAGACGACTTTATTCTTCGGGTCGGTGTGATTACAGCAATGCCAGAATCATATGGGGTTTTTATGACTGACAGCTGTCACACACTAAAAGATGCATTTTTTGTAAAATCTAGTTTTTGCATCGCCATATTTTGAGAGCTATAATTTTTCCAGATTTTGGCAGACAGTCATGTGATGGCTCGTTTTTTGCGGGATGACTTGACGTTGTTATTGGTGCCATTTTCAGGCACGTGACATTTTTTGATCGCTTTCTATTCCGATTTTTGGGAGGCAGAATAAACAAAAACCAACAATTCAGGAATTATTTTTTTTTATTTTTTTATTCTGTTCCGCGTGTGGTAAAATTGATGAGGCAGCTTTACTCTTCGGGTCAGTACGTTTACAGCGGTACCACATTTGTATCATTTTTCTATGTTTTGGCGCTTATACACAATAAAAGCTATTTTATAGAAAAAAATATTTTTTAGTATCGCTTTATTCTGAGAGCTATAACTTTTTTATTTTTCGGCTGATGGAGCTATATGGTGACTTGTTTTTTGCGGGACGAGATGACGTTTTCAGCGGTATCATTTTTATTTATATGCGTCTTT